>NC_142203.1:17882443-18482443 GCF_049639895.1 Pseudopodoces humilis | reverse complement strand
TTTAATATTATCTTGTTCTCAAGTGAACTTATGTTTATTGTTTTAGCAATACTGTACTCCATGTGTGTATTCCCTTCACCATTTGTGACAAAACAGTCACAGGATTGCTGTGTTCTCAGAGAACACTGAGATCAGCAGGAATAGGTGTTATGATATCTTAGGTTTATGCAATTTTTTGCATTAAAAGAGGAAATAAAAATATACAAAAATACAAAAATACAAAAATATACAGTTTTTTGTATAAAAATATAAAAAAAAGTGTATCAGACCTCCACAAGACAGCTTCTTGAAAAGCCAGTGATTTTCAAAGGGTATTTATACACTTATAATTGCATGAAGAGAGTGGAATTAGAAAAAAAAATTTCTACCACTGAATTATAGAAAATAAGATCTCTAAAATAATTTTTTATATATAATTCTAACATACTATAGAACTATGTTTGCGATCCAGAAGCTACAAATCAAATTGCCAGTCCTAACTTCTCCCGAGCCCTCTTCCCCATACAAGTTCTGATAGCATAGCTAGCAACATAAATAGCATCTATTTTTAAGAATTCTTCAGAAACATTGAGATACTTTGAAAGTGCTATTCACTTGCTGGGGAAATAGTCCTGGATGTCTTAATTTCTTTTGCTATGCTTTAAAATATGACAGCCTCTGCATCTCTGCCTCTGAGGCTGCATACAAGAAAGACAGACCTGAATATTTTCCATCTCAAAATATTTCTGCTCTTCAACCTGAATAGTAGTGGAAAAGACCCTGAGAACCCATTTTACATTTCATCTGTCCCTTCTCCCAGGTCTCAGTGCTGTCAATAAATCAACTTGAATGTTTACAGCAAGCCACAAACCTAAAATGCAGGTCCCTCCTCTTCTATGCTAGAAGGTGTGATGGCTGTTCCATACAATGTTTTTTTTAAACTTGCTCAGACCCTACTCTGTCTAGAGAAGCTCCTTCTGCCCCCACCCATAACACTGCTGTCAGACATCATCTCTCAGCACTTACCTCGCTTAGAATGCCTCTAAACCAAAGTCATAATATGGGAACTAGAGGAAGCAAGACATTTCACTTCACAGTTAATCTTTTAGGAAGCAGTAAGATCACTTACCATAGTGGGAACACCTTCCCAAATCAGCCTTCTTCAGGAAAATTTTTTTGTATATAGTCACAGAGGTATATATTCTGTGTAAAATACATTCCACAGAGCAAGAAAATTCTGTGTTCTTATCACCCAAACATAAAAAGTTTTACTGCTCCTAAAAAGTCTTTGTCTCTTTAGTCCAATAAACTGTGGGGTCAATAACTATGAAAACCCCCGATGAAAACATCCCACTCATCCAAAAACAATTCCAGTTGGTAAGAAAGTTCTCAAGAGAGTTAAGTATCAGCCCTTGAAATGCATTTGCCTATTGGTACCAGACCTGGGTGCAGAAACCAACTGTCATTTAATCAACTTCCTAGCCCATACAACAAATGCTGCTGAAAAAGTAGACAAATTCTATAGGTAACAAAGACCAAAACAGCGGCACCCCGTGTATACACTCTGTGTGAAAGAATTAAACATCAAGCAATCAGAACAAGACACTACTATTCTTTCATAACTTCAAAAAGTAACTTTTGTTTATTTTGTTCTTATTACTTAAAAGCATCATGAATTAATTAATGAACTTATATTACATTAAACAGGGCAGTAGTTTTGAACTTCATCTTTTCCCTTCCATGACAGTTCCAATTTACTTAAGACATTTGAAACCTTTCTGAATTCATTACTTTGTCCATTTGGGAACAGCAAACCTATAAACAGCTAATTGCTGTATGATTCAAGGTCTCTTGTATCCTGATGCTGCATCAGTCAAGAATCATATTTTCAGGCATTTTTGGCTTTGCAGTCATTCTACTCCAGCCTGCAGCTGATCTCAGAGGATCAGAGGGAGTTATTAAAGTAAATTTCCAGAGTTTCCTAGCCATGCCATGCTCTAGAGACTTAGGAAAGAGCAATCACAACATCTGAAATTAACTTAAAAAAACCCCCAACAAACTCTTACTTCTTTTCAACAAATTTAAATAGAATAAGGAACTCACCAAATTCACTTGTTTATTCTTCATTTGGGCAGCCAATGCTCTTCAGATGAGGTGCTATGAATCCAGCTGCCTTTCCCTCATTCTAGGAAATGTAGGAGATGTGACAGGTTCAAGTCTATCAGCAGAGTGCAACGGTGGTGCATTTCTACAGCCAGGAGGCGGAAAATGCAGGGGTGGAGGGAGAAAAATCAGCCCTCACAGCAGTTTAAGAATTCTGGCATGTTGTTATTGCCACAGGTTGCTATGACTGGCTTTAGCTGATCTCCCCTCCTCTGACATCGCTGCCTGTAGAGCTGGGGAGCGCACAGGAAGGTTAATCGCTGTGCACCTCGAGCTGTCTCCTGCAGTAAGCCCTGTGAATTTATCAATACCTGGGGAGGAAAGAAGTTTTGCCACCTGGCACCTGACATAAAATGATCCGTTTCCTAAGTCTAGTACTAATGTTGGATTCAAAGCCAAGCTGTAATTTTCCCAGCTGATTCCTTAAAACAACTAATCTGAATGACACTGATCATGATTATTAAAACTGTTGTGGAAGGCATTGTGGCATATGAGTTTATTTGGTTTATTTACAGATTAATTTTCCTCCGTTTACATTCATGTTGAATTCAGGAGGGGATAGGAGTTTTCCCCTGGGAGAAGAGCTTCCTCTTTTCCTAGTTGATATCACTACTTGCTAGATGCATATATTGGCGAACCTTTCACACTAATGGCAAACTATAATAAAACAGTTGGTGGTTACTTAACAATTCACTTTATTTATTTATGGATGTATAAATAAAGGCTTGAATCAGCTTTGCCAGTGTCACAGAGAGATGGAGAAGATGCTGTTTTCTAACATGTTGAGGGGAATGAGCTACCAGACAAAGCACCCCTGCAGCCTGAGCTCTGCTCTCAGGCATTGCTTATTGCCCTTAAAATCAACAAACTCATGAAATCATTTCACCTCCTTGTAAGCAGGTGAAGGAGCAGTGAGAAATCCAAGTCACTGTTAGAGGAAGAACAAAATCATTTGTTCAAGCTGTATCTGTCTGACGGTGCCTTTGGACAGGTATCAGAATGTTGAAGAACATACCTGTAAAAGTGGAAAAAAAATAATACCCTGAGCAGAAACAGTAATAAGAATAATGGAGAAAAATAAACCTTTTTCCCCATACATTGTATGTGACTTTATTTAATTTTACTTTATCAAATACGAAAAGTTCAGTGACTCAGTAAACCATGATTTTTTTTCTGTCAATCTCCAAAACTTAACAAAGTTCCTTAAATGCCTCCATTTTTATTTTACCTTTCTAGATACATTTAGAACCCTCTAGATACCAGGAAGCTCTGAAAACCTTGGGTACCATTGGTCTGTTTGTGACATTCAGCCAGAAACACTCCGACCTCAGCTTCCATAGCAATGCCCTTTGTTAGATAACCAACAATTCAGACTGTGTATAAATACCTTTTAGCAATAACCTCTGTCTGTTCAGAACACACTGTTAAATTACCCTCATTTAAAATGATCACTGACAACTTGCGAGGAGGAAAACATTTCCATCAGCAAGCCAGGTCACCTCTTGTATAAGAAAACCAAATTCTTTTCCTCTCTCTGCTTCTACATATCTACAGCTTCTCTCCCATCTCACAGCTGCTGCCCCAACCACTTTCCTGCAGTGCATGAGTGAAGACTGATGAAGGACTGGGAGAAACCGAGGACAGTGCTTCCGTGCGGCAGTGAGCTCAGGTGCCCCGGAGCAGGCACAGATTCTTACTCCTACATGAAATCTTGTTATATGCCATAGCATTTGTTTTCCAGTGGCTACCTTAATCACCAGAGAAGTTAGGCATTCCTGAAATAGGGAGCAGAAATTCCTGCTTGCATAATACTTGTTCTTGAAAACTATTCCCTTGTCCCAGCAGACCCTGACTGTTTCCTCAGCCTGTTCCCACTGGGATGTCCCTGAGTTGCCACAGGCACTTGCCACTGATTTGTACCCCACAGCAGGCCACATGCATTCATACACATTTGGATTTCTATATATGCATCTCCACAGCACAGAAAGGAGATGAACCAGTGCTCCCCTTTATTAAGGAAATTCTAGACGCTACTACATACAATTAGACTACTTTCTGCATCTGTAAGTAAGTCTGGAGGTTTTGCCTTGAAAAAGCAGAGTACCGGCACCGGGTCCATCCAAGAACTTATTCTGGAGCACATGTACACACATCCCTGCAGTTCTGAGTGTAGCATTTGAAAGGTCTGATGAAAGTCCCTGTTCATATTGGCATTTTCTTCCTGACTAACTTTGGGCAGTGCTGTTCTGGTTTAGTTTGTGCTTCTGGGGTAGTTTGCTCGTGGTTAGTTTTCTGTTCTGGGTTAGTTTGCTGTTCTATGTAAACTGACTTTTAACCAAGCTCTAAGGTGTACCTTTATGAAAACATAGAGTTTTCATGCCAAATTGGATTTCAGGTAAGAAAAAAATCTTCCAGATACAGAAGGTCCATACCCTTTCAGCATTTCTACCACACCTCCTCTCCTCTCCTCTCCTCTCCTCTCCTCTCCTCTCCTCTCCTCTCCTCTCCTCTCCTCTCCTCTCCTCTCCTCTCCTCTCCTCTCCTCTCCTCTCCTCTCCTCTCCTCTCCTCTCCTCTCCTCTCCTCTCCTCTCCTCTCCTCTCCTCTCCTCTCCTCTCCTCTCCTCTCCTCTCCTCTCCTCTCCTCTCCTCTCCTCTCCTCTCCTCTCCTCTCCTCTCCTCTCCTCTCCTCTCCTCTCCTCTCCTCTCCTCTCCTCTCCTCTCCTCTCCTCTCCTCTCGTCTCCTCTCCTCGAGTCTCCTCTCCTCGTGTCTCCTCTCCTCTCCTCTCCTCTCCTCTCCTCTCCTCTCCTCTCCCCTCCTCTCCTCTCCTCTCCTCTCCTCTCCTCTCCTCCTCCTCTCCTCTCCTCTCCTCTCCTCTCCTCTCCTCTCCTCTCCTCTCCTCTCCTCTCCTCTCCTCTCCTCTCCTCTCCTCTCCTCTCCTCTCCTCTCCTCTCCTCTCCTCTCCTCTCCTCTCCTCTCCTCTCCTCTCCTCTCCTCTCCTCTCCTCTCCTCTCCTCTCCTCCCCTGCCCTCTCCTCTCCTCTCCTCTCCTCTCCTCTCCTCTCCTCTCCTCTCCTCTCCTCTCCTCTCCTCTCCTCTCCTCTCCTCTCCTCTCCTCGAGTCTCCTCGAGTCTCCTCTGCTCTCCTCTCTTTTCCAAAGTTTGAAGGAAGTCAAAGCCTTAATTTTTGTCTATTTGCAGAGACTTACTTTTTTTTTTACAATAAAATGTAAAAATTTCTAAATCACATTATTACTGAAGAAAACAGAAAGCAAAGAAAGACATTATCTTAATAACATACAAAGTTCTTTATCCTTTTCATCTCACTCATACTATTTTCTTCCAATAAAGGTTTTGACAGCTAAGATAACATGTGGATAAAACAGCAGGTGTGAGTCAGACCTTACTCCAAAATTTATCCTGGAGAGAATAACAAGTACAATCTAGTTTATTGTAAAACAAAATATAGGAGGATTGGTAAGAAAAATTACATAATGAAGATTTTTTTTTATTAATATGTAAAGCTACATACAAACTTAAAAATTTACAATATAAAAATATACGTTACCTCTCCCACCTCAAATATGTCTAAAGTCATTCAATGCTAAGAATTAGTCCAGACAAAATGTGTGCTCTTTTTTCTAACTAGAGAGTTAGAATGAGTTTCTAACTTTTAGCAACGGCAGGCAATAATTAGATGATTCATGATGTTGTACTCTTTCAGTCATGCAGCAATGTCTGAGTCTCAAACGTTATTATTTGAGAAATAATTTTCAACTTTATGTATGTTTATATATTTATAATGCAGTGAAAAAAATTAAAGCATTGTTTTTTTAAAACAGTTGAACAACAAGTTGTTTTTAAACCTCAATTTTTTGATGGACTGATTTCTATGTTGTTTGGAATATAGAGTACAAGATAATAATGAGAATGACTTAACTATATGGTAGCCACTGGAATTTTAATGTGAAAGAAAATGACATGGTAAACTCCAGAAACAAAGCACAGATTGCCACTACCTGTTCTATGGATTTAAATTACAATAACAATGCTATGAATAATTACTCTTGTGTAGAAATCAAAATTAATATTTTCACTTTTTCTTTTAAATGACAATTTTTTTTTAATTGAGGGTTAATTTTTTTTTTTTAAAATGAGGATGGTCCTTCTCCCTGCAAGCATCAGGGTAACCCCACCAGAACTTCAGAAACCTTGCTAAAATCTCACTGCTATTGGGAGTTATGTGCAGTGGCACCATAGCACAGATGAAGTAACACATGACAAGGAGACAACATGTAATATAACTCACTCCATTACTTTTTTTTAGTTGCACAAAAATCAATTCCCTTTTCAAGCAAACATATTCAAGTACTGTATTTGTTTCTGGACTTTGCTACTGTTCCCAGATTTGTTAAGATGACCACTGGCAGCTTAGACATATAGGAGTAAGTTATAATCTTATTTATAGTATGTTTTATAAATGTTTGCTTTTCTTGTGCTGTTCAATGTTTGTTTTTTTCAAATTACGCTTGGTATGTAAATGTGCACACACATGTTCAAGTCTGATACAACATTTTTTCAAGACCTTCACCAACTGAAAAAGCCTTTGATCCACCAGTGTAATTAGTACAAAACCTTGAAATAATCTTATTAGATACTCAGCTACAGTCAGAAGTATTTGCTTTACAATAATGACATTAAGAAAGCTTTTTTTCCCTCCAAGTCATATATCGGATTTGAAACTGAAAATACGTCTTTTTTAATCGTCGTGTGCTCAAAGAAACATTCATTGCAATCAGGTAACCAAATACCATGAGACAGGCTGAGTAGTTGACTTAGAATGAAAAAAATTCAAGAATTCATAAAGCTCAATCTTCCTTGTCGTAACCTGTACAATTACTGCCAGTGAAAAGTAGCTTTGAAAGGGGCTGCTAGAATATGATTATTGAAAATTGAAGTGGAATGTTTCACCTGAAGTAAGAGTTTGAAAGCAAAAGATAGTAATTCTTTTTTGATTGCTTATTCATTTATTTGTCTTATTATTTGTTACCAGGTACTCAGCAACTTTATTAATTCTCTGATTTAGAACTTTTTTTCTTCTCAGGAGCAAAACTGGCAATGAGGTCAAACGGATTAATATGTTGCACTGAATAGCTTTTACAAAGCATTGAGTGCTCTTGCTGAGAGACACCTGAGACCAGTTGCTATAGTAATATTTCTCAAGAAAGCCCTGTGTTGATGTTGTTCATATGGGGTAGAAATAAAGAGAGGAAGTGAACCACTTTGTTTTTCCAATGCACAGGAAGGCCAGCTTGCACAACTGTTAACAAATGAGCAAAAAATGTCACAGATTGGTAGCCATTTGGAGGTGGGTGGAGTGGGAGATGAGTGTAGAAGAAACAGGTCAGGTCCACACCACAAAGTTGGGGGAAGGTGTAAGTAATGACTATATATATATATGTATTCTAATTATCTCATTAGCTGTCAGGGAAGATACCAAGAAGAGCATTAGAGAAATGCGTTTCAGCTCTCCAGTATGAACAATGACTCTTGCTTGAACATCTCATCTTGATCCAGCTCTGGCAGCACCTGACAACCTGGCTCAAAGCCTTCACAGCTAAATTTCATATTAGAGATTCTTTGTTTGAGACAAGAAGCTGGCAAGCAGGACAAGTTTCCTTGATTGCCTCCCTTCTCCCCATTTTCCCTCACAAACACTTCATGTATTTGTTGCCCTTACTGGTCAACGAGTGGTGCCACTACCAACTTTCTGACTGTGAAAGAAAGAGAATTAAGTGTGCAGTAGCATTAAGGGTATCTTACTGGACTGCTATAAAATTCTCTTTAAAGCAGTTGGTCCTTAAGTTTGATTCTGTCAGAACACAAACTTCTCATCTTTAACTTCTCCCACACAATGGCATTCATGCAAGCTGTGACGGTGCAGACTCACACTTTTCTTGAAAATTTCCCACTGAGGTGAGGCTTGTGTAAACAGGACAGGTGGAGTTTCAAGAAAAAGTGTCCAAAATAATGTTTGGGTTTTTTTAAGTTAGGCAAAGCTTGAGATATGACTACTACTCTTACAAGCCAGGAGGTGATAATGCAGGGAGAAATAAAGATGCTTTCCTGGTACAGAATGCTTGTTTAATGGTGTGACTGGCTGTCAAAGGAAAAATATTGGAAAGTGAGGGGGCAAGAAGAGAAAGTGAGACTGCACATTTGCAAGGAAACTCCTTGTGGGCTTGGGGTCCTGGACTCCTTAAGGAACCCATGGCCAAAGGTTGTGGGAAACCTAAGATAAGCGAAATATTTGTGGGGATGTACATGGTTTTGACAAATATTTTAATTTGTTGTCAGCCACTAGGCTTGTTTACTGTCTGTGTTTCAGTCAAGTCAGAGTTGATGCATCTTCATGTGTCTGAGTATCTAAGTATAAACCAAGAGCTTTTGCAAGCTTTGGGCTTACAAAAGGAACACTAGATACAGGCAGCTCCTATGGAATCAGAACTGGTCCTGTGGACTTAACTTTTTGGAAATTCATTCTTCATTGGTTGTAGTTCATGCTATGATGGATTAAGGCAGAAGTAGTGAAATGAGTGCTGGTCTGCCTTTAATATACTGAGTGCTGTTAACTTCAGAGGTTTCAGAGCAATTCTGCAGCCAGTTATGTCTTCTCAGGTACAGGCTGGAGGATTACTAACCTTTCCAGATTTTCCAGTGAGCCTTTCCTGCTCATATCTGAGCTAAGTTACACTGAAATCCATTTTGTCTAAGCTGCAGGGACAGCCTAGAGCATACTGAACAGGGAAGAAAGTTGATTGTGGTCATGACATGCACAGGGAGAGGATGCAGTGCTGGAAGATTGAATGCTGACAGCTAGGGCAATAGCAGCAGGGGCTCCTGGTACTGGACAGACCAGGATCTTCAGATTTTGCCATCTTAGTCTTGGATGTATACTTGGAGTAAGCCCCTAGACTCTGAAGAAGGCAATGGTTGATTGTCCTGCTCTGGTTTCCAGAGATGGGTGGGAGAGCATTGCTCTGTTATAGTTAGTCAGCCTTGAGTAGCCAGCTGCTGGTACTCCTATTCCATACTTATTAGCAATGTGTGGCTGCCTAAGTGATGCCAGTCTGGGATCCTCTGTCATGGGGCCACCTTCAAGCTCCTCCCTTAGAAAAGAGGCTCACAAGAAGACTAAGACCTGGCTACATCAGTTCAGAGGCACCAGTGAGTATTGTCATAAGAAGCAACTCTAAAGTAAGCAGCAGTATTCAGAAAATAAAAGCAGATTAAAAAAAAAAAAAAAAAGTAAGACAATTTTGTGGATTATCTTTTATAAATGTTAGAAACCAATTGCTTATTTTTGTTCCTAGTTTGATTCACTTCTTCCAGTTCCATCATGGTTTAACTAACGTGAATTAAATGACGCTACAAAGTACACAACTAGGCAAGTTACTGAGAAGATGGAAACAGATTGTGCAAATCAGCGTTCAAGGCTAAAACTGAGACTTATAAGTGACAGTAGCTACTTTCTCTGCTCTCATCAATGAGTGAAATATCATTTTAGCAATACAGATAATTGTAAATGAGAATTATTTTAAGCCAGTTTTGCTGTCTGTTACTTCATTCAGTGCTACTAAGCTCAGTCTGTTTTCACCAGATGATGACAGTGATAAGTTAAAGAAGACAAAGAACATGAGGAATTATGTGCTGGTATATTCCAGTTTTAGTTTCATAGAGTTTAGTTTCATAAGAGTTACCAAGTGATATTGAAATGCAGGTAAATACATTTTTTATGCAAAGTTATGGACTGTCACTTTGGCAAAGAAGCATTGAAGAAAGGATCAGAAATGGACTGCACTTATTCAGGCTACAGAAGAACAGATCCAGAGCTATATCCTGACTATTCTTAGTCAATATGCTTGTTAAATAATTCCAGCTCTGCCTTGTGTTTCCCAGACACCGAGCTGAGTATAAAATATATTGCTGTTTCTGCAGACTTTATGATGATGTGAAGAAAAGGGTTGTGGGTTTGATACATACAAAATAAACAAAAAACGAGTGGGTTTTTCTAAACAAAATTTTCTGACTGTTTAATATTTGTCTGGTTCCTTGGGATCATGGAATCACAGAACAGTCCAGACTGGTAAGGGCCTCAAAGGAAAACCTGGTCCAATATTTGAGGGAAAAGGAAGCTATATGAGATTACCTAGCACCTTGTCCAAAGGCATCATGAAAGCCTCCAGCAATGGGGACTCCACCACATACCTGGGAAAGTTGTTCTAGTGATGGGTTGTCCTCACTGTGAACAATTTCTTTCTTGTGTCTGATCTCTCTCAGTGCAAATACCATTGCCTCATGCCTTCTCCCTGTGTCTACTTATGAGGAGAACTCCCATTCTCTTTGTCTCCATCCTTTAAGTATTGAAATACTGCCATGTGGTCTCCATAAGCAGTCTTTTCTCCAGGAAGAAGAGAAAAAACTCTTACATCTTCCCTCAGGGGAGGTTTCTCAGCCCTTTGAACACCTTCATTGCCCTCTTTGACTCTCTCCAGTCTTTCTGTATCTTTCTCAATCCGTGGGGCCCAGAACTGCAGGAAATAGTGCAGGTGCAGCCTGACAAGAGCTGAGAAGATTGGGATGATCTTGTCTCTGTCTCCAGCAATGGAGTGGAGTGGATGCAGCCCAGGACTTGATTTGCCTTGGTTGCTGCAGCTGTGCACTGTCAGCCAACACCTGGGCAGAAATAGGGCCAGGTTTGATGTCCATACTGACTGTAGAATGGCTCTTGGATACAAAAGTGTACAAGCACACTTCCACTTTATACTGTACGCACGTTAGCCATCAGTTACAAAACAGGAGAAGTATAAGCATCCCAAATCCCACTAGTAAACAGGTAATCCAATTCCAAATTTTGTCTCTCATGGGAAAAGAAATTCAGCTATCAGAAAAGAAGGACCAATTAAATTTATTTGTCCTTGTAAACAAGGTTTTCTAACAGAAAGATTTTTTTACTACTACATTTACCCTCCAGTGAATAACAATATATGGTAAATAGGTAGAAAATTATCTTCCTGTCTGTTGTGAACTTTCAAGCCTTTCAATAGAGTCTATCCCAAATTCAGACAAGAGTTTGGATTCTGGTGGTTAACAGAATTAATAAACCATTGCTCTGATTGTTTGGTCTAGGTTTCGGCATGTTTTATGTAATTAGGCTGATATTTTCAAAATGAAAAATTCTCTCAGATCTTGCCAGTGGATTCTGCTGGTTTCAGGACTCTTTTTTTATGATTCTTTCAGTGCCAAATTATTCAGAATATTTTATCTTTGACCACTGTAATTTCCCCACTGTTGATAAAATTTCATACATATTCAAATCACAGCCTGAACAACACAAACTGTGAATTTCATTTGTAAGCATTCCAAGGATATAAGGGTACAAAATAAGCATTGAAAATCAGACCAAGAAATCATCTCAATATTTCAAAGCATTTTTGATTATCTAGGACAATGTAGGCGGTCTGGATTTCTGACACATTTTTAAGAGGTATTAGTATTTCTAACTAATCTGATGTTTCTATCTGTAGATAAGGAAGTAGTGCAAAAAGAGCTGTAATAATGATTAAATTATTTTTTTGGCAGCTTTTCTGTGACACTTAACCTCTTCAATTTTTTTTTTGGTTTTTTGCTTTTGTTGTTTGGTCTAGATAAAAAAAGCTTCAGGTTTCTATGCTTTCCTGAAACAACATAATATCTTAACCAGTTCTCTGATCCTCTTCCTTTTTTATTTATACAAAACAAAAACAGAAGCAGTTTTATTAAATTTGAAGGATACATGGACCTTGTGATTCTCCTCTTCAGTTGATGTTTGTCAGGTTCCTTTTAGCTTAATTTAAACCTTTGAGTATGAACTGGAGATCTTCTGATGGTAGCAAAATTTCGTTTTGTATCATAACTCTTGTTTCTAGGCTGCTTTTCAGTCTGTCGGTCTCATTTTCATGTGCCCACACACAAACACAGAGCATCGGCCGTCTCCAGTGGGAGGGTGACAGCCACACAAGCCCACTGGTAGCCAACCAAAGTGCTGCATGGCAGTGGCAAATGGGAATATGGGCCAGGGATGCCACATCCAACCCTCCTCTGCAGAGTACCCCACAAGATTTTCAATACCCGTGAGGAGCAGGTGTCTCAGTTTCTGATCGTTAAAGAAGAGGACTGTGCCAAGAACATGATTTAGTGGAAGGAGGGGCAAGACCAACTTGCCAATAATGTGGGCTACCAGAAGTGAGACAAGGCAAAGGAAACAGAGCATAAAAGCTTTCACTTTGTCCATGATGAACAATCTAAGAGGACCAAATCTATGAGGAAGCCATCACCATAAGGTACAGCAGGAGACAGACAGATTTGCAGCCTACATGAAGGTGCTTTAAAAGCCCCAGAATTCAAAAGCTGCCTCAAAAATCTAACTTTGGAGCAGCCACAGAAAGGACAGCTATATGCAACCAAAGCTAACATTCCTCAGGGCTGGATTTCATGCTCCTGCACGACTGACATTAACAGCTGGCCTACAGTGTACACTAACATGCTGTGAGTGTTCCCAGCAGAGGGTCCAATCCTCCATGGTAACGCTCTTCAGGGAGCTCTGGAAACACTTTAATTATTAAAATGAATAATTCCTACCAACACATTTAATTGGAAAATATTACATGCTTATATGGGCACTAATGGAAGGGCTCTGAAAAATCTGACTATATAATAGAGTATGCTGTTTGAAGTGAATTTTAGCAATATTTTTTCAGTGAATAACACCATGCATTATTTATCCTCTCTCTTTTTAATCCTATCTGATAGTTCATATGAAGGAGGAATTACTGGAACCTCAGAACTAAAATGCAAATCTGTGAATTGCCCCCTACGAGCTTAACCTGCCTCCACTAGCTCATCCTCCTTCCTTGCTTCCTGTTCCCCAGCTTCCAAGGAAATCATTCAATGGATTTATTGCTGCAGGACAAACTCACCCCCTTGTTTCTGCTTCGGTGCTGGTAGGACTGTGCAGGACTGGCCGATTACAGGAACGCTTGTTACCATAGCTTGATGATGGGACATAATGAAAGGGAATAGAAGGCCAGTGTGAGTGCAGACCTGTGGGAGTCACAAGGGAACAGGGCAGAAAAGAAGGTTTCAGTACATAGATGTCAGCCACACAGAGGAAGCAAAGGTAGGTGTGAACAGGGATAACCAAAAGAGTCAGCAAATATCTGCAAAGAGGTTTCTACCTGAAGCTTTCGAGGCAGGGGTTTGGATTTTTAAGGTGATTTCTAGTCCTGGTCATTCTGTGATTCTATGATTATATGAAATACAGAACTTCACAGCTGGAGTTATCTAAACTGTTGAACTTGCATTCTGTCATGAGAGAGTGGGACTCAAAGAAGGCTTTATGCCTCCAGATTAAGTTCTGCCAAGCCCAGAGCCCACAGTGATCCTTTCTTATCCATTGGATATACAGCCTTGTAAAATAATTGTACTGTCAGACTTTGCCTGGTGTAATTTAAAAAAAAAAAAAATCAGTCTTCATATTTCTTGGCATTATTTTTTTCCTTCCTAGGAACATAAATATGTTACCTCTGGTTATAAGCATGGTGGAAAAATCAGGAAGCCACTTTTACCTGGAAGTTGCCTTCCCTCCCTCAAAGTCTAGTAGGAACATAAAGAGATTCAGTTCAAGAGAAGTATTGTCAGAAAAAAAGAATTGTCAACAGAAGAGAAGTCAGAGAACATTTTCTACTAAATAAAACTTTGATTTGAAAATTCTATCTATTCTTTTAACTGACTCTGAGCAGGACCCATAGACACCAATGCAAAATTGTTTTGTTCTCCCCAGTTTCTTAAATAAACAATCTCAATACTTTTTGATCTCTTTCTCCTCATCTCAAACCAGACCATTAGTCCTCACATTTTTTCTCTTATTGTGACATTGAAACAAAATTGTGGGGACTTTCTTATTTGTTGTAAATACCATCCTTGTCAGACCTGTCTTTTTCTGTCTTTTTTTTACTCTCTGTGCATATTCATTAGCTACAGGAATGTGCTGCAAGTAATGAGATTTCCTGTGTAGCTGCTGAAGAGTTCATACTCCTGGATTCCAAAAAGAGAGATTCTGTAGGTATCTTTTCTGCCCAAAAGATCCAACACAGCACAGCACAGCAAGTGTGGGAGGGGAGCCAGCTACACTCTACTGCACTTGCAGCACTGACACATTGGGCCTGATTGGGATTACAATATTCATTGGTATCACACTACTGGCAGCAGTTACCAAACAGCCCTGCTTCAGTTCACAAATGAAATTCAAGCGTTCCCAGAGCTATGAGATTATCACAGCCCCACCAGCTCCCTCGGATTTGACCCCTCTGTCGCCCTGTATCTTATCTGCAGTTTAGCTATTTTTATCAATAGCTCCCCTTGAATTTGTGTCGTCTGCCTAACTTCTTTGTTTAATATTTAACATGCTGTGGCTCCTTGAGTAAACAGCTTGCACATTGGAATCCCTTGTGGCTGCTTCTGCTGAGTCAGACATCAAGATCCAGCTTCTGGTAAGGAGTCCGTGACACTTAGAAAAAGCCATGTTTAATCCAACCCTTGGGTGTGACTTGAGGCACTGATTGACTCAATTATAACCAATTTCATCAACTCTCAACACATTTAAAAAGAAAAATGAAACAAGGGAAAAAAACTAAGGCCAGGATCTTTACCAGATGAGAAAAATAAATGAGGGTGCAATAATAGCTTCAATATGAGAAGACCAAAGTTTCTGCAGATGCTTGAGTGTTTGCAAGCTCCTGGGCCACGGTAAAACAGGAGCTGAGCCTACAGGTAAATATACCACAAGGAGAATTTCTGCAGAACCTTGAGCTTGCTGGAAGATAAATGTGAGTAAAGAGAAGCAAATGAAAGCTGTTGTACATTTTTGCCCATATTGCATTTCCTGGCCCGCGTGGGAATTGTCTTGACAGTTCTGAAAAGCCAGTTTTTCCTTCAGGCCTCAAGAGATACAAAAGACAAAGGCTTTTGGTTTTGCCTGTTGCTCTTGGGAAGTTTCAACATATACACTTCATTTTCTTCACCATACAGCCAGGTTCTGAAGTGTACCAGATGTAGCATGTTGCAAACTCCATTTTTTTATTGCAATCCTGTTAAGAACGAATTTGACCAAAACAACTTTGTTTAGCAAGCCTAAAACCCGGCAGGAATTTCCACATGATAGATACTGTTCTATAAACATTCAAAAATGTTAAAATGGCACAAAAAATGTAAAATTAAGCTAATGCAGGAAAAATTATTTTGATGTTGCAAACATGAATGTATGATTACACATAGAGAAAAGTTTTAAAGTTTGTTGGGAGGAAAGAACTAAACCTGGAGGGTCTGGGGAGGAGGAAGGATACGTTAGCTCAAAGTGACCTTGCAGCTGGGAATGCTAAAAATGCCGGTATGAAAAAATGCCATTTATTATGCCTAATGTTGTTCAGCCTCTACCTGCAGGGAGCCGGTGACCCCAGGGAGCAGGGAGTCTGTGTCCCTAGGGAACAAGAGCCTGTGTCCCAGAGAGCACGGAGCCTGTGTTCCCAGGGAATAAGAGCCTGTCTCCCAAGGGAACAAGAGCCTGTGTCCCCATCCAGCATTGTTAGCGAGGTAATGACATAAATCTACCCTCAGCATTTTGGCTGTGATTTGATGTTGCCCCTGGTTACCTGCATGTGTTGAGTCACACAATGTTATAGGTTAAGCAGAGTAAATACTTTTCATTTAAGGGAGTTTTGAATATGGTGTTCTTACAGAGTCAGAAAACTAAAACAATACCTTCTGTCCAGAAACATTTATCCTCATATCAAATCTCTGTTTCCAACAGACACACAGAGCTAAAACTTTGCAACTAGCATATAGCTCTTATCTATAATGAAAATCAAAAAGCAAAATCCCTGTAACTGGAGAACACATTTAAATTACATGCTAGTGAAGCAGAAATTAATTTAGATGTGATGAATATCCTTCTCTCTTCTTTTATCTTTGATGTTCTAGGAGCAGCTAAGTCTTGAAGGCAAGACCTGGTCAGGCTCTGGGCCAAAAGATTCTATCTTTTGACATTTAAAACTTGACAAGAAAAGTAAATATGAAGTAATCAATATAGCTATGTGGAGAAAAACAGGGCTGAGTGTTCAGATTAAGTACTGCAGTTGCACTCTGAAGATGAAACAAGACTTTAATCCTTGCTATTTTAAAAAGAAAGGAAAGTGCTAGCTAGGCTGGCTTTTATGGAGGTAGAGAGCTGAGACCTCAAATTGCCATATAGATTTGGAGAGGTTCAAAATTAAACAGGGACACCCTCGTGTTTAATCTCAAGTGGATTTAAAAAAAAAAATCCCCCCCAAAAACAACCCCCACCCCAAACAAACAAATCCACAGACATTTGAGGAGGGGATGTTGCCTTGTTGCATACAGTTTTATAAAAGCTGTAACACACCAGTCTTCCTGGGGATTGCAAAGGTGGTGGTGATGTTGTTGACAGAAAAATGTGAAGGATTTTTGGAGGTTTTTTACACTTAGATTGTCTTAGCTTGACAGTTTGATTTCTCAGGTTCAAAGAGAATCATATCAATATTGACATATGCCTTTCCCCATCCCTTTATCTTTGGCTTGAGGCTGTCAAGCCATTTCATCTTGCCATTGCACAGCCCCTGCCTAGCGTTCACTCTGCACCAGGACAGAAAGAGCTCACTAACTTACTCTGAACACTTGAAGATGACATGAAGAAGATGCAAACAGGGGTACTGGAAAATCAAGGCTTTATTATGGTTTTAAAAACCAGCATTGCATTCTTGCTGTTCGGCTGTTTTACCTGCCCTCAAATGTGAGGAATGCTTTTTGTATCATCAGTTAATTACACCAATTTTCTTAGCTACCTAAACAAAAACCCTTGACATTTGTTCTAGCTTGCAAGCTCTCCTTATTCAAAAACACATATGTATGGCAAAGAGAAATGCATTTTTGAGTATTTTTCTGGCCTCTGTGGGGGAAGCAGATAGATTAAATGGTAAGTGTTTCTTCCTCACATGGCCTTAAACTGTCTTTCCCTCAACATGAGCTTGCACTTGTATTAGTTTCAGTGAAAACTCCAGGCTGCTACCCTGTCCCTTCCTTTCTTTAAGGTTAGTGAAAATATTCCAGCTGGGATTTATTTTATAGGTGTGTCCTTTTTCACAAAAAAATGCAGCAGTCTTAGGCAAACAGGAGAACAGCAGGCAAGAGGAATTCTTTAGCTAGCCAATGTTCCATATTTTATTTTCCAACAGAGAATCTTAACAATCACCCATTGTGTTAGAAAACCACATGATGATAATATAAATTCACTGATGCAAACCAAAGAGCTACAAACCTTTCTAAATCAACATAAACAAATCTCCAAATCTGCGTGTAGACCAGCCGACAGGCGTTCCCTCTATTTTCCTAGGAGCCTTGCCCAAGGCTGGTTGTGCTCAGAGCCACGGGTGAGTGTGAAAGATCAGAGCAGAGCTGGGGTTCACTGCAGCAAGGCACCAGCCACACTCCTCAGCCAGAGAGTTTGGCTTCCTCTTTAGCTAATGGCAGCTGAACTATTTCTCCAGCAGTACCTTCATACTGCCATGTGGGAACAGAATGCCATCTGTGCACATTGTGTGTCCCACAGAGGTTATGGTGACATTTCAGAAACCTCTAGCCCTCTTCTCAGAACATTACTCTAGTCTGTGAGCCTCTATTATTGCAGCATAGCTAGTCTGGAGGCTCAGGGCAGGGTGTGCTGCTGAAGAGCCCAGGGTCTGGGATTCATAAGTCCCATCTTCAGGCTGTGACCAACATACTCTTGTGTTTTGTGGAAAGTCATTGCACACTTCTCTGCTTCCTGTTTTCCATCAGTAAATTGAAAAGTAAAAAAAATCTAAATTTACAAAGGGAGGATTAAGAATTAGTTATTTGTATACAAAGTTGTGTGTAAGATATGCACTAAAGATTGCTATGTTTGGTCAATTTATAAACATGCAGGACAGAGCACACCTACTGAAGAAACTGAGTCACTCAGTATACTTCTAATGCACTTCAGGTATTGCAACATTAAAGGGCACTTACTGCACAAACTCTTCTCCACAGAAATAAGAGATCTAAACCAATTATTTATACTACATGCCTTCCTTTGTACTCTGCATCTCAACACCATATATGAATTCCATTCCCTTGTCACCAAGTGTTGTCTAGGCAGTGGTTGATTCTAATATGATCAGGGTAAGCAATCAAAATAATCAAATAAATTTGTTAATACGATTATTAACATAATAGTCTTGTGGATGGTCCATAACACAAAACACTTTGAAAATGAGATTGAAGGCATTGGGTATCTTGAGCTGTTGGAATGGTGGGGAAAGCTGTCTGTTTCCCTTTATACAGGGATTTTATCTTTGGTTTATTTTTATCTTATTTATAATGGAAAAAAAAAAACCTTTTTAATAATAAAAAAATATAAATCGCTCAATGCAGTTTTGAATTTCACTTATGCTAATATTTTTCCTAATGACAGGACCTCTGTAAATTGTCAGTGTTTTCAGGTGGACAAAATCAGATGCACAAGGACTAGTTACACTACAGACACACACTACTTCTGATGTATTTTGTGACTGCATGAAAAAATTTTGTTCCCAACACTAGTATGGAAGTAGTGTTGCTTTATAAAGTAGTTTTGGAATTGCTCAAATAAAATGTGTATCTTAAGAGAGCAAAACCAAAACAGCTTGTGTTACCCAAAGAAGCTGGGCTGCTCTCTCCTTTGACCCAGGAAAATTAAATTCTGTTGGCATTTCTGAGCAGAGCCAGAGCTTTGTATTGGTCAAATACTTAATTTTTCCAACTACATAATGAGTAGAAATAACAATCCCTTGGAAAGACAATGTGAGTCACTCCTGATCTTTCACTTTTTCCATTCTTTTAAAATCAGAAATTTGTTTGCAAAGTTAATTTCGTTTTGTTTTACCGTGTATAGAATTTATCCTTTAAACAGAGACGAGTCTGGACCAAGACTTAAGGATGGCATGAGTCACACTCAGACTCTTACATCCAGACCTCCAGAAATATATCACAGCATTTTCAAACCCTATGGTTTGCCATTGGGTGGCAAAAGGAGAATTCTGCCCATGGCTGAGACAAGAAAAGCAGTTGTTCCAACCCATCACCAGTGTGCAGGAAATCTTCAAGAGGGGCCAGCATTACTGGGGAGGTGTCCCTCGAGGAATCGCAGACTGCACGTCTTACTGCTCCTCTGTTCTCAGAACAATGTTTCTCAGTGTCATAAGTGAGAGGACACAGAAAAAATGTTAGTAGAGTTTTTCATTTAAGCTTCAAATTTATAGTTAGAGATTGATGGAACAATTTACTTGATAATGGATTCATTAAAAAAATTAGGCTACTACTCAGTTCATCATTTAACAAGACAAGAATGACTTTTTAAAAAAATATTTAATAGCATTTCAACATCATTCTGTACACTAATTACATGTATTTGCCTAGTTCTGTAGAGAATCAATCCATTTTGTATGTTTTTAAGAACCTTCCCTGACAGTACTTTTTGACTATGGAGGACTTGGAAAGTTAGTCATCTAGCAGAAGGTGTCTGAATCACCCTTCACATATGCAGTAAAGGTCACAAAGATCACTCCTTTATTCAGCAGCATGCCAGAATGTGTGGCTTCTATGAATTCCATGCTGTATCTCTCTCATTCTTTTCCCTCTACTTCTACTTTACTAGTGTGATAAGAGATCCCCTATGTCATGACCATGCTATGAATACAAATATTTACATAGTTTCTTTTCCATTTGTGGGTTCTGCGAATGAAATGATCAAAGAGAAGTGAAGATTAATTACAGACTGGAAATGGTTTGGCCTTCTCCAGCATCTAGTCACAGGAAAGAGGGTGCTTCTGATGCTTCTGGCACTGAAGAATAAAATGTAGAATAAAAACCCAAAGATGAAAATTAGATCATACTGTTGAAAATACAGTTAATTTGCATGAAAAGCATCTGACAGAAGAGGACAAAAAGTTGGATCCACACTAAGGGTCCCATAACAGAGTATTCTATATAAAATCGCCATTAATATAGAGATGTTTTAATGCATAAAGAAATATATCAGACCTTTGTCTTCAGATGTTTCTATTTTGTACTTCACTAATTTTCAAAATGCTACTTTTTTTTCCCACAAATGTAGATCCCTTCTTCTCCAATACATAAAATTACTGAAGATGGTTAATGATACATCCAAACAGAGATGAAAGACTGAAGTAAGCGTGGAAAAGGCAGACTAGGAAGTCAGGAAGTTACATCAAACCTCTGGAGCTCCAAAACAAACCATCCTTAGAGGGAGTGAGCAGAGTGATGGAAGTGGTGCAGTGTGAAGATGTGCAGGCTGCACAAAAAGGCCTCTCATCCCCTCCCAAGGAGATGTGCAGCACATGCTTTTCTATTCAAAGAGTACCTCTGGAGGAAGAGAAATTTACATCTCCAGGTAACCAAAGATTTCTTGAGAGACAGCAAACACTTTTAGCTCTCACCTTGACTCCCAAGGGGGCTGTGTTCCTCACAGCTTATGTTCTCCCTCCCCAAAACTATTCACCATTCTCCACAAATTTTGCCTCACTCCTGAACCTATACTATTATGGCTGCTTCATTTCCAGCATTTTCTTTCTAGTGATGGATTTCTTCAGGAAACCAGAACTTTCTTGTGCATAAGATGCAGCTGTGAATATCAGTGTACTGTGGTAAGATTAGAGCAAGGCAGTGGGTGCTGATTGTGTGACACTACATGCAGCTTTCCAGGTTTTGTTAAATTACTTTAAAAGAGAGAAAAATAATCCAAAACAAAGATTTGGAGGAACTGGACTGCCAATATAACTCTGATTTAATGTTTATGCATGAAACATTTATGCATGGGTCTTCCACCACATACTCAATGTTTGGGTCCACATAAAAATTAATGATGCTGAAAAATTTCATGGCTTTAATTAGAGTGAAAAGTTCTAAAAGCCATGTGCAAGGTAGCAATTCAAGATATTTAAAACTATTGAAAAAAAATTTGGGAAATTTTGATTTATGCTTCAATCTTTGAAGCCATCCACACTGCTTCTGCCTGATATTCCTCCTGGGGTTAAGTTTAAAGTCTGCCTTGCAATCAGAACAAATGGAGACTATCATGTGTGTGTTACACTTCTGTCTTCACTCAAAACCTCAAATTATATTATTAGTTTCTAAAATAAGCCTCAGACTGAGCCAGAAGACTGCGATGAGCTGTACAATTTAAGCATTCTCCAATATAAACATGTTCAGGTTATCCAGAAAGATATCTCAGTTATTTCTGCCAAGGTGCCAAATTTTTGAAGGGTTTCTCTAGCTGCACTGCAAAACTTTTAAGACATATATTTGTACTTGAGGAAAAAAATCTGAAGTGTCAGACATATGTAAAAATACACATATGTATTTTTCTGTGTGTAACTTTTCATTTATATAAAAACAGGTGGATGCTCTGCAACAAAAAAAGATTAACCTACCAAAATTTAGATGAAATTACTCTTTTTATTACTGAACAGTAAAAGGTTTCACTAGCACTGATTAAAGTACTAATTATTAAAGCATTCTAACAGGTAGGAAGGAACACATAAGAGTGGATAAGATAGCTGCACCTGATAGGACAAAGGGCAGAAGCATTGCTACAAAGCAAAAACCTGTTAAATCTAGCTAGTGGGGGCAGCAGCCCAGCATGTAAATTAACTAGATAACAAGTTTGAATGTGACAGATTTCCAATGGGTGTACCTTATTTTCCTTCAAAAAATCTGTATTTCTTTTGCAGTTACAGCAAAAGCATGCCATACAAATATTGACTATTTATATTTCTCATAAAATTTAAGTAAAACCTCACACAAAGTCATCAAGAAAAACCTCTTCACAACAGTTCACAATAGTGGGAGAAAGTTGCTATACAAAACTTCTCCAGACAGATTTCCATGCACAAAAACATGTTGGCAGGGTCTGTAGCTGGTGACATTTAATGATTCTAATGGTCAAAATTACTTTCAGAGGAAAATAAGGCAAAAAAAGGAGCAGGGGGGGAGTGCAGGGAGAAAAAGTGTTGTGGTGTCCTCAGAGGAGCATCCTCCCAAGTGTGGGTGTCCTTCTTCCCTCATGCAGCAGGTGATTTGCCTCAAAGCATTTTCCCATACTAACACAACCGGTTTTCATCAGGGCCTGTTTGAAGTCTCTGCTGTGTGGTGGTGCTTTTGATGTCCAAGTGAAAAGACAAATCAGTTTTTGGTAGAACCGCTTTGTTAAAGTTTAGGGCTTGACATGCTTCAATGATCTCAGACCTAGGTGGGAGTTAACAAAGCTTAAGAAGAAGGATGTATCAATCATATCAGACACAAAGAATGCAGAATTTATGGGCCACAAGGACACTTGGCAGAGCTCTGTTGAGCTTTGTGCTGGTGTGTTACTGGATCTCCTGGGGCTCCAAATGGAAGCCAGAGCAGCAGCTGCAGGGTAGGGAAACAGAGGAATGAATCTCATCCCACTGGCAACTGCTTCCCAGGAGAATCTGCTATAACAACAGCACAGGACTGGCCATGGAGAAGGCTGTGAGGCCTACAGCACAGCAACAGCAGTGTGGCCACAGCACAGGTAAAACACTGCACTGGAGACCCTGGGAAACACTGTCCCCACAGCCCGGGTCAAAGGGTGCAGAGCTGTTAGAAGAAAGCTGCAAAGGGGCTGCAGGTAGAACATCCAAGGAGCTGAGCAGCAGCGTGACACCCATGTCAGAAGGAAAAGAAGATGGTTATGGAGATGCTGCCAGTAAAACCCACAGGGCTGTCTGACAGTCATCTATGGAAATCAGTGAGGAGCAAAGGCCAGTCACTCTTTAAACCCCTCAGCCTGGAGCCTCATTGTTTCCCTTTTCTTATTCAAATATCAGAGCAGTGGCTTCAATTCCAGCTGATTAGGTTAGATTACCTGATTAGAAGAATCCTAGCACATGAGGGCTGCTGATACTGCTCTTTGCAAGACCTGTCTATTGCAAATACCTGCAGAATCTGCAATCCAATAATCTTGTTGGTAGGTCAGACTTTAGGTATAGAATGCAGTCTTCTGTATAAGTCAATTTTGTGCTATTTTGGCAAACAAGGAGAAAGGAAAAACATTAGAAAAATAATGGAAAACTGAGAGACAAGAATAAAAAAACAAAGGACAGAAAAAGTAAAAAAATATTTGCTCCAAAAGTACCCCAGAAATACATTATAAGGAAACTTCAGTTACTTATGAAGTCCAACATTTACAGAGGCAATGGAATAGTGACATGCGTGGTTAACTTGACTAGTTTGAACATAGCTGATGAAAAAATAAATCTTGCTTCAAAATATTTTTTCCCCAAAATCTCTATTCAGTATTTATTTACTTGATGGAGAGTGATTTGACAGAAAAATTTCTTTTCAGGAAAGGAAGTCCTCTTATCAACGTTATATGTGATACATGAGGATTGAGCTGAACAGAGAAGAGCCTTCTGCACCAACAAGAGACCAAAATCAGAGTTTGGATGCAAAACCTTTCATGTAATTATCTCCCGTGTACAAGAGATAATTTCATGAATCCTATGATACTTAAAACAGAGCAAATGAGGGCCCAAAAGAGCCACTGTGGTACACGCTGAATGTGAGGACTGAGAGCTAAAGTTTCCGCCAGGATCCTGACAAGTGTTTGTATCTTTATATATCTATCTGTCTGCATCCATTTTTACTCTGTCTTATGGACTGTATCTCAGAATCTGAACTGCGGGAAATAACGTGTTTTAAAATATTTGTCTTGTAATAACTACTCGCCTAAGAGTTTTCTCCTGAAAAAAAGTAGCCATCAAACCTCTTGCTTGGAACATGAAAACACCAATTGCAAAGCAAGAACAAGCTGAGAAATTAAGCTGTTAAAAAGCAGCACATGTCAGAATTGATGCCTTTTCCACCTAAAGGTTTTTTTCAAAATGTAAAAAACTTCATCAGATCCTGATAGCACTAAACAGAGTCACTGGAACAAGCTCCCCAGGGAAGTGGTCCCGGCACTAAGCCTGAGAGAGTGCAAGGAACACCTGGATGCTTTGAGCCATATGGTTTAGTTTTAGGTAATTCTCTGAGGACTAGGCAGTGGGACTCAATGAGCCCTGTGGGTCCCTTCCAAGCTGAGATGTCCTGTGATTCCATGATTCCCTGTGAACATGCCTGGAGATCTTCATGCCATCAGCATTGTAGAGTAGCAAAGCTGGGTCTTGAGGTAAACATAGTCTGCTGCTCTTGGCTCTCCAGTGTGTTTGAGAGTGTTTATAATACAGTATCTCCTGCTGGGCTAAACATGTGCTTAGATTGTAAACTGATGGGTTTGAGTGACATGCTTTTATAGGCAGCTGATCTTGGGCTGACTCAAGATTTTACTCTCCTTACCACACCACTCTTTTCAGGTCAAAGTTTCCAAGCCTAAGCACAAAGACAATGCTCTTCATCCATCTCAACAAATTTTCATAAGGACTTGATTGCCTTGTAACCAGCTTAGACTGAGAGAAGCAAAAATCATCTTGGGGAATCAAGTCATATTAAATCACAACATCCAGGGCCTGACAACATTTACTAGCACCTCATCATAAAGAAAACAGGAATGTGATTTTCATCTACCTCCCTTTTACAGTGAAATGTATGTGTGCTCATCCTGAGAGTTTCTAACAACCAGACTAGGTGTTTGCACACAGCAGCAGGTGCTACAAAAATTTGCAACAAAAAACCAGTGCTGAGCGGGCTAACAAAAAATCTGCATCAAAGATTGGGAGATGGAGAAGACCAGAATGAAGTCAGCAAAAATTGCTGGATTTGTGCACAAATTAGAATGAGATACCCCAGCCAATGTTAAATGTGAGGTAAGAAATCATCTTCACAGGTATCAGATCTAAATTAGGTAAAATTGATTATGAAATGAATAATTACAATCTAGTAACATGCTTGTATCCCTTTTAAATCAAAACACACCCAGAGAATCTGCAATATTTCTGAAGGGAAGAGCATTAAGCTCAGAATGGAGCCATTTAAACCATTTGTGCGGCAAGAATCAAATAGGCTTGATGGTTTAAATTAAATTGTTTATCCAGAGTCATCAGTCTAACTAGCATGATTGATTTGGACACCGAAAGAGAGGCAACCCCTGCAAGGAGGAGTATGTAAGGAAATTAAGGAAATGGGCAGAGCAAAGGACCTGATGGGGAACCAATGACAAACCAGATCATGTTTCTCTTTCCTTACTTCCCTACCTTAATCTCCCTGCCCTCTCTTCTGCCCTGCAGGGTCTCGTTTGTCTACCAATGGCCACGGCAGAAGTGTGCCACAAGTGTGTGGATGAGGGTGGCTCTCAGAAATCTGCTCACCCTGGGGACACCTGGACATCCTGCTCTGGCTCTGGGAGAACCAGCTCCACTGCCAGCCACGGCTACCCATGACCACTGTGAGCAATCCTGTTTCCCCCACTCCTGCTTGTGGCCCCCCAATTGCTCCTGTGGCTGATGGGCTCCTCAACCCTGCACTTGTGTTTCCCATGTCTCCAGTGCTTGCTCTGCATCACAGCTTCTCATCTTTAATATTGTCCCCTCTCAGGCCAGCTCTTCATCTAGGACAAACCTCCATGAGATGCAACTATAGCACACCCATTTTTTTCTGCAGTCTGATGCAGCCCGACAGGGCACAGCTGAGCTTTCATGGGGGCAATCTGCAGTTTTATCCACAAGAAATATGTGGGGATGATCTTACATGACTGAACTGCTATTTACACTGGCAGACTGGAGTTTCTAACTCATTTCTGTTGCAATGGATGTGCTAAAAATTACTATAATTCAATTTAAAATTTTTGTTCTATTTTGTTGGCTTTTTTTTTAAATCCATAGATATAAATGACAACATGGCTACATAAAGTCCATCTGCTCATGAAGGGAGGTGTTTGCCAGTCATGCCATAGTTTATTCTCATCACTCTGGTCATCACCTGTTCCTTTTCAGGCTAATACAAATGCACAGTGTATCTCTTCCTCCTTCTTCTCACATTATGTAAAATCATTTTTTAAAATTCTGAAAAAGTTAAACATTTAACCTCATTTTCCATGCTTCTCATTTTATACAAGCCTGGGGGTGATAAATAAAAGGTACTGTAGCATCTATTTGTGTATTTTATAAGACAGAATGAATAGTATGTGGCAGCTGTATTGTAAACGTCAGTGTACAAAGGCAACACTGCTTTTTTAGAGACCTGCACTACCTACAGGCTTACAAGAAGACACCAGAGAGAAGCTTTTAAATGCAATGGGAATGGCATCATTTAGAATCACAAATGGGGGTAAGCACATTTTTTAAATTGCTTGGTTTGGCCATGCAGGGCAGAATGGCCACAGAGGTTATTTCTGTGGGGCATTGGGGGACAAATGGAGTCACACAGTAAAAGCCATCAATCTTCTGAAAGCAACAAGGGTGGTAACATGTCAAATGAAAAACACAAGTGAAAACAACAGGCATTGTTCTCACATTGTCACTGAGGATCCTGTTAGCCTCAGCTGTCATGCTTACCCCCAAATCAAAGACATAAAAAATTTCAGACAAATTGTACCTCTGCAACTCTTCCTGTGGGTGGAATAGGAACAATAATTAGATAGAGGTCTACAAACAGGTAGATTTGTTATTTAGTACATTTTGAAGAAAAAAAGTTATCTCATTAGAAGGATCCTGCTGACAGTTTCTTGCTAAGGCAAACTTTCAACAAGGTGGTGGGCAAATATGCCATAAACTTCTGCCTAAAACCAGTGCATAACTATAGAGTTTGTCAGCTGTATTGCATATCCATGGGGCTAGAAAAAAATTCTCAGGACATATGACTCCAGCAGGGCAGGGCTCTACCACAGAGCCCACAGGAAAGCCCTCTTTTTGTATTACCTATTTCCAGCATCAGATAGCAGTAAACCACAAACAGCCTCCCAGGATCTCCCCAGGTCTCTCCCAACCTTCCCAATGTCTTTTTGCCCTGTATAATGGATCAGAACCAACCAGCAGGACAACCAAATGGAGTGGATCATGTGCCACAGAAAGCAATAGGTATCTATCACCACAGCACCCTGCAGAACCCAGGATTAAAAGCCCGATGTCTAAAACACAAGGTTCTAGTGTTCCTGTTTCGCAAAAAGATCATGTTTAATCCGGAGAGGAAGGGAAAGAAGAGGGTCATTCTTAAAAAAACAAATTGTTTTTCCTCAGACATACGCTACCATCCAAACCAAATGGAGATATCTTGACTGAGATTTCCTATCTGAGGAACTCAAAGCAATCCTGCCAAGTCATGGATGATCTGTGAGAAATACAAATATCATTTTTGGATAAAATAGCATTAAATTAACTTAAGTTTTGCGCAGTAGCGACTCCACGCAGAAAATATAAAGGATGGTTTTACTAGCCTGTATTATTTTCTTTTTGTTATCCTGACCTAATTTTTTCAACACCTTTGCTTCCTATTCACACAGGAGCTGCTCAGCTCACAGCACCTGACAGAGCAGGGGCAGCCTGGCAGCTGGAGGTGCTGGAGGTGCAGTGGCCAGTTTACCCTGGGCTACAGCAGGGACAATCTGCTGGTTTTGCCCCTTGTGTTCATATCCTCTGACACAGTAGCTTCTGTAAATTCTTTGTTAAATGCCTACATTGTACTGTGAGAATGCCTACTCAGTACATCTTTGTACTGTGGAAAAATATGGCACCCTAGAGGAAAAATGTCCAAGCCTTTACTTAGCTAACTTTCCCCTACAGGGAAGTGAGGAGATGATATTATTTTTAAATATGTTAATTCAACAAGTAGTTTTTCTCACTTGCTTTCTGTCTTTTAGCTATGATGAGGAGGCAGTGATTAAACTGGAGAATAAGTAAATCCTACATGTATAGCGCAGTGGTTTAAGGCCCGAGGAAAAACAGAATAATATTTTTCCATTTTCATGTGACCCAATCAATGGACTGAATTCTAAGTATGGTCACAGTGCCCTCTGCTGAAATATAAAGCCCTACATGAAAAATAAACAATGTTAAAAAAACACAAACAGGCAAAAGAACAACATAATTCCTATTCAAATATGAATGGTAAAATACTTTTGAAAAGCTATTTGGGACTCCAGACTTTCCCTTCACAGCAAAGTTGTTGGGAAATATTTAGTTTCCAACTTTGCTGCTCTGCTATGAAAACTGCGCAGCAAAACTCACAACAAAAACCAGAAAGCCTTTTTAAGGGATCTACCTTCCCAGCCGGAGTGCTCAGAATGAGACCCTAGCAGTCATACTCCCAGCACCAGGGACTGTCACTGCTGGGACCAAAGCCCCTTTGTGCTGGACTCTCCAGTGACCTGACCTCACTCCTACACATTCTCACAGGCCCACGTTTCCTGGCTGTTTCTTGAGCCTTTTTTCTTTGTGGTTGAGGGAGAAAATTATGGCTAAGAGCAGGAGAGAGAAAAATATCTAATAGGTGCTTAAGTCTGAACTAATGTCAACTAATGTCAACTAATGAGCTTTATGCATTTGGTATCTCTTAAAAGTAATTGATCCGGAAGGAAGAGCTCTGTAATGGGCAAGGATAAAAGGACCCAAGTGCCTCTCCTGATATGGTGTGCTGGGCAATGCATGGGGCCTGACCCCCTGCACAGTATTTTAAGAGGATGTGTAGGCAGTGGGTTAGGAACAAACAACTCCACAGGCTCAGCTGCAAGTGTGTTTGGAGCAGGCTGTTGTTGCAATTATTAGTTGGCATCAAATATCCCAATGCAGTTGCTGTCCTCTGTCTCCATCTGTACCTTTCGATCTGCTACTGAAAGGCAGAAGCTCTTTATTGCCATGCATATCTACTCATCAGAGTCCACACCCTAATGTTTGGTGAAAGCATAGCTTTAAAAGAAAAAACTCCAAGATCAGAAAACTCCTATCTCCCAACTGAGTTCAATTTCTCCTGTCTCCAGTGCATTGTTGCCATGTTTTATACAAGAGGCAACTCCTTCTGATGTTTTGTTGTTGCTTTTTGTAATTACAATGTAAAATGGCATAAGAGCTATGTCAGAGATATCTGAGAACATTTCTGCTGGTTGATTAAACCATGTTCTTCAGTCATGCTAAGAGTTAGCCCCAGAATTTACTCAACAGTCTGCTCTCAGGTTTGTGTTTGAGGATGGACATGTGCTGGAGATTTTCTGTGAGTTTAATGCTTGGGTTCATGTGGAAGCTAAGAGACAAGAAAAATCTCTTCTTCAATAACTTGTGTTGTCTCTTTTAATTCTTCCTTCATTTCCCCAGTGCTCCCATCCAAGATACTCTTTAATCTGCACTCATGGCAATGCACACTTTATGTTTCTCATTTTGGTGCTCAAATGATAGCTCCACCTAAGTTCACTCAAAGGTTATTCTAATTCCCTCCATCAAGATTTCAATTTAGAGGCTTACACTAAGCTATTAATTAAAGTGACCTTTTTTTATTACAGCAAATTCATCTTAACCAGTTAATGTGGTGGCAAGTCTTTGTTGTTTTGCCTGGCAGCAAGATCTCCTGAAATTGCAGTATCTGCTGGAGGGGTGCCAAGTGGTAAAGCAATCCACAATCCCTGCCATTTGGCACTGCCTCTTCTGGCTCCAAGCACACTGGAGCTGCCAATACTCCAGCAAGGGACCCCTCACCATTACAGGCTGTAGCTGAGACACACCAAAAACACCTTTTGCAAACAATCACAAACCTCCCAGGGGCTGAGATACCATGCACTAGCTAACACTCCTGAAAGGTTCAAGAAAAGCTGTGTTTCAAAGAAGCCTCACTCCAAAACATTTCACTCCAGAAATACTTGGCTACAGATTCTTCTGAATTTCCGAGGTGCTCAGCCATATCCTTTCTCTCTCTGTCTGCTGGCTCCAGCCAGACAGGTGTGACACCTCTACTTCTCATCTGTGAGCTTGTCCATGGTTTCTCTGAGTATGAGACCACAGTGCATGAAGGGTTTTCTCTCCATCTGATGGCAGTGCTTGTAAAATCAATAGGAGTAAATTTTAGTTTTGCAGATCATAGCACATCTTGCTTCACTGGCATTACCTTGCTGCAGACACAAAAATGTAAATTTTACTGGTCAAAGCGGTCGATAGCCTGATGCTAAGCTATTCTTGAAAAACTTTCTTCAGAAAAGAACTTCCATTTTTCTGGTAATATTCCTGGGAAAATTATTTTGCTGGGAAATGTATTCATCTTCCCCTATTTGCTATTCCATATCTGTTACCTTTTGATCTAAGTATCTGTTAGGGTGAGAGCATACATTACTCTGTCTGAATCAGATGTGATAACTGTGTTGAAAGCTGGAGCATTTGCTTCTCTGCAGTTCTGCAATGAATTATGCATGGCAGAGGAAGGAAATCAGTAGCCACTGTACTTGTTTTGCTTGCTCTGCCACTGTCTTGGCCTAACACACTCTGTTCCCTGGCCCCTCTTACGGAAGGGCTGTTTCCTGCACAGGAACCTATTCCTGTTTGTGACATACTTTATCTGAAAAAGAAAAATCATGCCAACATTTACAGACATTTCTCTTCTAAACTAATTCTCTTCAGTGACGAATCAACTATCTTTCTCTATCCTGTGATCCCCCCGCATTTTGTCTGGGATAGTCTCTACATACCCAGCAAAAGAAGCTTTGGGGGTGAGCTTTGGTGACTTTGCTGGGAATTAAAAGATTTCTATATATAACTACTGCACTTGATTTCAAAACCAGACTTGAAATGTGCATATACTCTTCCTACTGGATTACTATATGGACTGTATATTCTTGTATCAGTGTAATTAGCTCCCTATGTTCCAAAATATTATGTACAATTACATTCCTGTAACTTACCTGTCACATGAAAAACAAGCAATATTACAGCAAATGTATCAATGCCAAAGAAGGGCAGAGAAATTTGTGAAAATCAATGAAAATACACACACACAACCCACCCCCAAACCTTGCTACCCACTGTTACATGGAGAAAGGTGGGTTTTGTTTGACTTTCTTTTTCAAAATCTTACTAGTTGGTTCTCTGGAGGGAGCTGGGTTAATTAATTGTTTAAGGAGAATGTTCACAGGTCCAATATAAGAACTTGGTTTACAAGGAGTAGAATTTAAAGCAAGAATTAAAGGACTTCAACAAGAAAAGCAGAATTAAACTCTCACTTTAGGTACAAATGGCCAAATTACTTCTCCAACAATCATGAAGAGAACCTCACACTTGCATTCAAACACTTGTTCCTATGATCTTAACCTCACATTGTTGATTGTTCATAAATTAAGCATTTTGGAATGAGAGCTTAAAAAAAATTACCAAGATGGCCAGGGTAATTGATGTCTTTAGAGATCAAGGATTTGCCTGTACCTATATTGTCACATCTCTGCCTAGTGAGAAACTTCATCTCACTTTGTACTTTCATTTTGCAGGTATATTCTAGCAAATGACATGTTTTTGTACAGCTCCATTATTTTTGCATAACATTTCTGAGAATCCTTAATGTTTACAGTCGAGATACAGAGTGTTTCAGTCCTTTAAACACACAACCAGAATTTGGCTAATTGCAGGTGTGGGTTCACATATTGGTTATAGTGTACATCTAGTCACCTGTGAGAGAGAAAACAGGATTTTTACTCTAATTTACCATACACTGCGCTCCTAACAGAATGTTTGCTTCCCTGTTATGCTCTGTATTGAGACTTCATGCTCTGGGGAGATCCAGCAGTGACCTTCCTTAACAACTTCAGTTCTAGGCAATCTGTAATATCATTTACTCTTTCACTGATCCAGCTTTCACTGGCAAACAGAGGAACTGTTTGCACACAGAAATATTTTCATAAATTTCAGGATCTTTTTTGGAAAATGGTGTTTACGCACTTATGTATTAAAGACACAAAAATCTAGAAACTGAAATTCACTTGGGACCCTTGTTTTCTAGTTGTATAATCAATAACTGTTAAACATATGTGTATTAGTGTGAACTATATTTATTAGCTTCATTTTAGAAACTGAGCTTGTATGTCACTACTACTGGTGATGTTACTTGAATAGGACTGCCCAGCATGTGGGGGATAAAGAGTGCACAGTGACTGCAGTGAAAGTAAGAAATCTCAAGAATCATAAAAAAACCCAGCCAATTATTCCTACAAAGAGGGGTTATCAACATTTCCAAGCTTCATATTGACACTCATTCTAATCCCATAACCTGCACCACCAAGTGTTTAACCTGGTTCATTCAACGTGATGCTTATGGAAGAATTCAAACCCACCCTGACTCACAAAGGGCGTGTTTGGTGCCCAGCAAGCAGCACTGTACACAAAAATAGGGAGTGGAAATCAACAGTTTTATACAAGTTCTGTGCTATTAATTCCTTCAGTCTGAGGCTGAGAGGTTGTGGAGCCTCCCTCATTCGAGGTACTCTAGAACTGTGTGGATACAATGCCATGTGCTCTGGAGCAACCCTGCCTGAGCAGAGAGGTTGGACCCCATCACCACCTGTAGTTCCTTCCAAGGTGACTGATTCTGTGATTCTGTGACATGGGCAGTGTCCCCACACCTGATGCCTATTCACCCAAGACATTTCTATGCATCTCTTTGATTTTGGACATGCTGCTACAATGTGAATGACAAGGAGCAGAGAATTTTATGAAAGAGGTATATTTTGAGTGATGGCTCTTTAAACAGAATCATGAATGAGTGTATTAGGTTGCTCAAGGAATCACTGGCAAAGGTAAAGCAGGTTTAATATAGAAGTGAAAGTGTAAAAAGTTTGTTGGCAAAGTTCACTCTATTATTTACTGGACAGAGCACACAGAAAAATCTGACTAAAATCTGGAGCAATCAGTCTAAAAATAAAGTCAATTTAAAATCATATATATAGAAGCTGGGGATGGGAAAAAGGTAAGGATGGGAAAGAGTAAGGATTAAAAGAAATAAGGTAGACTCTCCTACTGAATCACAAGCTTTAGAGTGGATGCCCTTGCTAAACTGAGCCTTGGTCTTGACCGAAGGTTTAGGCCTAAAGGGTTTAACGTCACTTAAACTTAACAGCACTCAATCAATATCCTGACTTAAATAATTTGTCAGAAGATTACATAGAATTTACTGCAGCACAATAGTAACTTACAAGACTAATTCTCTAAGAGAGCAACATGCACAGCACATTTGCTATAGCATGTTCACACTTGTATGCACACAGACACAGAGGAGGATGTACAAGGTGTATACCTGTGAAAAACAGCCCCCAAGTTCAGTGAAGTACTCACATGGGGTGCCTTCATGCCTTCTCAATAGGTGAAGAGTTGAGCCCTGAGGATGGGGGTCAGCGTTCTCTGCAATTCCAGAGAATCCTTCACTGGCTCTGAAAGGTGCCCAAGGGAGCAAGCTTGCCCAAGCAAGCTCTCCAAGGGAGATTTCTGGTCACACCCCACAGTGGTCCAGGGGAGTTCAAAGGGTCTCACTTGGCACCACTGTTATTAGGGTCACAAGAGAATTTTCTTTAGCCACAGTAACTTCCCACATCAAGGCCAAGGCCTAATGAGACCAGTTTCTGAAGTCAGCGCAGCTCGAGGAGGCAGCGGGAGAGATGCGCCACTACAGAGTCAGATTGCATTCTGAAAGGGTGGGGAAACAGGAGGTGTCCAACCCACTCTCTAAGAAACTCTGTTAACAGATTTAATGGAAAAGAAAGATTGAGTTACTCAAGACAAGTCTGCAGGTGGCAAACTGTTGGAAATATCACAAATGGAAATTGGAATAAGATACTCAACCAGAGCAGCATCACAGCCCTTAGGGACTGAGAGGAAAGTGGTGAGGTTCCCTACAAAGCAAAAAGAGAAAGGTGTGAACAGCTTATAGACAATTGTTGAGGTTTTAAAGCACTAGATAAGAATATCACTAGAAAAATTTACTTAAACTTTCTTTATGCCTTTTAAGTTTTAAGCCTGTTTTGCCCTTCTCCTAATCCATATCTCACAGCAAGAAATAAGTAAATTTTTCTAGTGATTTTTCAGCTAGTGCTTTAAAATCATGACAGCAATAAAGACTGCAAACCATCTTTTCTTATATTTTCATTTTAGTCCACGTTCAGCTATTAAAGCCTGACAATCAGTTCCTACTGTATGTTTGTCTGTTGGCTAGCAGAATCAACCCAGTGGCAATTGTGCATGCTGCTATGATTCACAGGATTATAGATACTCGTATCTTCTAACACTTTGTATTCCTGTAGACTGTATCCACTGTAGTGAAGGACAGGAAAAGCTGATCTCAACAGAAGAATCTAAAAGGAGGAATGTAACCAAAACATGCTGCATATAGAAATTCATATTCAACTATTAAAAACCATTATAAAGCAGAAATGTGCAATATCTACTACTGTGATACCCATAATAGAATAAATTTTCAGAAGCAGAAAAGAGACCACAGATAATTTTAGTGTTGTTTGCTGTTACTACAGACATACACCAGTCATTTGCACCAGAGCTGAAGGAAAACTGTTAGATCATGGTTCACACCCTACAGATGGAATAAACCATCTTCTCATGAACTTCATAGATATTAAAAAGATTATATCATCTGAGATCCATCCCCAAAAGCTACCAATTACACAAAATACACCCTGAACTAACTTTGGGGTATCTTTTGAAAGTGTCACTGGAAATGCTGCATGGAAAGAGAGAGTTGTGCTTCCAGCTGCTTATAGCAGTTCTAGCAAAGAACTTTTCTACTTAGAATAATCGCACACACCAAAATAATCTTGAAATACCACTTAGTTTTTATTTCTCATTTAGAATAAACTACATAAAAAGTCAGGCCTTTGTATGTTCTACAAACAATACCTCAAAAAAATACTATAAATTAGAATATTCACCTAACAACTTATCTAACTTGGAAGAGGATGAAACAAAGAATTCACTCTCCGGGCAGGGTAGTTAAATCTGCTTTGTACTCATAAATACAACAGAAAAAGTTTAAAAGTTTGTCTGTAGGGAGAAAGTTTATACAGACTGATAACTCTGAAATTTCTCTGAAATCTGATCAAGCCAATTTCTCACTAATATATCAAATGTGACAGCTACAAACCATTCAAGAAAAGCAAAAGTTTCTCTGAATTTTTTTAATTTCGGGTAAAGAGCACAAGATGATATATACCAAAAAGTCTAGGCTGATCTCAGATGATCCCACAAGTGCACTCTCCCAAAATTCACAGATTCATAGAATGGCTTGGGTTGGAAGGGCCCTAATGATCATCCAGTTCCAACCCCCTGCCATGGGCAGAGACACCTCTCTCTAGACCAGGTTGCTCATAGCCCTATCCAGACTGGCCTTGGACACTGCCAGGGATAGGGCATCCACAGCTTCTCTTGGCAACCTGCTCCTGTGCCTCACCATCTTCACCGTAAAGAGCTTCTTTCTAATAGCTGACCTAAAGCTACACTCTTTCAGTTTGAAGTCATTCCCCCTAATCCTATCACCACATGGCATTATAAAAAGTCCCTCTCCAGCAATCCTGTACCTTCAGATACTGGGAGGTAGTGGTAGTGACTTCTCTCCCTAAAATTGTTCCTATTATATCCAAAAACTACTTTCTTCTTTTTTTTTTTTTTTTTTTTCTCTAGGATCTCATCATGGGAAAAAAAATTGAAGAGGAATTCTATGACTTGCCAATCCCATCACTCCCAGTCATGCAAGTCAGTGGCCAGACACTTTTCATTTAGCAAGTAACAACTGGTAGTACAAATTAAATCCGCAAAATTGTAGTACTCCCCAGCTATACAATTAAAAAGCTCATAAATTTTCTCAAGCCAGAAATGGTCTTAGGTACTTCAATACTGATTACTATTTTAGAATTTTGAATAGCCCAAGACATAGGGCAAAGGGGAGGCATTAGGAAAGAAAAATACATTTGTGAACTCCAGGAAGGGTCAAAACTTCCCACAAGTGCTAGAACAGGTAAGACCAGAAGACACAGAAAAATAATGACTGGGAAAAGCTCACATTTTGAAGTAGAAAAGTTACTGCTTTCCACAGATATTCTGAAAATAAGGTGACATCAGGATTACCTTAACCAAATATAACCATGACAAACAATAAGACCTTCACTGACCAGTGCAGCTACAGATCCAGATAGCATCAAACCCAGCTGACTTGAGTTTTCTCAGAGCTGGATACCTATTGTTAGATCTACATCCTTCCTATGTAAGGTGAAAAGGAGTTGAGGGGAAGCAGAGGAAATCATGGGACTTGCCCTGAACAGGAAATTCATGGCCTGGGTCAGAAGTTATCTGGGGCCTCAGCTGTCACTGCTGTCCCACAAGACACAAAATTAAGTCTGTATTTTCCTAAGCATGTCCTTGCCATCATCCAGGCTCTTTGGGGTGGGTCTCGTCCCTCATTTACTGGGTTTCCAGTGGTGCCTTTGACCAGAGAGAGGGTCTTATTCATAGTACACTTAATCTGCTACTAGCTGCAAGGAATTTGTTTCTTCTTTTGTTTATTTTTAAAATTTCTTTACTGCAGGATGACATAATTTGAGCAAGGAATGGAAATCAGTCTATTTGTATACAAATCCTGAGCATGAAGAAGCAACTACAAGATCTTTCGGAATGGGTCTGGGGACTCGCCAAGTTTCAGACATGAGAAGTGTCTAGCTCAGCCCTTGCAGGCTGTGGCAGCTGGTGCACCTGGAGAAAGAGGCTTAGGTACATCAGTGGTTTTAACTGTTAAAAACTACAGCATCATCTGGCTGATAATCACCCCTGGAGAGTGCTCAGGATATTTGCTGTCCCAAAGCATGGTCAGTTAAAGTTTTCTCCTCCATAGAAAAATGTTCCACAGGTGCTCTGGCAATCAATTCCAGTGCTTGACCACCTAGTCAATAAAAACTTTCCTTCTGTTTTTGTGGAACTGCATTTCAATGTGTGCCCACTGCCTCTTTTTCTCTGCCACTGGGCACCACTGAGAATGGCTGGTTTCACCTTCTTTACTCCCCCACCAGGTAGTTAAAGACACGGATAGGATGCCCCTGAGTCAGTAACAATGCTGCTCCTTGCTCTCCTGAGCTGAAATGACTGTGGACTCAGCAGCTCAGACAGGCTTCGAGATACCTGGCTTTCAAGACAGTCCCATAACTTCAGCCACCATCAGTGACTTTCACCTTTCCAGTGTTGCTAGCTTGTCTCTGAATGAAGAGTAGGATGTTCTCCACAAACTTCACAAGTAAACTGGTGTTGCAATAAGAGAGTTTGTATTATTCACACAGCACACATAATAAAATTACTTGATACAACAGACAACAGACTTGATACAACAGAAGACACCCAAAATTTTATTGCCTTGTCAGATGTAAAAATTTATTTATGCTATTTATCAAGTGTTTAAATTTACACAAAAGACAAACACTTTAACTTCAGGTCCAATTGTTCACCAGTAAGCCCTACATCAGAATACCCTTGACACGTCCAAGGACAATTTTTACAAGACGCTTAGAACAGCAGAATATCATAAATAATGGCCAACTTCACAAGCCTGAGGGTCACTACCTCATCACTATTTCTCTGCTGAGCATAACCCACAGAATAGAGGAAGCCTTAAAGCCATTTTAATCCCCAAACACTATCACTACTGCACTCAAGAGCATTTAAATCACACTGCCCTGCATTAATAACACCAAACATTACAGCTAATCTTCAAGATTTATCACAGCTTCCCCTAACAAAATGACTTTTCTTTTAAACATTACAAGAGAACTGTGCATCAGAACTGCGAAATACACAATCATCCATTTGGCTTGGTTTTACATTAAAATAATATCGGTCATCTATTTGTTAACTTGAACTCTTGTGTCATACTCCTTACCCCCTCCCTTCTCACTTAGGAAACTACACTAGACCAGGCAGTTTAATTGTAGCACTGAGGTAGCATATTTTAATTGAACAGAGTAATACATTTGATATTGTGCCTCCTCTCCTTTAAAGCACAAAAAAAATCCCCACAGTTTTTCAACATCTTTGGAGAAGACAGGCATATAGTCCATTTCCAACAGTCACTCTATTCTGAATTCAAAGCACAAAGCATCTCTGAATGGTAGATACATTATACCAGCTTGAATGAATGAGAACATATACAAGAAGAAGAAAATATGTCAGTTTTATTAGAACTAGGGTTACATTTTAGCCCTATGGCACCTATTGTTCCCTATTATGAAATGCATCTTTACAGTCCCTGAAATTTAATTTCAAAGACAAGGATCTTGAAAAAAAGCAGCTGTGCCACTATTCTAAATGATTTTCACTCTGTTGTCAGAGTCACATAATTGCAACAAAACCAGATGAAATCAACAGACCTAATATAAAGTCACCAGGAATTAACATGTGTATACTAAAAGAATCAAAGTTAAGGCAGAAGGTATGACTTAATGAACTGAGAGCACTTTTCATTCACTTAGAAGTTAAAGCTGAGATAGTCTTAAAAATAATTAAAGAAAAACCAACACCAAAAACCAAACAAACAAAAACAATGACCCAAAACCAAACAACCAACAAAACAAACCCCCCAAAACAACAACAACAAAAAAAACCCCACCACTGCAAGAGTAGAATCCTAATTTCCTAACAAATTGAGAGTAACAGTATCTCAGCTTTGCCCTTCTGGCTAAAAGCTTTAAAAGACTAAGCTGAAGTCAAGCTGTACTCAAGACTGCAGCCTTAACTTCTAGACTGTTTATTAAAGTAACTCTTACAGACACACCTGTGTATTTAGAGGGAATAATAAACAGTGATCCTAAAGAACAGGAGTAATTTCCGGCTCTGCATACCATGCTTGTACACATAGCCTTGTAAAACTCTGCTGAATGGTACACAATCCTAACCCAGCCCCAGGCTGGATCTTTGAATTCCTCCCTCCAACTTTCACACAGGAAAGCAAAAAATTTTACTGCAGTTACAGTCCCTTCAGTCAGCTGAATGCATAGGGGAAATTGGGTTTTAACACATTGGGAAGCAGCATGAGAATGTAACTGAGCTGACTGATAAATAAACTCCCAAGGAAACACCTAAACAGATGAAGGAAAAATGCTTAAGTTGTAATGACCAATTGAAGCTGTTTATGAAGGCATTGATGTTAATTTTTCAAGTAACCCAAAATGCACTCCAACACCTGTTATTAAAAACTTAAGGCTTTTATGAATACCCTCTTACATACAAAAGGAGTATTAAACAGAAGGAACTTGTTTACAGTAAATACAAACATCTGAAAAAACTCTGAAACCTGTTTATACAAATACTAATAAATTCTTTAATATTTTGTACAACTAGAAGGTGCACAGATTGGCATTCAAGCAGTCAATGCTGGCAAACATCTGTCAGACAATAACATGATTTACTTGGATAACAATATAGTTTAAAATGCCATAAATTAAAAAATAAGTTAGTTCACATTTTTTTCCCCCAGATTTTATGTACATCTTAGTCTTTAATGAGATCGTGCAGCCTTCTTCAGAAGCTCGAGGTCTTTCCGACGGCTTTTAGTTACTCTGGCACAGCCATACTCTTCCAGTTGCAGAGGGATATACTTTTCTATCTGAACAAGCCCATGCCCAGCAGGACTGGTAAACAGCTTAATCCAGGATGGCTTTATGTTTCCTCTGAAGCCCAGAAAGGCCAAGCTTCCTGTGATAGAAAAAGCTCAGCATTACCAAACCAGCCAAGCTCACTGCAGCACAATATGGGACTGCTTAGGTAGGAAAAGTCACATTCCCCCAAAATTCCTTCTCCCACATTTTTCAGGGCATTAATCCACTCTCAGTTTTACATGCACCTCACTAGGTGCAAATAATGATTTGCAATTTCCTTTCTCAATACTTAGTATTAAATACCCTGAAATCTTAATTTGAAAACACAGCTAACTGGACAGTTATAAAGTGGGCTTTCTCAACCACAGCTTGTGGCATCACTCTGAACAGATGAGAAACCTATAAACTCATCATCCCTCAAAATACCAATAGCGTCTCATTTCTAGCTTCGTGTTATTTTAGAACAGGAAATACTAGGCAGGAACAGGAGACTGCTTGAAGACAGATCTGCTGTGTGAGGCACAAAATACAAGCTTTAGGAAAAAAGCCTGGAACTCCTTTTGCATGATCCACAGGCACAAAGAACTGCTAGTTACTTCTCTGTTTGCAACAAGCTTCACACAATGGGATAAAGGGGTTTTCTGCCCCATCTGCTGAAGAGCTGCCCACCTCCCCTCTCAACAAGAGCTGACAGACAGCAGCCACACCAGTGCAAACTGGCAACCACCCTGCACCAGCTGCATCCTTCTCACACACCCCATGAGAAACCCACCATGCCAACATAAACACAAAGACTGAGGCGGTGTCAAAGAAATGTGCAACATTTCCACCAACCGTTGCTCTGAAGATAAGGTGGTTTCGCTGTCCCCAGGGACATTAAGGCTTCAGCTAAATTATTAGGAATTGCTACATCACCTCTTGTGCTCAGTAGAATGATAGACCTAGAACAGGAACAGCACAGACACAGCAGCTGTTGTAACACATTTTTTATAATTCTGTTGTAAACACCTATTTTTTAATATTCTGCTATACTCCTTTACAGCTAGCTGCCCTCAGAGTCCAATTCCTTATGAGTACTTTTGACATGGAAATAGTCAACCCTTTCTGAAAGCAGTACTTAGAATTTCTTGGTTTTAAACTGACTTTAACTTCAAAATCATTAGAAAGTGTTATTTAACTGTTTAGTGTCTTGTATCAAAAAAATCAAGTTTAGATATTGATCCAAAATTAGAAAACTAAAATGCGGATTATTTTCTAACATTAACTCTTTATTTAGTGGTATCTTCTCCCTATATGGAGCGAACAGTATATCTTTCACATAGTCCTTGCCACTGTCCTTATTAAACAAAAAGTTATTCTTGTTTTAAGCAAAGCAGATGATGTTACATGATGTTTTGTTTAAAAAAATTATTTTTGAGGAAAAAGACAACACCAGAAAAATTTTAGGTGTTCAAAATCTGCTTGGTTTTCTTAAATAAGGCTACACTGTCCAATAAATTGCTCCTATATTTTTCCTTTGGCCTGAACTGAGACATATGTTTTGCTCACTTTCAGTGCTCATGTATCATTACCTATTCATCATTATTTAAATCCTTGTCAGAGAGCAGAGCTACAGCTTGCAGGGCACACTGGAAATGAGTGGTCATTGCACATACCTTTGTGGAATTCCAGATTTTAAATATCCATCAACATGCCTAATGTCTACTCCAGAAAATAATTTGTTTCCCAACACTGTGCCAGTGCAGGCATCTACTACAACAATAAGTATTCCATTACCCTTGAAGGAAAACATGGTTTCATTGACCTGAATGGGAAGAAAAAGAGAGAGAAAAAGAAGTTAATATGAATCAAACAGCAATTCTACTGCACTCAGTGTTAATCAATCTTACTCTAGTTTAGACACAGTCATTTCCTTACAAATGCTTCCTTCTCCCTAGCATCTCTTCAGTTTTCCCCTTGAAAGGACACTGCTTAATAGGACTTCTGAAATTGCATGGGAGTCTTAAGCCTGCAGCTTCTATAGGAATATTGCACATTCCAGGTGACTTTACTAGCTGCCTCAGTCACAGTTCCTGCTTTGGGAAGCTAAAATTCAGATACTCCCTGTACTCCTTGAGAGCAATACAGTTAACTGATCCCTGCTGCAGGCTAGTTCCAGCCCAGTTTCCTCCTAGTGCTTACCTCTTTTGGATATGGCACACACATTCCTGAAGAAGTTTGCAGCTGCAAAGGTTAAGCTGCTCAGCTGCCATTTGTCTACCCGGACAAGTGAAAGTTCAGCCAGGCCAACAATGACACTGCAGAATGTAAGGCATGTGCAGACTAAGCTCTGGGATGGGAGCGTATCTGCAAATGGTGTTTCACCATCACGTGCAAGTCTACTTCAGCATCTGAATAGAAAAGTCAAACTAAACTACTTTTTATACAGTATCACGTCACTGAGCTTATGTGGGCCACATCAGAACAAATACAGACATCTACTGATTCTTTAGCAATTGCCATTTAGAGGACTTTAGCAAAGCTTAATGGCTTGTGTGACCCATCCCACGTTTTACTAATCTGCTTGCACAAGAACAATTTCAACAAATTGGATTTAACTGAGAAATCGCTAGGTTATGTTACTTCCAAAACCAGCTAAAAATGTATACCCAAACAGATTTAAACATGAAGCTGAACATTTTAAACTCTAATGGGAACATTTTTCTCTTCAGCAGGTAAGATTCAAATATGAAATGAAGCTTTGAAGCCTCACTTTCTGATGTTTAAACATAAGCTTTTTGACTTGTTTTTTTAAACAACAAACCAATCTTTTCATTCAAGTGAAGAAAACTGAGGTCTGCATTATGTAGAACTGTACAACTGTTATAATACAAACTGCTGTAGTGATATTTAAGAAGAAAACCATAAAGAACACTTACATATATAAATGCTTTCTGACCTCTGCTTAACTCTTTTTCATCAGCTGAATTGATCTGCACAAGGAGGTAGTTTTTGTGAGGGTCACTGGTGAATACCATCTGGATATCAAACAAAACAGTAAAGTACACATATTAACATTTCTTCAACACTTTTTGATGCCAGTTTACAACACACAGCCCAAGTTCCAAAGCAAATGCATCCATTTGTCAGTGGCATTATTTATGGTACTAGTAATCCTAACAAATATAATGATACATAGTGTAACCTATTTTATCTCTTAATTTCAGTAATTTTCTCAGCTTGTGTAGCTGAGATAATTTCAAATTCATGCCAATAAATAAAGATCCAAACAGAAAGAAGGTTTGCCATGCACATGTCTGCAGCAAAGCTCTCCATGTAGCACAGACAACACTGTAGTGCAAGACATCAATCCACCTATGTCCCTTTTCTGCAGCACTTAGAACAAGAGTTGCACAAAAGAAGAAAGAAAGCCCTGAAACCTTTGTACTACAGAAAGGACTCCAACCTCTCAAGGAGTCCAAGAAGATTAACCAGCTGACCACTGCAATTTGGTAGGTGCAGTGTTCTGTGCTGAAAGACTGAAATTTGGACTTGAAATTGAGTAGACAGCATCACCAGTTCTACAGCTCATGGAAGTTTTTGTTTATTTTATTTTACCTGAGTTGTGCCACATTTTGTACATGGTACAGTAGTTTTTTCTGGCATCTGCTTTATGACGGTTGGTACTTGGTAGTACTTTGGGTAAGCTTTTGCCATGCAATTACTTATCCCTTTTGATGAATCTTTGGTCACAATCTTGATCCTTTCACATCCCTGAGATGAGCAATAACTGTGACCATCCCTATTATATTTGGCTTGAAGAAATAAAAACAGTAATCTACACAAAAAGGGGAAAAATAATCTATATTAAGCGGTGAAATATAGATATTTATATTCAGTCTTAGCAGCTATATTTCATGATTTTCAGAAGCAGACAAAATACAGTATTCACTTTTGCACCATTATCCAAGGGTTTCAAAATATTTAGAGTTCACTAGAGTTAGAAAATATCTAACAACTTATCTAAAATTCCCCACAATTAAAGGAGACATCAATATAAATGTAGATGCTTCAGAAAGAAGAACCAGTCCTCAGATCAGTGGCTTGCAGAAACAAAAACCAAATTGCAGAGCATGACTTTTTTCCTTGCTCATAGTTCTTTGCAGACATGCAGCAGAAACATTCAGTTTCACCCACCAGCACTGAACAAGATAGTTGTGCTACTTCAAACGCTTGGTAATGTAATTTAGGGTGTAGTGGTCAATAATATTCACAGAAGACTGGCAGGTTTTTTATTACATTTTAGACTGTTACCAGAGCAGCTCTTACACAAAGTAACATAAACGTCTGTTCTACATTAATTTGTGTTTTTACTACAGACAGGCACAGTAGCAGGTAACCGAAAAAATAAGTAAGAAAACAAATTATAAATTTAGAACCAATATTTGTAAGACTTGAAAGAAATGTATATAGGATATAATTTAATGGAAGTTGACCACATCTAAAACCTCTCAGAAGAATCTTAGAGGCCTCTGTGAGAAGTACTTTTGAAAGAGAACCTAGGACTTTTAAGTTCTTTTGAGATGGCTGAAAACAAATTAGGATTTTCAAAAAACATAATTTTTAAATGTTGGAAGGGAAAGCTTCTTGGAAATTCCTAGAATTTTCAGTTTAACAGGAAAACAGTTAATTTCTCTGAAGACTAAGAAATTAAATCCCAAAAGGCACTGCTCTGCAGCACACCAGAGATGATATCTTCCCCAGACCTATGGAGTAGGAAATAACTTTGGCAACTGTGGTGCTCTTGAAAAGTATTTCAATTACAATGATGGTAGTTTGGAGATTTAAAGACACATAAATATTCTTCCAAAGGGTTCTGGGGTCCTTCTCAACAGCTTCCCTTGTATGCAGATGTCTCAACCAGTTGCTTTTAGCCCTATCAAACTGGACATTTCAAGGTTAAACAACATCTTCCAGTAGAGTCAAATGACAAGAGTTACCCAGTACTGTTGTCAAAGTAAAACCTCTTGTCCGATCGATTCTTTTCAAGCTCCATCATTGAAGATACAGGCATGTAGCGCTCCACCTTGCTTGACAGAGCAGATGACCGCCTTTGAAAGGTTTCCAATACTATAAGAAAATCTGTCTTGGGCTGGTAACAAAGACCAACACGAATCCAGTCATTCCTAAAACCAAAATAAAATGTATCAGTCCTTGTAGGAACAGTTTAGGTGTCAATACCTGCAAACAAATCACTCCAAAAAGAGAGAAACAGGAACAAAAAAAGCTCCTAAACCCTCACCAGATGATCAAATCTGCACAGTCTTTCATTAAATGTTTTAGTAACTCCGATTCTCTCAGGATATATTTGATTATATACTTCAGAGATATCTAGGAAGTTTATCTGCCAACAAAAAGTATGATAAGCTATTCAACTGCAATTCTGCTTGACTTCACTATTGTTGCATTTTCTTCTCCAAAAATTTTTTTCTTAAAAATACTGTACTGGAAAAGCGTTTAAACTCAGGTGCAGGTCTGTTGTTTAATCCCTTACATTTCATACATTACATTACTATTTGTGATTATGAAAAAACATCCCAAACCCAGGCTCTGGTCTTCCAGATGGCTGCAAACTCATGCACAGTAATTTTGCAGGACAGAACTTCAGTATTGCCTTATGGATCAAAGCCACAAAAGAAAATAAACATACTTGTTGAAGTTAATGAGATACAGATAGGTGACATTTGGAGCTTTTCCATTCCAGTGTATTGTATAGCCCTTTTGGAGCATCACCACTGGCTGGTATTGCTGAAAGGCAGCTGCTCTCTGATTAATACCTCGAAGAACCATGGGATTGGCTGGATATTCATCTCGGACAATAGTCATGGAAAGATTCTGTCCATTCCAGGTTTGGACATAAACCTATATGATATTTAAGAGGGTGAAAATTGGAAGATTTAGTCTCTTTGTAAAAGAAAATGAAAGAGAAGCACAGTGAGTACATTATTAACGAAAATGCTGCGATTTGATGTTCTGAGTTATGTAATACACAAGTCTCTCCTGAATAAAAGTCCTATTAAAATACCTATTATAGATTTTTCCCATTTTACAGACAAAAAAGTGTATGGAGGAGAAAAAAATACAGCTAAAACACCTGGCCACACAGAGAAAGAGCCAGAATGGGAATCCACTCAGTGAAAATAAAGCAGACAGACCTTGCGTGGAAGAAGACACCTTCAAGACAAAGATATTTAGCAGATAAAGCTGCAGCATCGAACTCTTGGCAAACTCATTTAGTTTTATCTTGCAGCATACGATACTGTACCCTCAGTCTGCTGAGAGGAAGCGTGATACATACAAAACTGGCTGAAGTATTTTTAGAAGTCAAAAAATTTTGAAATAGAAAGACAAGCAATTTTGCATATCTTACACTACCTGACTTCACAAGTAGTTCATATTATAGATTTACACCAAACAGAAAGTCAAAAGTACTAGCCTGTGCATAGTTCCCACTGCAAATCACTCCACTCCATTCTGTGATGTTAATGCATCTGGGGTGTTGAATCAAGTAATTATCCATTCGGCCCACATAGGTATCCCTGTAATTAGTGACTGAACCATCTAGATCATGAAATATTGAGTTCTTGTCACCATCCAGATCTCCTTCTTCAAACCAGGGACCAGGCTTTCCAAAGAAGGCTTTCAAAGAAACCTGATGACAACAATAAAAGTTTTTGTTTTTCCTGAGTTGAAACACAGACTAACATTTGCACATGTGCAGACACACTGGTATTTTTCATAGCTGATTAAAAACTTGACAGCAAAAATGGCAGATTCTTGGAAAACAGACATGCTGGGTTTTAGCAATAGGCTCGGGCCAGCTCTTGCTTCTGAACAGTGTTAAATTTGCTGCAGAAAATTTGTTACTAAGGAATATACCAAATGTTACAACATTTTAAAAAAAATTATTTTCAGTTTTACCATAAGCCATGAATCATTTAGTGTAACATATTCTACATCTTTGTTGGTATTGGTTTTTTTGCTCAGGAGATGAAGGATATCTGTGTGACCTCCCGCCAGGAGATAAACTCTGAAGTAGGCGTGTGTAGAAGGGATGACCTACAGTCCTTGTCTGCATATGTTAAATATAAGAAAATAAAAACATTTGCAAGACTTAAGGAAAACTTGTCATAAACTTACGTTTGGACCAAACTTCACAAGAGAAATGTTATTTTTTGGAGTCATCTGCCATGGATTTTTCATCAAGAATCCAACTGCACTGGTAAATCTGTCTGGAGTTGGCATGAAGTTTTTAAATGTGCACTTGGTAAGGTGAACAGGTCCATCATAAATCTGAAAGCCTCTGATTGGAAATGTCCTGTTGATTCAAGCAAATATTTATACCATCCTGTAACAAAACTCATGATACACTTGAATCTGTGTCAAATACATTTCCTCTCACAGAAATCAATAAAGCAATAATTAGACAATGACCCACAAGATAGATTTTAGTAAAGGAAATATGGTTTCTGCACTTCTCCCGTGAGTCAAAAAATCCCCTACTCCTAAATTTTCCTGTTAGCAGAGCTATCCATGTCCATTTGCAAATGTGCCCCTTTTTCAATATGAGAAATATAGCAGAAAACTAATACCACCTGCTCTTTGATTGATCATGGCAACTGGAAATGCCTGCAGACTGGAGGAAAGCAAATGTTACTTCTAACTTGAGGAACACCCAGAGAATGACAGGCTTAGCTTGATCCCCAGGAAGATGATGGTGCAGCTAATCCTAGACACCATTTCTAGGTGCCTGAAGGATTGGAAAGTCATCAGGAATCATCAGCATGGATTCACCAAGGAGAGGCTGATGAACTTCTGTGATTAAATTACTGGCCTGGTAGAGCAGTGGGAGAGCAGTGGACACGGTCTACCAAAACCACAATAAGATCTTTTGACACTGTGACATGTAAGATCCTCATGAAGTATGGGCAGGATGAGAGGACAAACAGCTGGGCCCAGAAAGTGATGTCACAATGTCTACTCGGAGACTGATAACTGGAGATGTACCCCAGGGGTCAACACCAAGTCCAGCCTTGTTCATTATCTCCATGAGTGATCTGTATGATTAGGCCAAGATCAGTCTGTGGGCCAGGTTTGCAGAGGGCACAACACAGAGGGCAGCAGCTGATGCAGCAGAGCGTTGTGCCACCACCCAGACAGGAGAAATGGTAGATGGGAACTTCATGAAGTTTAACGTGGGGAAATGCAAAGTCTTGCACATTGGGAGCAGCAACCCTCTGTGCAAGTGAAAAGGACTCATGGGTCCTAGTGGAAGCCAAATTAACAATAAGCCAAACAGTATGCCCTTGCCACAAAGAGGCAAAAGGTATCCAAGCTGCACTGTGAGAAGTGTTACCACCAAAATGAGGGAAGTGATACTTCCCATTTTTTCAGCACTGGTGAAGCAACAAGTAGGGTGCTTGTCCCCAGTACAAGGCAGATACGGAGGTACTGGAAAGTGCAGCAAAGAGCCACAAAGATGATTAAGCTCCTGGAGCATTTCTCATGGGAAGAAACACTAGGAGACATGTTCAGCCTGGAGCAGAAAAGCCCTTTTTCCTTTGGCAGGAATCTCAATGTGTATCTGAAGTGAGGGTGCAAAGAAGATGAAGCCAGGCTATTCCCAGTGACAAGACCAGGAGCAATGCACAAGATGAAAAATAGGAAGTCCCTGCTAAACAATAGGAGAAACATTTTCACTGGCTGAGCACTGGCACAGGTTGCCCAGGAAAGCTGTGGAGAATCCACCCTTGGAGATATAGTAAAGACACCTGAATGTTGTCCTGGAACAGGAGCCCTAGGTGACAGTTCTTGAGCAGGGGAGTTAAGATGACCTTCAGAGGCCCCATCCAGCCTCAGTTACATGACTCCACTCAAGACTGAATATCTCATATCACCACCACATTAACTTCTCCTCTTTAAATGGCTAAACAGCAAAAAACTAGGGTGGCCAGAGCCCACATCACCCTTTGTCCTACTTGTCCAAGGATGTGTGGGGACAACCAGGAGCCATGTGGCCATGGCCAAGACATTGTCCTACTTGATACCATATTGCATCATGGCTAGGAGTTGGGGGAAGGGACTTTCATTTCCTGAAGGGAGAGCGTTTCTTCTTCTGGGGAAGCAGTGGGGTAACACTGGTCCTGACCAGAGAGAATACTTTGGGGTGTTGATAGTCTCTTGGCCATCTTGTTCTTTGTCTTGGAGGTCATCCAGTGCCAGGTTGAGTGGTGAGCAATTTTTTGTACATAAATCACCTTTGTTTTATATACTTTTGTTATTAGTATTGTTGCAATTACTGTTAATATTATTAATCTTATTGTTTCTAGTACACTGTTCGTGTCTCAGCTTGAGATCTCTGTCTTTTGTCTCTCTCTCTCTCCTGAGAAGGTGGGGAAAGGGGACTGGCTACACGGGGCTCAATTTCCAGCTGAACTTAAACCAAAACAGTCTTCTTTCCTATTCTATGGCAACAGGAGGACTTTATGCTATGTTAAACAAGCATCAGTGCAAGTCAAAGAGAAAAGAGAAGAATCATGGTCACAGATTGTGGTTTGTCACAGATTGCAGTCTCTAGTCCCAACTGATGTCTGAAATCCTTTTACCTGAAAGCTCTCTTCTAGACTGAAATACTTTTTAAGATTTAATTTAAGTAGGATAACTTAAATTGCTATAGAATTAAGCAATCTGTGGAAGTATCAGATGAACCTGCTTCAGCAAAAAGGTGAGAGTGACTCAGCGGCACAGACAGCATTAAAAAGAAAAAGAGAGCATCACTTTCAATGGAGTCTTAATCTCTGATAGCTCAACCAAGAAGGGTCTTTACATCTGAGAGAATTATTCTCATATTTCTACTTCCTTCATTCATGACATACTTACCGATTTCTAGGCAATGTGCGTGTCTTGTTGTCTATTCCTCCAGTTCCCACATATTTATTTTGTCCACCTTGAAACCCATAATTCTTGCTCTCACCTATGAACAGCGATTCTGATACTTCCTGGCTGGCACCTTCATCATTTGGGAAGCTCCCATCACTATCAAAGTACATCAGAGATAAGTCTTTAGTCATGACTCCCAGCAGATGATTATATCAAGGCATAGCTCTACTTTTACTTCTGTAAAAATCCTCCTCAAGCAAAGCAGTAGACTTCAAGTACAATACACAAAACAATAGATTTAATCATTAACATGAATAGAGACTAACTCACTGAAATGTTCAGCAGAGCCAAACATTAAAATTTCTAACTCCCTTTGAAGTGCAGCACCTTTTTATTTACAGCCCACTTTTCCAATCCTAGAACAAGTTTGTTGTAATCTAAATAGCAGCAATTTCAGCTCACTACCTAAGTTACTCGGTATTTTTCATTAGAAAGAGAATCTACCCCTACTAAATGCTCAACCCCTTTCTTTTCCATTACTCACTTTCAGCTATTCAGGAAGAAAATAAAATACTGCCTAAGGAATCATACAGTACCAAGAATACCTGGATAAATATAACCCTTCTGGTAAAGAGGCAGCAAACTGTGGTGTAAACCAAGCACAGGCTGAACTAAAGTGTAAACTTAGGCAGCTGTGCCAGTTTACAGCACCTATAACATCATCTGCACGACTGGAAATACAACCAGGCCCCAAACAGAAACCACAGCCTTATGAAAGCATACCTATTAATTTTAATAGATGCATGTAGATTTTCTAAGCTTCTATGTAAGGAAGCACAGAAATTATTAACAAAGTACTCACCTAGCAAATGTCAAACCTATTCCATTGTCTGCAAACCTACAAGAAAGCCCAAAACATCAGGGTTTTTTTCTGAATTATCCTACAACTGACTAATGTAAGCACACATGAAAAATGCAATGAAAAATCTTGAGTTTTTCTATTAATGGAACTTAAAACCACCACACAGTTAACTTTTCTAAAGCATTGTTGTTAAAAAGTAGTAGAATAATTTTCCACACATCTTAAGCAGGACTGAAGAGCTTCAAGGAGACAACAGAAATTCTAGTCTAAATTTACTGTCTCTACCAACTCTTAAGCTTCTTTTTATGATAGTTTTTTTCCTGTGTAAGGCAGGTTCTCATCTAATCACATATAAACTTGAATATTTGAAGTTGTGAGCCAGTATGGAAGCTAATCATACTGAGAAATTCCTAAAATCAACCATCAATCCTCTCCTATAATCCTGTTGTAATGCACTTTCATAAACAAAGCTTCAGGGTAAACTTCTTAACAGCATGCAGCTGTTTGCTTCCAAATACCTACCCAGAGTTCTGAATGAGGATATCCCCTCCCCTGACCCAGGCTCCATGATCATTGTTTTTGAAAGAGATTAATCTGTCAATCAGGGCAGCAACTCGGGGCTTTTCAGGGTCTGCATCTTGATGAGGTCGAAACCTGGCAGAGACAAACACTCAGTACAAGAAAACTTTTTATTTCACAGGTGCCATGTATGTTGCACTGAGTAAACTTGAAAGATAAACATTCATCTGATGGGCAAATTCCACTCTGCTTCATGTTTGGAGTGAAAGAAACTAAAAGCAGTTACATCTCCGGCCCTCTAGCACTAGAAAAGTCTCTTTGGGGTTTAATGAAGCAGGAACATGAAATGTCTCTTTTCCAGTAATTCTCACAGACTCTTGCTCACTCTCTCTCTAAGCTTCTTTAGCTGCCTTTAGCCACCCTTTGTCACCTTTTTCTTTCTGCCCTCCCTATTTGTAGTGAAGCATTAATGTCAAAGTTTGATGAAGGGAATTATAAGCTCCTTGGAAGGACACACAGGGCTGACACAAGTTACGCAAGAACAGTCTGAACATTTGTCCAACTAGTCCTTCAGATGTTTCAAACTCTTCTGACATACAGCAGTGCTGCTTCTTTGGGCAGGCCTGAGATTTTTTTATTGCATTGCTACCAAGATGGTCCTCTGCAGTACATTATGGCTAGAATCTAGTTTAAGTAGTAGGAAGAAACAGTCTGATTAAGAACTGGTGACATTTTCACTTGATTACCCCCCAGGACCCCAGACAAAAGGCAATACATTTTAAAAAAATTGCAATTAGGCATTTTGAGTGGGTAAAGATACCTATCTGCTATCCCAATCACCTAATACTCTTTTGTTCAGATTTGCATCTGTCCCCTCCCTATCAAAGGGAAAAAGGGGAAGATAGGTAAATGTTATGTTTTGATAGTCCCAGTCTTCACAATTAACATTTGAATTCCTCCAGTCTGGTTCCATGTGTAATGACTGGGGACCTCAAACAGTTATGCAGTGCCTCATTCCTTTTATTTCTGCTGTGAAACATGCAGTTTCATGCACTGAGTTTCTTGCATCCTCAACACACTACAGGCTCTCAGAGGGCATCTTGCCCTTCTCAAGCTCCTCATGATTACCTGTTATGACTGAGGTAAACCACAGAAATTATATGGGCTTTCTGTCAAAAAATGGAACTAGTAGGCTCTTTTCCAAATTACAAAGTATTGAGTATCACAAAAAAAAATTTGGAACTTTCCTCTTGGCATCTGTAGCAGTCACTTAAATGTCCTTGTCTAAAACACAGGTCAGTTGACAATAATTTTCAGTGCTTATAAGTATAAGCACTGTTGACATAATAAAATGTTGACAGATAACAGTTATCCAATATTTATTTAACCACTATCCCAGGCTATTTTATTTGAAGTTCAGGAGAAGACTAACCAGGCACAGTATAGCTTGGAACTTTCCTAGACTCTCCATTACTTTCTTTCACTTTGTAAACTGAAGAAAATGTGGTTGATTGTACCACCTCTGTAAAGAGCCTTCAGTAGAACTGTACCACTGAGCTACGACTCCCAAGTCTAGAAGGAACAGCAGAAACATTCAGCAGTGGGAAAGGTGAGTGGATGCACTACTGAAACCTTTTTTTATCAACTAGTTAAAACTCAGTTATAAATCAAAAGATCAGATTTTAAAGGAATATTTTTCTATTAGCAGCAATTCCAGAGAACATTTTAAGCATGACAGTAAAGCATGTTTAAAACAACATCTTCTAAGATGGAAACTATACTGACCAAAAGCTTAGAAGAAACCCAAATCCTTTAAGAGACACCATCTCTGTTGTTCCCAAAACAGATTAATAAATCAGGGAAAAGAATGCATATGAGCTTAATGTTTGGTTATAATTTATAAATTATTTTATTGTTCTAAAAGGATTTTTCCCCATGTGACTGTAAGAGCAGTCTCAAAACTTTGCTGTTTTTCACTCACTTGAAAGAAAATATCCTTTACCTTGCATTGTTGTCCAAACAAAGATATTCTCTGGGATCATCAGCACTAGCATTAGTTGTTTTTACACCCTTATCAATGAACAAACCAGCCTGAAATAAGCAAAGAAAGAAATTTCATACTATCCAAAATGAAAGATAGATTAAAAATTAAATTTTAAAATTTTAAGCATTGCATTCCATACACATATTAGAAACTCTTAGAACTTTCAGTTTAGCTTCAACTGGCATATTGTCTAAAGGAAAACTAGCTAATTAATATAAAAAACCAGTCTGTGCTAAAAGAAAAGGAATTATCTGTGATTTATAAAAAAAAAAAAGGTAATGGAAAATGATCAAAGTTCACTTCAGATTTCTTTCACAAGATGTATTTGAGGTTTTCCATTTATTACCACATGCTGTTCTGGAAAATCTGGAAGCCAATCTTGCGGCGAGTTCAAATTATTGTCATAAATGGAAAAGAAAAACCCAAAACACACTGTGAAAAATACTTTGCATTTCACTTTAATTTAAACTACCTTTACTACTGAAGTATATTTGGTCCAAGCAGTAATAAGCTTGAAACTTAATAATCCAGTATGAAATAAATTACTTGAGAAAATAAAAGCATGAGGAAGCATTTGTGCTCTTTTACCTGAATTACACAGAAATACCTGTGACTACTTTCACCTTGGATCCAAGTTATGATTAGAACTGAGTCTTATACACAAGCAGATTCTCTGACCTGCTAGTGGAGTTCTCTTTCAACATGGAATTTTAGCACACAAATTGTTACCCCTATTTAAAGATGATAGTAACTATACAGGTGGAAGTATTTTCTTCACAATGCACTTTTGTATTCAGGATGTTCCAATTCCAATCTGAACAAAATGCCCTACAATCCCAAACACAGTGATAACAAAACTTCCATCAAACATTTCTTAGTATCCAGACAGCTGCCAGGCAAAATCAGTTTCACTCAGAAAAAAAAAAGAATAATCGATAAAGATTCTATGAGGTTTCAATAGCTAAACTATGAGAATCTCCCACAGCAACCAAACACAAATAAGTGTTTATTTAGAGTTAGGTAGCTTTGTAAATGTCATTATATTTATAAATACACACAGCAACTAGATTCCAAATACTGTAAGGACACCAGCTGAAGTGAAGCTTTAGCTGAGATGTAGAAAAGATTTGAAAGTCATACTAACACAACACTCCTCAATAACTGTAGGCTGAGAAGTCTGTAAGAAAACTGTTGCAAATAAGTGAGCTCCTGAAGGCAACATTGAAGCTTAATATCTAGCCAGAGGCTGTCACCATGTGCAAACACTTGAGACTCAGAAAAGTAAGTTGTAGCTACTGCAGCAAGCTATGAGCTGAATCACTACTATAATAAACTTTGATTCTTCAAGGGTCAGCTTTCTTTGGAGTAGGAAATAAAACTGTAAAAAGTAGCATCTGAAATACTACTTCTGAAAAAAGTAGTTTATTAGAAGTATTAACTGATTTTAGTAGTTTACACCTTATGAGGATCTGAAACAGTGAATACTCAAGATGTAGCTAGAAAACACACCCATGATGATTATACATTGTTCTACAGTACAGTTCAAACACAGCACAAAAATCTTTCTCCTACCCAGCTTATAATGAGAACAGACAAGTTTTAATATAAAATACTGAGAAATAAAAACTTCAGATTTTTTTAATAGCATACTACATTACCTTAAAATTAGAATGAACCCTGTTGTTATAGAAGATTCCTAGGGGTGTAAGCTCTGATTTGGTTTCAATGCCTAAACTATGAGAATCTCCTGTAGCAACTCTGTGGAACAAATACCAAATTCCAGCATCCTGCAAATAATAAGAGGAAAATATTACTTATAAGTGATTCTGATACTATTATTGGTGCTGATATAAATTTTAAAATAAAGTCTCCAAACAACAATTTAATCATTGAAAGAGTGTGATTTTGCAAATAGGGCTAAATTCTAGTGGACAGTATCAACTAAAAAGTGTTTTGCTTCTCAGTAAAGCCATTCAACACCACATATTTAAGATGTTATAATATTTCAAAGTAGAAAAGTGTCCAAGTTTATGTAACTTCTGCTTTTCAGTTATGTAATCCAACACACTAGATTTTCTTTTACTAGCAGATAATACTATTCACAGTAAGATATGCAAAAATCATTTCTCCTGTCCTTACTGTTCCAGTCTGTTAAGGCTGGTTCATAAAACTTTAAATGGCACAACCAAAAAAGCCCTCAAGAGCTTTCAGAAGACAGGAAAAAAAAACACATCAAGAAATCTGGCTATTACGGGGCACTGTGCCAATGACATGCAGTAATAATTTTAGTATCTGTTCATTTTCTATACTTTAATATCTCTGCTCATAACCTGGATTTATCTGCTAAATAAGACCCACAAAATTTTGCTTTTAGCTCCATTTGCATTCACAAGAGGTGGCATCATGACAACATCTGTATTGCAAACACCTACAGACATCAAAACTTTTGCCTGACCATAAGTTGTGTGCCCTTAAAAAATAATAAAAAAGGCACATTAAAGGATTAAAAGGTAGCTAAAGAAACACTGAGTGCTTCATGTCACAAACAAAGTCATCAACCTTTTCAAGAAACATGGATAAAGCCAATTCACCCTGGCTTAAAAGATTTTATGCTTTTCACGCCAAGAATATAGTAATTTTCCAATGAGTGCTGGAAATTCTAGTTTACAGTAACGCTCCCATCCCAGTGTGTAATGATGATGCACTGACATTTCTGGTGATTAACCATTACAAAGCAAATATGGATGTTCCATTAATAAAAATACCAAAATCTTACCTCACATATAATTAAGTACAGCTCTGTGCTTGGCAGACTCAAATTTTATCCAAAACACCCCCTGATGCTTGAAAAATAAGACTTAGATAAACTTAAAAGCTTGCTAAACATCTGCAAGCATTCAGAAACCTAAATAAGGTTGGGGATTTTTTCTCTTCTCTCTCATACACACCAAAAAGAAAGAAACATCTACTGCCTATACAGCCTTACAATAGGCTTCACTGCATAATTAAGGACCTGGGGGAGGAAAGGAATTATTTGGCCGTGAATTGCTCTAATTCATAACAGCAAAAGCTCTATAGGGCAGAGTCTGTATAAATACAGTCAAATTATTCTATTCCTGAAACAATAAGCTGTGGTCCCTTTATACTAAAGTGCTTACATCCATGCAAGGGATCTGTATCAGAGTGGCTAGACTTTGTTACAGACAAATGCTTGCTCCAGCCAGGAACATCCTGCTAACAAAAAGATGTAACATCTGCTGGGATGAGCTAGACAGGCAGAAAAAGACCTTGCAGATCTTAAGCACCAGATCAAAGAAGCAAAGAAGCTGTTTAACTTAGCCTGCACTGCCTAAACTAGATATATTACATTAAGCAGGCAAAATGTTAAGACATTGAGTTGGACAGAAAAGAACTGGTTTAATTTGGGAGGTGAGTCCAGATTCCTCCTAATGGTAGACAGTCAAGTAGAAAATAAACAGAAATAAACCCACTACAATAAAGGCAACAAGAATTAGATCACACAAAAAACAGAACAAAATTTTCTGATTTTTTTTTATACTCCAGATATTTCAACTCAGCTAAGTATTTTGAATTCTATTCTATTTATTAATAAGTCACCTGTTAATAAATAAATCATTTATTTATGTAAGTGTTATCAGGTATAGATAAATATTATCTGTGGCTAAAAATACGCAGGCTCATAGTCTTCCAACACTAGAGCCTTTGCAACATCAATAACCTTTCCTGTTTTCCATTTCCATTGATTTCTTCATAAAAATCCAATTAAAAACTTTACATATCTCAGCCTCTCATCCAATACAGAACAGACTCCAGCCCTCCCTCCTCCACAGTATGTACAGATCTTTCTATCACAGGCAGCTATGACAAGATATTTGCACAAGGTTCAGAACAAGCAAAAACATATCAACAGTCCCTGGCTGGAAACAATTGACTAACCACTGACAGAAAAGAAGTGGTTTAGCTGTTTCTTATGCAACGAACACCCTTTTATAATAATTTTTCATTCCATTGACTACAGCTCTTGCAGAGCTGTCACTAAACTCATGACAACCTAATAGAAAATACAGTAGACTTAATATGAAATGCACGAATTCCATGAAAATAAAAGGATTTCTTCATAGACACTACTACATTTCTACACTGTCAGGTCTATTAAATTCAAAGAAGAGATCTCCTCTGTTGCAGCCACAACAAATATTTTTGGCATCACTTAAATGCACCACTAGACATACCCTGCACTTTCAGTGCCAATATGCTGCCAAACATAAAATGATTCATATATAAAAAAGAAAAATATATGTATATCTGGCAGTGTAAATGTTACAGGTTTTACAAATGCCAGTGACATAACCAGTTTGTCTTTAATGACACCCATATGCCTTACCTGTGAGCCTGCTGCTGCATTATTTATAAGATGATTGTTGGGATGAGAAATCCAGAATGTTGAAACAGCCCTGAAATATTATTCAGAAACAAGTTACTACAGAAAACCTCTATCTCCAACAGAAATAACTTCCCTTTTTAACATCCACATCAGAAAAGTCTAAACTGATGAAGTAACTACTTCACATTCAAAATACAAATCAAAAAACCTCCCACACTGGAAGTCAAAATGCCTTTTTATTTTTTAGTTCAGTACACAGTATTGTGTTTAATATTGTGCAGAGATCCCATGCAATGTTAAACTGTTTTAAGAAGCTTTCAAAATAAACAAGTAGTATTCAGAAAAAATAGTGGTGACAACCTGAGAATATGCATATATTTATGCAGTAGTGAAGATATTCAACAGACTTTTAAAGTCCCTAGTATCACAAGAAATAACAATATTCCTATAATATAATATTCCATTTTTTTTCTTTAATAGAAGACTACACGTTAATTTTTGTTGCTATTTTTTAAATACCATTACTACGTGAACTACATTCATTAAATTATAGACAAAAATGTTTCCATCTGTATTTTGTTAAGAGACCGTTTTTGGTGGGTTTTACTTTTTCATCATGACATACTCACATGCAGTCTGTGGCTGGCACTGGGACATAACTTCCATACACCTTATCCCTAATCCCAATACACATGCTGCTGTTTCTGTCTGTAGGTAGAAGAGTCCCTGGTTTTGTGACTAGCCCAAGGTTGTGGAACAAAGTATTCCTCTGCTCAATGCCATCTTCTATGAAGAAACAGTGACCTAGTGTGTCGTAGCCAATGGTGTCCTTTATCTGTAGAAATGCAAGTTCATTATGTCAGTAGTAACAGCATTTACTGAGATTTATTTGACAAATACCATCTAGTTTTACTATCTTGGCACAGCTGCAGAGTGAAGTGTCAGTATCAGCAGATACTCAGAAGATTCAAGCACATAGTTTTATTCATCCCTTACAAACACACTTCTGTGTCTGTGGAATTTAGCTGTCTTACAGCTGTCATACAGTTAGCTCCTCTAAGAATCTGAAAAAACAGAATGGTGAGAACTGCTAAATTACTGCTTGCAGTAATTTATTTATCCACTGAAATAAGAAAACCATTGCTGAGCATTGGATTTGCAGAAGGGATGGGATTATTTTGTCATCTAAATGTTCTTTGTAATATTTATTCAAACATAATATGTTTTACTCTCCATGTACCTACCAGTAAACCATTAGTTGCATGAACAGTCACACATCTGGAAAAACAGTGATGAATGGAAAGACCTTCCAGGTAAGTTTTAAAAGTATATCCTCCTTTTTCATCCACATCTCCACAGAGGTGAAAGTGAACAGGGTAACTTCCAATCTGCTGCTGGCCCATTTGCTTCAATTCCACATAGGAAAGGTGAACAGATGTAAAATTCTTCAAAATCTAAAAAAAAAAAAAAAATGAAGTCCAGAGTGAATAACCAATTTGCTTTTTAACCAATGGAAATTTTAAGTTAATACATCATCTACCCCAGATGTACAGAATCTAGATGTACACAGTTGCCACAGGCCAATACAATAAAAGTTAGAACAAATGTTACTGTCTTTCTCTACAAGATGCCTTAAAAAAACTGTATCCTTCATAGATAAGTTCAAAATGTAAATCTCCATGTGGCTACAACAGAGGAATTTTCACCAGACATACTGCCACACTTTACTGTTTGGTCTTTACCAGGTGGCACATTAAATATTCTTACATGTACTCTCTAACCAAGCAGAAGTCACCTACATCTGGGTGTGTCTGTAATGAAGCTGCATCAGCACAGTCCACCTGGGAGAGGCTTAGCTGAATAAAAAACACAAAATAATGCAGATTCAAAGGAACTTGTTGAGATACCTTGTCCAGTTGAGAGCTTGGTGCTGGGTCAGCTTCATAAGACAGCTGCTCATTGCTTAGAGAATACCTCCAGTCACAGAGACGCTCATGATGTCAATTGGTTTCATTTTCCCAGTGTACGAGCATTATTTGCCTTCTTTAAGCCTGGTCCCATTGCCTCTTATCCTACTGCTGTGCACCTCCAAGTGCTGGAGGCCACTCTGAACCTCCACCAGTGCCTGAAGACAGCAGCAAGACCCCTCCTCTCAGCTCCCTGTCACTTATCATCACACACTGCCACACCACCTTTCCTGGACACACCCCAGTGCATCTACGTTTTCATTGCAATGAGAACCCAAAACTGGACACTGCACTTCAGAGAAATGTCTTTACTAAAGAATATATGAAATTATCCTCACAATCATGCAAGTTCACAGTAAAGTTATTGGGTACGAAGTAAAGTCATAATTGGGTTGTACTAGAAATGCAGGAAAGAGAAAGTATTTTCTTCCACCGACTCTGCTATAAAAGCATAAACAAGTACAACAGCTGAACTGCAAGGAACCAACCTGAGTTAAAAATCAAACAAAAAAAACCAGAAACCAAACCGAAACAAACGCTACTTATTTTTATTTTTTTTTAAATTTCATTTCATTAATTTACTTGTACTGAGTATTTATCAAAAATACCAATTTTCATAGAGAAATCAATATTTTTTTTTCCTCCTCTTATAATTGAATTCTTAGGGTTTGCATACCTAACATATAGAGGGATGGTAAAAACCTGATCTTTTAGGCATCCCAAATCTCTAGCTCTTACTACTGAAAAGCACCACAACTGCAAGCCAGTGTCTCTCGTTACTGGCACTAAGCCCCCTTTAAGGCTACTGAACTAGTGACCAGTAGGAAATATAGATGTTCAAAAGCTATTACATTTCTTAATGTCTAGGATCCCTCTGCTTGAGCATGTAAGAATAAATGTAATAAACCAAAAATACTTTCAGTGCTGAAATCTAGATCTGGCAGCAGAAACCACTCAATCTCCTGGGAACAATTTCACTTTGATGAGTCAAAATGTTTGTTTTCTCTTCTACCTTCCAGACAACTGAAGGTCTGCCTATGTACACTTCTGTGGCAATCAAGGTCACACTTAGCAAGATTCACAGCTCGTCATTATCTTCTTTCATTACATTATCTTGATTGCGCCTACCTTCTTCCACAAAACAAAAGCTGCCAACATAGTAAGAAAGGGCTTATTTTCTTTACCACTATTATGGTCACTGCTATGAAATTAAAAGCTGTATCAAAATACAGTAGAAAGAGATTTAAACTTGATGACCACATAATGAGTACATATATATTTGCAATTAAAATTTGAGGCCTCAGACTTCTCTAGCATCACTGAAGCACTGCTGCTCAAATCTTTCATCTAAAAATGTAAGTGAACCCAAGTTTAAATACTAGTTTCTAGAACACTCCTTCTTCTCAGCTTTGTTTATAATTATAATACAAGAAATTTGAAGCAGTTTCCTTTATATAACCTTAGTACTTGCATATTTTTAAGAAACTAAATATAAAACCCCATAGTACTTGTCAGTTTCTTCCCCCTCTCTGCCTCTCTAGTGCTCAGGTTCAGACGGGAAAACTGAATTAGGATTCAGTGTTCATCACCTTTGTACCTGGGGAGGTACAAAGACAATGAAAGGAAGGAAGAGAAATACAGGGGAGATCAAGCTTTATTCTGTAATGTTATAGGATGCATATGCATGGATGTCACTTGTTTAATCCCTGCCATACAATGTCACAATACCTGCTAAACGTTTCTAGAACAGTTTATGCATTATATCCCTTCCTTCAATTCTGCAGACTAAGACTTAAGGAGTTAAATCTAATCTGGGTAAAGCTGAGAATGAAGTAATTTCCACACAAAGCAACTGAATGAATTAATGTTCTTTAAGTTTTCAAATCCCTTGAAGTTAAACATTAATCTTTTTGTCCTTAATATGCATTTATATGACAGAAAGTTAATTTAAAATGTTTCTCAAACCTTGATATGTCCACCATATGTATCATAACTGAAGAACTGACACTCCTTTTCAAGATAGCAGGTATTTTCTGTCTCCCCCTTTATTAGGATATTTCTTGTAAGAACTCCAACTTCTGCTCTCATGTCCACTCCATCAATTATTTCTCCTACATGAGGAAACTGAGGGTTTTCTGTCCAACAACATGTTTTGTAGCAGAAGGGAAAAAAAAGAAAGAAAGTCACCACAGATAAAAACCAGAATCAACATATATAAAAAAAAACAAGTTAACTGCATCAACAAAAACTGTGCATTTCTCTTCCTTAATGTGCTGGTCTCTCTTAGCTTCTCTTGTGGTAGATATATTTTTCTTTTTAATAAGAAACTAATCCTCAAAAAATATCAGCATTTTATTTTCAAATATGTTTTACAGTTTTGATCCAACAGTTTGTAAACAGAATGGAGGAAAAAGTAAGAAAAGTTTAATGTAATAATGTTTTAAATTTCTTGTGAAACACAGGTGCAGACTTGTTTTTAAAAGAAAAAAGATGCTGGCTGCTTAATCTGTTTCAAAGACAAATTAAGAACTGAAAGTGAAGCCAAAACACTGTTTGAAAATGCTGTATTTATCTCCTCCTAAAGAAAAAAGGACTTGCTTTCCTAACTATATCCCCTCTTTCTTAGGTAGCTATTCTGAAGATGCATAAGCTCAGAATTAGAGAAAAGGAGATAGTCTAGTTTTATACCCTTCATCAAAAATGCAATCAATTTCTCATTGAAACTGAGAAAATGATCTGGTTCTGTAAACCTTAAAAAATGCATTTATGCATTTATTGATACTCTGAATACAGACTATCACTATCCCTCCAAGCCTTAAAAAAAAGGATATAAGCCTAAACTACCACAACATGAAGCAGAACTAAGAGTGATACCAACACTGTATCTGCCTCTGAGGATTTAAAAAGACCAGACACATCTGTAAATGGCACTGCACTCCTCTCCCTAAAGGCTTGCCTATTGTTTTTCCCTGTATTTGACTAGCAGCTAAAGAAATCAAGGGCAGACAGAGTAACCAGGGCTCCTACAACACAACACTTTTTTTGTTTCTCTACTACAGAAAGGTCAAACCAGCAAAAAAACTATGAAAACAATGCAAGAAATAATTTCAAAGGATGGTATGTTCTTCAGCATGTCAAGTTTATCATTACACAGAAAATTCATTCTCTGTGGAACAATTATGTAGGGTGGTATGGGGATTTTCTGAAACTGTATAAATTACTATGTCAAAGAAAATTATATTGAGGGTGGCAAAGAACCCCAACTGGGAAAGTTGACTCTAAGTCCACCCCCTTTAATATCTTTTTAGTTTAGCCAGGATTTACATTAAAAAAAAAAAAAAAAAAAAAAAAGGCCAATATTTTGTATTTTATGCCATATTGTAAATCTTGTGAAAACTAATTTTTTTAACCCTTAAAAGCAGCTGCCTTTTCATAGCACGTAATTTCCAGGATGAAATAGTCTACACACATACTATTCAGTGGTGACATGAAGCTTCTTAAACTTCATGCTGCAACCTTCCAGTTAAATTTGTTCTTTAAAACACTGTACCAAATAAAACACAGAACATGACGCTTGAGAACAAAGCCCAGAAATATCATGTTCAATAGCACCAAGTTAGCTCTGCAGCTTCATTCAAACTGGTATTCTCTGATGGTGTAATAAGGTAAGCACAGATATGCTTTCCTCATATTTGAGATTTTTCAATGCAGTAAAACATACATGACCCATACTAAGAAATGTGTGAGAAGCAAATTTCACCGCCAGAGGGACAGACAGACTGGCATTTCCTTAAGGCACAGGTGGACAGGGAAATCTGAGGGTGTTGACAGAAAACTTCTGAGAATCAAGAAGGAGAAGAGCAGTTTGCAGAAGAGGAAGTTGCACTGTGCAGAAATTAGTGGGACAAAACCAGACGGAGAAGAGCACCCGTGAGCTGCTGCAAACTAACACTGCAGAACAACACTCGTTAGTTTATGCTATGGAATGACACTGCAGCCCACCAGGAGCGAGAGGGGAAGCTCTAGACCAGAAGCTGGAGGACACCAAGGGGAAGGGCGGCACCATGGAGCAGGTGTGGAGCAGCAGAAGGAAAACAGAGACGCCAGCATAGCTGGCAAGCCAGTCTCTTGGGAGGCTCTTGTGATGTCAAGCAGAATGACTCACATAATAAAAAGAAATTGGTCAACAACATGCACGACCATTTACTTGTGCATCACACCCAAAGGAAAACCAGACTGCAACTACTCAGGGACATCCTGTGAGAGCAGAATCTTGGAAGGGCCACCTATTTTATAATCATTTTGTTGGGGAAGTGATAAAAAGGAGACTGAGAGAAAGAATAAAAAAAGAAAAAAGGTACAGGTTCAAAGGTGGCATTTTTCTTTTTTACTTCCTATTTTTATTTCTACTTTTTTAATAACACAAGAAACAGAAAAAATTATAATGATAATAGTTCAAAAGATGAGAATGACACTAAAAGCAAGGGAAACAAGTCATGACTGCAACAGCTATTCAAGCATGTATAAAGAGTACTTGTGAAAAGACAGAAAGGAGCCAAGGAAGGAAAACAAGCCTAACCCTACTGTAAAAAAAAAAAAAGGCATTCAATGAGCCTGGGAAGAAATGAGAAAGAAAAGTTAGCATGGTGAGCTTGCTCCTTTATAGCAAGAATAATTACACATCCGTGTATGTGGCAACAAATCCATACAGCAATTTGAGAAAAGGCTGCTCTTTACGGCTTCCACTCAAGAGCCTATCCAGCAGCAAATACACATCTCACACAGATCTTCAAGTGGCGACTGCTCTCATACCTTTGACTTTAACCTGATGCATGGTACACTCTGGGCAGGGAAGGAGGGTGAATTCCTCTGTCTGATACATCGAATAGTCTGTACTCGCAACCACAATCCTGTCTCCAGGCTCCCAACTACTAACATCATCCAGAAGATTCAGTATTACTCCACCCACTGCTTCCACCTGGAAGCCTGATATAGGGACACCTAATTGGAAAAAAAAAAAGAAAAAGAAAAAAAAAAAAGGATTATATTCACCTTTATATCAAACAATTCCCAAGAAGATACTGATAAATGGTGACTGGAATAAACTATGATTTATTTTTTTTCTTCAAAAAACCCTGCTATCATATGGCAGTAATTTGTAGGTCCAGCTACTTCTGCTTGTTTCGACTGACATTTTTTTTGCTATTTTAAACTCTACAGATGTAATCAAGGACTTGGAAAACAAAGTGTTTTTTAAGCACAACTAATAGAACAGTTTGGCAGACTAAATTGCACACACATAGAATTTCATTGGCTTACGATGAATTTGCATAACTTCAGCTGCTTTTGCTAACTCTTGAACCTAACTTTACAGCACCAGTAAGTAAAAGATGTATTTTGGTGGATTACTTTTTTAAAATGTAAATCTATACATTTTCATGGGGTTGTAATGAACAGTAAAGGGGTAATACCAAATAGCTCAACTGCCTAACAAATAAATTCATGACTACCATAAAAATTTTTTGAGGAAAACACAATAGCATTTAGTAATTCTAAAAACAGAAGGAGATGATTACCCATAGAAACTCAGATCAAAGATATCTTAAATTTTTAAAAAAAATTAATAAAGGACAAAAGCAAGCAAGTGGCAGGTTTCTATATTTTTATACCACATACTCAATTTTGTATCAGAATGGCTGCCTAAAGTTCAGCACTCTAACAGCAACCAAAAATTGTAACAAGAATAAAACATTTCTTTTGGCTTTTGTAGGTTTTTTTTTAGTACCATGATCAACATCTCAAAAGCTTACAATTAAAAATATACATGACTGCCAAATTACTAAAATAAATTTTAAAAGCATCAGAACCTATCTTCATCTAAATATACTAGAATTTAGGAGTCAATATTATGCTGCTCACATACTATATACAAACTGAGTGAGAAAATAGGTAGAACTGAAGAACTGTGTCCTCCTATTTCAATCATAGCAAGAAAAAACAACTTATAGAAGCATTCAAAAATTTAAATTGCAACCAGAAGTTCTAGTGAAAAAAAAAATATAAAGTATTTTTTTTCCTTTTCCCCAACTGTAGGATTTCACAAAACACTTTCCTACCATCATTCCATTCGCTGTAAGCTCTCACAACAAACTTCTGACCATCCACTGTGAAAAACTCTTTTTGAGCAAGAGCTTTCCCACCAGTGCTGTGGTTTTCATAGTTTCTCACTGATTCATTACAGGAAGAATTTCCACCACCTATGACACCAACTAAAGCCCAGGCTTGCCTGTGAAAATCAAAAGTGAATGTTTAAATATAATGGCCCTTTAAAAATTCTTTACAAAACCCGGAAAAAACAAGGAGCATAGTAGTCATAAAAAACCCTTTTGCTTGCTCTTCCAAATTAATTTTAAAATGCAACTTCAAAATGTAGAAGGAAATGGGCAGTGGATAATTAAGTTAAAATAGTATAAAATAACTGGGTGTCCTATATACAAACTGGCAAATACAAGAGCTCTTACTTGGGAAGACTTTCAAATACATTTTTAGTAAAACATTCAATAAGATATTGATATACAATATTTTTCCAAAAGCTTATTGTTAAGAGATGTGTGACAGAAGCCACACAGGATTCTACTCCCAAACAGCTTTAGCAGGGCCCAGGAGGAGAAGGAGTCAATGCCAATGCTCCTGCCATAGCCCCAGCAACACCCCAAAGGGGCAGTCAGGACTCCAGGGGACCATGTGTTCCTCAAGCCAGCAGGGATGGACACAACCAGCAACAGCCACTGGTGCTCACCCCTGTGCTAGACAGGCAATAGGATCTTTCCTATTTGAATCTTTCAGGATGCTCAGACCCAGAAAAGGAAATGCATGCACAACCTTTGTACAATATACCACTGATATGTGTTTGAAAATTAAAAGCAAAGCATGCACCACAGAAAACTGCCACCAAGTTAAAAAAATAAGTTTCTTTTGGTGTCCTTTACTACTCTGTAATGCAAAGGAAGCAGTCGAGATCATCTATTAAAAAGCCAGACAATTTTGCATCATTAAAGCTGAATCATTCATCTCAAGTGAAAACAGTGTCAGCTAGCTGGACTGCAGGCTGTTGCTAATGATTAATTCAAAGGCAGATATTAAACCTACCTTCAACCCAGTTGCCTTTATTTTAACCCTTCCTGAAGTTTTTGTTGATTCAGATCAGAAAGCCAAACAATACTTTAGGCATTAACATATTCACAGGAATAGTACATACTGGGACAGCTTTTTGGTAGCAGCAGCAAACAAGTTGAACATTTCACATACTGACATTTAAAATAAAGTTATTTTGATGCATGCTTTGGATTTCACATGTTGCAGGAAGAAGTAGAAGGGGAGAGGGCTGTAATGGAGTATTCACCTCCATGCTGACATCTTTTTCACTAGCTTTAAATGTTTAAGAAGCCGGCCCCTGCTTTTCCTGAGCAAGCCATCAGGGAAAGCTTCTTGCCTATCTTCCACCAAGAACAAAATAATTTTATGTGCTTACAGAGCCTTTACTGACTAAGAAAAGCAGACAAGAATCAGTTCAGCAGAGAGGGAAAAAAGGCTGTTTCTTCCCAGTTACAGGATGAAGTTCCTCATTTCAGACAAACTGGTGTGGAGGTCATAGGCAGAGACAAATACCAGAAACCTACACGCACCTCTCAGGGCAGGCTGGGCTGGCTGCACCAGAACCTGAGCAATCTGAAGCCACACAGGCTTTGCTGCTTTCAGGAAGTGGTATTCTACTATAGGACATCCAGGTCTTGACACTTTTGGCCAAACTGCTTCAGAGGCGAGAGCATTCCATCCCACACCCCTGTGCTTACATAGCCAGTGACACAAATGTACTCCTGACAGGAACTGAGGTCAGAACATGCCATCCTGACTGACACGCCAGCCTGCCTCTGCCAAAGCACAGGGAGGAAACTAACTGGAATCCAGATGTCAGGGGATAGTGAGGGATAAGAATAGAATGGAAAAACCAAATGACCAATTTCCTGGAAAATACTGGACAATACAAAGAGGTTATACAACCATCTTAATAGAAGAAGAACAACAGACTGATAGGCAGTTAGGAGACTGGGTACACTTTTCACTTGTATTGCCAACACAGAATCACAGAATCATTTAGGCTGGAAAATATCTCTAAGATCAAATCTAGCCTTTGACTGATGGGCACCTTGTCAATTAGACCGTGGTACAAAGTACCACATCCAGTCATTTCTGGAACATCTCCAGGGATGATGACTTCACCATCTCCCTGGACAGTCTGCGCCAATGCTTAATATCCCCTTCCATTAAGAAATTCCTCCTATGTTGAACTGCAAACCTCCCTGGATGTGGCTTGAGGTTATGCCCCCTTGTTCTGTCACTGGTTGCTTACAAGAAGAGACTGACCTCCACCTGGTTTGTAGAGAGTAATAAGGTCTCTCTGAACCTCCTTTACTTCAGGCTAAACATTCCCAGCTCCCTCAGCAACTCCTCATATGACTTACATTCTAGACTCGTCCTCAGCTCATTGCCCTTCTCTGGACATGCTCCAGCACATCAACCTTTATTGTATTAAGGGCCCAGAACTGGACACGGGACTCAAGATGTGGCCTCACCAGTGCTAGTACAGCACTGCCCAGTCCTACTGGCCACATTATTGCTGATACTAGCCAGAACCTTCTTGACTGCCTGGGCACAATGCTTTGCGTTGCCCAGACTAGTGTGGACAACCCTCTGCAGTAGAAAGCCAAGTTCAGAATGTGCACTAAACTAAATGAAGAGCAATGAAGAGCAGTGCAAGTTTCCTGCTTTAATAATCCCTGTTTTATCTCTTCTACTGTCTCACCATCCAAATCCTGACCAACTGAAAAGAATGGCCAAAATATATAGAAACACCTTGTAACTGCATTTCAATCACAAAATAATTTTACAAGTCAGGTCCTTTGAGATCTCAGTGGGGAGGTAACGTACTTTTATTTCAACAGCACAGGAGTATGAATAAGATGTTTGATACCTGGGATTAGTATCCCTTAGAAACAACGTTTTGGGTTGGAAGGAACCTTAGAGATCATTTAGTTCCATTCCTTGCTCTTCCAAAGTCATACAAATTAAAAGCTTCACCTAGAAACTGTTATCTATGTCTTAGTTTAATTTCTAGAAAGAACAGTGATAGCAAGTAATTTCAAGTAAAAAAGTCTGTCACACAGACACCAGTCTCTGCACTGTACTGCTAATTGAACACTACTACTGCAGCACTATGTACAGCACCAAGAACTCTCTGAAAACTTTATGGAATGTCAAAGCTTAACAAATCCCCACAGCAAAACTGCGTGTCATCTTCACTCAGCACAAAATGGAAAATAAATTACTTACCTGTAACTTAATCCTCTGACAAACTTACTTCCCAGAAGATTTTGAATAGTCACTCTGGTTTCTTCCAAAAGATTTTTAGCAGCTGAATCTCCTACAGCAATAGCAATAATGCGACCAGGATGCCCATTTTTCAGTAAGTTCTGGAGCTTTAAGCTTTCCTCTGCAAATTCATGAGTATCAAACTTCAGCACTTCCAAAACCTCTGCTGTATCTTGATCGATCACTCTAACATTTAGTCCTCGGGAAAAATTCTTTTGAAATGTATAATGACCATAGGCCAGCCCTGAGAAATACATAGTCTTTGACAGAAGAGTCCATGATACCTTCTGGTGCCCGTGCAACTCCAGTGTTCCTTCAGGGCCCACGCCAATAAATTTTTTGCCAAATTCTGGCACATCAGCACCTTCGTTTGACTTCCCATACAAAATAATAGTTGCTTTGGATTTATAGCGGCATTTCTCTGCTCCAACATGAAGCATTCCACCATCCTTTATCAGGATAAATCGAGTTTTCAAGGTAATATTTTTAGAACCTTCTTTATCATCACCAAAAACAAGTAAACCTAAAGGAAAAGAAGTATTTCTGTATATCAAAGCAAAATTCGGAGAGACTCAAATAACCAAGCTCTGCAGTAAGAACAGAAAAAAATACAGATTTATTTTTCATACCCATGAATTAAGCTGTTATGTTCTTACATATATTTAAGAATGTTTGGGAAAGTAACTGCTACCAATTGTGATTTATCTTTCTAAGAATTTGCTGATTTATTCCAATTCTTTTTCTGCCTGTTTGATAGGATTACTAATATATAACAGTTACCATTGGAGGACAAACAGATTCAGTACCACGCAGGCTACTAAACAACCTTGTTTAGTAGAAATAGAAAACTACATCAGTGCTGCACTGAAAAGATACTAGAGTATCATCACAGAGAATTCATCTTTCGAATTATATACTCAACCTGGCAGCAGGCTGAAAAGTAAAAAAGCATGGGAACTGGTCAGTAAGCTGCAAGATGAAGTTTCAACATATTTTTATGCAATCACAGAAAAAAATCTGCATAAAAAATATGCAGGACACTGAAGCAAGGTAGCCATTTTGCTATTTCATACCTCCATCCTGTATAACTATAGAGTGTACTGTAGCGTCTGAGTTCAGACGAAACAAATCCCCTTTTTTGATAATAACTCGTTTTTCAGGATCTTTGCCAGGGCTCCAGTTTTTAAGGCGAGGATTCTGATCAGGACAATTCTCTGCAATACAATGTGAAATCCAACTTTAAAAAAACAAACATCATCACATCAATCAAGGCGGCATTAGAACGAACACAAGTAAGAAAAGGTCAGTCACCCACAAAGGACTCCCACATCCTTCTGTGCTTTCAATACTGCAGTCATTGTATTTGAACAGCCAAAAAGACATCTGAAAAACAGCTAAAGTCTCAGGAGTAGGAAGGCATTTTATTTTACAGAATTAAAGTACTATTGACCACACATTGTTGACCATACTTTTGAACCCAAACAGATTTTTCTTTTATTTGCTAGGTCACCTGTCAAAGATAAGTGGAATGCAGTCAGACAGAGAGCAATCACACTGCGCACTGGAAGCCTTAGGTTAGCCTAAGTAGGCTAACACGGTTGCAAAGCATCTCACCTCCTCAAGTCTCAACTCCGTCAGAAAGGCTGATCCCTTCTTACTTTTAAGCATTCAAATTCATTCTTTCAGTGGAAGCTTGCAGGAGGGACAAGACACCCTTAACATACTTAGTATAAAACTTAACTAGCTAGAGCAGTTTCCTGGGAGATGAGAAATTTCGGTCTAGCTTAAACACTTCCTTAGGAACTCAGTTTAAATATCAGGCTACAAACTACACAAGAGCAGAGACACACACAGTCCTTGCTGAAAGCCATGGCACTACACAGACTGTAAACTGAGCTACAAGGCCAGAGAAGGAGAGGAAACAGCAAGAAGTGACAGCTTGTAGGATTTCAGAGTAAGTTACAGCAATGCAGTACTTATACCACCCACCTCTTCAGCAAATTAAGCATCTGAGTAATGTGGAAGCATAGACATACTATAAAAACTGGAAAATATATTCCTTGGATTATCTTATCAAAATTAAAAATTAATATTTAAAAAATTAAATATTAAAAATATTTTTCCTATGTAAAAGACAAGAAAGAAGTTGCCAAAATAAACATGTTAGTGGGCCAACTGAGGTTAACAGCCAAAATAGCCTTTTCACATCTTGTGTTCTGAAGAAATACACCTACACTTCTAAAGTGCTACTTCGGATGCAAAAAGCTATCAGAAACAGTCCATCCTTGCAATATCTAAAGAAACCAAAACGAATTCACAAGTTTAATACAAGCCAGCCTTAGTTTTGCTAACAGAAATGTTCTTCCTTTAGTATTAACTCTCCTTAATTCAAATCCCTCACAACTCAGGAAAGCTACATAAACCAAGATTCAACTACCAGTGGGGAAACATTAGCAAACTGCGAAGGGCAGAAGGCATATAAGCATTATAAAAATAAAAACAAAATAAAATCTTTTGGGAGGATCCTACAAAGACAGCTTTCAGAAAATGTAATTCAATATGAGGGAAAGCCAAAACGCAAGGAGAACTACAATCAGCAAGACTGCTGAGCACTCACCAGATAAAGGCAAGTCTACTGCCTGACTCATGCAGAGTCCCTAATCCCTTTTCCCCAGACACCACACACACAAGCACTGTGAAGAAACACTTATTTCCTGGCTGGTAGCAAAGGGCAGTGTGAGGAAACCATGAGTCAGCAACCTGATGACTTCTGCTTACTGTGATTCAGGGAAGAGCAGATCTAGTGACCATATAATTTTCTATTGAATCAGAAAGAAAACGTATAAAACAGCAACTAAAAAAATCTATAAATTTAAAATCTATTGTACATTACAATCCAGCAACAAAGCCATCAGAATCAGAAACAGGCACTCCTGTAATGCAAACATGCTTTTGGGGCACAGCGGGTCAACTTTTTGGCAAGCAGATTAGATGTGTTTAGCAAAAGTATTTTGAAATTCTCCCTTAGCAGTTGTGGTGGGCTGCATGAAAACATCAAATATTTAGAATTTCACTGTATGTTATCTCCAAATTTACCAAGTATATTTTAGATTACAGTTACTGCCTTTAAAGTTTATTGAAAGTTAAATAAAAACATAAGCACAGACCAGAAACCGTTAAGTAGTGATGACCTTGCCAAATTTAGGCACTCATGTTGAAAATTTTTCAAGTCAAGCCTCTGCTTCAAAACATTTCTGTAAAAAATGGGTCAGCATTCTTTCAGGTTTAATGGCTTCTATTAGAGCTGGGGGGGAGAAGTAAAATTTCTGCAGGTGGTGGAGGAAAAGCACACCATCCCACCCCTAAGAAAGCATCTTGACCCCAAAAAACATCCCAGTGCTAGAACCTTTCATAGAGCAAGCACATGAAATTTGACAGGAGAAAAAGACAGGCAGGGAAGTTTTCAAGGTACAACTAAATAGTTACTTTCTACTTGTTTAGACATCATGTCCGGAACTTTTAAGAACTCTGGGAAAAAATTATCAGTGTTATCTTATGCTCAGCAGAAATTTATCAGACTTTGGCAGCTAAATTTTCTGAGGATCCTGTTTACCCTGGGCAAGGTCCAGCTGAGAGCTGCAAGAGCGAAGAACTTCTCCATCTCCCTAGGTTGTCATTCTGACCCCACATCAGAAGCCCGGGGAAATAGGGAAGGAAATTGCATTTCCATTTCTGTCCCTGATCTCCAGTATTCAGGACTCCTTAGATGAGTCAGGAGTAGATGTCAGGAATACAGATGCAAGGAGGAAAAAGAAACCAGCTGAAAAGCAGGAATAGAAATGCTGACAAGCAGCATTTTCCTTTTGGAGAAAGCATGGTGGAGGTTTAGAATTTATGTGCATTTACTACCAAGTGTTACATTCCTTCCATTGCCTTTTAAGCAGCTATTAAAAGTTCTGACAATATGGATTTCCAACTAGCCCTGAAGAAAAGCACACCTAACTGGAACTGGTGTTGTTTACTGCAGTACCAGACATGCTCGGGTCAGAGCTATTATGCACGTGTTAATGCACATTAACATTTCAGCCTGCTGGGGAACTTTTGGGGAGTTTCTGCAACAGCCATACTGCAAGATTAAAACATCAGCCAGGCTTTCCCTAGTGCCTCTAGGAGTTTCTCTTGTCTCAGGGTTTCACAGTACCATAGAATAAAAACAGCTGGAAGGGACCACAGTGGGTCATCTGGTCCAGCCTCCCTGCTTAAGCAGGGTCATGCCAGAGCACATTGCATGGAATTGTGTCCAGACAGTTGTGAAGTAACACCAGTGAGGGATACTCCACAGCCTCTCTGGGCAATCTGTTTCAGTGCATGGCCACTCACTCCTCATATTAAGGTGGAGCTTCTTATTAACTCTTGTCTTATTGCACAACAGAACCAAGAGCCTGGCTGCACTCCAAAGTATTTCAGAATGTTAACTGGGTAAGTCACCCTCCAGTATCCTCTGGATTTGTCTGTAAGAAAAGTACTTACAGCACATGTACCCGTTACCAGCAATCAGTATCACAGCAAAGGAATAACCTTCCATTTTCCCAGGTTTTGTTATTTTCCTTCATAATTATTAGGAAAGCTCAGTAACTTCATCCAAGGAGGTATCTCAGCAAGCCACCACCAAAAGCACTTCAGCTGTATACGTGCATCTGAAATCTTCAGTTGGTTACCTGATTTGTTCAGCCTGTGTTGCACTGAGTTTGGAAGCAGCATCCTTTGAATGACTATGTCAAAAGCCACTGAGAAGTCTGTTATTACAGTAGCCAACAGTTTCAATTCAAAATCCTGTTGAGCTTTTAGAAACCTGACTACTGCCTTAAAAACAGCCAAAAACTCTAAACTCACCAAAACAACTCACACTCCAAATTGTACTACCAATATTTAACAACTGCATCACATAGCGTTCTCTATGAGTGACTGGCTAGATGGATGTACACTTTGTAATCACATCACTTTTGATGCTTTACAATTACTAACACATTTCAGAGATTCTCCAAATTCCAAAAAAGTTGCCCAGTTTTCTAAAATGAGCTGAAAACAAAAAATCAGGGCTAACAGTTAAAAAAAGGTCCCTGCCCAATTTGCATATAAACAAAACAAACACTGCTGTTTGTTTTTAAACAGTATTGTATTTATTGTATTTTAAAAAACTATTAGCATAGGTTCTCAAAAATTTTAGAATTATTTTACTGTAACATTTTTATACCGTCTTCCTCAGTTACCACTGAAACAGGTAGGATTTAGTTTTGTCTGCAATTTGTGAACCTATGAGTTCACCAGTTGTGCAGATAAAAATAATTATGCTATTAAAGCATTCATGCCTCTTTCACCCCTCAACAATAATCTTTATTTACTGCTACGCCTTTCTGTTTCATGTAAGTAAATCAAACCATACGTAATAAAAACAACACTGATAACAAAAACAGGAGCTGATCTTTTCCCCCAGTCTCTGCCTCCTTCATTGTATTAATCGCAGGGAATGTCCTATTAACTTTCAACATTAGTCCTGATGCTGAATTACTGAGTTATGTTCACAGGTAGCATAACTTCTAGGATGATTTTCTTAATGAACTTACCATCTGGAGCATATTTTGAAGCTATTCCCAAAAAAATCCCCAGTGCAACAAAAAGTGAAAGGCTAGAAATGGCAGAGCAAATAAGAGTATTTTTATGCCTGTTGGCTTCTGCCTGTCGGCGGTGCTGCTCCACTGGTAAGGACGGGAGTCTTGTCTGGGCTTCTTGTCTTGCCGAGGTAAATTCTGCTGCAGCATGGCTCTGCGAAGGTGGTGGGGGACGGAGAGGGGCAATTCTCCCCAGGACATACCCCGAAGACCTGTGACTGCTCCCGTTCTGAGGATGGAGGAATGCAGGGGAGCTCCCCCTGGTATCAGTGCCTTGCATGTTATAAAGTCACTGGAACACACACATACACAGGGGGAAAAAATAAGAGACAGGCTTTCAGAATACAGAACAAAATACATAAAACAAAACAAAAAAAAAGAAACATCAACAAATGGCAATTTTAAGCCACATGTGTCAAGAACTGCCACTGAAGCTGTGACTATTTACAAAGTATCTGTTACTCAGTTGCTACTGGTCACTTGCCATGGTATAACTGCATGGAACAATAGCACATGTGTCTTCGACAAAATTTAACTCAAAAACATGTGGTGTGGGAACCCAGTACAGCCCAGACCATTTCTTCATAATTCCAGTGGGTATTTTTCAGAGTATTTTCACAGTTAACTTGTATTATGAGATTAAGAAATATGAACAATGAGATAGCAAAGCAACCTTTGCTTCCCCACAGTTACGCAAAGAATGTCTAAACGTATTTTTTCTGTACAGAAGCTGAACAAACTCCTCACTTTCCCTTATGGAAAAGAAGCTGAAAAAGACAAGCCTGTCTTCTACACTGGAAGCCCTAAAACCTGTTTAAATTAAAATACCAAATACTATTTTATTTCTAGTTATGCTGATGCAACTTAGGCAACACTTTTAATAAGCTGAGGTGTACAGAGACAGCAAACTCTTAACTTACTCATAGCAATTGCTAGTAGAGGTGCATCAGGAATGGTTCTGTAAAAAAGTCACCTGCATCTTACTTAGCAAACCCTGTGATTTTTCTCTGCTGACATGCCTGGATTTGGACACAAAGACTGGAAGCAACATGACTCCAGATCTCTGTACCTATTGCCCAGAAATGAGTGCTGTTATTATTTCAGTTACTAGTATTGTTTCCGTCTTTCTTCTGAAGCACACCAAGAGGAAAGCGTACCAGTGTCATCACTGCCTGGCCCATCCTCAGCAGCAGTTCTAACTCATCACACTTGTCTAGTTTAAGAGACAAACCTGCATTTGACAGTTTTCCCTGGTTTTCCAGTCAGCAGTGTTGTATGGAGTGTTCACAAAGCTGCCATAATTTTTTTCCCTCATTGCAAGTAATATTTCTTGTAGATGAAATCTTTTCAGAAGGATGCTCAGAAGTTTGAGTTAACTGAAACCGAACTTTTGAAACGAAATCCTGAAGGGGATTTAGGCATAAGTCATGTGCATTAAATAGGAAAAATAAAAACTACTAATAATGGAAGAGTATAAAGGTCCTCTTTCTGTTCTATTAACAAAGGGAAGTCTGAGCCATACTCTGATGTGTCAGGCACGCTGATGAAGGAGAAATGTGACAACTGTAATCTTATTCTGAGAAGCAGCACAGGAGCCTTTTGTCCCACATGCTGCAAAATCTGATACTTCACTGTTTCAAGGAAAAAGAGCTGTTACTATTGAACAGGCTGGATTACCCTTTCATGGGAGAGACAATGCATCTCCAGATGTATGCACAATGACAATGAAGGCACTGAAACATTAACTGGAGTTAAGCTATCCCAGAGTGCAAAAATTATTCCAAGTCCTCCAGAAGTGCTTCTTGCACCTGTTCATTATAACAAATTAATTTTCAGCATTCTCCTTTCTGTTCTTTGACAAACCTAATCCTAGGCTCTCAAACTTAACTGCCCAATCTGTTATGTGCACTGTGGAACAGTTTGCTTTAACCTCATGTGCTTTTACTCTCAACTTACCATCGCTCAGCAGTGAAAGTGATTTTTGTGTTTTAGATGTGGTATTAAAAGCTGGATAGAGATGGAGCTTTTCATCTGATTCAAAAACAGTATTTATGACTAGCTTCTTAATTAAACATTTTAAGAAATCTGATCCAGGATTGAGGTTTTGGTGGGTTTTTTTTAGTTTTTTGTTTGTTTGTTTTCGTTTGGTTGTTGTTTTTTTTATGGTTTGAAACCCCAGCTCCTTAAACTTGGTTAATTTTTCAGTTAGGACATTTTTCTGTTACACTCAGGAAATTACTACAGTGTTCCTTATAGTGTGATATCAACAGTTAAAAAGTTTTTCAACTACTCAGCTGTATCAACTGAATCCAGATTGGCTATGCAAGACTTGAAATAGTTTTACAAAATAATTTTCCCACAATTCTTCCCACCAAGGCCTTCTAAAGTACTGCCAGACCTCTAAAGAAATAATTTTAAAAACCCCAGAAAACATTCTTTACAGCAGCCATTGGAAACACTTGTGTCATATTTCAAGCATATTCTGTATTGTAGAAAGCTTTCTGCTTTGTTTGCAAACCTCATCTTGGCAATCATAAAAGGTTTTCAACTATCCCACTCAAGTGAAAACACAGCTTACCCCAAGGATGGGTGGGAAAGAGACAGCAGAATTGCTGTCTTACTCCTTACAAAATAAAAATAATTAAATTAAGCCAATGAGATACTCAGCACATTCTAAAGACACACCATATAGTTTTTCCATTACAACAAGCAGTAACCATTGCAATACTTCCTTCCCTCTTCATGTGTTATTTGAAATTCTCTAGCTGAAAAAAGATCTCTTCTATCCTGTAGAGCAGCTACCAGCTTTTTTGAAGGACAGACTGATAATCTGATTCAAATTATTGGTTTATTTCCACTCTGTGGAAGCCTTTAGAGAGAACCACACATAAGCATGTATAATAACTGTACGAAGGGCCAGTTTTGCCCCAGAAAATGCAATAATTTGGCTGCACAAAAAGGGTTTGTATGTCATAAATACAGCATGAATTTTACTCTGCAAAGGCATTTACAGAGTAAAATGCAGGACAAAATACCAAAACTGTTGAACCACTTTTGCTTGAAAGTTCCTATGCACCTGAATTTTCCCACATTTCCCTTTGACCTGTGCCTATGCTGAGGTCTCCTAAAGGAGATCATGATCTAGGCATATCTTCCTGATGGTCAGTCCCAGAAAATAACACCTTCTACTTTTGCAATTATACTGTGGTAGACAGCATGGCGCAATATTTTGCTTCGCAGCTTGCTTCAGAGTGCTTTCATTAACAGTCAAGTTCTCACACTACATACATCAATTACCTAACTTTTATAAAGAGCTCTATCTGTACAAATGTGTTATTTGTCATGCCATTTACAAATGCCGCTGTCTCACTATTCCCAAACTTTTTGCACGTCAGCTTTCAACAGACTATTATGTAAGATTTTAAATCCATTATTCAAGACAGCTTTTAGTTAGAGCTACACTGCATGTGCTTCCAGCCCACCAGTAAGAGGGAAGCTTCCAATGCACAGACTCAGCTGGAGTGTCTCAGATGCTTCAGCCCACGATGTATCTGGAGTATCTCAGATATTTCATTGCCACCCATCTGCTGGATGACTGCACTATTTGCATATCATTCTTTTGCTAGAGTAGCACAGCTCCACACAATCCAGGTTGCTGCTCATGCACCCCTTCCTACAGTATGAGCAAGAAAACAAGTACTTCTCATACTGGTCACATCAGCCAACCCAGCTTAAACCACCCTAAATTTAAAAAAAAAAAAAAAAAAAAGAAAATTAAAATATTTATTTTGCACAGCTTCCAAGTGAAAACAGTGAATACCTGCAAGCCTGGATATGTCTACAGAGCTACTGAGCAAACAGATGTGGACAGCAAACCCCAGCAGGCAGACAGCAGTGAGCCGCTGAACAGGCTGCAACATCTCCCATCTCCTCAAGTATTCCTTCACCGCTTTTAATTTGTGCCACTACCACACTCTCATACAAGCCCACATTGTTCCACACGGTCAGAAACTGGAAACATATGCACTGCACAACCCGGGGATAACATATGAACCTCCTGAGACACGACTCTGTGCTCGGAAGCAAGCAGCATGCTTACCCGTTACTCATTTTGGGGCTGGTTTCCTGGAAAGAAATTGGCTTATTTTACCAGATAATTCAGAACATCACATGACACCACCCAAAAAGTGAGAAAAATACCAAGATATTTTACACTTCTGTGTTGTCAAATGCTAAGTATAATAAAACATGTCAAACATGCTAAAAACCTCCCACACCTGCACCATCTGAAAATGTTGTAAAGAAAGTTTGCTTACTTAGAGTGCAAAGAAATTAATGCTTTTCTTTAAGCATATTTTAAGGATCACAGGCCTTAAAAATAAAAGAGAAACCAGAAGAAATGACACGCTTCCGTTGATCTGGGCCATCAAACACCACCAGCCCCAGTGCTGACCTATTACCACACTGTCTAGTCTCAGAGAATATAATCCCCACTAAGGAAAAGACTGGAGAAAAACAACATACGCAAAAAAAATATTTCCCTATGCAACACAGCAGTAAATTTGCAATGACACTAAGCTGGGAGCAATGTGTTGATCTGTTGAAAGGGACAAGGGCTCTGCAGAGAGACCTGGAATGGTTGGATGGATAGACAGAGTCCAGTGGGATGAAGTTTAATAGGTCCAAGTGCCAAGTCCTGCATTTTGGCCACAACAACCCCCAGCAGTGCTACAGGCTGGGGATGGTGTGGCTGGACAGTGCCCAGGCAGAAAGGGACCTGGGGGTGCTGGTGACAGCAGCTGAACACGAGCCAGCCCTGTGCCCTGGGGGCCAAGAAGGCCAATGGACCCTGGCCTGGATCAGGAATGGTGTGGCCAGCAGGAGCAGGGAGGTCATTCTCCCCCTGTACTGGGCACTGGTGAGGCCACACCTGCAGTGCTGTGTCCAGTTCTGTCCCCTCAGTTTGGGAAGGACGCTGAGACGCTTGAGCACATCCAGAGGAGGCAACGAGGCTGGTGAGGGGCTGGGAACACAAACCCTGTGAGGAACGGCTGAGGGAGCTGGGGTTGTTTAGCCTGGAGAAAAGGAGACTCAGATGTGACCTCATCACTCTCTACAACTCCCTGAAAGGAGGCTGTGGTCAGGTGGGGGTTGGTCTCTTTCTCCATGCAACGGAACCAGAGGACACAGCCTTAAACTGTGCCAGGGGAAATATAGGTTGCATATTAGGAAAAAGTTTTCCACAGAAAGGGTGATAAAGTACTGGAACTGTCTGCCTGAGGAAGTGGTGGTGTCACCACCCTTGGATGTGTTTGAAAAAAGACTGGATGTGGCACTTGGTGCCATGGTCTAGTTGAGGTCTTAGGGCATGGGTGGGACTCAATGATCTTGAAGGTCTCTTCCAACCCAGCGATTCTATACCACAAAAGTTATAACTGCTTTCCTGGTAGAGGAACTTGTCTGGTATAAACCAAAGGGCAGTGAGAAACCAATGAAAGGGACAAGAACACAGTATTAAAAAGCTCCTAAGTAGAAACAATTACTGAACAGAATGTGAGGTCAGGCAAGCTTCTAAAGCATGACATGCACACATTTACAGACCTTCAAGCTGGTCAACTACAACAGAAATAAAAATTTCAATGCTTCAAGTGCCTTGGGAGTCTCCAGTTCAACAAATCTCAACATCACCACTAAGAACAATTCCAAACAGGATGCCCACATGCTTTCCTTTCTGGTCCCACATCCTCTCCTCCTGCCTCATTCCGAAATTACCTATTCACTAAGACAACAGACAGCATATCGGAAGCAACCTACTTTTCCACCCATGTACAAAAGCTGGAAGGAATATGTGCACAGTAAGATGCACTGCTACAGTTAAGTAATTGTTGGAAATCACATATTTAGAACATGGAATATTTAGAACAGCCTGAACAATCTCAGCTGAGTTACACAAAAAAAAAAAAAACAAACAACAAAAAAACCCTGTAAAAACTCTACTGTCATCTAGACATATATATGCTGTTTTCTGAATGCTTCCACCAAGTTTTCTCCCATGCTCAGTACTTTCAGAAGAAAATCAGAGCAAAAATCAGCAAGAAACAAAGAATGGTAAAAGTTACAAAAGTTTTAAGATAGGCTCTACTGCACTAGATTTTCTGAGTTTCCTGTGTAGCAACTAATAATTTTTAGTAAATTTCTTGGCACATAGGAAACACTTAAAATTGCATGATACACAACCATTGGAAACCACCTGAGCCAAGGTCCGTATGTCTTAAACCAAATCTTTCAAACCACAGAACCACTTCAGTACCACACATCAAGAGACAGAAGTGAAAGCATGCATTATATTTACAGTGTAAGAGAAGACCTTTAGATAGAAATAATCTTCATCAGCTGGTCTAATGAAATCTTTGAGAACATAAGCCTCTTTCCGGAAGAAACTTCAAATTTATATTTTAAAACTTCTATGCCTATAAACAAATAGGGAAAGTTGGACTACATATGCAAAACAATTAAGCTATTATCTATGGATTAGAAAGGATGATGAGGTGAAGGGGAGAGGATAGTGAGAAGATTGCATTCCAAGGGAAAGAGGTAAATAGACACTGGAATAGAATTTGTTTGTGAGAATAAATATGAAATTATGGTCAAGTAAAACCACTCTAGTGTCCATGGCAGACAGCATACACGAGAGCCATGAATTTCATTTCTACCCTCTTGTGCAGGTGTTTGGCAGATCACCATTAAGGATGAGACAAAAAACAGAGGGTATTTGTATATGAGAAATGGTTCCCTGCTCCAATGACAACTGGGCTTTTGACCTTCACATACAGTTTGTGTGAACAAGCTCTGCAGCACTCACCGCATCCCACTGCAGAAACTACAGGGACAAGTTTTTTCCAGTTTCTAGACACCAAACATCATCCTATAAGCTTTCAAGAATTCTAAATTGACCAGATGACACTGCTAAAAGGGTAAAATGGTATGTGACATTTCCAGTGAATTCTATTTTCCTGTCCTTTGTTTCTTTTTGACATAGTTTATCTTTATAAATTACTTATAAACTAGGGAGGTCTATTCTGTTTTACATTCGCTGTTTAAAAAACAGCATATTCCGGTGGAGGAAAACATGTAGAAACAAGTGAATTACTGACAACTTAAATACAGCACATCCAAGAGCACACCAGGAAATATGGCATGTGCTGAAATAAGCAAAATGAATGGAAAAATTTTTACCGCTCACTTTCAGAAATTAAATGTTTAATAATTTGTAAAAGAGATCAAGAGTGGAAACTTGCATTTTAGTCACCCATTTGCCATTAGCTTGCTGCATGAGTCACAGATTATTTGGGCCCCAAGCCTGTAACATGAGAAAAAGAAGTGGTCACTAGCCTCACAGGGACATTGTGAGAGTTAGTTTAGAGAACGCTTTGGCCTCAGCTCAGTGATGCATTTGAGTACAAGCCTACTTTTAAGTAAATAAATAGCTACACTTAAGTCAACAACTTGCACACGAAAGTGATGGATTTGCCACATTCACCTTAGGGAACCTGAATATGATGGTAGGGAAAAATCCAAATTAAAAAAAACAGGGAAAAGCATTTAAACTACTTCTCATACGGACAATAAGAAGAAGTGTACAGATATCTTCAGTCTCTAGAAAAACAAAAATCCTAACCAAACAGCTGCAGCCTAGGACTTCAAGGCAGAAAATTTTCTGTGTAATGGTAATACACTTCAGAGAGGTAAAGTTGAGTTCTGGCACTACCTTGAATCACTGGCCCTACAGTGCTCCTCCAAAGAGAGAGCTAATAAGATTAGATATCTATTATTAAATTAGAAAAGCACATATAAATAGATTATAAGCATATAGGAAAATACAGAAAATATAACAGGCAGTGGGGAAAAGAGTCAGATCTGATATTTAGCTTTCGTAAACTGATATATGCAAAAATACTCCTGAGTGTACACATATAATCTCTTAATCATCAAAGGGTTGTCATGTTTAAGTTATATTTAAAACATGAATCAGTGTAATGACACACTCTCTTCTATATCAGCATGTGAATTTCTTTTTTTCTTAGGCAAAGCTGTTAAATTTTTAGAAGTTTTTTCTCTAGTCCAACTCAAGCTTCAGAAAATATGTTACCCCTTTTTCTGCATATTTGAAGGACTGTCTCTGCAGATTTTAACTGTGCATCAACCACAAAAAAATATGCTCCTTGAAAAACTGAATTGTTGCAGCTGCACACCCACATTCTTTTGTCTTGCCTTTGTATGAGCCAAGTTAAATGAGTCTGCATTAAAAAACAATTAAGAGCTGCAAATCACATCCAGTCACATCCAGTGAGAACACAGCTGTGACATCAGCACCTCTTAGCTCTTTGAACCCTCAAAGGACTTTTCATATTGGTGATGAATGACTAAGACAGAGGCTATATGACACAGGTCCATAGAGTCAGAAGTAGCTGGTAGAATGCAAACAGTATTTTATGCCTCTTCCAAGGAGTAAAAAAAAAAAGCTGACACAGAAGTGTCTGAACCTGACTCAATACTGTATGCTTCAGACTTCAAGAATTTACATAGGTTCAGAAAGCAACAAGGTTGCAGAAGAGAAGTGAGTAGGGGGCTATTGGATCAATAACACTACCCCGAGTTTAGGAAGTCCTTGAAACACAAGCTGGAAGCAGTAGCATAACAATGTAGCTTCACCAGATGACTATTATTCACCACTGTCAGACATTGGGTAATTGCCTGCATGGACACCTTGCCTGAAGTGATGTGGTCACTCTTCTATTGCACATTAAGACCTCATTTAACTGTTTTTCACCTTCACTTTTCCAAAATCATCTCTTTCCTCTAAGGACCAAATCCCCCCCAACTCAGCCACTGCAACTCTCTGCTGAGATCAGCAGTACAAAATACACCTTAACCTGATTAATATGCCAAACTGATACGTGGTAGCTGAAACATTGTACAGTTTCCATTCTGCTGTAGGAACAGTGGCAATCTAGCAGAAGGGCACAGCACACACCAGTAATGCGTGAGGGCACAAAGCCTTGTGAAAAGAGTTTCTACTGATGAGCTAATGAAGAATACCTTGACTGTATATCTGAATGCAAACCCATGGTTCTAAGTATCTCAATCACAGACCCACATGAGTGAGTTTTTGGTGAAAAAGGAACAGTGACTATGATATGTTTGTACAATTTTGTAAAAAAAAAAAAAAAAAAAAAATTCTACAATTCTCCTTTTATAAAAAACAAACAGCATATTTGGGATATCTCAAAACTGCAAAATCTCAAACAGCAAAACAAAGCCCTGTAATCCACCATTAAGTATGCATTCTGCTGAGGTGGTGGGTACACTCATATTCTGGCTTACTACAGTGAATTCCATTCTAGGAAACTCCAGGAACTCTGCACCCTACTGCCAAGTACTGCAACATCCTGCCAGGTATAGCTAGTCATCTTGAATGACTGCACCACTCTTTTTTACATGTTCTTCTTAATCCCATGTGCCAAAAAGATAGAAGAGCTACTAGCACATACCCTTCCGTTAACCTACTTCACAACAAAGCAATAAAATCAGTTACAAGTTCTAAAGTATGCATTCTTTAATGCCTTCAGTATTTTCTTTCCATATTGGCAAATGCATCATTTTTCTCCCTCACATCTTTGCTCAACTTTCCTACCCCTTTTCCACTTTCTTTCTCAGTATTACTATTCCAGGAAAATATTTCTGCAGATTTCTACACCCACATCGACAAATAATTCCCATTTGTCTTGCCAAAAATACCTCTATTAAAGCAATAGTGAAATCCCTTTTGGTAAAAATAAGCTGTGAAAGTATCAAGCCTAATCACAATTTGAGTCCAAACAAAAAACTGCAATTTACAACACAGACTTGAATCATGTTTTGGTGCATACCATAGGTGATTCTACGGAACAGCCTTACGAATGCAAAGCATGAACCTTACTGAAAGACTTCAGATTATACTCCTATGATTTAATTTTTTAATAAACAGAAAGCAAAATTTATAGGTGACAATTTTCCCAGTAATTTCTGTCCAAAGTTTTTAGATCACTGTGTGGTGCAAACGCACAGATGGTGAAGAACTGTGGGACAAGTTTCCTTGAGGTCGTGCACGATGGGGCCCATCAGCCAAGGAGCTCCTTCAGGGTGGGGCAGAGCTAGCAGAGCTGTGTCCTTACAGCTGTGGAGGCTGCAGCATCAGCCTCCAGCAGACAACGGGGACCAGGTTCCCTCTCCTCCCTGGTTCCCCCCAGCTCTGGTGCAAGACACAATCAAGAGGAGATGGAGCTCCAATTCCTAGCACAGAGAGTAGTCAGAGCCTTCCCACAGCTAAAGAAGCAAACAGCTCCCCTCCTATTCAACAGGTAAGATAAACAAAATTGAGTCAGTGCTCATTTTCTGCAAACAAGACTTCCACAGCAAGAAGCTGAACTGACATACCTCAAAACACACAAAAACAGTTATCTTTTGTGTGCTAAACATATTTAAGCATGTTTAATAAAACATGCTAAAACTGTTTAATAAAACATTTCTGAAACACACTGGACATATAATAAAGGAAGTTAATGACTGTGCTTCGTATTTAAAGCACATTAACAGTTACCCATAATTAAAAAACATTTCTAGACCTGACTGTCCAAGGCATGCAGACATTTCTTTGCAGCCTTGGTGGTATGTTGTTTTGAAGTATTTAAATAAGACTGAAAAACACCTGTCCCACTGCACCCTGTCTTTACTTAAGGAAATAAAACCTAACTTCCTTTGAAGTACGAGCTACTCAAATATGTATCAACTCCAATTAAAAAAAAAAATAAAGCTGCAAAATAACCAAGGTAGTCCCACAGCTTGTCTTCTACCTATTTTTATATTCATGCCTTAGAGGAAAAACAACATTTTTTTGGTCCTCTGGTTTGTCAACTTGGAAGTGAACTGTAGCACTAAAAGGTAACTTCCAGTCACAGGAACAGTAACATCTAGGAAACCTTTAGTGCATTTTATAGGGCCTTCTGAAAACAATGGCTTTTATACACAGGGACCACCATCTTCTACTAGTCAGTGTCTCTTAACTAGCAACAAGTCAGACAAATTGGCTAAAAGCTTCCAGGCAATCCTCAACACCAGTTTCCCCAGAAGATACTGTGGGGCTAATGTGTCAATATTGGTCATTAAAAAAACCCACAGTGTGCCACTGGAAAACATCTAACCCCATCTCAAAACAGCACACATCACAGCTCCTGTTGAGATCATACTCTGAACTCCAGAAGACACTCTCATTTTAGCATGGACCTCACAAGACCTCTTGTCTTTGTCCTCCTCCCCTCCTTTCTTCTTCCCGAATCCCTTTGTATTTGGGGGCACTGCTTGTGCTTTACATGAAATTTATTTCCCTGGCCTCTTGGCTAGCTCAGGTCCCCGGCATACAGTCTGCTGAATGCTATATTAGCAGAGAGAATGCAGAAGGAGCAGGCCAACAAGCTTGATTTGGCAGAAGACTTCATATTTGTGCAGGCAGTGTGCTGGTTCCATGCATACAAAGCACCTCGAAGAGCTGTAGATTCCTAAGAACAAAGATGAACCTCCCTCCTCCTTACTGCTACCCATGGGTGATTTCACATCGGTAGCTAAGCTGCTGAAAATCTTTTTTCTGTAATTCAAGAAAACATAATAATGACACACAAAAATACAAAGTACTACTTTATCCACCCTATCACACTATCTCTGTCGAGCCACAGCTGCTACTTTGTTTTTAGAACTACTCAGAAATATAAAGTCTCTTCCCTTTTAAGGAAACCGTGTTACTAAATACACATGTAAAATACAAACAAGGGTAGTATCTTCAGCACACAGCCCTCATCTAAGCTGTGATGTAGCACAAATGCAGCATTAATCGCTGCACACCCTCTTTTCTTAGAGGGGCTGCGCTGATGTACAACTCTCATTGCTTCTTCACGTGCCTCTAGGCAAGTAAAGCAGCTGTTGGATATCAGTCACCAGGCCGGCATGCCACGACAGCCCGAGCACTTGGGGATGCCTATGACAAGCCAGCGCAGCCACGCCGCGATGCTGACCTGAGCCCGGTCGCTCTCCACCGCGATGCCGGCAGCACTGGACCGGGCGAGCCAACAAAGCCGCGGCCCCGTGAGCGCGGCCCCGCCGCCGCACCTGCCGCGGCCCCGCGGAGCGGCGCGAGGCCCACACCTGCCGGGCACGCGCGGCCCCCGGGCGGCTCCTCAGGGCGGCCGCGCCCCCCCCCGGCGGCCGCCCGGGCCTTCCCCCCCGCCCGCCGGCTGCTCCCTCCTTCCCTCTCCTCCCGCCGGCCCCGGGAACAAAAGAGGCCAGTGCGGCGGGGCCCGGCCGGCCGGGGGCGGCGGCCCGGCCCGCGCCCCGGCCGCCCCGGCACGGCCCGGCCCCGCGCTGGCCCCGGCCGGGCCGGGCGCGCTCTCCCCTGGGCCCGGCGCGGCGGCGCGCACGGGGCGGCGGCGGGGCGCTCGGGGGGGCGGCATAGCGCCCCCCGCCCGGGACACGGCGGGAGGCCGCCGGCTGCTCGCCAACTCCGCCGCCCCCCGCCTTCGGCTGCCGTCCTTACGCAATTGGCAGAGGCTGCAACCCCCGCGGGGCGACCCAGATCTCGGGCCCCGAGCGGAGGCGGCTGCGCCCCGCAGCCGTGGCCCCGCCTCCCGCGCTCCCGCCGCCTCCGCGCCGGGGGGGGAGCGGGGCCGCCCCGCTCCGCCCGCCCGCCCCTCGCCCGGCCCGGCCCGGCCCGGCCCGGCCCGGCCGCACCGCCGCCCTGCGCTCCGCTGCCCGGGCCGGCCCTGGCGCTGCCCCGCGGAGCCCCAACACTCCCGCTGCTGCCCGGGACCAGGTGCCGCCTCCTGCAGCCCCCGGGCCTGAGGGGGCAAGAGGAGGCAAAGGGTTGCTTTACATCCGTGCCCTACGGACCTACGGCTCTTCTCTGAGCAGTGTGGAGCAGAGCTGATTTGCAGCTCAAATACTGGACACAGTGTTAGATGCCGATGTCCGTGCTAAAGTGATAGTAACAAGAGGAGGAGTAATAATAATAATAATAATAATAATAATAATAATAATAATAATAATTCCACAGTATAAACGCGCAGGTGCTGCCTGGGCGGTGTGAAATGTGCGCGAGGTACGAGGGCAGCTGAAGAGCCAGGCGGCAGCGAGGGAAGGAAGACACAGCGGGCTGTCTCCGGAGAGGCAAAGGGCAGGGATGGAGGGACACCCGGAGCTCATGAGAGGTGACGGTAGCAGAGGGCAGAGACACGCGGCGGCTGTCGGTACGTGCAGGCTGAACAAAGTTACTTACGGTGGTGTAGTCCGGGCAGTGTGACCAGGGAAAAGAGCCGACTGGAGAACCTGATTCCACTTTCTGATTTTTTTGGTTTTTTTTAAAATTTTGTTCCTAATTAAACAAAACGTTTAATTAGGTTTCTAATTTTCAAACTAACCCCCAAAATGTTCTGAATGTCAGGGAACCCCTGCCTGTAGCTGTTACACAGCAAAGAGCATCAGTTGGTGTAGACATTCAAAAGAGACGTGAAGCCTCAGGGCACCTCAGCCTCTTAGGCTGTCAGCTTTGATGTAAATCTGACAACGGGCTTCTCTTAAGTTCGGGACCTCCCACCATTTCCGTGCAGCAAGGTTGGGCCACACTCATTACTAATGAGACAGTAGAAGAAAAAAAACCACCCTGATCGGATTCAAGATGCTTCATTGAAATGCTTCGGGAAACACAGGCATTTCCCAACATAGCTATTTCCTTGGGAATATTCCAAACAGATGAAGTCAAAGTGGTAACTCACTTGTATGTCTATGAACACTGCCCTACTAACTTTGCCTCTAGCGATTTCCTCTTTGTTTAAAGCACAGTAAGCATAGTTTGTGTGGTGTGCTTGTAGCACATGGAGACATCTAGCGCCTAAATAATAGACTGCAAATCTGCTTCATTAATCTGAAATCTAGGAGATCACAGTCGGATCCACGGCTTTCAGTATTTCTCCCCAGGACGGCAGGGTGCAGAGCAGTTTTACTACAAACCATCGCTGCCCGTGGGCAGGGACCGCGATGGAATGAGCAGCTGCACTAGCTCAGGAGAGGACTGTGACTGCAGCTCTGCTGCACAGGTTGAGCTTCAGGCCTGAGATTTACAGCAATGACTCAAGACAGAGCTTAGCCCCAAAAGGAGTTGAGACAGTTCCTAACTTGCCTTTGTCACTAAACCACAGAGAGGAAAGCCCTTAGGTGTACAAATAAGATGATTTCATCTTGGCTTTGACGGTGTATCTGTACTTCTTTCTTTGTTAGCCCAGGAGCAAGATCGTTCTAACATGTGCAATTGTAAAACTTTGCCTCTTTTCAACAAACATATGCAAACTGAATACTCACATTTGCCAATTACTGAAATTAATTTGAAGGTAAGCACTGCTTATCCACCAGAAAGATACTAGTCCAGGAACAGATAGTATTTATTTTTTTATACATTTGTCTAAAGAAAGAAATACAGACTGCTGATCAACATCCTCAGCCAGAAGCTGAAAAAAAGCTCATTTCAGTGATACCCAAATGCAGATGTTTTTGCCAGTACTATTGCATAGGGACATAAAGTATAACATTTCTACACACTTAAATGGTCTGAAACTAAATATATTGCATTAGGTGTGTGTGTGTGTAGGAGTGTACAGTTGTGTATATTTTAGACAATCCACATAATACATTCTTTTCAGTCTCAGGCAGGTCACAAACACCTTTGAGCTGTAAAAGCACTAGATCACAGGACCACAGGAAAATTAAAGCTGGGAAAGACCTTTAGTATCATTAAGTCCAACTGCCAACTCAGTACTACAACAACATTCACCATTAAACCATGTCCTCAAGCACCATATCCACTGCCTTTTGAACACTTCCAGGGAGAGAGACTCCATTTCGTGAAAAAAGAAAATCAAAAAATTTAATCTAAACCTCCTCTGGTGGAACTTGAAGCCATTTCCTCTTATCCTGCCACTTCTTACCCAGAAGAAAAAACTGACACCCACCTGACCATGACATCCTTTCAGGTCGCTGTAGCTGTAGATCTCGTACAGAATGGAATTATCACCAAACAACTATAATGCTTTTAAATGATGGATACATTTGAATAAAACAATCTCTAGATCCACTAAGTATGCAAAATATTGGACTTTGAAATTTCCTGAGTATTTGAAATCTCTCTACCAAACCCAAATGGTGCACAAAAGCATTAGTATTAGTACTAAAAAGTAATACTGAAAGTATTAGTATTAGGACTCCATTTGGTATCACTTGTTTCTTCATGCTGCTTTTGTTTCAGCAGACAAAACGTTGCTATAAAAGTGTGTAAACCAAAGTTTAAAGATTACAAAAGATGGACTTGAAAGAAATGATTGATGCCATCACTGTGGTCTAATGCTTTCAAAATAAGCAAGACGGAAGCAGCTTTTGTCCTTCTGAATAAAAAGAGGTACTAGGAGAGAGGAGGCAGCAAGTTAGGAAGCAACAGGTGGGAGTAAGTATAGGCTGTTACCAGTTAAAATTATGCCTTATTCTCTCAATTCTCATGCAGATCCTTAGAAAATATTGCTGTTGGTCTATTGAGATAAGAGAGCAAATGTACCTATTTCTTTCCTTACCTAAGCCTTTCTGGCACATGTCCCAGGTACTCTGTGGTAATTCCTTTTCCGTATAGTAGCCATGTTTTAAATTGTCATAAAAAATACACAGATTTTAAATTAACTCTCTGGGAGTGTAGCACATGTGGCAAAAGAAAAGTTAAATTATTAAAATAATGCAAACATTGCCTAGTCTTGGGAAGGTTTGCTCTTGGTAAAAACCTGATCTGACTTTGACCTACTGTGCTTCAACCAAAGGTGACAGCAGTTAACAAAATGTAGCAACAGGTTAAGGGACAAGACAAGAGTGCAAAATGCATATTGGGGGAATGTAGAGGTCATTTTAAACCAAATTTAGTTTGGAGCAGATTGAGTGCATCATCTTTCCCTGCTCACTGAAGAGACAATGCCTTCTTTTTCTTTATGTCAAGACAACCCATATGCAACTCATTTACTTTTTGCAGTTTTACAAAAAAGTGTTACCTATTTCTGAGTTCTGCTAAATCCTACCTGTCATTCTCCTCTGTCACTCTCACAGGATTGTGTGTTCCCAAAATTTTTACAGTGGAGAAACTTGTCAGAATTTCAAGATTCTGGGTCATATAAAGATGAAAAACTGTTGAAAACCAACAACAAAACTTGTAATCTTTTTAGTGGCTTTTAGATTTCCTCCTCAGTAATCAAATGTTGATAGTGAACCAGCAAAATACTTAAAAAAGCTTGTGTTAATGGAGGATTATAGACTGCACTGCAGGGTGAAAGGAGAATTAATAAATCAAATTTATAAAAGAATAGTTGAAAATAAGTGTAAAGAACAAATAAGAATGGGAGTGGGAAGCAGATGTACATAGATGGAACACATGAAGAGGAGCACATAATTGAGACAAAAGGAAGAAAGAAAAAGCAACAAAATCACAAAGCAGATATGAGTACCAGAAAACTGTATTTTACATTTTACACTTCTGTAGTGCAGTTTGATAAAAGACAAAATGAAACAAAGCCATATTGCATTAATTTTAAATATCATCAGAATAAAAGTCCCTACCAAATCAATTCATCCATTCACATTAAGAAACACAGATACTATTTTCTCATTGTGTTTAGATTTTAGTTCAACATTATTAAAAACATTTGATTGTGATCATCTTCCATATTTAAAAAAATTTTTCATTGGGAAAGGTTCTCATGGCAGGTGTCCACCTTCCAAGCCACTTCAATATTTATTTTAATATGAATTGGGTTGACATTTATGTCGATTTTACAAGCTAAGTGCAACAGTAAATTTGCCTTGCATTTAAGGTAGATATTGATGGAAACTGATCGGTAAATGAGTGACCAGAAACACAGTCGTAAGGACTACTGGTTCTAGTTGCTTGTTTGGTCAATAAACATAAGTAATATATAAGCACATATACTGTTAGGCTAGTCAGATCCATGAGAGTCGAATTTGGAGTGCTGTGCTCATGAGACAAGCCACAGTCTACAGACCTTTTAACATCTTTCAGAAATTTTTTATTATGAGGCATTCCATAATCCATAAGGCAGACAAAAAATTGTTAAATGCATAATTTTCTACAAATTGCCTGCTAGACTTTGGTTGAGACTCTTCGAAGTATCTGTGATCATTTGCTTTTCATTTCATATGCCTGGTGTAATTGCTTTTAAATTCATCACAAAATGTTTTTGTGTGATTAATTTAAGTCCTGAATTTTTTGGTTTTTTATCATAACAGAGAATTATTTTGGTTAAAACGCTGTGAATTTTACAAGAAGAAGAGCAGAGCTTAAAGCACAGATTTCTGATTTGCATTCACATACTAGTAAGCCAGAAACATGACAAAATTGTGTTCCTTTAATTTTTGAGAGTCAGAGACTGACTTCCACTGTAGAGAAATGCCTTTTAAGTGATCTGCTCTTATGGTTAATTTATTATGTATAATACATAACATCTGCATGTATATATTATTATTTATGGTTATTTATTATATATCTGATTGAAGAGAAATATAAATTCTTTCACACGGTGAAATGATCAGAAATAATACTTATTCAAAAAGCATTAAAACATTTGGAAAATTATAAAACTGTAATACTTCTGAATTAGTGCCAAAAGCAGATATGGGAAGTTCTAAAAACCTGTATTCCCTGGTACCTCTTTTCATCCCAGAAGAGGCATATGTAGGTAGGAACACTTCGTGTATTTGAACATATAAAAGGCAAACTGCAACATTAGGACACTAAGATAACATTGTTTTTCATGGCATTAAAACCAAGTTCAGAACAGAACTCTCCATCAAACACAACAAGATACATTTCTTGCACATGATGATTTGCTAATGCAAACCTTGTTACAAAGCTTTGAGCTTGTCAATTCACATTTAGACCATAATCCTCAAAATTTCATTCTTCTATAAAAACTTGTGCAAAACTCAGCAGAAACACATTTGACACATGTTTAAGTAATATTGTAGAATGAGGCACTTATGCGTACCTTGTTTTGCAACAAAGCAATAACATGCATATGTAAAATCAGGGGGGGGAATGTTTCCAGTAAATTTTCAGTTTTTTGCCAACACAGTGTGTCACCAAATGATGAACTGAACCTTTTTCCTTTTTGGAAGAACAAATACAAATGCAAATCACACTTACAGGAAAAGTTGTCTGTTGGATTCCATGCATAGTATATCATCCTGACCTTTTGGGTTTTATTTACAAAAAAGCTCAGGAACTGAAGTGTCTAATATGAATGACAGCCAAATGTAAAAACAAGAAGTATTTGTTTGCCCAAGAGAAGTGAATACTTTGATTCTCTGAGATGCATTTGCAATCCTACAGAACACGGTCCTTAAAGATTTCGTTCAGGTTGAGATATTCAATAATCCCAAAAACCATGCTACTTTTTAAAAATCAATTCTTTAAACAAGAGCTTGAGGTGAAAGCACAGTGATAATTTTGCAGATGTTTCTTTACAAAAAATGTAAATTAACATTAAAATAGGACACTCTGTACTAAAGCAGAAATTCATCTAGCAAAGTAGCCTCTTTCCAACAGTTGTTGATTACAAGAATGTATTTTAAAAATTGAGTAAAGGTACATCAAAACTTGATAGACTACTTCCTCTTCTTTAAGTGACTTGCAGCTCTGTGTCACCATTGATATGCTTATTTTTACCAGCTTCTATTAAAGAATCTGTTGCTTTCTGAACCATGTAAGTTCTTAACATCCATGATGTCTTGTGACAAGGACCTCTGTAGCAACTACACCATGCATACGAGTTGCAAGAAGCACATCCTGCAACAAGAAATACCTCTTTCAGAGGTTCCACTTACCTCAAATGATACCCCATAGTTCTTACATTGAAATAAAGTTAGTCCTTATTCAGCTTTTCCATGACACTCCACCAAAGTTCTCTCATGCTCATCTCTTTTGAGATAATAATAAATATATTAATGGAATATATTTATTTGTCACTTTCATGGAAACTGTTTCATATTTCAACATCTTTATTTTCCTTTTGCCAATTTTGCTGACCATTTATTTAAAGAAGACAGGAAGACAATTGAAGTATCCTCCAGAATATGGGTACCTTAGATTAAAAAAAGTGCTTTCTTTTCATTGTATTTTCTCCCTAAATCATACCTAAAATATTTTTGCTTTGTTGGTCATCATTGAATATTGAGTTGATGTTTCCTTAGCATTTCTGAACGGTAACTCTTTAGAGCCTGTAATTGTGTACATAAACTTTACTTTGGATTTCCCAACAACCTGCAAGTACCATATGCTATCACAATAACATCAGCAAGCTTTTAAGAAGGAGCTGCATTTCAGATTGTTCATGTTCTGTTCTGAACAGCAAGTTCCTGTTCTGTGTCAATTGCAAAACAGGAGCCACGCAAAAATTATAACCTTTGCCATAAACTAGACCTTTGAAAAAAATAGGCTGTCAGTTCCCTATTGTCTTCTCAAACACTATCATTTGATTTTAGGTAAGTAATGAGGGACAAAAAAAACAGGAAAAAAAATACCTAACACAGTATATAACATGCTGAAGGCAAGAAAATGTTCTCAGCGCAAGCTTGCCATTCTTTGTATACATAAGGCTACTCAGTCAGGGAAGTTCTTTTCTGCTGACCCTTTAATTTTCCTTTAAGTTCTCTTGCTACCAATCTAATGTTTCTCTCTTGCTTTCTGGTTCCACTCCCTTAGACTACTTCCTATTTTTTTGCAGTAGAAGCATATTTACTAAGCTAGGCAGATGTACATGTTGGACTGACACCAACATTTTATAGTTAAGTCCTACCTCTGCAAAATTCCATGGAATTTTAGCTGCATGGAAAAGAGAGCACAGGAAAAAAAGAAAGAAAAAAACTACAGATAGAAACATGCTTCATGTTTGTACAACAAACTCAGACAGGAAAAATAACTTAGACAATGATTTCTCAGCTGAAACTTCAAGCTGAGCATAATGAAGGTTTAATATCTGTCCAAGCAATTTTCTCCATTCTGAATTAGAGCACAGACTCAATAGATATTAAAAATTTAACTGAAGTCAACTCCTGGGAGAAAAAAATGCCAGAGCTGGGGAAGGGCGTCTAAAAGAAAAAAATCAGAAACAAGCCTCTAGAGACTCTGAGGAAATGACGGCACAGAAAAGCTCTTGCTGACTTCATGTATGATGGAGGCTGTCTGAAAGACTCACTTGGACAATATTTTCATAAAGCCTGGTGTTTCTCACCATATATTTACTCTTTTTACAAGCATAAGGAATCACCAATAGTGCTGACTTATACAGTGATTAGACCTTTTCATGGGTCCAGACTAAAATTCATATGAGGTCAAAACAATGCAGCACCTTTCATCAGCCCCTGATGCAGGGGTGAGATTTGTGTAGGCTTTGGACTAAACCTCCATATGTACATGGACCAGATTCATGCTGGACAGCTTGGTCAGAACAAAAAGCTGTATGAGACTGGGAAAATTTGTGTCCTCTCCTTGAAGCACTCAGCAATTGGACATAAACTCTTAGACATTTACATTTTGGCTAACCAAAAAGAAAAGAGCAGGATACAGTCATTTCCCAAACCTATGGATGCCTTAAGTCAAATTTCTTGCTATGCAGAAAGGACTATTTTATGGTTATAGGTTGCTATTTTACTTCATTTGTTATATAATTAACACTTTTTACGTTACTGTTTTAAATCATACACCCTTCAGGAGATAAAATATAATCCTTAAGACCCAGCTTGCAGAATCTCATATTGGTCCTGCAAGGAGCAGCACCATAAACCAATGTGGAAACTCAAAGTTATTTAATGTTGTCAGCTCTCATGACTCTTTCATTAGCTTGAAGTTTAATAACATCTGCCTTACGGGCTCTATATCCTCTTACTCTCTTTAGAATGTTATAGTTACATCAGAATCTAAGATTTCTTTTATAACGAAGTAGTTTAGCTTCTGTTTTGAAGCTGGAGTTGAAATTTAACTTTTGTGTCCACTGACAGTTCAAAACACAGGAGATAAATTAAAAGGACCAGGCTTAGGTTAGTTTGTGCTGTGGGAGATGGATAAACTTGACTTTTTGTGGTCCAACATATGTTTTCGATATATTGGATTGGTATATTAAAGAGTTTACTGGCCCTTCCTTGCTGAAAAGACTCAAACATCCTCTGTAAAACAGATCTTGTACAAAACTTTATAGAATGCATTCTATTTACAACTAAATCTAAAAAACAGCTCTGTAGGCCTCTTTTTCCTTTTTATCTGATTGATAATGATCTAGGTCACAATGCAGTAGGATCTTCCTACAATTCTGCCAGTATTGTCTCACAAACAGTACAGTCATTAAATACTACTTAAAGGCTAGCAAAGACCCAACACAGGATACAGACCCTTTTATGTTTGAGTCAACTTCAACCAACACTCCAGCAGATTAAAAGAATGATGGATTTGTGTTTATGAAGTGAGCTGAAAACAAAGTACAGAGGAATTGCCTGATGCCACTGTGGGGAAGCACACTGAAGACAAGCAATCTTTTCAGTCCAAGTCAATGCAAAACCGTGTCTGTTTTGTAACCATTACTGTCTTTTCTAATATTCCCAGCAGGAAGGTCAGGCCCAGGAAGATTAAACACACTTTTTTTGGGATCTATCCATTCTGGCTATTAACATGACCAGTCAATAGCACTGATGGACTCTTACAAGGAAACATATAAAGCCAGAAACCTCCCCTCAGACACTAAAATCCAATTACATATTTGAAATAGAAGTATAAATTTGACTAAAGGGGTTAAGATAATTTGCCAGTTTTTGTGCTGGCATAAATTCCTACATTTCTAGAGCGCTCATGACCAGCCTTTCCACTGAACTGCAGACTGCATTAGATAATAGGCTAGGATGTTAAATGTAACAATGTCTGGTAATTCAGGTATACATCAGCAGAGGGCATAAAGAAGGTCAGAAAGCATTCAAGTGTAAACTAACCTGAAAATACCTATAAATAATCCAAAGTTTTATCACAGTTTTGTTTCACTATCAGCATTTGCCTTTTGTTGTTGCTTCAAATTGCTTCTTCTAGACATAAGAAAATTAGTTATACAAATATTAAGTATAAGTGTTGCTAAACAGGTGTAAAGAAATATTCTTTAAATACAAAGTCTATGCTTATATTCTTACAGCTCTTACCTTCCCAAAACCTTTGTTATAAGAATTTCCACAGGAAAGCACATGGGAAAACAGCAAAACAAATGGTTTTTCTGTGGGCTTTCCCTTCTCAAGAAAGCCCAGTGTAATTTATTATTGAAATTCTGAATGCCACACTATTTTCAAATGTATTATGTCAAACACATTTGAAAACTAAGAGCCAGCATATATAAAAAAAGTTGTGCTTGAAGAAATGGGTCTAATCTTATCTGTGCAACTGAAAGCATGATTGCTGATCTAAGTCATAGGATGCACACAACTCACTGGTCTAACTTTGAGAAGAAACTTAGAAAAATATAAAAAACTAAATTGAATTCTCAATGTCTTTATCAAATAGCTATAGGCCTACTTCAGCTGTAACTGGACTAGAAGCTTCTAAAGTCATGCCCACTGCTTTCAGTAAGTTGTGCTTTTATTTGTGGAAACTCTAATTTTTTTCCTTGTAGCTGGGAAACATAAGACAACAGAATGTAGAAAAATCAAGTGTGGTCTGGCTGAATGATTATTTCTATCAATGATTTTGACTATTTCAGGTATATTGTCCTACTATTTCAGCTGTTTCTGAATCTGTTTTTGTGCAGTACTGTAAAACACTTCTGAAGAGCTGAGGCAGTTTGCACCTCATGATAAGGCTGCCTCCTTATCATGAGGAGGATAGCCTCCTCACCAAGGCCATCAGAAATCTAACAACAGCTTTAGAGAGAGCTCATCACAAAGCTTTAGACTTTGCATTAGGGTCTAGTCCAGTGCTCTCCAAAGTATATGTGTGGCAGGGAAATGTACAGCTCAGGATGTGTGCCAGACAATCTGCTGGAGTGAAGAAATATGGGTTCTAGCATTAACAAATAAATTAAATTAAAAATAAAATTAAAAATAAAATAAAATATAAAATAAAATAAAATAAAATAAAATAAAATAAAATAAAATAAAATAAAATAAAATAAAATAAAATAAAATAAAATAAAAATAAATAAAAAAATAAAATAAAATATTTTTTTTCAAAATAGTGGGTGTTTGTTTCATTTTTATCTCACATTGTTTTAATTCCTATTTTAGTAAATGTTTTATAATGTACATAATACATTAAGAGAATTGTATGTGTATACAATTTATGAACAAATATATATGCCTCTATTATGGGTGCATGCTCCAAAAGATCTTACTGATAGAGGTGCATGATCAAAAACTTTTGGAGGTCACTGGTCTAGCCCAAGTACAATAATAGCATCAGTGAGTAAAAGCAGAGGATATGCCATTGTTAGACATAAATTCTTTTACCACGATAAACTGGTTTCCCAAGGACATATGATAAAACAAAGGAATTGGAAAAATAGAAGTAATGTAGGGTGCCCCCCCCTCCCCTTTTCCGCTTCCTTTCATTTTTACATTTTCCTTCTTCTTCACTATGTTTCATTATATTTGGCACTTCTCCATCTACTAATTGCTCCACTCTCATTTGGATTAGTTACATTTTTCTTTCAAAAAATATTTTATCTTGGAAAGACAAAAGCTTTGAGTTCCCTTTGTATCTTTCTTTTAATTTTTCTTTTTCCTCATTTTGCCTAGTTCTATTAAAATCTCTCACTTCTCCCAGCATCTCCCCTTTTTCTGTCTCAGTCTATTGGTTTTGCTTTCCACTACCTAACCACAGACTCCTTTCATCTGATCTGCAGATCCATCTTTGGCCTTTCACCAGGTCAAAGATTTACCTTAACCTTTTTTCTTTTTCCCCAGTGGAATGTCCTCTTTTCCACATCCTCCCTTTCCTGTATTTTCTTTTCCTGCAAAAAGATGGAAGAGAAATACTTAGGAGCAGATACATGCTTTTATAGTGTTCTGTTTCCTCTGGCCTTCTGGCTACCTGTCAACCAGCCTCTGCTTATGAAAGCAGGAATAGCTGAACATTTGCTGCAGCAAGTCCCTTCTCATCTGCGCTCCTCTGTGCCACTGTGGCATGCAGTCCATGGAGCCTCATCCATTTCTGGCTGCAGGTTGCAAGATTTCTGAGATGGGCTTGGGAAGCATTGAGACTAGGACAGGGGCAGATAGGCAGTGCCATGGACAACAAAGAGCTTGCAGGAAGAAATGGGTGTGTGAAGCTGAGGAACAATCTAAAGTCAAGGGAAGACTGGCCACATCAGCAGGTGGTGATTGCTGCAATTCCAGACTCTCAGAGCAGCAAACATCACAATAAGCAATTTGGCAATATGCTTGGCATTATGATTTAATGATCAAGAGCCTTTGAAGTCTGACATTATTAATTTAGTTGGTTCTCCACAGCTGCACTTTTCAAAAAATAATTAACCTAGGTGTTTCAAAACACACAGCGGCAGAATATTCAAAAAAGGTAATGTAGATACCTATGACACTTAATGTTTTTTCCTCCTAGAAATTTACTAGAGTTAAAAGAAAGGATCAGTACAGGAATTATCAATGTATATGCACTTTTTTTTTGGTCAAAAATACCATGTCAAAGTATTACAGTACATATCAGAAAACCTTACTAACAAGTTAAAGATGACCATTTAAATTAGTTTTCAAGGTATTTGCTGGTACCTAATTTCACTGCTTTAACTATGCTAAAAAATATCTAAGTGCTTTGGAGATATGGTTTCTTCTAATAACACTTTTTCTAAAAATATTCTATCACAGAAACAGTATCAGCACCTACCCACTATCCCATAAATACCATACCCTATTCTACACCAATGGTGTCAAAAGTCAATAAAAGTATCTATAGAAATACTGCTCCATAAAATATAGTAATGGCTAGATTATATATTTTTACACTATATTTTTCTATAGATAATACATATTGTGTCTTTTTTTATCAGCTTAGTTGAAAACATGAACACATATTTTCAGTAATGCAGTTTCTCAGTGTACCCTAAAGAATGAGAAAGTGTGCACTACTTCCCAAACAAGACATACCTTGGGACAACTAAATGACTAAGGAGAGGAAGCCCTTCCTTTACCAAGAAAAATAATGAAATCTACTGGAGAACAGTTGGGCAAGATGACAGCAGAACAGTTCACCAAATCCTGCAAACACAAAAGGAAGGACATTCATTTAGGAGTGAAAATTTAAGGAGATGGATTTAAAAACAGAGAAAAGAAAGTATTTCTTTTAGAGTGAGAAATTGTTGGATTTGTAGCCATGGAACAAGAGTATCAAAAGTACAAAAAGGCAATAAACGCTATCATACACTACAGATTTTAAAGAGAATAGGTTTGAATGTAGTCTTTAACATTTCTAGTTCCCTAATTTAGGACATCAGTGGAGAACAAGATCTGACAACACAGAGTATCCAGTCTAAAAGCTCTTTCTAAATCACATTTCTGACTAGCAGTGTTGCAGACAGAGCACTGGGACAGATGGATAACTTACTTGACATACTACAGCACTTTCAAAGAGAATTTACTACAAGAAAAGCATTTTCTGTGCATTAGCTCCTAATCTGTTTGCATATTCTAAACCAAGTGAAAATGTGATACAATTAACAATGTGGAAACATACTGTCTCCATGTTTCCTGTAGCGGATCAGCTCCCACCACCATAACCAAATTGGCTCTTTAATTAGACTTTTGTAACAGGGAAAAACTTCTATGAACCATAAAAGGGAAGCATGGAAAATCACTGCAGCCAGCCAAATGATTCACTAATAAAAAAAAAAATCTAATTTTTTGCTATCATGAATGATCATATGATTGACTACAATGAAACTATACAATTATTGAATAACTGTATATCTATCAGAGTCAGGACATATTTCAAAACATTAATTCATAAACAAACACACCTTTGTGATTCCTGGTTAGTTTTAAAATCCTGTTTTTTACTGAAGTCATACAGTACTAAATACAATTCTGAACAAGTGGTAAAATAAATAAATAAAAGGACAAAAAAATTACCATTAAACACACACATTCTTATGGCCACATCCTCACATGCCACAGAGACAATTTTACTCAGAACAGCTGTTGGAGCACTGACAAAGTAATAATCAAAAGTGAGTAAAAATGCTTTATTCACACATGAATGCTATTGTTTATATATGATTGCTTTTTAAAATAGCTATGCCCCATAGAATTCATCAAATTGCTAAAGCTAGAAAAGACCTTTAAGGTCAGCAAGTCCAAGCACTAACACAGCACTGCTAGGTCTCCCACCAAGCCATGTCCCAAGCGCTTGTCTACTTGTCTTTTAAATACCCCCCAGGAAGGTGACTCAATCACTTCCCTACGCAGCCTCTTCCAATCCCTGACAGTCTCTTCGGTGACAGTATTTTTGCTAATATCCGATCCACACCCACCCTGGTGCAATATGAGGCCATTTTGTCTTTTTATATCACTTACTACTTCAAAAGAGACACTGCACTGTGTAAAAAAAAAAAAACCTGTTGATGCAAACTTCTGTGGAAAGCAACCCTAAATGTCACAGATCAGACACACATGGGAAAACACAATGTGATTTTGTAATGCATGAACAATGCCTCGCATAAAATCCATTTCCTTACATTAGAAAGAGAATATATAGTGGGACAATAATGCATTGTACCAGCAGTCTGAAATGACCATGGATTAAATTTAATGTTTACCTTACCTGCATTTTTCTGGACTTGCCTCCAGGACTGCATATTCAGATTTGCCAGTCCGTATGCTATTGTATGTCCCTGAAGAGGTCTAGTTACTGACAAGTGAATCTCAACTTTGAAACTGAACCCTCAAGATTTTGTTACTTCAGAGAAACAGATAAAATACATATCATCCTAACTTCTAGATAACTCAAATTGTCATCGGTAACCCAAAATGTTGTTGCATTCCATATCTATTTGTGTCCAAAATTGTTCCTCTGACCCTGAAGCCAGAAAGCTGGGCTGGGGGGGTGCTATCAGTGATTTTAAAGTTGGCTCTCACAAGCAGCCCATGCCCTGTCTCCATGTGGGTTTTGGCTCACTAACTGGTGTTTGCCCAGGCAAAGCCATTTCCTTTCGGGATTCTTGTTCGGCTTTTTTGTCTCATCTTGAGGAGTCTCCAGCTGGCAGTTCTGAGCTGACATGGAGGTGAATTCCACGCGTCGCCAGTACTGCTGCACCAAGCGGGGCAGCCAATCTCCAGCAATCTGCTCTGGATCCATCAGTCCCTGCTCCAGGAGAGAAGACTACGGAGTCACCCCAGCCCAGACACCTTGCCTTTACTGCTCCTACCAAGAGAAAGGGAGAGCCCTTCCATAAGTTTCCAGCCCTTGGTCCACGGAACACCAGCCAAAGCTCCAGCTGGAGACGAGCAGGGCGCAGGGGAATGGTGAGGGAAGACTGGCACCACCTCTCCCTTTGTCCTTCACACACACTCAGCTGTGGAACGTCATCCTGAGGGGCTGTCCACAGCATTTTGGGTCTCTCTGTTCTGTGGAGTCTACGAGGTTTAGCAGTTTTGTATCTGGTGGGTATTTGCTGTTATTTCTTCAGTGTTGCTGTCCCCATTGTCAGTAAACTTACCTTTTCACTTACATCTACTTGTATTCATCACTAATTGGTGGAAAGGGATTGGTTGAACCTATAAACGGAGGCAGCTCATTCCAGAGTGTTTTTCAAGTTGTCTTAAATCAAGACACAAATTCTTTTTGTTTAGGAATCCCAAGTAACATAATGACAGAGCATCTATTACACACGTGCTTTGAAGAGCAAACTGAGGCAGTGCTGGGCTCTACAAATAGCAGCAGAAGAGGAACATTTTATCAAGTCTGTATTTTTTGGTCTACCCTCCTGTTCTGGCTCCAAGCATGTAGTTTGTGTTCCACCACTTCGGTGGCGACAAAATCTCTGACAGGAAGTAACTTTTATTAAATCTTGTTTCTAACTATGAATGATACTACAACACAAAGAGAATTCTAATAAGTAAGGCATGCATTACTTTGCTTTTCTCTGTGCAGCACACTATGATACACTTGGCTAAATACAAAATATAGAAATAAACTAATATTTAACTAGTACATCTTGAGAAGCAAAGAAGGGCTGAAAACTGCAATGCTTCATCAGCACCTAGATTTTACCACACAAATCTTTCATTAATGTGTTTCTAATGAATTAAAGCACTGCCATCAATGCAACAAAACAGAACCATTCTGGGAGGCTGTTTTAAACCAGAGACCAGAAATTTCTGTTCCTGTTTGGAAGAGTGTGCAGCATCTACCAAATGGACCTTGCAAACTTATTTTAAGAAATACCTGGGGATAAACTGGAATGCATCATATGTGTCTCCAAATCTGTAATTCTCTCACAAAGCTGCTGGTGATTTTTATCCACACATTTTTATCCTAGCTCTCCTTAGAATGACTTACATTGACTTACATAAGCAGACAACATTTACATTTAATGTGTTCTTAGACCATATAATCGTTAAAAGCAGATGACTTGGCCAATGAAGCACTTTTGCAATACTTCAGGTGCTGGAGAAAAGTTGCAGTGCCATTACATGCCCTTGAGCTATTAGATGAGTTACTGTTCAAATTACTTGAAATGTTCTAGTTTAAGACTTGTTCGGATCTTTGGCATAGTTCAGTTTCAGAGTTTTACTAAAGCCATCATTTACCTGACTACAGAAGAAAACTTCTAGCAAAAACTTTTGTGTCTTTGGAAGTTACAAATGTCTCAGTATGATAGCCTCATTACATTCACATTACATTCACCCAAAGCTCTAGGAGACAAGGCAGTTACCTATTTGAGGTGCACACAGCTTCCAACCTAATATCGATCTATACTGACTTTCTCATCAACATCTCATGTCTTCTCTGCAGTGCTCATTGAAGGTTAGAAAGCTATTTGCCCTCTTTAAGAAAAAAAAAATTGAAAATTAAACACTAAAATGACAACCACTTGTATGGTTTATCAAGCCATACTCCTTTTACCAACCACCAAACCTCTTCTAAGCAACCATTTCGAAAGACATTATTAGACAAGACACCTTACTAATGCTCTGGGGAAAAAGTTAATGCTGAGATAAGTTAATTATGGTTGGCTCTTCCTCACTGGAAGAGTAATCTGTTTTGAAGACCATTTCCTTTAAATTGTCTTCATTCTTAAAATATTTCCCTTGCTATTTAACCAGAAGTTTGCTAGGATTTTATTTCCTTTCACTGAAAGAAGACACCTGAAGCAAAAAAAAAAAAAAGAAAAAAAAGAAAAAAAGAAGATACAATGTAAAAATTATTATCATCATACAATATAATTTATTAGGGAGTCATTGTTTCTTTTTATAATCTCACAACTCAGATTGGTTATGAAGTTCCATATGTCAAGGGTTCTAAGGTTGTATCATGCTAGCATTTCAGTCTGGTGGTACTCAAGCTGAATGGATTTTAACAATTAGAGTTATCTAAACTGTGATGGTGATGAAAAGTGATGGTGAGCAAGACTGACACAGTTACTAGTTTATGACAAACTTCCCCACAAACAATTTTTCATTTCTGTTTTACAAACACTAATCAGGTGATGTAGAACCAACTTTATTACCTGATTTTATTGAAACAACCCAAAACAACTGTATCTCATAACTTAATAGTAGCTGTGAATACATTTTCATCTTTGACAATGTTTAAGATATCTTTTTAAGTATGCTTATACTTTCCTTCTAGCTTTTCAACTTCCCTTTTGAAGTACACTGTAGCAATCTCTGATCTTTGATGACACTATGGTATAAAATATGGTATCAGTCTGACTCAGCAGTAGTGCATCAAACAGCGATGGGTCTCAGGACTAAGAGAAAAAGGGCTCTTTTGTTGCTTTCTGTTGCTTTAAAATAAAACATCAAAAATAGAGAACACCAAATTAAGACAATTATTTTAAATAAAGAGTCTACACTTCTGAGCTGGTATACGCAGCATGACAGTGGCTGAAGGGAATCCCTTGAGATCATCTACTTGTATGCTCAGAGCAGGGTCTGCTACAGCAGGTTACCTAAAGCTGTGCTCAGCTAAATTCTGACTATACGTAAATATGAGAACTCCACAGTCAGTCACAATGTTTGATTTGCCTCAGAAAAAATATATATGCTTTATAATTTTGGATTACATTTTCTGGTTTTTAGTGTGCCATCATTGACTCTTGCCTCGCAGAGGGCAGTACGGAGCAATGTCCAGCTCTCTCCAGTCCCTCCCTCCAATATTCACACACAACAGTTAATATCTTTAGCAATGGGCAACAAAGAGACACAGACCCCCTTATGCAGCCAAAAGAGATCACTTTATTGTAGAAATCACCCCCCTTTTACACCTTAAATCTCAGCCCAAACTTGGCAGAGGAAGGGCACCATTGGCTGGCTCAGCTGCAGTGCTGCTGTCCACGATTCACAGCTATCTCTCACCCCTCAACAGCCCAGCCTGCAGCTCTGCCTTCCCACAGGGTGGTCTAGTGAGCATAAGCCTTAACATCTCTGACAATTATAATCCCATATCCCACAGATATCGTCCCAAAACTTTTCTTCCCCAGGACGAACAGCTGCAGCCCCCTCAGCATCTCTTCCCATGCTGGATGCACCAGTCCCTCAGTCATGGCTGTGACCCTACGCTAGACTTTCTCCAGTATATTCATGTCTTCCTCATGCAAAAGCCCAGAGTCAGACACAGCATTTCACACACGTCTGCACTCACTCAAGAGGGGTAGGATCACTTCCCCTCACCTGCTGGCAAATCTTTGCATATGAGGCCCAGAATGCTCTTGCTCCCCACTTTGGCATAAGGGTACATTGCTGGCTCTTGTGCAGCCTGTCCCAGCAGAGTTCCCAACTCCTTTTCTGCTATGTTTTCAACCAATCAGCATGCTACTTACATATTATTTTCCTTATTTCTAACCTGAAGATATTAACAGTGTAGTGAAAAAAATTAGTATCTGTAGGACATGGAATATGTCAATGTCTCCCAGTTAAAGGAGCCCAAAAATAAACAAGCAATATTTTCCCCCAATAAATAAAAAAAAAAATCTTGAAAAGGAAAGTAAGTTTAAAATCCATCAATAAGAGTAGCAAACTGAACATACACTAGAATTCTTTGCAGCCAGAGGTGGACAGTAAAGAGAGGGGAGTTTTATGAAGCTGTGAATGTAAAAAGGAAAACATGTCCCAAACAGATCCTACCTTTAGAAGGTAATCACATATTTTGCATATATGAACTTGTTTTGAAAGCTGATTTGTCAAGATTTTCAGAACTCAAAAGGACAGTTTACTGTCAAATACGTCTCAAAGTAAAAAAACCAAACAAACCAGGAATGACACCACAAGGCTCACAAACCACTCTTTTCTTTTCCCTTAAAATACAGGCATTGTCTTTTCAATGAATGCTGAATCAGCTTTATTTATCAGAAGACAATTACATCTGTAACATTAAACAACAGCCCATTGTCAATTTCACTAAAACTATGGTATAAGGATAAGACAATCAGGATGTCAAATGTTTTCCTCATCATTGCAACAGCCTAGAGTGGCTTTCTGTTACTAACAAGTTTGCACTACCAGGCTAGGCTATGCCTAAAACCCTTTTAAATTCCTTCACATATCCAAATCATCGGAAAAAATACAGGTATAAAACATAAATCACCACCGGCAATAATTAACCCTGCATAAATGGTGCAAAAGAGACCAGAATCTCTACTCATCAGTGCAATACAGCACAGCTGCACATACTGAAGACAAAACACTGTTAGATCTTTTGTTCTGCTTCAACAAAACACAGAAACAAAAGCAGCAAAACTGCTATGACACCTTTTCTGTCTTTTTCAATTGCAGAGTGCCATAATATCCCCAAGCACAATCAGTTCTTGTGATGGCAGCTGATCATTTGCCTGCAATGGGCAGGCAACCAAAATACACCCAATGTGTATCACTTAACATTGCACTTCCACACTCTTTATTTGTGAATTCCTGAAGGTGAATCTCAAAACAGGCTTCATTTATCACAAAGAAAGCACTTAAACATTTAACCATAATGATTTCCATCGGAGATAGTGGCTAGAAGGTAGTAAGAAAAGGAAATCAAACTATTACATCATTAAATATGATGTAATAAAGCTGACTGACACATCTGTATCCACAAGTCTTGAACTAGGAAGAAAATCTACAAGTGTAATGTTGTTGTTCCTGAATATACTCTGAATTTTAGAGCTCTCTCTAAAGCATCATTGATCAAAAAATCAGACATTAACCAAGCTGCTTGAGAACAAATTTCTTTCTGCTCAATTAACTCACCAATGTGCACAAGACAAGAATTCCTTTTCATGTCAAAGAAGACAGTAGAATTCATTACAGAAAAAAAGTTTACAAGCAGCTTTGCAGCAGGAAGCTCAAGTGTAGTAAGGTGAGGCATTAGGGTGGGAGGGTGATCAGAACAGTAGCTGCTGATAAAGAAATTCAGAACAATGGGTTATTGCTTTAGATGTCAGATTTCTTTAAAAAATGGGGAGTTGCTAAGTATTTTGATACTACAAGCAACTGCTGCTATTTCTTTGAATAAAAAGAAAAAGGAAGAAATGCAAGTTTGTGAATATTATTTACTGTTAATCAACACATCTTAACCAAAGTTTTCATAATACTCAAAGCTACATTTAAGTATACAAGAGTCTCTATCACAAAAAATAACAAGCAGAACAATTAAACTACATAAGGCCTTAAAAGCACAGTGTGTATTTTTTGAATATTATTTTGTTTACAATTAGGCTACATATAATTAAGTTTATTTTTCATAGTGTCATTCACGCAAAATGCATTCAAGGGAAAGGCAACTTAAGTTTTGTTTTACCATGAGTTAATAGAAAAATGTCAATATTCTCTTCTTGCCACTCCTCCCACCCAGGCCTGATTAGTAAAATATCAATACAATACTCAAAAAAATAAGCTTTTTGACTAAACATCCAAAATTAAGCCAAATCAGTTAATTGCTAAGTTGCAAACGGTTTATTACAATGAACTTCAAAGTTGTTCTTAAAGACACATTGTGGGTCTAGAAAATCAGTGTTCAAGAAGTCTTCTAGGTTTTAAAAGTCTTACTGGTTTCAAAGAGGTATTTTGTGGCCCCAGTAGCAATCGTGTGAATGATATTTGCATTACAACAATGATAACTTGTGGCACTATTTTGGCAAGATTAGGACTCCTGAGCACATGAGTGGGTACATTTTACTATTCTGAAAGCTAAGGGACAACATGAGTACAAAACAATTCAAGGAAAACTAAGCACAAAAGAAATTAAAAATATGGAAAAAGATATCTATTTTGTCTGCTTCTCCCTATAACAGGGCATGAGTAATTTCCAGTGACTGTTTATTCTTATTACATACATTAGTATTTGCTCAAATTTCATGGCTATTACGTTTTCACAGAAGAACTACTTTAAAGTTTGTATTTTAATTACACCTGTGCAACAGAGTAAGTCACAGTACACCTTGAGATGTTTAAAAAATATTTATAAACTTGTGTTTGATATGCTAAAGCACTTGGCAACACTTTGAAAGCATTTGGTTTTATATAATTAAATTTTCTTACAGTACTCATTGTGATTTTTTTCCTTAACATCTAAGAAGAAAAAAACCTGACACAAAGAAATATGAACTGCCAAGTCTGACTGTATGATGATGTAATTCCAGTTTATAATGCTGGCATTAAAACCTTCATTAATTATGTTAACAAATCATTACCTGTAAATTTAATGAAGGCAACCGAGATGATTTGAAAACACAACATTCAGGTTTTAAGTTACATATTTATCAAGGCGTGCAGTTCTGCAGTGAAATGAAAAAAACATATAAATACACAACGAAAGTTACAAGTTCACCAGTTCCTGTGACACAAATTGTTTTAATCTTTCAAGGTACTGTCCATAGAGTTCCACATCATTATGGCCCGCTCCTTCTACCCACAGTGGTTCTACAGGTCTCTGGCAGCGCTCAAATAATGCCAGGCCATGTGAAAAGTCAATGACTTCATCTTCAGTTCCATGGATTATTAAGACAGGAGATGTTATTTTAGAAATTTTGTCAATGCTGTAAGGAAAAGATTATATCCATGAAAACGATGGCACAGTTCTGAAATACATGACAGGAATTTTCTTCTAAGATCTAAACTAAGATCTACTTAGCTTTTCAGTCTTACAGAAACATATTGCAAATTACTTTGTTCACAGTTATCCAGACTAACAATTCACTGGATAGAACTACTTATTAGAACTAGGTATTTACATGTAATGTATAGGAGAATTAATTACTTCTTTAGAGATATCCACTAAAATGATTAGAGATGCAAAGTGCCTAGAAGGTTTATAAAGTTTTGTAAACTTCTTCAAATCAAATGTTCCTCTTTGATGTTATTCACTAATTTTTCTTCAATTGTTTTATTAAGCCTTTGAAAAAAAATTCAGAGAATTTTCCAGACTGTTTTTCTAACTGAAAACTTCTGCAATAGAGAAAATGTATGCTAAATTAAAAAAAAAAAAATCCTTCAACTTACTTTGGGAATGCATCAAAGCAGTACGTCCTCTTCGTATCAGGAAAAGCTACTCTCATTCCTGAGGTCAGTGGAGAATGAAGAATTACAGCAGCACTTTCATACCTAGCAGCGAGATCCACAGATGGCACTGTTCCTATACTCTGGCCATATATAATCACATTTTCAGGGCGAATTCCATATCTAGAAAATTAGAAATGTTTAAAAAGTGTCATATAAAGTGAAACAGACAAAAAAAAAATCTACAGAGCAAGGCAAAAAAAGCATTTCTGAAGATGAAAATTTTCAGAAGGGCATCAACTATGAAACAGGAGCTGGTAGAAGAACAACCAAATCTGTTCTATGGCATTCCTGACTAAACCACACAATTACGTTTACTCTCTGTTTGCAGTACTTTCTTTCCTTATGCCTGAATGGTATTGAAATACTGAATTAATTTTTAAAATATGGATTTTTGAATGTAGTGTAGCTTATATACTAGTTTAAAGTCTTTACTATTAACTCCAGTGGACCTAAAACACAAAACTGATTAGAGCCTTAATAGCTCTTTGGTTTTCATCACATGAAACATAATCAAGCCTGCAAAAATTTGGTCAGCTTTACTCTTCTGATACCTGATAAAACCTGCAAGCTGGTAACATTGTTTATAAATTTAGTGAGACTAAAGGCATGCCCATACTGACAGTGATCAGTATAATAATATTGAGCATTCCATGAAATAGCCAAGAAGCTTGTTCTTATCAACCTAATCCACAAACAAGACAGCCCAACAGGGAATACAGAACTGAAGTAAAAGCTTCCCTCCTAGTGCAGTTAACAGGAGTAAACAAAAGAAACATCTAGTTAACACTTACACAAGTCAGTTTAATATATTTCTCAGCATTAGTGTGAATAAAAAAAGCAATTGCTATCCATTACAAGGGAAAAGCCTCTGAAGAGAATGGTAAGTCGGCCAAGAACAGTGCCTGCAACAAAGTGAGCTGCTGATCCATTGCCTGTACTCTTAGAACAGGTCACATTGCAACAGTGTCTCTAAACTTGGGAAAGGAAGAACTTTGAACGGGAAGAGGCACTTCATTGCATCAATACCAAACCTAAGAAAACCCCACATGCAAAAAACCCAAAACAACAACCACCTTCCCCAAAGCCCCATAAAACAAACCAACTCCTCCACATCACCTCCAAAGCAAAACTCAAAACCCCAAAACTAAACCAAAAAACCCAAACCCAAACCATTGTTGTCATGCATTATTAAAAACTTGTTCAACTTTTTAAGTAAGAGCAGCATAGCCTAATGTCACTGTGGAACAGCATGAGGTAAGTTTGATTCTTGCCACTTTAAAAGGAATGAAAATCAAGTGAGAAAAGTGCACCTGTTACCTTGTCTACAATAAAGGTATGCATATTTTCTGCCAACACTGTATAACGGCACCCAGACCCGTAAAGAAGTTATCAAATTAATATATTTTGAATGCCTCCAGTAAAGTCACAACAGCAGAAGTAACAAAAATATTCTCCAGTATCTTATAAACACGAGTAAATAACTGTATAGGTAATCAAACACTAAAATCAATAAAGTCTAAGAGACTAAAAAATCAGAAACATTAGGAAAAAAATGCTTCATGTGTATCAAGACATTCAAAATACCAGCCAACAAAGCAGCTTCCCCCAAATCCCCAAGTCCTTCTTAATAAGCTGGAAAAAAATGTCATCTAAGTTGCATCAGTATATAATAAACAGTTTAAAAAAATGTATCTAGGAAGATTTCAATAACATGTAAGTAATTGTAGTATTACTTATATGTTATGTATCAGTAGCTGAATTCATTAGGCATGTCAATAACTTGCTAAATTTGGTTTAAAACCCACTGTTCACATCTAACATTGTCTAGTTAATACTCACCTATTTATTTAAATGGGTTCTGATAGAGTGAAATGTAAAAGCTTTTAAAGTATTAGCACAGAGACAGACTGCCTGACACAGGAATCTTGCTACATCATGACTACTTAAATACTGTCAGTGTTTCCTAGAAAGAGTTTCTAGTCATAATCAGATCATGACCAAATTAAGACTTCTAAAACTCTAAGTCTTCATCATCAGCCTGGAACTATTAGCAGGCCCTTCACCTCATGACAGTTCTCAAAGAATAAGCAATTTCAATCATTAACAAGACTTTCTGAGAATTCCAGCACACATAAATACAATAAATTAAAGCTTTCAAACAAAAAACAAATCTAATGTCTTCACTATTTCTGCATCTCTTCTGAAATACCTGACAACTTAGCACTCATCCTTTTAAATTCACCTCCCAATTCACATCATATTTGTCTATTCTGAAAGTACTGTGCCACCTTCCTTTCTTCCGAAACAAAACTTGCATTAATACCTGACACATTTCATCACTAGTATGGCATGCAGTTTGCACAGCACATTATGATAAATAATTTCAAACAGGCCTTGCCAATTACCACACTTATGTTTCCTAGAATGTTGAGTTTTACAAGATATACAGGCCATTACACAGGAATTTAAAGCACTACTGTCCTAGTTCAGGGGTCGCCCTAGGACAACCTAAAAAGTATATTTTGAAACATATATTCTCCTCTTTCTCATTATTCTTTCTCATATTTTTTGATCAAATTCCTTCAGTCTGAAGATAGATTTTTGGCTACAAAAAAATAAACCAAGAAAAGTATTTACGATATCTGGATTAATCCTTATTCCATCAGTCAAATAGATTGCCTCACAATGCCCAGCAGAAGCTACATACTTTGCAATCTGTAAACTGAAATAAAGAGGTCAATAGCCAGAAGTGGTGGCTCCAAGTAGACTTCTGAATATTCTGGCTTGAAGAGGATAAAAACCTAAATAATCATCCCCCACCTCCCCAATAACAAACTCCAAGAAGCTTGGAAAGCAGAGATTACATCTACCCATTCCAGTCTTCCCTTTTCTGTTGAAAAAGTTTAGTGGGCTACCCCTGCCTGGGTGCCAGGCACCCACCAATGCATCTCTCTCACTCTGCTCCACAGCTGGAAAGGGGAGAGAAAATTTAGTGAAGGGTTTGTGGGCTGAGATAAGGACTGTGAGGGATCTCTCACCAAATATCATCATGGGCAGAACAGGCTAGATTTAGAGATATTAATTGATTTTATTACTAACAGAATCAAAGCAGGATAATGAGAAGTAAAACAGACCTTAAAAACACCTCCCCCCCACTCCCTCTCCTTCCCAGCTCTACCACCTGCCCCAGCAGTGCAGGGAGACAGGGAATGGGGGTTGTGGTCAGTTCATTACATGTTCTCTCACTGCTCAGGGTGAGGAGTCCTTCCCCTGCTCACCACGGCATCCCTCTCATGGAGACAGTTCTCCATGAACTTCTCTGATGTGAGTCTGTCCCACAGGCAACAGTCCCCCTCAAACTGCTGCAGTGTGGGTTGCTCTCCCATGGGGTGCTGTCCTTCAAGGATAGGCTGCCCCAGTGTGGGCTCCTCTCTCCACAGCTCTCCCATGGGGTCACAGCTTCCCTTCAGGCATCCCTCTGATGATCCCCTTCAGAAATCCTCCCTGGGCTGTGGGTGGATCTCTGCATCCCTGTGGATCTCCAAGGGCTGCAGGGGTGCAGCTGCTTCACACCATGGTCTGCACCACAGGCTGCAGGAGAATCTCAGCCCCAATCCCTGAAGCACCTCCTGCTCCTCCTTCCCCACTGACCCTGGTGTCTGGAGGATGTTACCATCACATCTTCTGACTCTTTTCTGGCTGAAATGCAATGCGCAATATTTTTTTTTCCCCTGCTCTTCTTCTTAAATATGTTATCCCAGAGGCACTACCATAATTTCTGATTGGCCCAGCCTTTGCCAGTGGTACATCCATCTTCAGAGCTGATAGAGATTGGCTCTGTCAGAAATGGAGGACGCCTCTGACTGCTTCTTACAGAAGGCACCCCTGTAGCCCCCTGCTACCAAAGCTTAGCCTTGCAAGCCAAATAGAATGGACTTCTGAAATGTTTGGAAAAAATAAGAGCTTAACTGTCTTTTATTTATATAGCAAAAAATAAATAAATAAGCATATATATATATATACACTATATATATATATATAGCAATAACTATTACTGTCTTTCAGAAGTATCAACTTAAAACAGGAAAATCTCTTAAAAAGACAACTGTTTTTAAGTTCCCTACTGAACTGAAATTTATTTACTTTTTTTGATAGACTCATAGCCTGTTAAACTCCAAGAAGTTTTGTATCAAATTATCTGACGACTACATACCTGGTCTCCCAAAGGAGGAGTGTCAGATCAAGAGAAAAAGTCACATTAACATTGTTCTCTTAATCAGTGCCTTTTAAGTACAAGCCATTCTGAGGAAGGGGAACATGACATTTACAGAGCCATATGTTTCAATTAGCTCCTCTGGTTACAAGAGGTCAAAGACATGCTGTAAAGACTTGGTATCTTTGGAAGCTCATTATGTTGATAATAGGACTAATGTAAACACTGTTGTCCACTCAGGTAATATTAGATAACTTGGGTCAGCATAGACAGACCTTCAGTATGGGGTTGAAGGTAATAGAGGGTGTTTTTAGGTTTGGGAATTTTTTTTAAGCCATAATCACCAACCTTGGCAGAAAAACCTTAAAACTAGCAATGCACAGATGTACCTTCTTAGAGAAAGCGCTATTCCTGTGGACAAGTTATTCTGGGCAAAATCTAGTGCAAGACTTGATAGATATTTTCTGCAGTTTAAAGGCCAACTGCAACATCTTTCTCTTTCCCAGAGCAACTGAGATTTCAATTCCTTTCAACATCCAATTCATCCTCTACGTTCACACTCTTAAAGCTTACCTGCCCAGAAATCAGATGGAGTTTAAAGAGCATTTTTGACACAGAACCTGTGTTCATGTAAGCTTCCTAACCTCCTCACAGAGTGTCTGAGCACTCACAAATTTCTGTCTCATGACCACACTAAAGGCACAGGTTGATGTCACTACAAAGCTAAGCTACTGCCAAACAGAAAAAAAAAAATCACTTTCCTATTTGCAGGTTCAGCAATGTGTTCCCCCTCATTAGCTTTAACAGCTCATGAAAAGGAACTACATAAATCTTGTCTGGGAGTAGTGGAGCAACTGCTTTTGTGCTCTTTTGTGCTGCCTGTGTTCAGGGACAGGCTGGAAACAGCATGCCACTGGTAGGCTAAGGAAGGAGCAAGCCAATAAGTTGTTGTAACTGTCCCAACTGTTCCACTGCCTGGAACCAGGGCCCAACATAACACTAAGAAAGCCAGAATCTTTTCTGTGGCCTTACATATGCTGACCAGATATGGATGGTCTCCTTTAAAAGAAGCAACCCTAAACACTCTTGGCCTGATCTTTTCAGCCTCTGGTAGAAAAAGAACTGCTAAACAGCAATGAAATATTCTTTTTATTTCCATTAATAATGAACTTCATGTGATAAGGAGAAACTGTTTCACTATTTCCTTGATATTGCTGTCTTTGTAACAAGACATTTTCTGCACTTTTCTAAACACTTATCTTACTGGTGGACCACCTTTTCTCTGTCCCTCCATTCTCTTTTTTTCTTCTTCATGGAATCATAGAACAATTTAGGTTGGAATGTGAAATAGTTCAGGCCCCTGCCATAGGGAGGTAATATTTCACTGAATCAAGTTGCTCAAAGTGCTGTCTGACCTTTCCTCGAACACTTCAATTAGAAGTACATCACTTACATTGGATATTCACCTTATTTTATATATTCACTGGATATGTATCAGGCTACCATGATGTGCAATAAGCAAACTACAAAATGCATGTCTGCCTGTAACAAGGTAGGTAGAGTTTTTTTTCTTTGGGTTTTTGATTTTTTCTTTTTTGTTTGTTTTGTTTTTTTAACTTCAGTTACCTTTAAGAAACAAATTCCAGCAGCAATTACCATGCTACACTGTCAAGTTCTTAAAAAATACCTGCCATTTTGATCTAGATATACATAAAGGACACAAAACAACTACTGTTCTTAAGTATCGATGAGATCAAGCTTAGAAAATGCACAAGAAGGGTGCATTTTCCATAGTACCTGTTTAGGCTTACACTAGATGTAGAGAAGCTACAGCTTGTCAAGCTATTGCACACACACATTTACAGAGGAAGCACTAGAGGCACATAGAACAAGGGGGAACATCCTGAGGGCATTTTCAATGCACATCCAGAATCTTTTGTCATCATGGACATAACACATGAAATTAAACTGCAAGTTGCAGAACATGAAGGGCATGAACATTATCCACACCTGTAACTATCAACATTCCAGGCCACAGATAAAATTCAGGAGCATACAGCTCTTCCTCAACTGATGTGCACATTCCCCTTCTTGTGCATATGTTGAGGGTTGAGTGTCCTTCCTTTTGTTCCGTCTCACTAATGGAACTTTTTGCCCATTAATTGCGGGGAAACCTGATTGCTGGTACTTGTTGGGTGCTTGAGAAACACGGGGAGTTCAGCTGGGCCCAGGGGGGAAGGGGAGCAGGGGATGAGGAGGGCGGGGTGGCTGAGGGCTGGCTGGTTTCTTGGGCTTGAGAGCGAGACACTCTTTCCGAGTTGTTGCGGCTTGGAGAAGGGAATTCGCCATCACCCAGACGGAGCTGCTGCTTTTTCTCCTTCTTCCCTCTTTGTTGGTGGCCTCACAGCCCCTGTCCTGCCGGGACGTGTGGCAGTGCCAGGCACCGCCGCGGAGCTGCTGATACACCTCAGCCACCAGCCCAAGATCTCAGCTCATCCCTGCTGTTCCAGCCGACTGTTCCTCGGAGCCCTGCAGGAGCACCGGGACTGACTGCCCGAGGGGTTTGTGAAAAACAAAACCTCTCCTCCATCCCATCTCAGCCGAGAAAGCTGTCACGGGCCCCTGGTTCTGTTTTCTTGCTAATGCTGTAGTTATTGTTGTTTGTTTGCCTGGTTATACTAGTAAAGAACTGTTATTCCTATCCCCAGATTTCTGCCTGAGAGCCCCTTGATTTCAAAACTATAATAATTTGGAGGGAGGGGGTCTATATTTCCATTCCAAGGGAGGCCCCTGCCCTCCCTACCAGACACCTGTCTTCCAAAACCATGACAGCATACAATATTTTACATTAGGAGAAGAAAAAAGAAACTGTTTTATGAGAAGCAAGCCCACTGTCCCTATTATAATCAACAAACTGCACCTTCTCTGCCTCTTTCATGAGAGTTTGGCCTTTTCTAAACTTCAAAATGCTACCATTACACTTGTTCTGTTGTCAAGATTTCTCTTCCTTGATAATTGAGCTACTATTCCCTATGAATTTAAACAAAAACTCAATTTCTCTCCAAATTTGTATAGTACTGTACAAAGTTACAGTACTTCAGCTTCTAGCTGAGCCACCCTCACCTATTCTACTTCTGAATAAAAAGGTAATTTGTGAATTGTCAAATGAACACTTTTGGCCAACATCTGAAGAGGTTCAGTATTATTCCTATGTCTGGCTGTTCAATTTATGGACATCCTGTCCACTTTGACACAACATCTGATTTTGAGATTTACCCTTAAATTTTTCAATTATTTTGCAGTCCATGATAAGCAACAATGAAAGGACTGTTTGCCTTCTTACAGGTAAATCTGGTCATGAGGCAATCTGGCACATCTTCAGAGGTTTCTGAATGAGCACCACTTGCCCTGCATTTGCCTGGGGCTGGTTAAACCTTTCCACCCTTGCTAGGGTGTCATCAAAGGCCTTCAGAGATGAGAACAGCAGAAAATAGGCGTATCCCAAAATGACTCCTGGTATTTCAACACTTGCTAGTTTAGCTATGACAGCTGGAAAAAGAATGTCCTCGCTTGCAGCTTTTATATAGTCCCATGCACATGAATATGCAACAACGGACAACTTTTCCAAACCCAATGAAGGAAGTGAATCACAGCACCCTCTTTCATGGCTGTCATGCATATAGGTAGTAGCTACTGCTTCCTATTAACATACTCAAAGAAGGTAAAGAATAGAGACACAACTCAGCATCTACATCTGCTATTTACCTGTTTTGATAGACTGTCAAATTCGTTTTCTTTATTAATTTATATTAATATTAATATTCACAGCAAAATCTCATCATCACCCTCAGTATGAGTTCCAGACTATTTCATCCCAGGTGCCCAGTCCCCATTGAACACCTGTGCTGTTTTACAGGTGAGTATGTGGATTGTCTTTCCAAGACACAAAAATTAGGATGCTAGCAAATCTTTACCACAAGCAGTTTTGTTGACTGTAGAATTAAACCTGCATCAGCATTTCAATCACCTCAGAAATACCATTCAGTGCTGGGTTCTATGATTCCATTTTTCAGAACAGGGAATGCAGGGAGCTATGGGTGACTGTGATCAATCTCCAAAGGTGATTTCTCCATTCTTTTCTTCATCACATCACAAACTGTGAGGCACAGTTTAAAACTCTAAAGTCCCTCTCTTATCAACAAGGAATTGCAGCTATACTCAATTTATCCTGCAAACAATCTGTTGAATTAATTTGTTTTTTTCAGAATTAGTTATAAATGTTAAAGATAGTGCCAGTGTGAAACTGACAGAACGGGCTATGCTATGAAAGTGAATCAGGGCTGCAGCAAATGCTCAAAGGCTCTGTTCTAATCCAGATATTCATTGAGAATTTTAACACAGCTGAGCAATGTCTCAGGGCTCAAGAAAATACTATAGCTGGATAACCAAACTTTGAGCCAGAATATCCAGAGCCATGCGCTGAGTTTCTCCCTGATACATCCAGCATTCAGATACAAGGATGAGACCAGGCTGGCCAATTGGAAAGCCGTTCTAAATACTACAGGTGTAACTGGCAACACCAACCTCTTTCTCAGCAGTAGACCAAATTCAGTTCCCATGTGTGAAATTCACAAGTTGGGCAGACCAATGTAAACTTTCTACAGTCTACAGAATTACCTAATTTCTACAGGAGTTGCAATAATAAAAATAAAAAAATAGCGGACAAAAAAAGGGACTAAAGTGAGGTCATTCCTGAACATATCTTACAAAATATATTTAGAGGTCTACCCAACAACATCTGCTCATGAAACAGCATGCTTAGATGGGGCATTACAATCATAGAATAGTTTGGGTTGGAAGGGATCCCTTTAAAGATCCTGTAATTCCACCTTCCCTGCCATGGGCAAGGATACTTTCCACTACACCAATCTGCTGAAAGTTCCATTCAACCTGGCCTTGAACACTTACAGGGATGAGGAAGTCGCCCACAATTTCTCTGGGCAACCAGTTCTTCTCTTGGCAACATTTTTGGGCAACCTCTTCTAGTGCTTCACCACACTCACAGAGAAGAATTTCTTTCTTATAATATCTCAATCTACCCTCTTTCAGTTTAAAGCCATTTAAACTGTGTCCTATCAATTATGAACAATCTCATTTGTTTAGAGAAAGTAGACTTCATTGCTTAAGAATTGAGGTGAGACTTCAAACTGCAGTCCCATTTCCTTGCAGATTTTCTATTCATTCATTATGAGGAAGAAGAGAATAATTACAAATTAGTTTATTAAACAGAGTCTGTAAACTGACAGTCTGTAAAGTATTACATTTCACCATCTAATTCTCTTCCATTTTCTGTTACATTTTAATAATTCAGACTGTCTTTCACATTGTTCAAAAGCCACATCGTGCTTTTGGTAACCATTACTGGGTCCTTCACTGAGTAGCCAATGTCTAGATCACCCACAAGCACCTACACCTACCAGCAACAAGCCACAGTCAACAGTGCACCTATGGCAGGCTCTTGGCTTATGGAACAGTTATATCTCAACTTTCCACTGTAATAAAAATAAATACCAAGAGCTAATCTAACAACCTAGTATGCATGTTTTTTAATAGATTAAGCTGAAAATCTGTCTCCTGTGGTTGAATGAGGTTTAGGATAGTAAGCTTTTCCCTATTTAATACATGGATAACATATGCTTATTTGAAAAGAAGTATCATACTGTTATAAAAGAAATGCAAGACTAAATGCGTATTTAAAACACTGAAAAGGGGTAATCTGCTCATTAATACTACATTGATGAAGTTCTGAACTCACTGTGACAATTATCAGGATCCAGGATTTAAAGTCCACATGCCCTTACACTTAAGTCATATCCCTGATACTATATTAAACAGGATGCTCAAGTCATAACAACACACTTCAGGTTTTTATACCTTTTTGGTGTAAAATATGCTGTGTGCTGGGATTTTTTTGGTGAGCAGTTATTCTTATGATTGTATACTATTTTAAAAAATAGTCTTTGTAGTCTGGGTATTTGTAACATGAGAAAAATATTGAGCTAAATGAAAAAAATATGGTGAAAATTGCACTCAAATTAGAGAAGCTGTACTTATTTGGTGCAGGATTCTCACGGGTTCTCACCTGTATCAGTGAATGCATTCAGAGTCTTTCATGTTGCTATTTCATCTCCCACAAAAACAGAGGCATAGAACGCAGAAATTGCTGAAATAACATCTTTCCATTTGCATATTTTTCCTGTCCATTTTATTCTGCTTGAGTTAACACCACTGCTCCAAATTCCTCCTTTTTTGTTCCCACCATAAGGTATTTACACAGATCCATTACAACCTCTCCCACACATTATATTTTGTGAAGATAGCTTTCTATATAAAGCAAAAAGATGTTTCTCTCTTTGGAAATGCTGTAGTTGCTAGTCAAAATTCTGAAACCAAGGTGATCTCAACACCATACAGAAATAGAGTCTCACCAAATTCTCTTGTACCAGCTTTTACTCTGCCCCTCCCTTCAAAAAAAAGTAGGTGATGGAAACTATCTGAAGAAACAACTTGCATTTTCTCACATCCACATCACAACAGTGGGTTAATTACTGGGTATCAATTATTATGGATTTTTACCACCTTTTTAATTTTTGCAGCTGAGAAAAATTCTCCAAACTATGACAATAAGGATGATCCTCTAATCATTCAAGACTAAAGCACAACTTACTAAATTTAAATCCATTTCTATTTTTCCAGTATGTAAACAACATACACTGAGCCTGCTTAATACTGACAGTGCCTTCACCAGCAGGCACCACCAGTCAGCTTGGATATGAACCCACTAATTCTAAATCACAGCACTGCTGTTTCAGCTACTGATGCATGTGAAATAAAACCATTTGACAAGCATACTGTAAAAAAAAAAATAGTAGCTAATGTCTTACCTTGTCCTAAGAGCCACCCAAGCAGCATCAATATCAGCATACAAATTCTTCTCTGTCGGCTTCCCAGAACTTGCACCATATCCAGAATAATCATAGGAGAATATGTTGCAATTGATCCGTGAACCCAGTCCTATATAAAAGCTGCTCATCTGACCCAGGTCAACAGCATTTCCATGTGAGAAGAGCAAAGTGTACTTGGCATTAGGTGAGCAACGCACAAACATACAGGCAATCCTGTTGCCTTTACATGTTCTAGTCATGAAGCACTCAATGGCATCTTTTTCTCTAGAAGAATATTGCCAGTCTGCTCGCTCTGAGAGATGTAAAGTCCAGCGACTACCACTCTCATCACACATCAGTGTGTATGTGGGATCAGGAGGTAAGAATGCCAGTTTGGAGGCAATTTTCCCTGGACATGGTGGACAACAGAACAGGCAACACAGTTCACTAAAGGAAAGATTATTCATCTTCTAGTCTGAAATGGGAAGAGAGAATAGTATCAGTTTCCAGATACAATCTGACATTAAAAAACTCCAACTTTAAAAAAATATAAACATAACATCTCTAGAAAATAATGCATAACTTTTGAACATTCATGTATAATTTTTGAACAAAACACAGACTTAAATACATATATGTGTATTTCCATATAATATCTAATTTAATATTATTAGTTATTTCATAATGAGTGTATTATTAAAGAGGAGTGACAACTCTAAAGCCCTGCCAGATATCAAAAGTAAAACATGATTACCCACGGAAAGAACAAAAATGAGTTTTGGATTCTCTTTGTAGGAAATTAAGTTCCTCATCTTAAGACATTAAAAAAAGTGTTTTTCCCACTCACAAATACGTATGTGATAAAGAACAATCAAAAGTTGTTCCAGAGTTGCAGCATACTAAGATTATGCAGATTTCTGCAGCTAAAAATCACTACAGCAATTCCTAAATACAATGAATACGTATTGCAGTCATGAGGTATGGGCTCCTGCAAGCACTATCAGATGTATGAAGGCTGCATGAAGGTCAAAATTTAGAAGACAAAACATGATGATGCTTCTGGCTTAACAAACACTGTAGAGCTTTGATACAGGAAAATGTAGCCATAAACTTATCTTTGCTCCTCATACCTGCTGACCTAAATGTTTTGAAAACCTTCATAGAAATTCTTAGCTGTATTGCACACAGGAATTTGGATTGTATAAAAGACACAATTGGGGTTTCTTTTCATGCTTTAAGAAACACATCCAAACTAAACACTCTATCACAGATATTTGTTAAAGCAATATAATATAATATATAATATAATCTATAATACCAATGCATAGGTTTTAACAGTGGGTGGGGAGGAGAAAAAAAAGTAAACACCTAAAAAACCCCTACACCTAAAGCAAGCTTGGTAAAGATACAGTTGCTCTTAAAGCAGATATTGTGTTCCCTTAATTTAGAGCAGTGAGAAGGGGGGTGGGTGGAATCCTTTGTTGCTGCAATACTTCTCAGAGATAAGAAGGGCAATGAAATTTGACAAGTACAGTGCTGGAAAGCAGCACCCCAAAGATAAGCGTTTACACTACTTTCCCTGTGTTAAGGCATCTCATCTCAACTTAAACAACTTTTTCATACCAAATCTACCTACAGGTCCCAAGTTCATCTCCTCACTGTTCCCTATAACATAAACACAGTTTCACATGCTGGCTTTGAGTCAAGCTACAAAACAAGCAGATTTCAGTTGTCAACAGTACCATGCTGTTCCAGAAGTATTTGGGTCATCCAATAAAACAAGAAGATCTTACTGCTAACTTTAATACCTAACAATATTTAGATATTTCAAATTTTTTCCCTTAAATCTGTACAGAAGTGTAGTTTACATATGTAAATTTCTTTCAAAGTAAGCTTTAAGAACAGTGCTACAAAAACACTTTAACATATATCACAGAACAACTATCTGTATTTTTGGATGTGTAAGTTGTCTCTTCCTTTCCTTCCAGCTTAGAGTTTTCACCCCTGGTTTTGTACCTAGTTTTACTCAAAACAGGGAAACCACAGATGCTTAAACATGGGAGATCAACACCATTTAGAGGATATGGCAGGAAGTACTGATCAGCTCCCATAAGAAGGTAGGTAGGCTTTTAAAGAAGATCCTAAATAAAAGACCATATTCCTGCCAGCAGAAGTAACAATAATCTTTTTATTTATCAGCACAATTAGTCATTCAAATTTGGAATAACTTATCCCTGTCAGATAAGATTATGTGAACATTAAGTTTCAGTTATACCCACAAGTCAGGATAAATGGAAGAAGTCTATGGAGAAAGCCTTAGTAAAACGTTTGGATTGTGTTATGCAAAGTAAAAATCCTATTGTTTTGGGGAGAGTGGGCGGCGGTGGTGTGAATCGGTTTTTTCTTTACTTCTCTTATAAATATGAGCACCAAAGAAACAACTTATTTCACCTTCACTTAATGAGTTCATCTTCACAGTCCAGAGAAGCTCCTGTGATGCCTCAACACGCTTTTTTCCCCAAGTACTTATGACCCAATACTCAAAATCACTCCTATTTTGATCAAAGACTATTATGGATCTGTTCTGAGTTTTCCCGCCTTTACAGAAACGCTGAAGGTAAAGTTAGATATTACACTTTGTTCTACCGGCTGATTATTTTTTTTTTTGTGAAAAATTTAAAAGAATTTGTACGTCCAAAAGTGAGACATAAATAATTTGTTCTGCCCAGGAACAGCATATTGCACTCTACACCAGCATACATCAGTAGCTACAGAATTTCTTATTTCTTACAAATCCACTTGTCAGAAAGAATTAGAACAGGAGTTTACATTATTTCTAAGTATAAAGAGCCCAGCAACACTACAAATATGATCTCACTCAGAAAACATTTGTTATTTGCCAAAGTAATTTCAGAAGACTGGAAACTAGCCTGCAAGGCTTCACACACAGTGCAGTACTGAAGTAAACCACAGTGAATCAGCTGATGTGGTGGTACTGTCCCCTAAAACAGCTTAAATCTGGCAATCACTAGATATGTCAAATGACACGCTGAAGACCACAGATGAAGTATTATTCCTCTCCTATGCTAGACTAATGCAGGTTTTATATATTGATCTTTTAATCCAATGGAAAATATGCCTACTAAAAACAAAAGATTCTGATTCCAGAATCGCTCTCCAATTAAATCATGGCTAACAACAACTCTTTCCTTTAAAACGAATACATGCTATTTTCTTCACTCAGAAGACCCAAGAAAAACAGCAGGTCACTAACTGAACCAATCTGACACGAAACATGTACTGAACATTCACAGGCAAATAGTTCCAACTAAATGCAAACAATGTTTTTATTCTGCTGGAACTGCTCTGTCACTCACTGTGATGGATTGTATTCACATGAGAGTGTGAATAAGCTGGATGTGTGCTTTATCTGGATTCTTAGTGAAGCTGAGGCAAAAACAACTCTGTCCAGATTACTTTAAGCATATGGTTCCACAAGTATAGATGAGTAACTTCAATGGGACTCATTTGACTAAGAGATGTTGTGAATACCTAAGGTATAGTCAAACACTTTCTGAGCATGTATGATGTAAATCTCTGTGCTCATTACAGCATCATCAGATCCTGAGATCAACACATCCCAACAACACAACTATCTCACCTTCTACTTGACTTTTCAGTAGTAATAAAAATATCAGTGCTATTCTGCAAACACAGTTCCAACAGCTGGTAAAATATACTAACCACAAAAAGAATACAATAAAGAAACATACATCCTCTTTAAAATTATATTGCATTTTTCATAGCAATTAAGTATGAAAATTCTGTGTAAGAAACTGCAGGAAACTCTTCTATTGCAGCAATAGAGGCTAAGAAATAAAACAGACCCAAGTTGTATTACTTAACCCTTCTGGGATAGCTTTTAAAAGGAAAGCCAGAGCATTTTATCAATTTTATTTGTTTAACTTTCTTACAAATAAAGACCTAACATATAAAATTACAAATGTAAAACTGCCCACACACAGTGATTTTAATTCATTCTGTGGCAATTAGCCTTCTCATAAAGGCTGACAAAAGGGGAAAAAAATGTCTATTTAATCTTAAAGATTAAGATCAAGTATTTATCTTGCGAATCCTAGGATAACACAAATGTATTTTTTTCATATAAGCAATTATTCCTGTCCTCTTATCTCTGTACATAATAACAAGAAAGTGGAACCTTTGAATACTTTAGTATGTATTAGTCTCAAAAGCAGCCCAACCCTTGCAAACACTTATCTAGAAATCTTATATTTACATTAAATATAAATTATTCTAATTGTTTATTTAAATTAAAGTGCCTATTTCATGCGAACTATTCACAAGAACAAAGCCAAACTCATAAATATAGCTGCTGGTTTGGAACTTTAAGTGTTGTTCGAACCATAACGGGCAAGATATTAAAATTGCTGGGGATTTTTTTGCTTGGTTGCTATTTGTGTGTATTTTGGTTGTGGATTTGTTGTTTGATTGGGTTTTTTTTCATCGTTAGTGTCCATTATATACTGCTGAAACAAGAAATTCTGAAGTATTTTCCCTCACACTTTGACTGAACACAATACAATGAAAATTTGAGTTCAAGCCACTACTGAAGTACCAATACTTATTTCTACACCTGTGTTATATTAAAAATGGAACAGAAGGATATGAATATCCTTTAACTAGTCCAACAGTTAAAGCAATAAAATATTCAGTAAGAAAGAATGTCTGATAGTGTCATTAAGTGTCTGATTAAGAGAACATTAAGAAAGAATACATAGTAAGTCCAGAAAACAACACAAAAGAAAGTCAATTAAATTATGAAAAAGCTATACTTAAGAAATTACTGTGAAGTAACTATTCAAGGTAGTTTTCAACGGACAAAGTATACTGCATGAAAACAGAGAAGCCTGGTGGAACGAAAACTTTGGTTAATTTGATTCTAAACAAATAAACACCATTGCTAGTCTTACAAATTCTAGCTATCTCAAAGAGAGACATTATACATCCTCTGCTGGTTACTTTGTATATATCAAAACCTAGAGGCACAGCTGAAAAAAAAAAAAAAAAAAAAAGGGGGAATACAGGAAACTCCCACTGAAAAATCCAGATGTCCTTTATCATCCGAAGAACAAACTAAACCTCTAAAGGTTCCAGATAGACTACTGCAGGATTAAGTCGATTACATAAGGCCTTGGACATACAGCCCGGACCTGCCCGGCTAAAGCCGTGGGCGCTGAAGCCCCGCTGTGTTCCAGCCCGGCCGGCCACCAGCGAGGAGCTCCGCCCTGCACACCGCTCCGCGCTCAGGTGGTTCTACTCTGATTTCCGCAGCCGCCAACTTCCTCCTTAATTACTGAACAAATACTCCAAATTTTTATATCAGTAATACCTGAGAGCAATGTTGAGGCCACTGTCACTCCCACCCTCAAAAGCAGAAGCTGAAGGAATAAACTTAACCAGGCTGGCGGGAGCTAAATTAGCTCCTCAGGCGTCCGCAACTGAAGAGGGTTCCGCAGAAGTCCTCAGCAGTGACTCAAAGGCACTGTTCGGAGCCGCGAAAAGCCGGACTTTAGCAAGCGTGTACAAGTCAAGGCGCCCGTTGCCAACAAAGGAGTCCAGGGCAAGACCACGGAGACGGGAGCGCCGGGACAGATCGCCCACAGCACCCGGGCACCCTGAGGCAGGCGACACCCCCAGACACCCCCGAGCCCAGCGGCACAGGGACGCGGCCAGGAAGGTGGCCGGGGCCGGCAGCTCCCCGCCCGGTTCGCGCCCGAGACCGAAGCCGCGCCGCCCGCCTCTCTGAGGAAACGCCGGTGGCTGCCGCGGGCCCTTCCGCTCGCCCCAGGGGCCGACACACGCCCGCGCCAGGCGGTGCGGACGGGCCGCGGGTCCGAGCGGGGGAAGAGACACGGACGGACCTGCGAGGAGGAAACAACTCGCCCACACACCGCGGCAGCGGGTCACCCGCACACCGTCCATCCCCGCCGCGCCGGCGGAGGACAGCCCCTACCTGCACCTGGCGCTCCGCTCGGCGGCCCCGCGCTCTCCCGACTGCCGGGTCGGTGAGGTGTGGGGGCGCCGGGTGGGCTGAGTTACGGCGGGGGGAGGCGGCCCCCGGCGCCCCGGCCCCGGCCCCGGCCGGAGAACGCGCGGCCCTGGCAGCGCTGAGCCCGCCCCGCGCAGCCTCCGGAGCGGCGCCGGCCTCGTCTCGCCCGCAGACTGCACCGGCGCGGCGGCTGCCGGGGCGGGCGGGGGGGGGCGGGGCGGGTCCGGCGGGCCCCAGCGCCAATGGGGGAGCAGCAGCGGCGGCGCCGCCCAGCGCGGGCGGGCCCGGGGAGCGGTTCCGGGGCAGGCGGCGCCGGGCGGCGATGAGCTCGGAGCGGGGGAACGTGTCGCGCACGCGGCCCCAGCGCCACCAGAACGCGCGCGCCTTCAAGAACGACAAGTACGACACCAGCGCCCGGCGAAAGGTAGGCGGGAGCGGGCCCGGGCCGGCCCGGGGGGCGCGCAGCTCTCCCGGCGCCAGAGGCCGCCCCTCTACGGGCCACGCAGCGCCTGAGGCCGGAGCGGCGGGAAAGGTTTCTTGCCGAAGGCAGGGGCAGGTTCCCCTCTGGCTCTGAAGCCATGCCCTGGTCCTTGTGAGGTCCTAAAAGCCTTCGGGATGGCAAATGAGGTCAGGCGGCAGAGGGGATGCCGAGGCACGGTTTGAGCGATGGGGACAGCTCTGGCCCGGGTCCACCCGCACCAGGCACAGCGCTGCTGAGAGAGAGTCGTAGCACGACCTTTCAGACAGTTGTCACTGTAAGCAAATGCGTAGTGTGAAACTTCAATCATACTTATGACATAAAAGGAACTAAGTTAAGCCAAAAAATTATTAAGAGGAGAACTGAAATAAAGTGCTTGCATTTGTGCAGTAAGTGCAGTAATTAAATGTTCTATGGCGCATTACCCTTATGACTTCTTGAAAAGCCTTCTCAAGGCTGGTGATTATGTGGTCATAACTCAGAAATCTTGCTGTTTTGAGATCTTAGTTTGAACAATTTTCTCCCATCACACATAAATAACCAGCTTTTATCTGTCTACTTTTGAGATAACTTTCATGTGTACTTTAATTTCTTTAAAAAAAAAAAGGGGTCTCTTCTGGTTAGTTAGATAGAAAGGTGTCTTCAGCTAGTCTATCAGCACTTTTGCTACAAAAGTTATCATCTTCACTCTGTTTCAGAAGACTGTTTTGTCTCTTTTTGATTCTAAGCGGGCAAAGGGAAAGGGTCTACAATATATTCTTGAAATAAGATCTGTGCTTGTAGCTTTGATAACATAATATGTGGAAGGGGCTGAAGAACACACGGTGTGTCTGAATAGTAACAACATAAAAGTGGGATGTTTCATCTTGCAGGCTAAACCAAGAAGGTGACTAAAGCAAAACAGAGGATGAATAATCTAGGAGAGTTCATGTGGTGCTATTGACTGTCATATCAGTATCCCTGACTGGGTTGTCAAAAAGAGCTGGGAGGAAGGGAAAAACTAGTAAGTTAAAGCCTTGATGCCAAAGAGGGAAGTTTGGGTTTTTTGTCAGTTTGTTTTTGTTGGGTTTTGAGATTTTTTTTAAGGACTGGTTCTGCAAGTTGAACAGGCTGCTTTCCTGGGATTCTAAGCAGTATTATTTGTTGTGTGAGTCACTGAATGACCTCTGAAAAATAACCAGTAGAGAGCTGGTCTATCAAAAAAGTTTTCAAAGAGAAACTGAATTCTGGTATCAGTTTTGTAATGGAAATAATTGCTTTAATACCCACATGGCTGTTTTTCTGTTTTTCTTCCCTTTGAGAATAATTTATGTCCTATAGCTCTGGCTACACAATATCATGCGCTCAAATAAATATATATATTTTTACTATATAGCCAAGATTTCCTGTGGACATCAACTTGTGTTTTATTTTATTTCTATTTCAAGCAAATTATTTTTTTTTATCTCTATACCTGCTGGCTCATGGAGAGGGCTGAGCATGTGGCAGTAGCATCCTGAAGAACACATTTCCTGTTCTGGGCTTAGATAAAGTTAGGTAATGTTAGGTAAGTGCAAAGGATTCATTCCTTTTTCTTAGGGCATACTGTCATGTACAAATTCAAGTCCTAAGGTATTGCCATGTTTTAGGAATTACATTCCCCAGTTCCAAACGAAACACTCTAAACCATGCACCACTCACTCACTCCTCACTCACTCACCCACCCCCCGCCCTACCTCTCTGCCTGTACAGCCTCAGAGAAGAGAATTGGAGGCACAAAAGGCAAAGATCACAGGTTCAGATAAGGAAAATTTACTGGAAACAGCAAATGAAATAAGAAAGCAAACAGTAACAGCAGTAGTGTAGAAGAGATGATTCACACACAAGCCTTCACTTTGTGGGACCCCTGGCAGTACCAGACCACACCATGCTATTTGACCTGGAAGGGATGCCTCCCCCCATTCTTGGAAAATTATGTGAGGTGGTATAGAATAACCTTAGTGTCCTAGCCTGGAAAAATTAACCCTGGCTTCGCCAGAACTGGAACAGGAATACACAGGGGTCATTATAATAATGACTAGCCCCATTTCTGCTGTTTTTGAAATTTTAAAGAAGTTAGACTAACAAAGATTAAGTGGTGAATAATGTCATAGTTTAGATATGGACTATGCTGAATACTGTCAGTTTTGCATCTCTGTCTTTTATAGTCCTGGATGATCAGATGTGTCACGGATGTTCAATGTGTGATGAGGAAAAGGAAGAAATCCGAAATTCTACCACAGAGACTGATACAGGAGTGGGGCTTACTCTTTTCTACCTCTCATTACTTCAGTAGATCAAAAGAATACTTAAAGCTTCTCAAACAGGGTGGATCTCCTGTAAATCACTGTTAAACATATGGGAGGTTTCGTATTTGGCCTGTCTACTGTTGTACACTGTCCAATGCAATATTATCTTGAAAGGCTGCAAAATGCTTATCAGCTGAAAATTTGAATCCTGCTGCGATTGTGCACTGCATTAGCAACGTTGAATATTTACTACAATAGATTGAGGTTGTACAGTGGGTGGAGTTGAGGTAGTTAATTATAGTGTTGTTGCTGTTTCTCTCAGTGAAGCAGTATCTGCAGAGGAAATCGATCTATAGTATTTTGAGTTTTCTCTGCTGGCAGTCATTATCCAGTTGGTTTGTTGTTTTTTTGAATTGTTTTGTGCTCTTTGTCTGACACTGACCATGTAATCCATTTTCTAATCTTAAAGGCCACAGATCTGATTACTTGAGAACATGCTAGAAGATCCATCTGTCTTTTCTCTAATGATCAGTCTTTACTACAGCATTACTAGAGCATTGCTCTGAGATAGGCTTGTTGTGGTGAAATATCCTTGCAACAAAATACACTGCCTCCCTACTGTATTTGGGGAACAGTCTACAACAGTGCTGGAAGAGTTTGCATCTTAGGATGACCTGAAGAAGGAGTAGCCAGGACAGGGTAAGACACTGTCTTGTTAGTTATTGAATCTTGGAATTGTTTATGGGTGTTTGCATTACACGGTATATTCCAAAATAGCTCTTTGCAGCACCAAGCTGAGGAATATACATTATGTTATATGAATATACATTTTATGTAAAGTATATTACATAAGTCTTCATGGAAGCTGCAGTAGTTCTAGAAATGAAAGCAAATATAATTTAATGAGAACATTTAGAATCCCATTGTAGTAAGATGGTAAACCACAAAGTGATTCATATTTACACTCGAATGACTGATTAGTTTCTACATTTCTCTCCTTTCATTAAGTACATCTAAGATGATAATCCACATTTCCCTAAACTTTATTACCTCTGAACCTCAGCTTTACCACAGTGTTAATGTCAGTTACTTTTTCAGCTAGGTGCATGGATAAATCACTTGTTTTAGTGGAAACACTGGTTGAGACTGTGGGAGAGCAATAGAAAGGGAACAACTGAATACAGAGCTTAAATGCTGAGTCAGTAATCATATTTTGAAGCGCAGAAGGGAGATAAAGATAAACCAGTGGCTGACTGGAAATGTTAGATAACCGTATTGCAGTTTTTTTAGATAATGTTCTTGCTGCAATGTAGAGTAGCTTGGTAGGCTGAAGTCTACTCTCTAGCCACTGCTGTCACTCTGGGTTCAGAAGTACATTCAGTCTTGGGTTGTAGCCCTTAATGTAGGGAGGACAGGAGCAAATATAACATCTGCTCAGGACTAACCCATCTCTGGAGGTGGGGCAGAGAGTGAGAGAAAGAATGTGTGGGTGAGTGCAGGAAATGTTTCTGGTGTGTGTGTGTTTATGTGTCTTTGTGTATTTTCCATTCTTTCTGGGGGAGATGGCGAGAGTCCTTCAGTGCTCGCTTAAATGCTATCTCCATAGGTTGCTTAAATTTTGAAATACACTTGATGAGAAAATATCTGTAGAGAAAGGAATTTCAAGTAATGCTGATGCAATAACTGTGGGGGACAGTTTCAGCCTGTGTAATGTATATTGGAACCCTGAAATCTGGCATCAGTTTTACATTTGTCAGTCTGCTCTGACTACTCTAACTGCTTTACAGTCATGCACTGGAGGTCCTGTGGAGTTTTGTTTTTCTCAGTTCAGTTCAGAAAATCTTGCATTCATCCATGTGCTGCATTCATCCTTGTGCTGCATTGGTCCTTCCTTACTGATTGAAGCAGCATCACCTGTGTTTCTGGTAAGGAAGTTTATGGGTGGCATTAGCATTACACTCATTTACAACAGAATAGACCACTGATGTGTGCTCTGTAGCAGGCATCTGCTTTTAGTAGAGGAAATAAAAATACCCATAGATTCACTCATAATTAGAAGATTACAAACAGATGGTGAAGCTTCTTTGAAGCCCTGTCATTACATCTTACCTGTGAACACTTTAATGCTAGTTTTAGCTAGGGATTATTTTGTGTGCCAAGTTAGTAGGTGTAGGTGCATTAGTTTAATACATTCTGAACTGCTTTGGGCAAGTTGTTAGGTGATCTAATATTAGGTTACATGAGCAGAGGATGTTGGTTCATTAATGTACTGACGTACACTGACTGTGCATATAGCATGTACATGGCATATTTTGTGGCCTCATACCCTAAGACTGCTTAGGTGTGTTTGTATTGCTTAACTGTAATTTCCCTGCAGAATATATAGACATATGTAAGCACTGGATGAGTTGCACTTGTCCTTGGAGCAAAGTACGCTAAAGAGAGAGCTATTGACTGAAACGTGGAAGTGAGCATAAAGAAAACCACAGAGAAACCACCACAACGGAAACTTAATCTAACATGTTGAAGTAGTTTTCACACCAAGAAATTGATTTGACACCGAGAAATTAATTTCAAGCACTACCTCCTATTTGTGTGTGACGGCCTGACTACCTGTAAAAGCTGTGTAGAAAAGTTGGAAAAGAATAATGAAGTTTACGAGCCTTTTTCAGGGTTTCGTGTGGGTTGTTGGGTTTTCTAAAACCCTTAAGGGAAAGCAAGCTATTAAATGGGCAAAAGAAAGAAAATACAATTTGTGAAAGTTTAATTAATATACAAAATATATTAGAAAGTAAATATTAATAGGAAAGGTAAGCACCAGAGGGATTTATTGGATTTTAATAATTACTTCCCCATTTTGACTGGGAACTGAGAAACAGTTTGTCTCTGATTTATTATCAGAACTCCTTTCACATGTTTTTTTAGCAATTTCAAAAATCTGAAAAAACAGACTGTTCAAATCTTTCATTAGGGACAGCTTTCTTTACTTCTTCAAGTCTGCATTGCTTTTGAGAGAGGTGTTTTGTGGGTTTTTGTGGTCAGAGGAGATGCTGAATTAAGTGTAAAAGAACACAGTGAATTAGCAACCTGTTTTAGTAATAGCAGCATTTAAATATCATGACTTTTTTTTTTTCCTGAGCAAAATAAATCTAAAACACAAATTAAACTCTCTGCTTTCTTTACATCAATCCATCATTCTCTGTTGATTTTCTAAACCAGCTGCCTGATAGGGTTGTAGAGTTTTAGCATCTCTTTGATTAGATGTGCTGAGCCAATGATTAATTACAATGCCCCATACTTGAGTTATCAAAATGGAGTAAAAAATACAGAAAATTGCTGAAGAGGAGGAAGATGTATATGTGCATCTTAGAAGGAGGAAACTAGAACTTCAAAGCTGTTGTCTTTCTTCCACTTTGTGACCTTCTGAGCAGATGCAATGTGATTTCATTTTGAGTAGCTGTGTAAGATTTGTGGTCTTAACATGTTGAAAAGTCCAGGCTTCTTTATGCCTGGATCAGGATGCTTAAAGTGATTTCTGACACACATAAATGGGATGATAGAATCATATAAAGGCTTGAAAAGAAAGGGACCTTAAAGTCCATCTAGTTCCAAACCCCCAGTCAGGAGCAGAGACACCTTCCTCTAGACCAGGGTGCTCACAGTCTCATCAAGTGGTCTTGAACACTGCCAATGGTGGGACATCCACAGCTTTACTGGGGAACCTATTCCAGTGTCTCACCACTCTGACAGTAAAGAATTTTTCTCCTAAGATCTGATTTAAACCTACAATATTTCAGTTTGAGGCCATTCCCCCTTGGCCTGTGACTACATCCTGTTGTAAAACTCCCTCTCCAGCTCTCTTGTAGCCCTTTGGTACTGAGAGGTGTTCTAAGGTCTCCCCAGAGCCTCTCTTCTCCAGGCTGAACAGCTCCAACTCTCAGCCTGCCTTCATAGGAGAGGTGCTCTAGTCCTGTGATCTACTTAGTGGCCCTTCTTTGGACTTGTCCCAACAAGTCCATGTCTTTCTTGTGTTGGGGGTCTCAGAGCTGAATGTTTGTGTGGTGTCTCACAAGAGCAATGTGAAGGGGCAGAATCACCTCCCTTGCCCTGCTGGCCAGATTTGTGGGCTGCAAGCACACACTGTCAGCTCAGGTTGAGCTTCTCATCCACCAAAACACAAAGTCCTTTTCCTAAGAGTACTCTGTCCATTCTCCACCAACCTTGTATTTGTGCTTGGGATTGCCACAACCCAGGTTCAGGACCTTGCTCTTGGCCTTGTTGAACTTCATGAGATTTGTACAGTTTCACCTCTCAAACCTGTCCAGGTCCCTCTTTTCAGCATCTCTTCCCTCCAGTGTGTTGATCACATCATACAGATTGGTGTCATTGGCAGCCTTTCTGAGGGTACGCTCAATCCCACTGTCTAAATGCCTTCTCCATGTCCTGGGTAAACAGGTCTTCTGTATCCTGTATCTCCCTTCGAAAGGATACATATTTTCCCGAGTCTGTCTTTGATGGCTGCCATACCTAATGAACCTCTTCTTCCTTATCCTTGATGTCTTTTGCCAGATTTATTTCTGCCTGTACTTTGGCTTTCCCTTTGGAAACCATTTCCCTTTGGACTTTTTGGACAATTTCCCTGTATTCCTCCCAGACTGCTTTTCCCTGCTTATACCCTCTGAAAGCTACCTGTTTAAGTTTCTCCAGGAGCTCCTTGTCCATCCATGCAGGCCTCTCAATTTTCTTTCTCTTTGTAGGGATGCATTGCACTTGAACCTGAAGGAGACTACTCTTCAATATCGTCCAGCTCTTTTAGGCCACTCTTCCCTCCACAGTTCTATCCCATGGCACTCTTCTAAGGAGTTCCTTGAAGATGACAAAGTCTGCTGTCTTTGTAGTCCAGGGTAGTGATCTTCTTCCCGTACTCCTCACTGCCCCAAGGACCTGAAAATCCACCACTTCATGATCACTGCAGCCCAGGCTGCCCTTGAGCTTCACATTCACCAGCCCCTCCTTGTTGGTAAGAACAAAATCCAGCACGGCACCTCTCCTTGTTGGCTCTTCTATCACTCAGAGAAGGCAGCTGTCATCAGTGCATGCTAGAAAGCTCCTGGATTTCCTGTGCCCTGCTGTACTGCCCCTTCCTCTCTGGCATCTTCAGCTTTTGGGGTGGTCAGTGTTTCAGTTTGATTGGAAAAAGAAAAATAAAAATGAAATGCATCACTATGTGATTGTGGTATTCTTAGGAGCCAGATGATAAAAGAGTATTGGGGTGGGGAAGAGCTTTATAAAGCTCCATAAATAATAACGATGCATATTTCCTTGTTCCATAGCAAACATTTAGCAGAATTTGTAATAGGCTGCCTGTTTGATGAACTTTGGATTTGCTTCAGATGAGAAGTTTCTGAAGTAGTTTCTGTTTCATTCTTCAGGGCGTGCAGTCCTGAGCACAGGCTCTTGTGTCCCAGGTGCCTTAGGCTTTGCTGAGCCTGCCTCTGCATCGCTCTGTGGCACGGCTCCTGACCCCAGCTCCAGCCTGATGTCAGGATGTGTTAAGGGAAACACTGTCCTTTTCATCCAGGAAGCAAACTACTTCTTTGGAAAGACAACCATCCGCCTTCAGCTTAAGCTACTGCAGTCCTTTTTACATTCTCTGGCTTCTGCCTTAGCAACACTAGAACTAGCTGTTAACAATGAATGTATCTCTACCTGGAAAAATAAATTACACTGTTTGTATCTTACTGCCCTCCTGCATTACCAATCAGTGCGAGTAAGGGGAGCGAGGGGGAGCACTGGGAAGTTCAGGCAGGTTGTTGTTGGAAGCTCATGTGGGCTAAAGTGCTTGGAGCCTTACTTGGTGCTGGTCAAGTGATGAAAACAAGGCTTGTCTTTGAACTGCGTGAATTTTGAAAGACTGAACACAGGTACTGCTCAGAGCAATTTGAATTGCAAGATACTGAATTGTGGGGTACTGAACTGCCTTTAAGAGACATCTGATGGGAGCTTACTGGTGATTTTCTTCTCTGAGAAGTTTTGCACATTAAGCAATTGTTTGTATATTTTTGAAAATATATTCATGATGCGTCAGAACCACAGCTTTCTGTATTCAGTATTCAAGCAGTTTGCAAAACATTGCTTGGTTGGCTTCTTAATATGCCAAGTCTGTATTTGATAATTTAGAAAATAATTTTCTTTTAACTGAAACAGCCAGAAAGCACCACACATTCAGTTAACCACACCACAGAAAACCTCATACTGGATGTGGAAGTTTAATAAAAAAGGAGACAATGGAACACTAGTCCCAGAGTATAGTTTCACTTGAAAGTAGCATCTCCTCTGCCATACACATTTTTTGGAATAGAATAAGATGTTGTCCTTTTAAAGCTTGGGTTTTTGGTCTTGTGTATTGAAGTCGAGCTTTGTGGAATAGTAAGAAGCTCTTGGGGGGTCACAAAAGCAGGAAATTACTTCAGAAGATGCTGTATTCGTAGAATAACTTTTTTGTCCTGTTCACTTGTGAAAGAATAACATAAATTTTAATCCAAATTAATTCAGAATCAGTCCTTCTAGGTATGCTAAGAAGTAGATGTGGATTTATTAATGCAATGTTGATTTGGTAGCCATTTTTAAACTATCTGAAAGAATACATTTTTTATTATATGCCTTTTTAAACCATTAAATTTCTGATTTTAAATTTCTGAACGAATATGAACACCCATGTGGTAGACAACAGTACTGCTGGCATTCTTAAATAGAGAAGAAATAAAATTAGATTGAGCATACAAGGTTATAGCTTGTTATTTAAAATAAGAGTGTGGTTTGGTACTGTTTCCCATCTCAGAATAATGTCTCTTGTGCAAATACTGCTGGCCAATTGATATTTTATATTTCTGAGAAAGCTAAACACAAAATGTTGTAGGAGATAGTAAGGTAAATTTTTCATTGTCTCAAAAATATAGCATGGTTAAATTACCATTTTAAAGATTTTATCTTAGGTGCAGAGAAGAAAAATGTTTCTCTTAAAGGAAGGCTAGGATTAAAGAGAGACTGAATAATTTGAATGCATATAGTGTGTGGATTCTACTTTATTGTTCTCTGAGGAGAAATCCTGAGACTATTTAAACTATGCAGTGTAGAGATAGCTTGAGCAATAGTAAGTTAAATGCTAAATCTTGTAAGTTCTTTAGACAAAACCTGTGTATTTCAGGGCTTATCTCTCCTTAAATCCATTTTGTAAAATGTCTAGAGATGAAAAGAATAAAATACCTACAGTAATCAATTATCAACAATATAATAACAAAAAGAAGTACCACTATTAAGAACATTAAAATCATCGTCAATTATCATCATCTAGTCTTTAACCTCAAGATACTCTTTCTATTGAATAAAATTTCTAGACAAATGTATATGAAAGGCTTAATGTTAATATCAAGCAAACATATTTATAGTACTGTATAAATTATATAATAAATCTTTCTAAGCAAGATTTTACTCTTGACTGCAGGCAATCTTCAATTTATTTTTTTTTTACTTATTCAGAAAATAAATGCTAAGCTTCATGATGGAGTGTGTCAGCATTGCAAAGGTATCTTGGAGTGGCGAGTAAAATTCAGAAAGTACAAACTACTGACAAAACCTAAAAAATGGTGAGTGAAGATACTTTTTAATTTTTGATTGTGTAGATTGTGAGCTTTGGGAAAATATTCTGACTTTGGAAACTCACAAGAAGAAGCTGCTATTATGCAACATTTTTCAAATGTGGAGTCTGCAATGACAACTTAAAGGCAATGTTAATTTTCTAATTCGTAAGTCTTTTATCTTAAGCTTTTGGGATGAAGACACAGAGGAAAAGCAACTGCTTCCCTCTGCTGTTAAAACTGGTTGAACTGTGGACCTGTAAGTTTCCAAGACCATCAGTGTGTCCTCCTGAGCAAAAAGTCAAACCTGACCCTGTTGTAACACAATTTTCTAAGGTCTTGTTTCATGTCTGTATTGGAGGGATCTGTACATCTCTCGACTTCTGTGCTTTGGTAATGTTTGCAATACATGCGTTTCATTACCTCTTAGCATGTTTGCTCCTTTTCTGTAGGAAATTATGATCCTAAATAGTAAACGTTGGCATTGTTTGCACAGAGTTCTGTATTGTATATACAGAATATATATGTATATCTGGTTTTGTATAACTGTATAACAAAGATGATAAATATTTCAACGTATCACAAACATACAAATTATTTTAGTTTTCTGAAGGAGATGCTCTCTGCTTCCTTCTTATTTGATTGGTTGCAGGAGTCCTTACCCTCTTGTGCTAGCAGACACAGCCAGTGCTTCAGCAATGAAACAGAGAAATTGAACTCAGAGAAACTCACAACTGGGTTGTGGTGCACAATACATCCAGGTTTGTCACAGTAGCTTTCATTTTGGTATTAGTGATGTGTTTCGCCCTTTTGTGTAAAAAGTACCTTATTGTGTAGAAGGCTTGCTGAATAAAAAATACACATTCTGTGCACCACAGACAAAGTTGGATTTTGTAGTTTTTTAACTCTTTCTCAAATTACTGTGTGCATCCTGTTTTTTTTTTTCCCAAAGGGAAGAAAGCAGGCAAAGTTCCCATGTAAATCATGGAAGCACTGGAAGTAGAAAAAGTGGCACTGTAGAGCAGCAGCTTGTAACAGAATATGTGATATTCTCCCTCATATTTTTAAATGAGGAAGCTGTGCTTCAGAGTATTCTAGCTTTACAGGTGATGATTTCTAGGCCATCAGTACAATGGCTGGGTGAGCCACTGTTCTGAGATGACAAGATTGTGAAAATTTTCAGCAGATGAAGCTTCTGGATGAAGGAAAAGCTTAATAAACATTAAAAATGTGACAATTAAAAAAAAAGAAAAAAAAAAGAAAGAAAAATAATTCTTTATATCACAAAAGATGGGAATGGAGAACTTCTCTGTACCTCAACTTATTTTTAGTTTTTAAACATCTTTAAGATTCAGTGTTAGTACAACCACAATTTTTCCATACCTTACTTGTAATTTGAGCATTTAATTATTAGAAGGTAAACTATTTTTTAAAAAATATATAAATTTGCCTCACATTGGTAGTCCCCCTGTTTGGTATGAAAAGTTTGGGAAGAATTTTGAGGGCATGACAACCAAGAAAACTACTTTCAAGACAGCAGCATTACATGGGGTATATTGTTCTGGGTTATGTTCTCCAGATATACAAAGCTTTAGAAATGTCAGCTGAATGTTAATCCACAGAATTTTGGAAACTGCTAAGTTTACAGAATTTTATCTTATTTTGAAAAAGACTAGCCCATGCCCTCTGCCTTATTAGATTGAGAATTTATTTGTTGAGAAGCCTGTTCCATGCAGACTTGTGTTCACAGAAAACAAAGTCTAGCACCGACTAGTTTATACTCTGAGAAGTTCAAGAGGGAGTCATTACAGTGTTTGAACTGAAAGCTTTTTATTTGTGAAGTTCATGTACTTTTTTATGCCATATGCTGCTTTTATCATTAAACCAGAGGTTATGCAACTTTTAAAATAAAAACTACCTAGCAAAATGAATGGAAATGTTTCTTTTGTCAACTTAAATATAAAACTCTTAATTTAATGTTTCTTTTTTGGTACTTGTTTTAGTGATTCTTCCTGAGAAAAGTATGGGGGAAGGGTGAACTGCAATGATTTTGATAATGCTACTTGATAAAATACTGTTTCATTTGAAACCAGCCTAAAATGTGTTGTTCCTCTTTCGTGGAGTATTTGTTCCTCTTTTGTATATTTGTGTATTGTATTTGAACACAGAATGTTTAGTAAGTGTTCACGATATTTTTTTACTCATGTTTTCTTTCTTTTCACAGTGTGAAGTGCCTCCAGAAGACTGTAAAAGATCCTTATCATATCATTTGTCGACCATGTGCTGGTAAACTAGAAATTTGTGCTAAGTGTGGGAAACAAGAAGAAATAGTAATTCCGTAAGTAGCTCATAGGGGACATCATTTCAGTCCTGTACTGATAATTCCCCTTGTAATAAGCCTTGTTTGGAAACTGCCAAGAAGTTGTTGTACTTTATGCACATTCTCAATAATCCCAGCGTAAGTCAGTAGGAGTTGTTTGCTTTGCTTTGTTCAGATGAAACTAGGGGTGAAATGTTTATTGATGTTAGTGGGGCTGAGCCAAAAAACATCCCACTTGGATAAGACTTTTTAACACCAACGGGTAAATTGTGTATCTTCTTAAGAAAAAAACACTTCAAAACAGGTCTTGGTGTAGAGCATCGTAAAATATACACAAGCCACTTAGCTGTTTGCATTTTGTCTGCCACTTGATAATTCAGTTACTAGTGAACGGAAGGACTAAACAAGGACTGCTATTGAGCACAGTTACCACAGTATATTTAGCTGGCTTTTTGACTTTTTTTTACTGGCATTCTCTCTTTATTGAGCATGATACACAAAACATTAATTCACTAGTTTGTGACAACAGTCCAGCAGTTGCTTACTTGGTCAAGCTGTTCAAATTTTATTTTTCTTTCTTTACAGTCTCTTCTGTACTCAGTAGTTTTTAATGCATACTTTATTGTGTTTTGTGTCCTTCCTATTTAGTGTGAAGTAACTTTACGGACTTTTATTGCCCCTCTCTTCCTTCTTCCCACCTCCTGCCATCTTCCATTCTACATTGGGATGGAATGCCAGGAGGATATTCTATCCCCTGTCCCATTTCTGTTTTAATTCCAGAAGTGGGTGGTGATAACATCCCTTTTGTTTTCTACAGGATTGATAAAGGACAAGACAGAACTGAGAGTGAGACTTCTAAAAATGGCCAGGAGACCAGTAAATTGAAGGATGAGCTGGATTTCGATACAAATTTCAGTAGTGCAGACAGTGATGAAGATTCTGATGTGCTTGAAGAACAATTAAAAAGTATGAATTTTGAAACGACAGAGATCTAAGAGGTTGTGTTTATACAAGAGATTATATGCAACCAATGCCTGCCTTAAACTGCTCCAAGCCCTGATTTGACATCTAAGGTCCTTGTATGAAAATGTTGGCACTGTGTATGATGATGATGCATGTGGGGATTTGTATTAATACACATTTCTGTGTATTAGGAACAGAATTTCTTTGAAAATATTCAGAAATTTGTAAGCATAGTTATTTATTTCATACATGTAACAACTTCCTGTTTTTATGGAATAAAGCCTCTTTGTGTAATTGCTTGAAGTTCAGTATTATATGACCATTGGAAATACTATTGCTACCTGGAAATCTACATGGAATTCCAGAATAAACACAGGTAGGAAGAGCTAAAGCAGCTGTAATGGTTTTCTGAAGGAAGAACTTGCAACATTCTGTCAATGAGTTTCCAAATGGGGTCTTTCCCTTATGCCTGGGATGTTTCGTTGTTTTCATTTTTTTTTTCTGTGAAAAAGAAATGAGTGCATAAATGCCATCACCAATACAGTTCATGAACAATTAACGCTTATTTACCATGTATAAGTATGCATTCCAGATTTGTGACCTTGTTGCTACCAATGTTTTGTAAAGAAAAAACCTGCAGACTTTAGAATTTCTCATAACTGGTCTCATGCTTTCTTTTCATTTTCAGAATTCCAAGATCCACCTGGATCTGATGTAGTTTCCTCTGATATAAAAAGACTTGCATAGTGGAGTATGGCTTATAGAGTTTATATTACTCCCTTCCCAGTTTCTATTCCATTGTTGATTAAGCTGTACAAACAACTTAACTGAAGTTGCAGTAACTGTCTTTACTGGGTTCAGGATGGTTTGATTCCTTCTATATTGTCTTCTTGCTCTTTATACCTAACTGACAGTATATATAGACATTAACCTGTGACAGTATGCTATGCCACGTATGCTTTGGTACTTTGCCTCATTTGCAGTAGTGAGCATGGAAAAACTTGTTTCTCAAACTATGTTTTTCAAGTGCTCTGTGAGGAAATTCAGCTCTGAGATTGTTACCCATCCCTGGACTGGAATTAAAGAAATACTGAAACTTAATCCTTTAAGTGCAGATAGGCACCCCATGTCTGTCCTGTGAAGCTGGAAAACACCTAGAGGGGTTCAGTGGCAGAAAAAGAGGTTGTCAGGTGTGTTCAGAAGTGTTGAATCTGAAGGTCATGTTTCACTGACAGATAAGTCCTCCCAACAGGACAGCAGTGACATCTGACTTAGTGTCACATCTGTTGTCCTGCCAGCTGACGTCAACAAGGGCAGAGTAAACAAGGAATATCCCATGCACACACATGCTGCAGATGACCAGGTAGGAGGCTGGGTAGAAGGCAGTTAATAAGTAATCTGGATTTAGCTTCAGAAAGGGTCTCTCTGAAGGGGAAAGCATGACTGTCACCAAAAATGAACTCGGCTTTTAAAAATTACATATATATGGGAAGTGTTCTTCCACTTGGAAAAATTTATAACAGCCTTGTCCTTTGTCAGAAGGTGAAAGGAAATCCTGGAATGGTAGGAAAATAAGAGGGAGCTGGCAGGAGCTGTACAATGAAAAAATAAGGGGAAGAATTCTCATAGTGATGACACAACCTGTCAGTACCAGGAGTGAGCAGAGCAACAGAGATAAACGATGTGTTGCAACACAGTGCAAAAATGTTTGTACAGAGGGAAAGTCCTCTGGTCTTCGTGCCACACTCCTGCTGCTCTGTTTGGAGCTGGTACTAGAGCTGATGACACTTCGCTGTGCGTGAGCACAATTACAGAGGTGGCTGGCTGGTGTTAGTCCAGCCTATCTGAAGATAGGCTATATCTTCTTCTGAAGAACTATCTGGTTTTGGTTCTGGCAAGCCTTCTGTTTTTATTTGTAACTGTGGTTAAAGGATATACTGCTGGAAGTCATTTCTGTTCCATGTTAAACACCGTTTAACATGGTGGTTGTGAGTCAGCTTACAAAATGGCAGCGTCACAAGGGAAAAGGAGTTTGCATTTTACTGAAGACACTTCTAACATGAGTAAAAGGAACAATTGTAATTTTCTTGTTTAATTTCAATTGAAAATTAGGATATATTTGGAACTGCATTAAGCTATTATAACTCGTAAGAGTTCTGAATAGCCAGGGTTTGGTTTTCTTGTATCTTTTTGGGGAACTTACTGAACAGAGGATAATGCAGGAGTGGGACCTCTTTAAATGCTGATCTTCAGTAAAATAAAAAAATGAGAATATTTTTTAAAAAGAAAGGAGATCAAAAGTCAGCAAAGTTTTTTTAGATCTTCAGGGTAGTCATATAAATGGAATAATTTTCAGAGATTTTTAATTGAGATTTTGAAACCATTCTACCTCTTCCTTCACAAATTGTAATGAATTGATGTCTAAATATTAGAGGAAATAAAAATACCACAGTGCCTGTGGGGTACTGAGCTGCAGTTTAAACAGTATGAATGGTTGAGGGTTTGTCCAGACCTTGCAGTGCCTCACCAAATACATTACTGAAGAAGAAAATGGTAGATATTAATTAGTCATCTGAAGAATACTTGGTGCATCACTAGTGATGCAGTGATGTTGCTGACAGTTGAGTTCCTGTTACCAGATTGCCCTTAGGAGTGTCATTTGTCATGACTCAACACTGAAGTAATTAGTTAGATAGTGGACTGCCGGTATGTGTGAGGTAGCATGCCAGATGATTCTTAATCCACAAAGGGAAATGCTCATCATGGGCTGGTGCTGCCAGAACTCAACATGGTTGACTCGTACACGTTTCTGGAAATCAAATTGCCACATAGTAGAATTCCTTAAGACAACCTGGATTCATTGCATTATGAGAAGAGTCTGATATGGACACAGTGTTACATCCTAGCACAATTCCTTAATGATCTCTCAAAGTTCACAGGCATCTCTGAGACATCCTATCATCAAATGTTTTGAAGGATCAGGTAATGCAAAAAACATTTGCCCCATGATTTACTTCCAGTTTTGCATGGGTTGAGCTCTTCTTGTCTTGGCTACTGATTAATCTGTATTCCTCTATAATACTCTAATAATACCAGCCTCTAAAGGTTTAAAGGACTACCGGTTAATTAAGAAAAATACAGCTTGCTTTCTCCCTATAATGGGCATGTACTTGGATGTTGAGATGTAAATCATAGCATTAGCAAAGAAAATAGAAGAAAATGTAGCAGGTCATCGAATGTGAGCCACCTTGTAAACCTCTAGCCCTATAATTATGTATGTTTTCTTTGTTTAGGAGTTCTCGTAAGTAAATGTATGCCGGTAGAAAATGCAAAATTAAGTGTTTATTGGAAGCGTCAGTCTGAGTTAGAGGGTTAATGAGGAAAGCTTTGTAAGTGACACGGAGAGATGCTTTTCATTATCAGCTCTTTAGGGAGCTGCTCACGAAAACTGCCAGCCTTTCACTTAATTCTCCTGCCTACCTTGCATCTGAAAGCTAATAAAATTTAAAACTCCTCGTGAAAAAAGAAGGTATGAACTCTGCTCATCACATACAGTGAGTTTGTAAAGTAGGATTCCTGAACTTTGAAACGGCTGAAGTGAGCTCTTTCTATGGCTTGGTGACACATTCACAGACAAATTACCTGTAACAGACTAGAAATAAAATATTTGGCTTATTTCAGGTAGCGGACTTTTCTGTTGGAGCCCCTAAAATAGTCAAGATGAAATCACATAAACATGATTTTTATTTTTTTTTTCTGAAGTCAATGAGAAAACACCAATTTGTAATAATAGGGGCAATACTCCTAATTCAGTCATCAATGATAAACTTGAATTGAGGACATAAAAACAGGAGACAAAAGCATTAAGGTTTTACCTGGATCTCTCCTTGCATTTGCCTCTGACATAACTTCAGAAACCCAGATTGAAGGGATCAGATGTGTTCTTGTAAGTGCTTTGGAAACAGCACCAAATACTTAGTTTAATAATTTGTTTTCAAACTGCAACAGAGAAGACCGTGTTTTATACAAAAACAAAGCAAAAAAAAGGGTTTATGCCTGTTACACAATGGCAGCACTCACTTGAAATCTCTCTTTTTAGCACGTCTTGCATTTCTGGGCCTCAAGATTGTATTATCTCTAATTCTTGCACTCGACTGGGAGTTTCCTTAATTTATGTGAGCAAATATGACACGTATCAAAACTAAATATGAAAAGTATCCAAAGTTTAATTATTATAAAATGTATCAGCATGTAAACTTGTAGCATTTATTGAATAATATGTAGTGGCAAAGCTACATGTGTAACAGTTTGAATTTTTTTCCCCATTTTTTTTAATCTTCTTGATTATTTTGTTCCTTTTAGGGTTATTTTATATCATCTTCCAACAGCCACAGCTCTGTGGATGTTCCTTGCCATCGTGAGAGCTGATACAGCCTCTGACTGTCAGCAACAAGATACTACTCCAGGTTATTCCCAGTAGAAGGAACAGAATCAATGCCAGAACCGTAAAACAAACTGCTCTGCTTTGTGGGTCCTCCTTGAGGTTGGACTGCACGGGCTTCATCAGACACAGGGGAAGCTGGTAGATCAGCTTCTCAGAAACAACAACCCCATAACACCCCCACTACTAAAACCCTGCCATGAAAACCCAACACAAAGTGGTAATGCTTGTGAGATGTGTGTGAAATGAAATAAAGCCGTGGGTCTTGTGAGAAAAGATGAAAAGGCCCTACAATGTATTTTTATAGTACTGGAGAAAGGTGGAATAATCCCAAGCCTTCTGTATCCAAGGAAAAACAAGCCCCATGAAACCAGACAACTTCTATTCTTTTAAGCAACAGCAGATTTACTATTGCCTACATGACAAAGATTTTTTAAATCTCTCTGAAAATAGCTAATATCTCATTCTCCAAAGAAAATAACTCTTTAAGTTGCAGCTTAGTCTTTCTGACAATGAGTTAGTGATGGAACCTTCCAGAATGGAACAAGCTTGTACCTGCATTAATTAGAGAAAAGTCATAATACAATCTTTATGTTATAAAACTTATGCTTTAAAAAGATTACAAGAAATTTGTCTAGAGAATGTCTAGAAAGACTAAAAAGCTACTGCCATAATCTACCCATTTTAGGAAATTGTTACCTTAAGGTTTAAGCCATCACAAAACTGTGCAGTGACCAGAACCTCTGAGCTATGATTTTTTACTGTGTTTCAGCAGGAAGTTTTCCTCAATTTCCAGTTTTTGTACTATTAACTGCTATAGTTACTCTGTAACTATATGAGTTGCATTTGGGTATTAGTAGTTCTGAAACTATGACTTCTCCTTTCAAGAAAGAATTGCATTTTGGGTCACCACATCTAACTAGTTGCTTCTTTCTCATCCTCATGATTGCACCTAAGGTCTACAGGACCAAGTACAGGTAGAGGCTGTCTATGTTACTTCAAAAAAATCACATCATACACACTCCCCCCAAAAAAACAAACCCAAAAAACCAAAAAACAATACCTGAAATGAAACAAAATGAAACCCAAAACAAACAACAAACAAACAAAACCAAAACCAAAACAAAAAATCCAAACAAAACCAAACAAACCCAAAAACAAGCAATCAAAACAATAACATCCCCCCCTCCCCTGCTGTAGCACTTACCCAGGACACTCAGAATGAATCCTGTTGTGCATTCTTTTCCCTTGCCACTAATGTGTGCCATTAATGAGAACAGTGTGTGGTTCTAGAGGAATGGTAATACATATGGTTTAGTCTTTAAATGGAGAAAAGGGCCTCTGTCAAATATCTGATGGTGTCAAGCAGGGCTGTGCAGCCAAGTTTGTCCAAAATGCCATTTAGGGGCAGAGGGTGGGGGGAAGGTGGGAAGAAGGGGAAGAGGGTGTGGCAGAAAACAACTTTTTGTAAGTGTGAAAGTACAGAAGTTCACACAGCCTGCACCTGCCTCTCTTCATCTCTGTAGTCTTCAGCTGCCACTGTAATGTGCATGGAAATTATTCCGTATAATAAACCTAGAGCTTTATCATAATTAGCCTGAAAACATGTTGGTGTTTCTTGCCTCCCAGCATGTCAAATGTGGTTTTCAGCAGGTTCCAAGGAATTAAATACCTTGTTGCTGTTTGAAATAGCTTAATTTTTGTAGAAATGAAAGCAATTTAAAGGAGACATTACAAAGGACGGTAATTACCATTTGGTACTTGTTCCTTCCTAAAAAAGAGTGATTCAGATTAAGAAACCCACTCGTAGAACTGAAGCTAGACCTTCACAGTGACAAAACACAATTATCACTGCTTTACCTTTGTAATTTGATAAACCTTTTAGTGAGATTTTGTTTGGGATTTTTCAGGGGGTTCAGGAAGTGTTTTGGTTTTCTTTATATTAAAGCATTTTAACATTAGCTATCCCGTTGAGTGTTGTTCTGCACAGAGCTACTGCTTAATAGCCGTAGCTCTGTGTTTTGTTTGTCTGCATCAGGGGAATGTGTTGTGGCTCAACCTGAGCCAGCAGTCAAGCCCCAGGCAGCTGCTTACTCACTGCCCCACCCACAGGACTGGGGAGAGAAACAGAAGGCAAAAGGCTAGGAAACTCGTGGGGTGAGATAAAGACAGCTTGATAGGGAAAGCAAAACTCACACACACAGGCAAAGCCAAGTGAGGAATGACTTGACTGCTCCCCACAGGCAGGCCAGTGTTCAGCCATCTCCAGGAGAGCAGGGTCCCATCACCTATGATGATGATTTAGGAAGACAAACACCATCAATCCAAATATCCTGCCTTTCTCCTTCTTCCTCCTACTTTATGTACTGAGGATGATGGTCTGGAACATCCCTTTTGGGGATGTCAGTTTGTGCCACCTGTTCTGGCTATGTTTCCTCCCAGTCTTCCATGCACCCCTACCTTACCACTGTGGCAGAATGAAGAGCAGAAGGGGCCTTGACTCTGTGTAACCTCTGCTCAGAAATGACAATCATCTCTGTGTTATCAACCCTATGTTCAGTACAAACCCAAATCAGCCCCATGACAGCCACTGTAAAGAAAATTAATTCTACCCCAGCTGAAACTAGGACAGAATGCTGTGCTCCTTCTTAAAGGTAAATGATGTTACAAGGGAGCTTGATTTACTGATCTTGAGTATACTATACTGGTAGTTAAATATATCTTCCCTGATTGATTTGACATCAAGATAGCCCTATGGTCTTCATGTTTGACACACTTTAATGAAGAATTAGGTTTGAATTTTTTCATTTACATTTAGAGGACTGCTTTGCTGTTTCATTGTAGAGAAGGCCCCCAAATCTATGTGATAGTTTTTGCTCCAGAGTATAATGCAATCATAAATCATCTAGAGATGCACGTAGTCACAGAACTTTTTTTTTTTTTCTCACTTACTAAGTGTAGAACGAAGAAAGCAGTACTGTGTTTGCAAACCCCCTGTGTTTGCAAACTGGAACATTTGTTTGTCAGAGCCAAAGTACAGGCCTTTCTATTGCTGCTTGTACCGACGTCCTCACGTTTCTCTCTCGAAAAAGCTACCTTGCAACACCAGGTGTCACTCTAACAAAGTGAAAAAGTTCGCTTGCAAGTTAGCTTCACACTGCTCGGTGATACACCAGGCTGGGTATCTCGAAAGGGCTTTGCTTTCAGCCCCCAGAGCTGTCTGCCCAGCTTTTATTTCACAGGGATGAGGCTCCCCTTGATCTGTGCACTGAGCTGCCACCCAGACCATCTACACTTCTAGCGAGCTCCTGAGGGAAGGAGGTTGGAATCAAGGACAGATACCTGAGCTGGAAATCCTGCTTTTTTATGTGAAGTCCGTTTTTAGGAAAAGCTTAAAAGGCTGTACTTGCCAACATGGCTAACCCACCTGCAGCTTCAGTAACACAAGTAGGTAAGTGCTGAGTCTCCAAAAGTCAGAGCTACTGACCTCATACTGTATGTTGACCTCTTGTAATGTGAATATTTTATTAATTAGAACATGTGCACACAAATAAAATAAAACCCAAACCAACCAACTGAACACTGCACAAACAATAAGTTATACAAATCAAATTATTACATTTAGTTAGAATAAGGTCAACTCATTAATTTCCCCAGAAATCTTGGAGAATCTGGTGTAGGGTTGCTGAGAGAGAAAGAAGCCCGAAAATGAAAAAGTACTGCCAGCAAATGACATTTAACTGAGAGCTCTCATTTTCCACAGCAGCTTCCCAGGAGCACACCTGCACCCCTGCTGCTAGTTGAGAGGACATGGAGATGTGTGTCATGACCAACACAATTTTTAGTTTTCTCTTTAGTGAGCAAAAAAGGGAAAAAAAAAAAAAAAGAAAAAAAAAAGGTGTAGGTAAAAAAGAAAAGTCTGCCTTCCTCTAATGAATTCCTTCTCAAAAGTCACCTGCTCATTTACCATGGTGGACCAGCTATAACTAAGAACCAAATGCTCACACAGCTGCTTGCTAGCTGCTTGCTCTGCAGTATGGGAAGAGGAAGAAGAAAGGCAAGGAGACTTGTGAGATAATTACAGCTTAATAGAGACAGCAAATTGTGACCCAACCATAAATCTAAACCTAAGCCTTAAAGTAAAATATTAAGTAAAAAACAGATGTTGGGGCAGTGCAAATCAAAAAGAGGAATTCACTTGCGACTTCCAGGAGCTGTTTAGCTGCTTCCAGAAAAGCAGGGCTTTGTCATGAGTAATACTTGTGGGCTGCTGTGAAGAAGGTCAGCTCCATGTCAACCAGACCCAATGCATTCACATACTGATTGTGCTTTCTGAATTGTTTCCATGTCACTGCAAACTCAGCTCTGAGTGCCAAAAATATAAATTATTGTAAAACTTTCAGTGCAGACCTTTGTTGACACACACTGAACAAGTTTGTAAGAAACTGTATCAACTATACACCTGAGGATCCATATATACCAATCTAATTAAATGTTTGCCTCCCATTAAAAGTAAATCGCTGTGTTCACTAAGGGGTATTATGCATGATAATCAGTTCTTTCCTTGAAAGACAGATTTGAACAAGTATTTTAAAAAGAATGCCTTCTTCGTTAGTCAGTAATTGGAAGACTGTCAACAAAAAAATACCTGTAAGGTGCTGAATATTTAGGATTGGGTTATTTAGAATAATTTAAGTTTCAGAACAGCAGCAGCATCTGAGTTTGTGGTTTGTCTCTTTCTCTTTGGGAGGTTCTGAGTCCTTTCACTTAATGAATGTGTGTGTGTGTGTGTGTGTGTGTGTGTTCTGGAGAATGTTGAGTTTGAGAGTGGTCATGAGAGGGACAAGGTACAATCATAAGTGCTTAGGAATAGAGACCTGAAAACTACTAATTAGCCACTACTCCTCAGAGGTTTTCAGAGCTCCTTATTTCTTTCACAATTGATTTCTGACTTTGACTGGTGATCTCTAGCAGATAACCATGTGCATGAGAGCATTCAAATCCATGCCAGCATGTTGTTTTATTTAGTATTAAAGATCTCTATTACTGTAGAGCAGCTTTATAGAGCAGCACTGCACCAGATTTCTTTCTGAAGTACTAAAGGACTTTCTGAGGCATATGAAATTGTTCATTTATCTCAGGTGCCCTGTTTTTTTGGCTGCATTAATGTTAGTTTTCTTCCTAGCTATTAGTACAGTGCAGTGGTTTGGATTTATGCTTTTGAAAGAAAGAAGGGTTTAAATGGTTTCAAATCAGCCAGAAATGAAGCTCCCAACAGCCACTGGCTCATTCTGCTCTTCCCATTTCTCCTCTTCCTTCCTGACTTTCTGGTGGCATAAGGGAGGAAATCAGAGTTAAAAATAAATGCATGGGTAGAGATAAAGACCATGTAAAATGTACAGCAAAAGGTAAAGAGAAAGGTAAAGCAAAAGCCACATACACAAGGAAAGAAAAACAAGGAATTAGTTTACTGCTTCCCATGGGCAGGCAGGTGTTCATCCCTCTCCAGCAGACCAGGGCCCTATTACAGGTGATGGTGACTTGGAAAGACAAATTCCATCACTCCAAATGTCCCTCACTTCCTCTTTCTGCCTCCACTTCACATACTGATGTGGTCTGGAATATCTCTTGGGTCAGCTGGGGTCAGCTGTCCTGGTGGTGTCCTTTCCCCAGCCTCCTCTCTGGCTGGGTGGGGTGAGAAACAGAAAAGAGCCTGGTCCTATGTAAGTACTGCATCAAATCCAGACTGTACAAAAATCAGTGGGAATCTTAGCACTAGATAAAATGGTGCCTGGACCTGACATTTTCAAATTTCTACTGTGCTAAAGGTGATTTTGAATACAAAGCCTTCTGCATTGTAGGCACTCAGATCAAAACTTGCTCCTGCTGAGAAGACCTTGTGGTTCACATGGAATCTCACTATAATGAGATGAATCACAAGCATATCCACAAATGCTTATTTATCCAAATTAGTCACACAGAGGCTGTTTTGAAAAGCTATTATAGCCGTGTATATTTCTGATGTGAATTTTTCTTGCTGGAAAGGCCATTGTACTTAAAGAGGTCTTAAGGTATCAAATAAGGTAGATTTGGGGGTAAAACTCTTTTCAGGCCAATTCTACCCTGTTCATCCCAAAAGTGAATTCTCTAACCCAAATCTTGGGAGCTGAATGATTCATCTTCCAATGGTGTAAGACAGGTGGACACAGAGGAGTTGGATAAGACAGCTACCAGCAATTCTGTTTTTCTAGACTTTTCTCAGGCAGAGCTAAAGATTTCAAAAACATCCTTCCTCTGCTAACTTGACTGTTTTTTGACTCTGAGGGTATTTTGTGCATTGAAAACAAAATAGATGAAATTTAACAGCATCTGTTAAATCTTCCCTAAATTCCCCCATAATTTTTTTGTTGGAAACTTAAATGATTTCTATGGTAACAGAAGAAGAGTGTTTCTAAATTTAAAACATCACATTGTGGGTGGGCATCAGTGCTCTTCTCTGCTGAAAGATATTTGCAATTGAACCATTATAGGTAAAGTCTAAGATTTGCTTAAAACAAATGATGTTTTGTTTTATTGTTTTACTTTTTAGGGCAGATACAACAGTCAAAAAGTTAATTTTTGTTCACAATTTAGCTCACGAATCACTTGCCTTGGCTGCAGTAAATGTGGTGACTGGATTAGCTGCACCAGCAGTGTTCAGGTGTCAAGAACTCTTCCTTTAAATAATGTAAATCATAGAAGTGTCAAAATCAAATGTCTGGTCACAATCACAACTGATGACTTCACCATAGTTTAATCATGAATTACAATGTGAGCATTTATAATTAAAGACCAAATCAAGAGCATGAAATGAAAACACACTTGAAAGACACAACTTTCACAATACTGTTCTCAGTAATAGTACCAATATTGAATTAAATGAGGTAAAATTAATATTCGTTATAGCAGAAAAAAATCTAAGCGTTCTTGGCACCTAATCTAAGTAGGCATATCCCCAGTGCTTTCTGAAATGGATAAGGTAGTGACTAGATCTCTGTTAAAAGTTGAAAGCAGGTTTTTTTCTGAAGAATATTTGAATTTGACCCACAGTGTTTCCTGAATTGCAAGAGAGTCTGCAGTAAAAGGTACAGGCCATCATGTAAAGTAAATTATATATGGAACAAAGTAAAGTGGGTAGATATGGAACAAGACATGTTTTGTAAAGAGGTCTAATATAACATTTTAGGAGTTGTATGTTACACTGGAAAATCTCTTTCTGAAACGCTTACTGGTATACATAAAGTTACACAGATAGAATGATTTGGGTTGGAAGGGACCTTAAAAAACATCTAGTTACAACCCCTCTAATGTGGGCTGGGACACCTTCCTCTCCCAGAACTACCAGCTCTTTTTCTTCCTAATTAGGGGTGAGTGGATGAGACAGTGGACAGTGACAATGGACAAGAAGAGAGAAATCATGTTCTTTCCTACTGTTTTCAATAACATTTTCCTAATCATATTTTTCAGACACTGCCTTCATTATTAGCAATTTCTTTCCCTGATGCAAAAACAGTTACAAGGTCAAACAGATCAATGCAGAAGGCCTAGAAAATATTCCTTGCACCACAAAACACTTGCTTTAAGAGGTAAGTAGTCCTTATGGCCTTGTACTAGCAAACAACTGGAGTCTTAATTCACCTTCTGAAAAAATATCAAATCCATCTTTTGTGCCACCTTAAAAAACCCCCAACAAACTCACTTTGACTCTGACTTGGTCAGTTTATTTTTTACAATTGCAGAGTGCAGAAATTAATTACTCTGATTAATGTCTATGGTATTTCACATCAAATGCAGGCCTGTTTCTTTGAACAGTTTTACTGAAGTGGGTCCAACTCAACACACAATATAGTTTCAACAAGGCAGGCCAGTTTGAAGATATAAATTATACATTCCCTCCCTGTTTCTGGCTTAGAAGCAAGTTACCATGGTGACTGGAAAAGCTTAACTTCTGCACAGATTCTGAGATTGTCACCTTTCACAGCTTTATTCCCTTCTTAACCCCCAAAAAGAATTACCTTGCCAAAATAACTTCATTGCTTCATAAAGTGATGCCAATAGAAAAGCTTGCAGTTCAGCCTAACTCCAAACTGCTGCTGTTGTATCACACAGCAGGTTATCTCTAATCTCCTGTCTACAGGGCAGCTCTGATGACAAACTGGGGAAAAAAAGCTGACCAAAGAAGTCCAAAGGACATTCTCCATATGTACGATAAGACTTTCAAAAACACCCCTGTGCCTGGGGAGCCTGGTCTGTGCTGACTCCTTGACACGTGAAGCTTAGTGTTGTTGCCTGTGCAGCTCACCCAGCTGGCACAGGATCAGCCAGAGCTCAGCAAGGCTGTACCCAACCTGAGAAGTGTCTCCAGGATCACCACAGCTTGGAAAGGCCAGGAGGGAGTCAGTGCCCAGAGGAGACAGAATGGTGGTGCAAGGAGCCCCTTTCCCCCAGCCCTATCAAGCTGTAACACTGCCAGCACCACCAGCCACCCTGAGCAGCCCCTGCTCAGTGAGGGGCAGAATCTCATTTTGTCTGGGGCTGCACCATGAGCTGTCTTCACCCCAACACCCTAACACCATCAGCTGTCACCCTAACACTGAGAAATAATCCCCCAAGAATTGTTCTTCTGTAGGACTGATATTTACAGCATGTACAACAACCTGGACTGTGCATGGTCCCGCCATGAAATATCATGGCCTGATCTCCACATCTTCCATCTCACTATAAACTCATAAAGACAGGTAGATCTCATCAGTAGATGACCTGTGTTAGCTTAAAATGAGTATGTCCATAGATCATTCTTACCATAAAGGTATTTCTGCTAGTGAGGTGCTCTGCTTGCAGGAAGTGCACTGAGATAGATCACTTCATGGAGCTCTGTCTGAGAAAACTGGAGCAGCAAGAGTTCCACCTGATTAGCTGGTCTTGGATCATTATGAGGGCTGAGATCAGCCTTTGAGAAAGTATCTTCCTTTTTTTTTTTTTCCTTGCTTGTATATGTTGTGTACTTTTTGTAAGTGTAAAGAAGGTACTTTGGCATGTGTTTATACTCAGCACCATACATTCTCTTAGTTCTTCAGTTTCAGCTGGTTAATCTGAAAATATGTCTTATCCTACAAAGCCTTGCAAAAAGAAGAAACTCAATTATCAAGATAGACAGGGCACCATTTTCCAAAATCAGTTTGCAAAGAAGCCTCCAGATCTTTAATTACTTTTGGTATACACTCATTCTGAAAAAATGAGAAAAAACTTGAAGCAAGGTTGGAACAAAGATCCCATAGTAATTCCACTGTGAATCTATACAACACATTTCTTTGAACTGGTTCAGTACATCTCTTTTAAGAAAGATCAAAAGTTCACTCAACTATATTTCATGGAACAAAGTCCCAGCTGAGGAGAAAACTTGCATTTTAAGTGTCTGCTGGACTGTGACTGCAAAATTGAAATTCAGGCTGCCTGTTTCTGTAATCCAGATCTAGTTTTAAAACTGAAAGTGCTCATCTCTGCAGGGCTGTGACTATTAACACCAGAGCTGGACATAATGCCAGATTAGTGTGCTTTGGTGAAAAGTGAGAAACAGAGGAATGCTGCTGCTAGCTGTAAGATGTTTTCCTGAAGGTGCAGTAAATCACACCCACAATATTACAGGGATTCTCTGGACTGTTGATAAAAAAATATATTTTGTTATTGTAGTAATAGGAGCATATTAAATTTTCCTTCCTTTGCTGCTGGCAAATGTAGACTGAATTTTGTAGCAGAAAGAAGTAATGGTAAGAAAAGATGGTGGGGAGCTCAGTGTGACTTTGAGGGATCTGAGGGGGCTTTTGGGGTCCAGTCAGGATAAAGAAGATTTCTTTCTTCCAAATATTTCTTATGAGCAGAGTGCTGCTTTGCGGGGATGAGCTGGTGACCAACTCTCCTTGACTACACCCAAAATGGTGTGGAGTAAAACTGAGGATGCATGAGCTTGCATAAAATAAGGGAGATAAACTGAAGTCTCATTCTTTTGGTCAAACCCTACCACTCCCAAGCTAGGATTATCTCTAGAAACACTTACTGTTGCCTGGTTCCCTTCTTTATTTTGGCTAAGCTGTTCCCTGACACAGTCATCACTGATCTTCCCAGAAGTTAAATCACCAGGTGAGACAGGCCATCCATCTGAAACTCCAGTTCTTTTCTTATTTTTTTGTTTATAGTGCAAGCTGCTTTGGAGATTATAATGTTGTTTTAATCCTTACAGTTAACAAATGCAATGCATGACATGCCCTTTAGCATTTCTGTGGTGTGACACCTGACAAAAGACAACTCAAACAATACTTGGAATTAAAAAAAAAACCAATTAAAAGTAGTCAGAATTTTAAATCCTGTAGCCTATAGGTGTTCCAGTTATTTTGTGTGGAGATGGAAGACTGATCTCTTCCTCTTCAATTCAAACAAAGCTGAAGTAATTTTTTGAGATGTATAATAAGACCTTTTTCTAAGAAGTAGAAACCCTTTTTTTTTTTTTTTTTTGCCATACTCCCTGATCTATAATTTAAAAAAATGTATTTAGCTTCATCCTAAAATTTTAAATAACTTTGTTGGTGTTTGAATTAATGATGTCATGTTTTTCTCTACCAAACATGCATGGATGAATTTTATTAATGAAAAGGAATTTAAAGGGATGAGTCAGAGAACAAAATATATTAACTCAGAAAACCTGTGCTAGATTCTGAGGACACGTTTCATGTTTCTGTTCTGCCCAAAGTTTCACCAAACTCTTCTGAAATTGGGGTGTGAAAGATTGTGGGGGAGGTATTTGGTGAAAGAGAGGATTTCTGTTCTTTCTCTCTCTGTGGAATCTCTTGACCTTCAATCCAGACAGAGCTGTATATTTCTGAGGTTGGATCTAGACTAGCTTGAAATTCTTTTGAGTCACGGTGTTGCTGCAGCCAAAACCTGTGCATTGCTTAACATGCTTTGTTAAATCAACTTAAAATTATCGCCTCTCTTACCCTCTCTTACCTACCCCATGCATCAGACCTGTTAGTGGCTTTGTTCAGTGTGATGGCAGCCACACATATCAAAAGATTGACTGATATCAGGATCTGCAGGTTCTGTAAAGTTTATTTGGTGCAGTTGCATAAAAACAGTAGAACTAAGACAGAGATAGCCAGTGTGCAACTATTAGAAGAAATCAGACAGCAGTCACCTAACAGGTGACTTCTAGAAAAATCAAAACCTTCTAGAAAATCAATAACACATGTCTGGGAGGACCACAACAGACTGGCTTTGACCTAGAGAAGGAGGAAATAATACTTTGGGCCAAACCTGCCAAATTTGTTTCTCTTTTCTTTTATCACAGTGGTCTTGAGCCTGGCAATCCTGGCCTCAGAGACCTAAAGCCAGTCGATCCTGTAAATATCAAGCAGTATCAGACATGTGGTGTGATATACTTAAGGCCTGAATAATGGTGATTAATTTTTAGTTGCTAAGCATTTGCCTAGTCTTTGAACATAGGTAAAAACAGTCAGGAAGTTTTGAAGTTTACCTGCCCCCATCACAGCAATCCACAGGTGCCTAACAAAAACAGCTGCAACAGCACCAAAATGCACTGCTTTTTATGTCTTCACAATGGTCTTTATCCTTTAATACACCAGGGACACGAGACAGGAGCACCTGAGGAGAAAATCTTCCTCACAAATAATGTCTTTTAGAAGCATGTGTTAACTGCCTTTATGAATCTATTTTACAGTGTTACACATGCTAATACTCAAGTCCTTCACAGATGTCAGAGAATGTAAATACTATTGTGAGAACAATGGGTACATTATTATCACAATTTAACCCTGCAGATGGCTTTCAAAAGCTCTGTTTTCAAAAACCAGTTTCAAAACTGGTTTTAGCAGGCCAGATAACCTGTCCATGAGGTCTAGCTGTACTGTTTTCTGATTAATTAGACTGTATCTATATCTCAGCCTTGTACAGGAAACCATCTGACTTAACAGGACAAACTTTTTCTGACTGTGCTTTCAAAAACCAGAAAAGATCAAAATTTTCTTTACAACTGACAGGAGGCTGCTGAGGTCTGGTGATTTTTTATTCTCACCACTGTTGGTCACCTTGGCATTGACGCCACCACCATCATCAGAGCACAGCCTTCAGCAAAGGCTCCAGGCCCTGCTGCGCCCCTGCTGCAGTCAGCACCCTGTCTCTCTGAGGTGGCTTCACTCCCTACAACCTGGCAGCTGTTGCAGTATTGTACTCAAAATCCTGCTTATAGGACAGAGGAATCACAAGTAATGAGTGAAGTTATAAATGTATTGTTAGGATGATGGAAATCTTGGAAGACTAGCTCATGAATCTTTAATCATCTGTTGGATATGAGGGTGATCTGGCTGTGGGATATGATATGCCATGGATTTGCATGGGTTGGTCTGACTGATCTGGCTAGCTTAGGCAGGTGTTCCCTTTCTTCCTCGACGTTCCATGTGTGCTCTTCCTGATGTTGTGTGCTTGAACAATGAGGACAGCCTCCCCAGTAATATTGGTCGCTGGTCAAGGGTGTGTGGTAGCTGTGTTCCCCTGCTGGAAGTGCTAAGTAAGCTCAATGTCCATTTGCAGATGAGTGCAGGGTGGTCAACATCCAATACTGAAGACACATCCAAATGAGAAGCTGCACACAGCAGTCTGCCGGTGGCTTCTTTTGGAATGGCTGAGGGAGCTGGGGTTGTTTAGTCTGGAGAAAAGGAGTTTCAGAGGGACCTTATCACTCTCTACAACTACACGAAATAAGGTTGTAGGCCAGTGGGATGGGTCTCTCCTCCCAGGCATCGAGCGACAGGACAAGAGGAGGTAGCCTCAGGTTGAGCCAGGGGAGGTTCAGGCTGGACAACAGGAACAATTTCTTTACTAAAAGGGTTGTTAAGCACCAAAGAGGCTCAGTGAAAGCTTTGAAGGAATGACCAGACATGGCACTTTGTGCTATGGTCTAGCTGACATAGTGGTGTTCAGCCAAAGGCTGGGCTCAGAGATCTTTGGAGGACTTTTCTGATCTTAATGATTCTATGATTCTGTGATCTAGACCTAATTATTGCAGAACATGAATTAATAGTATTTCAGTCAAATCACTTCTATATGGAAAAGTCTTGATAATAAAAAAAATAAAATTGAAACACCCCCATTCTGTAGTTTTTATCCCCCTCTTCCTAGAGCTCATCTTCCCATTGCTCCCCTGCATCTTGAAGTAAACAGATTTGGGCCCCTAGAGAGAGAAGTGTCAGAACCTGTCACCCTCATGAATCATTCAAGAGGAAAACGATACTGATATCACTGATTTCTTCTTTCTCTTTTTTCTCTTTCTCCAGGAGCCACTTGAGGCCACTTGTACACATTTGCTAACATTATCTTTTTTTTACATCATCCTTTTTCATCAGTGGTGTGTAGCATCATGCTACATCCAAATTTACTATATATGGTGCGCTCTACATATGGCAGTTGTCATTTATTTGTTCTTTTGGTTATCTTTAAAACCAGTCCTGGCCAGCTCTGGGTCTGCATTTCTTTAACTGATCACAGGAGAGTTGTTTATAGCTGCAAAGTCTCTCTCCATGCCAAGCTTGCTCCCCGCTTTCTATCGCCCCATGCCTGAACTCCTCTGCATCATATTGTGAATCTCTGCTTTCCAAGGCCTCTGCTATTGCACCAGACCTGGGTTTCTCTGACTTACATTATTGTGCCACAGGTGTAATTATCCCAATCTGCATAGAATGGGGTATTTCTGCATAGAATGATCTTCACTGTTATCTGTAAAAAAACGTGGTTTGTACTACGCACAATTAAAACAATCATCACCGACACCTCCTCGATTAGAGGAATTACTTTCACAGCTGGGACAATAAAAAGAATTTGTTGATAGATCAACAAAAATTCATCCAGAACAAATCATTCAAATCAACAAATCAAATTTATCCAGATCTGAGAATCTTCAGACCCAAGGTCTTGCAAATTCAATACAAAGAGTAAGTATGACATGTCTCAGCCCCTGTTAGCTGCTCTGAGCCACCGTGGAAATGGGGAAAGATACCATTGCTGCCATTTGTACCCTAAAAAAGCCAACTAACAAGTGCTTTAGGAGCATACTTATTTCTGAAACTTTTGACAGGAAGGAGAGAGGGAGTTGCCTCTCCTCAAAGGTATTTGATGGGATCAGGATTTATAAAAAAAGAGATATTAAGCTGTTAGAGAGTGTTCAAAGGAGGACCATGAAGATGGTGAAAGGCCTTGAGGGGAAGTCTTGTGAGGAGTGGCTGAGATCCCTTGGTCTATTCAGCCTGGAGAAGAGGAGACTGAGGGGAGACTTCATCACAGTCTTCAAAATCTTCATGAGGGGAAGCAGAGGGGCAGGCACTGATCTCTTCTCTGCGGTGACCAGTGACAGGAGCAAAGAGAATGGGCTGAAGTTGTGTCAGGGGAGGTTTAGGCTGGATATTAGGAAAAGGTTCTTCACCCAGAGGGTGGCTGGGTACTGGAATAGGTTTCCCAGGGAAGTGGTCACAGCACCAGCCTGACAGAGATCAAGAAGCATTTGGCCAATACTCTGAGGCAAATGGTGTGGCTCATGGGAATCGTGCTGTGCAGGGCCAACAATTGGACTCAATGATCCTTTTGGGTCCTTTCCAACTCAGCATACTCTGTGATTTTGTCACCTGGATGAAGGGATTGAATGTACCCTCAGCAAGTTTGCTGATGGTACAAAGCTGGGGGCAGTGGCTGATCCATCTGAAGGTTGTGCTGACATTCAGCAGGACCTTCATAGGCTGCAGGTTTGGGTGGAGAAAATCCCAATGAGGTTAAACAAGGGCAAGTGTAGGGTGCTGCCCCTGGTGAGGAATAACTCCAGGTACCAGCACAGGTGAGGGGCTGACCTGCTGGAGAGCAGCTCTGCCGAGAAGACCAGGGAGTCTTCATGGATGACAAACTTGTTGAACATGCAGAGAACATTTTTTTCCATATAAGGCAAGGTGATCATAGAATGTTTAGGGGTTGCTCTGCCCCTATCCAAGGCTGTAGCCCCACCCTAGAGCTCACCAAATTCATCAGACATGATTTCCCCTTTGTAAAGGCATATTGCCTGTTACCAATCACCTCTTCATTTTCAATGTGCATTAGCAAAGTTTCCAGAATTTGTTTCATGATCTTCTCTGGCACTAAACTGAGATGGACTGGTCTTTAGTTCCCTGAGTATTTTTTCCTCTTTTAAAAAATGCATGTTGTATTTCCTTTATTCCAGTCATCAGGGACTTCACCTGACTGCCATGATTTTTCAAAAATTATGGATAGTGGCTTAGCAACCTCATCTGCCCTCAGGACCTAGGGAGGAATCTCATTGGGTCCCATGGGCTCTGTCAGGTTCCTTAGGTGGTCTTGAAACTGATCCTCTCCTATGGTGGACCTGGGGATTTTATTCTACCAATTCCTAAATTTTCTATTCTGGACTTAGGAGGCATGGCTGGAGAACATTGTCACAGAACAGACCTTGGAGATCAAGCACAAAAACTTAGCCTTTTTCAGAGAACTTGTAGGTGGGATCTCATAGGAAGTATTCCAAAGGGGAAAGAATTCCATCAAAGTTTGTTGGCCTTCAGGGAGAGCATTCTTCAAGTACAAGAATGGTCCATCCTCATGAAAACAAGGAGACAGCTATTAGTAGGCCAGCTTCATGAAACAAGAAAGTTGTGACACGTCTTCAACAAAAAAAGTACAATACAGGTGGGGGACAGGGGCAGGATACAGAGAAGTAATAAATAAACACTGCCAAGGCATGTAGAGGCAGAATAAGGGAAGCCAAAATTCCATCGGATTGCAAGAAGTGCCAGGGGCAGTGGATGTTTTTACTGCAACATTAGTCGCAGGAGGCTGACCATTGCAGGATGGGGTTGGGGATTCAGTGACAGCAGACATGGAAAAGGCAGGCCTTCACCACCCTGATTGCTGTGACCAGCAAAGTCTGCCAGGTCTCTGCACTCAGTGAAGGAGGAGAAGAGCTGTCAGTCCATTTTGATGGTCAAGTCAGGGATGATGTGGGAGCACTTCACACCCACACACAGCCTGGGACCGTCTCTGCTGCACCCCAGGGTGCTGAGGGACATAGCTGATGTCCACGTACAACCAGTTTCCATCAGCCTTTCAAGGCTGCAGATACCAGGGAGAACCCCAACAACTGGAAAAAGCCAAGTGTCACAGCTGCCAGGAACCACATGTCTGTTGGCTGACCGTCAGTCTGGGGTAAAATCAAGGAGGGGTACATCCTGGAGCCTACATCTGGGCACCTGAGGGAGAAGACAGTGATGGAGAGCAGTAGCAAGAATTTACCAAGGGTATTTGTTGCTGCTGGAGAAAGAGTCTCACAGTCAAACTCTCAATCCAGAGAATTTACATTTGCAGAAATAAACTAGGCATTCATCTGAAGTAAACACAAACTGAGCTACATGATGTTTTCTTCAGCTGTGAAATGCTTACTTTTTCAGAGGTTGGGTGATTGGAAAGTGGGAGCCAGAGCCAAATTCTCATAACTCCCAAGGCTAGATGGAAGATCACTGGACACTGTACTTATTCTACAGGAAAATGATTCTACTTTTGCTGCATTTTATCCTTTTGTGGGGCAGCTGTATTATGAGGGATACTGAAATATGTACATAATGAACAAATTCTTAGGGATCATAATCTGCAGAATGTCTCTTTTGCTGCTTTCTATCCATCAAGTTTTCCTGAATACAATGAGTATTGTATTGTATGAGTATTCTATGGAATAGTCAATATGTACCATCCTAGTAGCAGCACTAGCCACTCTCATTTCTATATAGTTTCAGAAAATAAAATGCAATCTGCTTTCCATTGTTTCTCCTATTGCACAAGAGCTGGGAAGTATATGATTCAATAAAACACACTGGTTTGTTAAGGTAGAGAAAGATCCAGAAGGAAAGATGTGTATGAATATTTTAGATTCCTGAATATGTCTTCCTCTTTTAGTCTTCACTGAGTCTTCAGGATGACTGGAAATACAAAGCCTGATTTTAAACCAGTGGGAGTCAGGTCAGCTCCATTAAGGACCAATCTGTAAGGCAAAGTGGCCTCTGAGTGTCAGGCTCACCTGGGAATCTTGAAAGGGAAATTCAGTTAGCCATGAAATTGGTGTATTTTTATAAGCTGATGGAGACATAAGAGTAGGACTCCCCCATTATTAAGAACAGAAATAAAATTTAATCACACTTCCCAAATAGCTCATAAATATAAAACCCCTACAGTGAAAATTATGTTACTCTGAAGCAGAAGAATAGTAGGGAAACGTACATGATACATTCAGCAATTCTACAGAGCTTCCCTAATGCAGAAAGCAGCAACTCATCTTTCAAGCCCTATCTTTCAAAAATAAAACTAACCAATTTCTCAAGTATCTCCAAAACACCTGTAGAAGTAATGTTAAAAATAATGAAGAAAGAGTTTTACCCAGTGTCCCAAGACAGAGAGAATTATACAAGGGAAAAATTCTCTCCTGTTTCATTAAGACCAATTTTTTCCCAGAATAAAATCACCACCTTGTTTTTTGCGTCCTTCTTTATTATGCTATTCACAATTCTCATCACAAATCTTTGAAATGCAACCTTACTCTCCCCTTCTACTGCAGCTGCAGTGATCCATAATTTGAGTTCACAGCAGATGCAAGCCTTATTGCAGACTCCTTTTATGGAACTTCTAGTAGGAAATAAGGAAATTAGTTTGATGTGTTATTGTTTAGGAGTGGTGTTCTCCAGTTTTGTGCTCCCACTGAAACCACAAACTGCTCACTCCCTCCTCTCCCTCTCTGGTGCGGTGTGCTTGAGAGGGGAGCTGGGGCACAAAAGGCAAAGACCAGGGGTTGAGATAAGAACAATTTACTGGAAACAACAAGATAAGAAAATAATCAGAAACAGCAACAATACTAATGACAGAATGTACAGGAGAGGGTGATTCACATGTAAAATGCCCACCTACAGCCTTGACCAGAAGACAGCCCTACTCCCTTGAAGAGACTGCCTTCCCCCACTCCTGGCAATGAATTGAGATGGTATAGAATAACTTCTGGGTTCTGGCCATGACCCTGCTGGCTACTGCAAAAATTAACCCTGTCCTGGCTGGAATCAGGACAGATTAACATATATAGTTAACATATTAAGATAGATTAACATAATAAGTTAACATATTTTCATTTCCTCCCTTCCTTTCTTGTCCTCCTGTTACTGAATTCCCAGATTCTTCATCTGAAGTCTGTCCAGCCACAGTCTGTTGTAATTGGGGCCTTTGAGAGAACAGGTGTATGACCTACAGCCATTATAATTATGAAAGAACAACTTATTACCTGAAAGAAAAACCTGACAGAACAACTACTTGTGGAGACCACTTCATTATAAGAGACAGGCTGACCTCGGTTCTGTCTTCTCACACTGTCCTCGAGATCTCTTCTTGAGATAAAATTAGACTTCCAAATTTTTAAGTAGAAATCTCAAAAGCCCTTCAAGAAAATCCTTTGGGGTAGGAGTTTCAGGGCTAGTATAATAAGCTGTTTCACATCCTCCACATTGAAACCGCCTCTCTGAAACTTTTTATACCTCAGTTAGAGATCTGTTAAGCAGAAAGCTATGAAAAAGCTCTTTTTTGGCTCTGCAAGCAAGCACCCAATGGAGATTGGACAGTCACAACAAAAAGAATTGCTGCTAAGTGAAATACATAATTTCAGAACCTTAAGTCAGAAGAAAGGAAAAAAGCAGGGCCAGAAGCACAGGTTAGGCTTGCACATTGAAGCTTATCTATACCCCTTGTGAAACACATATTGTCTTAGCAGGCACACTTTCACTGCAAAAGCATGTAATACGTAAACAGTCTTAAAAAACCCCTCAAGACTATCTTTAACCAGGTTCATCTGAGCATGATTTAAAAGAATGAGTTATCAACAAAGTGGGTGGTTGCATGTGGGAAGTGAATGAAGTTGTTCGGCAGTGAGGAGTTAACGAATTCTGGTGGGTGTTGCTATTTTTATTTAAGGCACACAGAGTTGCTGTTAGTATTAATACAACCTCCGATAATCAGTTGCTTAGTCTTTAACCATTACAGGGTATTAGAAAAGGTATCTTCTCAGTCCCAAAACTAGTTCAATTAAGTTGCCTAGAAAGTGAACTACAATCTGGCATTTTTTATGCCTTCACTGTACAAAGTTTCACAGTACATACATTCCTTCTCCCTGGAGGAAGAAACAGGTCCCTATCAGTAATAAAATATAATTTTAATATACACAAAATCATATATTTCTGCTGTATTTTACTGCCAAAAGTACAGGCAATTGTAAACCGCAGTTTCATTTTGTGATGTAAAACACAATTGCCCACTTTTTCTTTGTAGTTTGACTGTGTCAAAATAGCCTTGTTTTTTCACTTCAAACTTAATTGCTCATCTGAGGAGTGAAAGATGCAAATGAAGGTTCCACTGCAGATCAGCCTTCCTTATAGTTTGATAACTTTCTTATTTAATAAATTTTGTGATTATATAGATGAAGCAAAATCAGGAAGTCTAACAGCAACCATTTCATAATCACTGCCTGTTATTTCATTTCATCCAGTTCCAGTTGATTCAAGATTCCTAGACTTACATGGGATTTAAGTTTTGCAGCAGCAGAACTTTTAGGTCAGTGTTTAAGGAGCATCACCACTCGTAGCAAGAAATCAGAATGGAGTAACTGAGTAACTGAGAGGTCCATGACATTTTCCAGTCAGAAACTTGCTTGGATATTTCTGCATGATTTAACATGGTTAATTATTATTTAAAATGCTCTAGGTTTTGCCAGCATATAGCTCTGGAATAGCCCAGACACATCCAGCTTTGTTAGTTTCCCAGTGTCGCCTGGCCACTGGCTGTGCTGTGCAAATGCCTCTGCAGCAACAATGTGCTTTCTGGAAACCAGGAATTGCCAGGCATCTCTTGTACCCAGACCACCACCTCACTGATCATAATCGTGCTTGGGATTTGCCCTGGGTGTTGGCAATCCCCTTCTGCACAGTGAAGATGGCCTTCCCTCTTGGTAGTCATTACTGCAATACTGGATACCAATTATATGCCAGTTTCAAAATCTGTCTGGCTTTATCATGGAATCCACCAACCCAGAGCCTCCACTGAAGAATGGCACACATATGTGTGATCTGATCTTGCAGGCTTGGGAGGTCTATAGTTGCTGCAAGTACAGCTATAAACTCATTGACTCATAGCACTTACACTTTTCAGGAAGTAATGTTTTACCTAAATTTCTTGGAGAAAAAGCATTTTAAAAGCAAAAAAATATAGACAGAACCATTTTCTATAACATTCATTTCTGAGAATAAAATTAGAAATCAGTGTTGATACCGTGGGAGTTACAGAACTTGTCCTGGGTATGTATGGGAGCTGCTTTTCTTTTCCCTCAGCCCAGCAGGTGTTTCTGCCTCTATTTGTCTTGGAAGCTGTAGGGTTGGGATACAGCAAAACTTGTGTGGCTGTAGAGCCACAGTGTAGAAGTTCTCTTTCTCAAGTGACACAGCCAGAGCAGAGAGAGTGTCTTTGGCTGGTACTTACCTGGTTGTCCAGACATCCATTTTTTTCTCATTTGACAGGGCAATAGGATAAAATAGCTCACACTCTAGACAGTGAAGCATTCACTGAGAAACTGTGGTAGGTGCCTCAGCTGTTTTTCTGAAGCTCAGTGTGGAGGACTCAGAAAAAAGAGCCTATTTGATTTGCATAAATTAACTGCCTTTAACAAAGGCTTAGTTGTGTTGTGGTTTTTTTCTTTTCCTCCCTGTTGCATCTAATAGAAAAAAAACCCAAATTACAGTGTTTTAACAGTGAAAGTGTGTGAATGAGTGTGACTTACCAGGGACCAAGATTCTCAAAGCAGACAAGCCACTTTGCCTGCTCTGTCTTTCTGTCATGGTGTACTATTAAAAGCATCGTACTTGCATATCAAAAGAGCCTGTGAGTCACGACAGAACTTCTGAATCACAAAAAGTCTCGCTTGTGCCACGGATGAAAAAATAGCTTTGCTGTGAATGCTAGCAGGCAGCAGATAATTGAATACCTATGTTTATGAGAGTAGATGTCCAAAGCAGAGCTTCTATGTTCCCAGGAAGCAGCCTCCTACTTGAGCTACTTGATAGTTGCAAGGACCATAGGGTGGACCTGAAAATATTCATAATACATGGTTTAAATACAGATGGCATGTCCTGTGTTCTCCAATTCTTCAAGGGATGTAAGAAACCACTTAAGAGACTGATGACATGTTCTGCTTCTGCAAGCAGACTATTTGGGTTAGGAAAGCTGGAGCCTGGAAAAGAGTGGGTAAAAAAAAAGACAATTTCCTGGAAGAGAAGGGAGACTGGAGATCAGAGGGCTGAGTGAAGATGAATGCCAGGAGATGCCCAGCATTCTTAGCCAGCAACACACAAGAGAAGTGACTGCCAGAGGTGACACAGCAGGAGCTGTGTGAACACACGTGACATTCTGCCTGACAACACTGGGCCAGCAGTCACCTCCCTGCTGCAGACTGAAGTTGACAATTGGAAGCCTAATGCTGGGGGAAGTAAGGGTGTAAGTACTCAGCTCAGTCCCCAGATCCTTGATGAACTGTCATTCAATATACCTTATCTGGGAAACCTTGACAAGTTGCTTCATATTTTTGATTTAATGATTATTAAAGTATTTCAGAACTAAGATTTACTAATGTGTGCCAACAGATGCACACAGATGCTTTGGAGTAGAGATGCTATTGCTCTTTCCCACAGTCATTGAAAGAAATGATGAAAGAAAAAAAGCACAGGAAGTATTTACCTCAATGATTTTCAGCGCTTTTTTCTCTTAAACAAGATTTTTCTGCTATAATGGAAGGATAACATTGTGAAAAGCAATATTGAAAATTTAAAAAAAACTTCACACTGAATATTTATCCAATCTGTTTTATCAGAAATAACATAAGATGGGGTATCATACACAGTCTGTTGTTGACCATCCCATTAATTCATACAAGAATGGCAGACTTCTAGCCGTATAATGCTTCTAGCCCACTAATTCATACAAGAATGGTAGACTTCTAGCCATATAATATGGTATATTATACCATAATATACTTTCACTGTTGATGTGAAAGTATATTATGGTATCTCCATTAGAATTGTGAAGATACTGAAGCTGTGCTCTACATTATTCTTACCAGCCTTTAAAAAAAAAAAAATACAAATTGTCATTGGTACACTCTTAAAAAGACACAGATATGAAGAGTAGCAGATAATAGAATTTCACTTCTGTGATCTGAACATCTTGACTGCTGTGTCTCAAGCAAATTGTGCATACATAGACAGCAACAAATATGATCTGTATGCTGATGAGTGACTAATGTATATTACATTTATTCTGCAGCTAACTGAGATATAGGATTGACTGTGATCTATAAGGCAATATAACTTGTCAGTGCAAAATGACAATCATGTTGGTTTTAGCTGTATAAAAAGGGACATTACATAACCTCTGCATTTGGCTTTACCGTGATTGTTTCTAGCATATGGCATTCAGTTTTCAACATCCATGACAGACACTGAAATCACACAGAGTCAGAAAAAGGCACAAGGAACGTTTAAGCTAGGAAAGTAGGCTGTATTTTGAAGGACAAAAAATGCAATCCATTTAGCTTGTCAGGCAGAGAGAGTGAAGGGATCTGCTTGATACCAGTGAAAGCATAACTTTTATAAAGAGTTTTCCTACTCAATATAAAAATATTTTTTTTTTGTTTGGGAATCCAATGTGAACAAGGTCAAACTATAAATAAAGTGCTTTTTTTTTTTTTTTTTTTTTTTTTTTGCCAGGAAAGGTAGTTATCAATGAAAATAGTTTGGCACATCTTATTGAAGACCATAATGAATTCTCTACTACTACTGACAAATTATTGATCAAGGTCTTCCTAGAGATATTTGAATAAACATACACAACTTTAGGTGTTGCCAGTGGTGTATATTACATAGATCATCAGACTATAGGATAACAGTTGTTTCTTTTTTATAGAAAATTTAGCTACATATATGAATGAAAGGAACAGCTGTGGAACACATCACAGTTTAATAGTCGTTTAATAGTTGTATAACTTGTGTTAAGTGTCTCAGCTTAAAACTTGAATGGAAAAGGACATCTCTTCATGTCGCTGACATGAAAAACTGAAAGGCACACTTAAAAAAAAATTGGAAAATTTACTGTAAGTTTAAAGGAAGCCTGAAGAAAACTTTGTGTAAATTGTAACAATCCTTGAATACTGCAAGGCAACAAAACATGTCTGAGAACAAATTTGAATGTGATAGTATCCATCCATTCACTTAGGCTGAGGGCAAGTACATGAGTTTCAACAAGGTCAAGTACTGGGTGCTGTCCTGGGTCAGAATAGGCTGGGGCAGAGTGGCTGGAAAACTGATGGCAGAAAAGGAGCTGGGGATGCTGTTCAACGGTGGCTGAACATGAGGTAGTGTGTGCCCAGTGGCCAGAAAGGCAGAGGCATCCTGATCGGAATCAGCAATAGCATGGCCAGAAGGACTGGGGCAGGATTGTCTCCCTGTGCTCAGCACTGGTGAGGCCACACCTCAAGTTCGGGATCCTAACTATAAGAAAGACATTTAAGTGCTGGAGCATGTCCAGAGAAGGGTGATGGAGCTGGAAAAGGGTCTGGAGCAAAAGTTTGATGAGAGGTGGCTGAGGGGGCTGGGGCTGTGTAGTCTGGAGAGGCTCAGGGAAGACCTTATCCCTCTCTACAACTGCCTGAAAGGATACTAGCAATGTGGGGCTGGGTTCTTTTCCCAGGCTATCAGCAACAGAACCAGAGGACAGAGCCTCAAGCTGCACCATGAGAGGTTCAGATTGGACATTAGGAAGAATTTCTTCATGGGAAAGGTTGTTAAACATTGGAACAGACTGTCCAGGGAGATGGTGGAGTCATCATCCCAGGAGATGTTCAAGAAAAGACAGGATATGGCACTCAGTGCTGTGGTCTAGTTGACAAGGTGGTCATCGGTCAAATGTTGGACTCAATGATCTTAGAAGTATTTTCCAGCCTAAAAGATTCTGTGTGTGATATGCAAGATAAAGATTGCAGCATGAAGAGGAGTCACAGAACTGAAAAAGTGCTGTTAGTTACAATCTTGTCAATAAATTGAGGTGAGGAAGTAAAGAACGCCAAGCATGATGAAATGATGTCCTTGGACAACTCTTGGCTGAAAAAGACAGGTGATCCTATGTTTCTTAGCATTCATTCATGACCTCTGCAATATTTCTTTGTGTCTTGGTGCTGTGCTTCGTGGCAGTATGTCTCCAGTCAGTAAAGCTTGTCCAGAGCTTTTGCAGATACATTTCCAGCAGAACAATTTTGCCTTGGCATTGTTTTTGGGAGTAGCACTGTGATGATTTTGTGAATTCTGTTGAGATTCTCTTCTGGAGGTGTCAACAAGAGCATGGGTATGTGTTCCTTATTGTCAACTTGAGATTCAAGAAGAAAAGCACACTGTAAAATTGTGAACATGGTTTCTACCTTTAAAAATAAAAAAAAAAAATTAAAAAAAGAAGACTGATATCTTCAGAAGAAGGAAGATATTTAGAATCACTGAATGGTTTAAGGTTTTTTTGACACTTAAACTCATCTAGACCAAACCCTCTATCACAGGCAAGGACACCTTCCACAGGTCCAGCTTACTCAAAACCCCATCCAATCTGATCTTGAGCACCTCTCCATCAGAGATGGAGCACCCACAGCTTCTCTGGGAATCTGTTCCAGTGTCTCACCACCGTTACTGTACAAAATTTCTTTCTTATGGCCAATCTCATTTTAGAGTATTTCAGTTTTAAATTGCTACCCCTTGTGCTATCACTAAAGGCACAGGTAAAAGTAATTTGTATAATAAATAATTATATAAGATCCATGTTAGAAAAAGATATGTTGAAAAACCACAATAAAATCTCTACTGGAGTGTTTTCTTCTCCAGGCTAAACAAGCTCAAATTTCTGTCTTCACAGGAGAGGTGTTTCAGGCTATTCATCATCTTCATTGCCTAACTTTAACAAGTCCTTGTCTTTTCTGTGCTGGAAATACAAGAGCTGGATGCAGTACTGCAGGTGGAGTCTCACAAGAGCAAAGGCACAGAACCCTCTCTCTCACCCTGCTGGCCACATTGCCTTTTGTGCAGCCCAGCATACAATTGGCTGTCAGGGCAGCAGGTTCATATGTAACTTTTCATCTACCAACACGCCCAAGACATGCAGGGCTGCTCTGTATTCACAATTCCTCTGCTGATGCTGATGACTGCCCAAATCAACTGGATATTGTTGAACTTCATGAGGTTCACATTGTCTCAGTCCTCAAGCTTGTAAAGGTCCCTCTAGATGTCATCCTGTCCCTTCAGCTGTACCACTCACCTTAATGTCATCTGCAAGCTTGCACTCAAACCACTGCTTCTGCCATTAATAAAGACACAATCTTATCAGGGCCAATACAGATCCCTGAGGGATTGTCAGGGATCCCCTTGGAATACTGAGGCATTAATAACAAATCCTTGGATACAGCCAGTTTCTTATCCATCTAGTAGTCTATCAAAGAAGCATATCTCTCCTAATTTATCAACAAGGATGTTGTGTGAGACAGTGCCCTCAATGGCTTAAGTTCCCACCTTACCGATTGCCATGATTCAATGTGTTAATCTGCTGGAGGGTAGGAAGGGCCTTCAGAGGGATCTGGACAGGCTGAGACAACAACATGAGGTTCAACAAGGCCAAGTGCCAGATCTTATACTTTGGTCACAACAATCCTATGCAGCCCTACAGGGCTACAGGGGCAGGGGATGGGGTGACTGGAAAGTGGCCCAGGGGAAAGTCCCTGGGGGTGCTGGTCAACAGCCAGCTGAGCATGAGCCAGAGTGTGCCCAGGTGGTCAAAAAAGCCAGTGGCATTCTGGTGTGTATCAGTGTGGTGGTGAACAGGACTAGGGAAGTGATTTCCTCCTGTACTTAATAGTGATGAGGCTGCATCTCAAATCCTGTGCTCAGTTCTGAGCCACTCAATTCAGGAAGGACTTTGAGGTGTTAGAACAGGTCCAGAGAAGGGCAATGAAATGGGTGAAGGTTATGGAGCACAAGTCTGTATGAAGGGAGGCTGAGGGGAGACCTTATTCTCCACAGCTGCCCAGAAGGAGGTTGTAGGAGGACAGGTGTTGGCCTCTTCTCCCAGGCAACCAGCAACAAGACCAGAAGATGCAGCCTTAAGCTGAGGCAGGGCAGGTTTGGATTGGACATTAGGAAGAATTTCTTCACAGAAAGGGTGATTGGGCATTGGAACGAACTGCCCGGGGAGGTGGTGGAGTCACCATTCCTGGAGGTGTTCAAGGAAGGAGTGGGAGTGGCACTTAGTCCATGGTCTGTTTGACATGGTAGTGTTTGGTCACAGGTTGAACTCTGATCACAGAGATCTTTTCCAGTGTAGCTGATTTTGTGAATCTGTGATAGAAGTTTGATTTGATGTTATCTGTTGTGGCTCTAGAATCACATACCCAAGTTGTATTTACCAGCAAATGATTTGATGCTAGCTGATGGTCATCATGATGGGCACCACGTGTCCATACCTAATGTGTCCATGCCTAATACCACATACCTTATGTGTCCATGTGTCTGCACCTAATACATGATTCTTACATGAATAAGTTTACAGATTACATGTAAAACCAGATTTCTGTAGAAACATCCCAGATTTCCTAGTCTATACTAAGAGAAAACTGTGCAAGTATAAAAAGAAGATTATTGGAGGACCTTGCAAACAGAAGGGGAATTTTTTTGTGGTTTCCTGTATGCAGTCATCATTATTTCCCTTCAGCCAAGAGGAAAACCATGGCAAGCACACAACTGGTACTGACAAACAGACATTGCGTTACTTGAAATGTAGATACAAGACAAATCTATGACCAAAAAAAACAAACAGAACTTGCAAAAGGAATTTGAATGTGCAACTCCATCTGCTCAAACTGCCAACATAAACACATTTATTGGGTGTCTAGATGACACATACTAGTACTACTTTCAGCTTATATGATTGAGTGCTGAAGAGCCAGCAAGGAAGAAAAAACTGTTTTATGAGAAACACATTATCAAAAATACTCTGAAAAACTAAGCAAAATGCAGATAAAAACAAGGACTGAGGAAACGAATACAGAGAAGATTAAGGTATATCCACATCTGTCATTTCCCACCTGTAGGAAATCATGTTTTTTCATGTCCATGTGGTCTCTACAGAGGGTATTGACCAGTAGCCATAAGGCTTCTAACTAGGTAAACAGCATCTCATGGAGCCCTGTTAGGAAAGGATGAGGTTGGGAAGTGTTAGCAAAAGAATGAACATTATGATCAGCTTTTATGTGATGAAAACTCCACTTTTTTCCCACTTGTCACATTATTTTGCCCTTTGGGGAAGTCAGGGGGCTTTTATCAAATTTCAGATTGAATTTAGATGAATATGTACATCTACAAGATATTGCTTCTTTTGTCTCATGTTTCCTCCTTCCTTCTGTTCTCTCTCCTTCTTTAAGACAAACTATTGGGAAGTTCAAAATATTGCATACCTCAAATTAGAGACTACCACTTTTAGATGGATTCAAAATCCTGTTTTAGATGGAAATTAGGAGGTTTCTGCCAAGAAGTCATAAATGCCTTTTCAATTCCAGAACTGGTAGTTGATAAAACTATGTACCTGTGAATAAGTAAGTTAGTTAATTCAGTGTAAATACATCACTGTTACAAATGTAACGGTGTTTGGTTATTTTTTTAGTTCTGGCAGTTTATATATTTTTTTTTACTATCTTCTGGAATGAAATGATGAACTAATAATACTGTTAATATTTATATTATTTATATTTTTTTTATATTTCTAATAGACTTCCTTCAACCTGATCAAAAAACTTTTCATGATGATTTTGTTACTTCACTGCACACTTGAAAAGATTCTTCAAACAGCTTAGAAATGCAACTGTTGGTCATCATATTGCAATTATTAAGTGATTTTACAGGAGTAGGTTTGGATGCAAGGACTATTAATTATATCCGAGAATTAGATTATTCACCATGGTTCAGAGTTCACAAATCACTCAAAAGAAAAATTAATTTCAGCATAGGTGGAATTTGCTCTTTGGTAAAGCAGGAAAAGTGTTCATTTGTGGACAGCAATATAGCAGAAATAAATCGTAACATCTTACTTTAATTCCTTACGACAATTTATTTGTGACTACATGTCTAAAGTGCTTTATCTTCTGTTAGCAATGCATAGTTAGATAAACCATCACTGATAGTATGCTGGACATTATTATTTGCTTTTATTGGTTTTAAGCATGAGAATGAGACTAACACAGTCTTCTTTGAACAGTTACCTACAGTGGTTTATGTTACTTCCATGACCAGTGATAAGCCAATCCCATTCTATAATGTGTGTTGGCTCCACCATACAATGTAATTCCATGGATAAAGTTTATCAGAGAAAGATCTCAGGCAATAACAGCAAGTCATGTCCATTTTTTTCACATAAACCTCTGTTAACAGCAGACACCCAAATTCTATTGTATTCTCTTTAAACACAATCAGAGGTGAAGTCCACCAAGCACATTGATTCATCCTTTGTGTCATGTGGGAAATACAAACAAACTTGTCAACAAAATATTTTGACATATTTCACCCATTCATGCTTATACTTCTAGTGAGAGATAGGTTTTACTAATATTTGTGTAGCATTTCCTGTGTCTTCTTAAGAACTTTCCTGGCTTAGTTAATACAATTCGCATCATGAACAAGCCTTGGCAGTAAAACAAAAAAACTTCAAGAGTGTAAGAACTAACATCATCCAATCTGTGCTTCAGTTAATTATGTATCTGTGAGTGAGCAGCATGTGTCATTTGCAGGTTCTAATGATGGGATATTTTTTGACAGTACTATGCCAGTACTGGCCTCTTTAGGAGAAAGAAAGCATCAGAAGATAACTCCAGCATCCCCTGGGAGTGTCTGAGCCTTGCCTTCCCAAGCCTTTGTAGACTTAGGCTGAAAGCTCTAGCTGGGACCTGCGGAGTGAATACTCATGGTAGTAAATGACAGAGAAGCTGTGTTTATGGTCATTTCATCATATTCTTTTTTAGTATCATATTTTCACTTTTAGATGGAGTTGGAAAAGTTAAGGTAACATAGTCTGATTATATAAATTTTTCTGGGAAAATGAAGTGTATGAAGTAGCCTGTGCTGGATTAAAATCTAGCTCCCAACTTAACTTCTTACTTCAGACTAGGTATTTATCATGCTTCATTCCTTTTTTTGTTTTTCTCCTTAATAATCCCAAGGATTGCATAGTTGCATAATCAGCTCTTCCTTATACAGGGAAAAAATCAATTACTGGCAGATACACCAACTGGGTTTTTTCTTCACTTACCTAGTTGCTATGCTACAAATAATGGACAAGGTCCATTTTGATCATATATGCTATAATAACTTTCATTACCAGATCAGAGTAATAATTATCTTATCCTGGGACTCAGGCTGCACAGCCACTGACTTCAGCAGTCTCATGGCAGAGGAATTTTTTGTTGGTGGCAAGTACCCCATCAACTCATTTTTGAAAGCAGTGGGAAGAAGCAGGTTTCTTTTTCTTATATTTCTCAGATGTTGCAGGATCAGCTCAGGTGCTCTGAGACTCTGGATCAAGTAATTGAATTCTTCATTGGTACAGCATCACAAGTGAAGAAAACATCAGAAAGTGAAAGTGTTAAAGAGAATAAAGGCACTCTTATTCTGTTAAAATCTATCCTTTTGCTCCTAGAAATATATTGGCTGATTATTCTTCTAATTCTGAATATGCTTGGCTTCAGGACTCACCTAAAGACTCATTTCTATAGTTGTGTAGAAGTCAATATTTTAGAAGACATAGAGAATCTGATAAGCTACTGAATAATGAGACAGACTTTTTTTTTTTTTAACATTATTAGATTGAAGTATACACAATAAATAATTAAATGTATTAGCACATATATGATAATATGAAATGCTACTAAAGGAACACCCAGTGCATAACTTTTAAGAAACTAAGTATCTCTCTCAAGACAATCAACTATTTTGGGAGAAAAAAAAGCTACATTTTAGCTTAAAAGTTAATTACTATGTAACAGTCACAGCAGAGCATTACACTTCTCTTCCAGGTGGTAAGGTGCCTAGGCAAGTTTATCCCAGAAAAACTAAACATACTTCAATCTTACAACATTTTGGAACAATGACTCAGTTTTTCATAGTTGGCCAAGGTCTCACCTTGACTCATGTGAGTATCTAGGGCATGCACATGTAACTGGTTGCGAACTAAAAACCAAAAAATTTGTGGGAGGAGGGAAGGGTGTTAACCATTCTTCCACCAGCAGTTTTCCACAACTCTCATGCTTTCCCACATGACAGCTGGAAAAACAGAAAAGGCCTGTTTTTGACAGTTCTTTTGACAAGGAAACTATACAACTTCAGAGTGTTTGGAACTAAAGCCAAAAAATAAAAATACTACTACTAATAATAAAAAAATCATAAGCAGTGTTTGTTATTGACATTTCTCCCTAAACGTGCTAATGAAAGAGACTGTCCATATTTTTGGTTTTCGTCTCTTGCATAAATACTGTCACTCAAATAACTGCACTTATTTTTGTAAGCAGGCTGGAGGTAATCCCAGAGATTTTTAATCAAAAACCAGGGTTGAAGCAGTCAGAGATTCTCAGGAGCATCCCCCTTCCCCACCAAACACAATCAAAAGGTTCCTCAGGAACACTGTGCTCTGCTGAATATTATTTTGAGCAGCAGTGTAAATGAGTTTGGTAGCAGCAGATCCCTTGTTTTACCTCTCCAGTGTGCTGCCTTAGGACAGCTGTGTGCTTCACGTAATGCAAATCAGCCTCTTACAGTTCTGGCACCAAATCTCGAGCTCTTGTGCTGCCTGCTGCCACCAGGGCAAAGGTGAGTCGTGTGGAGCAGCAGCTGTTGCTGGAAAAAGTTGTTTTCACTCCTCTCTTCACAGGAAGAGCAAGTGAATTTACCACTGCAGGGCCTGGTCCCTTCACCCTGTTTCTCATCTCCACTCACCTTATTATTCAGTAGCAAAACCAGCCTTTCTCCCACTCTTTTTCCTTCCTGCTGCAAAAGACAATTTTCCTTGCCTAGAGTAATAGCTTGGAAAACAGCTCATTTCAGCCTTGACGTCCACAACATCATCCTGAGAAACAACTATGGGAGAGGGGTTTTTGCAAGTACTATTTGAGAAGACTTCTGGTGTTATTTTTTAAAAAAAAAATATTACTCTCCTCTTTGAAGAAACAGAAAGTGTTACAGTGTTTTAACCAGACTGAACTGCATGGAAGATTTTTATTCCAAAAAAATCTATTTTCTTCCCCAAACTAGATTAATTTGCAAGAGTTGTGATTTGGTTTTTTTGCTATTTTCTCATGATAAAAGATGTTAGAAATACAGTTAAAAACTTAGGCATGTCTTAAGTAACCAATTTTATGTCATTGTGAGTTTTCTTAAACTGCAAGACCTCTCACAAGAATTGCCAATATAAGTAAGTAAAAGTCACTTTCACATGTCTATTTTTTCTTTTTTTTTTTTCCCCACTGGTATCAATAAACCAAATATTTTTTTAAACTTCATTCTCAGTAACATAACACATTCTTATGCAAAGAAAGCAAGATAGAGGATGATGACTTGCCTATGGCAGACTAAAATTAAATTTATTCTCCACTTTCCTGCTGTGTTTCTCTTTCCTCCCACCATTAGTCTGGAGAGTTTGTAGGAAAGATAATCTGCTAGGCATTAGTATAGTGTCAGCACAATGGGGAGTGCAAAGGTCTTTTAATGATAAACCATGTAATGACAAACTTTGCAACACAGCCTTGAGAACGGTAGTGTCAATGCCCTTGGTGCCAAGTTCACTTGTCACTTGACAAGTTGATGTATACAAGTGACTTCAGTCATGAATTCAGAGGACATTCCTGGTGTTATCCTTGACGCACACAATTCTGCCTTTGTGAAGTCTTATCCCAACACTCTCAATAGTGATCCTCTTAGGGTGGGTTCACTATATACTTTGACTTAGGTTGTTGGAGCAGAATGTCATTCTGGGGATGCATTTCCAAGTTAACAAAATCAATTTTTCTCGGCTTTTCATTTTCCAGAGATTGTTTTCTCTTTTTCTGTAGACCAGCTCCATTGAATGAGGCTGCCTGCTTCTGCAAGTTCTGGTGCCTCAGCTAGCACCTATTCTCTATTCCTACACTCTTCTAATGTCCAGTACAGAGGCTGAGAACCGACAAGACAGTCTGACATCTGAAGGTTTTAAAAGTCTTTTCCAACCTACAAATCCTATTGGAAATTAAACTTCTGCAAGTGGTTACAACCCGCAGGTTGGTTGCAGAAGTGAGTTGCCAGGCACTCGAAAGACACTACCAGACACCTTGTCCAACCTCTCACCTCTTCCCAGGGGGAAGCTGGGACTCCAAAACCCACTGGGCATCTCTCCTGTCGTTCGCGCCCCTTGCGCGAGGGAGGACACCTTTCTGGGACGGGGGCATCAGCGGCGGGGGAGGCCGAGGGCTGGGGGCGCACCCCGCACACCGCCCGCCCCCCGCCCGCGGGAAGGCGAAGGGCGCGGCGATGCCTCCCGCCCTCCTTGAGCCGAAACCACTCCCCCTAAAGAAAGTCACCAGGGGGTGGGGAAATGGTGACAGCTCCAGGAAGCCGCCGGCGGCACCGGGAGACAGCGAGGGGAGGCAGCCCTCAGGGTGGCAGCTCCCAGCCCGCTCTCGCCAAACCCGCCGCCGCCGCCATGGGCTCTCCGCAGCGCCCGCCGCTCGCCCACGTCTTCAAGGGGACCTTCGTGCACTCCAGCGCCTCCGCCCCCATGGAGATCCTCCACGGACACCTTCTGGGGGTGGACGATAACGGGACAGTGAGTGGGGGGCTCGGGCGGGGTGTGGCGGGCGGCGGGGGAGATGCCCGGCGGCCCCCCCCGGGGCGCCCCGAGGGGCCGTGGTGCCGGCAGCCGCGCTCTGCCCTGGGTCCGCCCGCGGCGGCTGCGGACCCGAGTCCGCGTCCGGGGGTGGCGAGGGGAAGGGCCGGCCCCGACGGTCTCGGGGGAGAAAGCGGAAAATTTTCGCACTCCTGTCTGTCGGGGCAGGAGCCGCGGAGAAGGGATTTCGCACTTGCGGGAGCTGGTGGTAATCGGGATAGAGCGTCTCCTCGGCACGAGTCTGCAGGAACAGCAGCGTGCCTAGTCCTGGCATTCGTTCAGATTCTCTGTTTTCTTTCAGTTTCACTAGCTGTTTTTTTATTCTCAGGGTATCTAAACAGTGATGGTGAATAATAGCTCTGTACCCACTGCACAACTGTCTAAATGAGGCTTTTTTGTCTTGTCACAAAAAAAAAAAAAAAAAAAAAAAAAAGAAAAGAAAAAAAAGAGAAAACCAAAAAAAGAGTTAGAAAGATGGTGATGCTGGGCATTTCAGTAGTATAAGCCAGGCTTAAAACAAGCATGGCACTTACTGATAATGCAGGAGAGAGTCTGGCAGGGAAGCAATATCGTTCCCTTAACAGTATCACACTTGAAACTGAGTTTCGTAGTGCAGGTTGTGAAAGTAGGCTTGTGATTTCTTGTAGACTCAATAATATATATGAGCACCCTATGTAAAATTCATAAAAGTAATTTTCTTTCCTGTGGCTAAACAGCAGGCTTCAGTGTGTGTCAGGCTTCAGTAACGTTTGAAATCTGTGCAAAGCATATTTTGAGCATTAACAATATTTATTTTTTCTATTCACACGGGTCCATGATGGCCCGTTTCAAGTCAGCCCTTTTATAGCTGTTGAGGAGTCTGGTGCAAGGTGTATCAAAGTCTGTGAGGAGCTGTATTTTGATGAACATGAGGGGAGTAAAATCTTGCATAGTTATGTATTGGCTGGTGTTCTAAAACAATAGATTTGAATGAAAAAAAGGTTTGGCTGGTGTAACTCAGTTGCAGAAGATGGATATTCATACTCCATTCCACTCTCTTTAATGTCAGTTTCTGGAAAAGTGTGTCTACACAGCATCCTTAGGAAATCAAGATTTTTTTAGTGATTTTCCTAAAAAATATGTACATTAGTAAGCTACACCTAGGGATCTGTGCTCTCACTTACTCTCCCTCTTTTAGGGATCAAGGATTCATGGTATACTTTTTTTCCTTCTATAAATGGGCAGATGTTTTCGTTTTGTTTGTTTTTTTAATCCATTAAAACACTGTCTTCCTAAAATAAAATTTCCACCAGAATAGTGTGACAAGTACTCTTATTTTAATCTCTTTTTATTACAAAATCTTGACATTTTAATATTTCAGGGGTTGATAAAGTGATTATCCCATATGCTCTCCTCTCCCTGCTCATAATGTAGCCTCATGCAGAACAACGACTGGAATCACAGAAGAGTTGGCTTTTCAGGAAAGACATAGTGTTTAGAAAATGTGGTTACCTTTATTATTCAAATTTACACCAAAATGCTTCTGTTTTCCTCCCAAATATGTAGATTTAACTAAACAGGTATCCTTTTACCTCATGTTGCTGACTCCATTGTGGAAAAATTTTGTACTGTGTATTAGAGCTTGTATGAACAACTGGTTCTATTTTGCAGTGTGATTCCCCGCATGTCCTCCAAGGGATATAAAATGTCATCTCTCTCCACTTTGCCCCAGATGGAAAGGAAGTTTTATGAATAAAACCATTGCTTTTGTATATAAAAGTCCAAATTATCATCAAGTTAGCACAGTAAGGACCATGTTTAACTGAGTGGTTTGCAGAGTAGTGCACTGTCTCTCTTGAGGAACAGCAAAGAGAAAGACCAGTATTCCTCAGGGTAAAGAAAATATAGGTAAAAAGCATAAGTTGTTATTGAAATGCTGGTGTAATTATCCTAGGTGAGTAGAATATTAAGTAAATAGAAAAAAATAATAACCTAAAAGCCCCTGTGAAAGTCATGAAAAGAGCAAGAGTTGTGGAAAAAGGATTTTAAGAATAAGGTTTGATTTAAGCCATTTGGGAGACTGAGTGTACACAGGTCAGGTGTACAAGGAGGAAGGCATCAGGGTACCAACATCCATCTGGAGTTAATTGCTTAGCCTTTCTCCACAGGCTGGACAGTTCCTTTAGCAGCCATGTCTAGCAAGTGTTCTTGTCTCTCATTTAGCCTCACATTCCAGTTTTGGGAACTAGGCAAACAATAGGCATCATGTGTCTAATTGCAAAAGTCATTTAATAACTGTGGGAACAGGGAGGCAAGAGAGCATATGGGAGGGGAAAGAGGGATAGACCCCTTCTCATGTTCACCTATGAATTTCATAGCCAGAAATAAAGGAAGACAGCCCTGTTGGATCCAAACAAACCATGTTCCTTCAGCCAGAATTGTTCACTTCCTGTTCTCTTGTTAGCAAAATATTTGTGGTGCTTGAAGGCAGCCAGGGTTTGCTGCCTCAGGGCTGATGCACGGTTTAATGCAAGAGCTTTGGGTGTCACTTGGTGTACAAAAGGCCTGAGTCAGCCACAGGGAAATGTTTACCCCTGATATTTGGAGGCTTTAGCCCCATTATATGAGTAACACGTGAGATTCTGTGTTTTGTGATATACCTTTCCCAAAGTACCAGTTATTCTCCTCGACTTCCTTCTTTAAAGCTGAAGCTCTCAGTCTTGCACAGTTCTCTTGACTCGGTAGTGACTCTGCTGTAGAATTTCTTCTTGCTTCTACAGTCCTGAGGTGCAGAACTAATTTAAAGAACTGTGCATCCAGTTGGTTACCTTGAATGCACAAGCAAATACTGAAACAAATATCCAAAGACCTTAAAGCATTCAGATTTAGAAATGCATCCTAAAGCAATGGGGAACAACTCTTGGCTGATTAAGGAATTCCATTGGGAAGTTTGTTTGAAAAAAATGTAGATGTCTTGCTGATTTACCCATAGTCTAACTCAACCATAATACACCAGGTGTCAGGTTTAGAATAGATTTTATGTATCCAGCTTCCTTGAAACATATTTTCTTCATTTTCCCATAATTTAAGTATTTTATTTTTCTGCACCCTAAGAGTACATAACAGCCACTGCTTTTCCATGGCAACGCCTGTTTCCAGAATTTGTCATCTGGTGTTTCATGGGTTTTTTTCCTCTCTTTTTTTTCCCCCTCCCTCTTCACTCTTCTCCCCCCCAGCAGCTCTAACATTGCTCATTCTGCATCCATTTTGACTTCAGTCAAATGAATGACATTTTCTTTATTGCACATCAAATATTTTAGTAGGTCTGTATTCCAAGCCTTCTGCAGTTATACAGTTAATTAAGTTGGATGTATTCCTCTTTGCATGGGGGACAATACTGATTCTCGTGAACTATTAATGGAATACTATAATCTTACAATTTTTGCTAGTGTGGTATTTTTTTATATGACATTATTTAAATATGTTTTCTGACTGAAAATGTAAAACTTCTGTTCTTTAGACAATATAAATCATACCAGCCATGATTAATTTAAAAGACTAGGCAGCCAATAACTTCTTGTCTATAGTTTAGCAGCCTTTACAGTTTAGAAGCTTTGTTTATTTTTGCCTATGGAAAAACCAGAAAATGGTAAATTTCTATGCAAAAGAAACATACACATAAAAAATATCATTAATTAGCAAATAACTGCTAAACAATGCTTTTTTAGTCCTCTTGCTCTTCCTCCCAAGTTTCTTCCTGCTGCAATTTTAGAAGTACTAAGTCTTGCCTTTTTTAATGTGGGTTTTCTTTTCTTTTCAACTGTTGCCCTAGAAACTGCTGTCCTGAGGGTAATACAGGCCCTCAGTGTGGACATCATCCCAGGACCAAAGGGATACTGGTAGCAGGAAGAGTATTCCCTTGAACTTAGGGGCATGAGCTCTTACACCATGGGAGTTAGAAGGCCATGAATTGGTTTCTGTCAGAAGCTGTGGCTAGAGGCAAGAATTTCTCTAAGCTCAGATAGTCAGCCTTTGGCCAGTGGAGACTTCCAAGTCCTCTAAATTGTCAAGTGTTGAGGAAACTTGGATCCCACCTGGAGCCTGTAGTGGGCATTGCAGTTCCTAGGCTCCACAATCTCTGTTTCCTGAGGAGCTGTCATGCCTATTTGTGGATAGACCAGAGAATCAAAGAGTTGAGGATTCAGCTGCTAAGAGTCATGTTGTAGATTAAAATACCACGGAATTTAAAAATAAGTAGGAAATGTGCTAAAATTCTGATTAGGCAACAGCAACTCATCATCAGTAGAATCTATGTTCTCTAGAAGTCAAATGGGGTTGAGTTTGGCTCCAGAATGTCGGGTTTTATTTTGAAATAAGCAAAGATCTCATCATCCTTTTAGCCCATTCTGTAAAATGAAAATATTATCCACATTTTTTCCCTCAATTTCTTTTCTCATCCTAGGCACTGAAAAATATTGAGAAAGCCCAACACAAGCAGAAAATTAGAAAATTAGCTTGATGTCAGTCAGTCATAGGCAAAGCAGGTAATTTGACCCCTCTGGTGGTGAATGCTGCAATTCCTGTGAATATTGCATTCCTGTCAGTCTGTTGTACACCCCCTCAGCAAGTGACTGCATTGCTAGCATGATGTTACCTTAGTGTGTTACAGCACACTAAGGTCTGTGCTGTTCTGCCAAGGTATTATTTGAGAAGGAATTAACTGTTCTATTACAAGGTGGGTGCGGTTAGTCGCTGGATTATGGGGAAGTATTTCAAAATCATACTTGGTAGTCAGGAAGAACAAGTGTCTCAATGCAAACCTAACACCTCCATAGTAAGTGTGTAAAACTGGTCTTAAGATATAACTTGTTTTGTCTTCACATAAAGCTGATGTGGGATGCACGTTTAAAGTACTTAACTATGTTTTCTTTTTTAGATTGCATTTGTGGAACAAGCTGATCAGCTAGAGGAACTGGTGAAGACGTGGGGGTTCAAAACATCTGACATAAGACAACTGAGTAAACAGTATGTGTTTTATTAAAGACTAACTTCAGCAAATGCTGAAGTTTCTTCTTTGAGTGACGTGAAGCAAGTCTTTGGAATACATTTTGACAGGGAGCACATCAAATCCATATGATGCCCATAAATTTAAATGGGAAAATTTCCATTTCAATGCAGTAAGAGCCCTTTACCCAAAGGTGCCTATGTTCTGGATACGATTTGGAGAACAGTCCATGTTCTTTTTGCATTCCTTGGTTTGGGATTGCAGACATGGCTGAATGGTGCCGGCTGATGTATACTGCACAGAACAAAATGCTGCATTTAGCTTTCAGGCATAATCGCTTCTGTGCTTACAGAAGTGCCACTCTTTCTTAAGACTGCATTTTATACCCATTTTGTTAGTAGTGGTCTGTTCTTAACATGAAAGTCTAGATGTAGTAAATGTAGGTAACACTGACACTGCAACTATGAAACTCATTTGCTTGGACTTTGACACATTCCATGATAAAAATGAATATAATTAGAAGTTTTAAACCTTTTAAACACAGAGATTTTGACTTCTCACTATACTGCAGCTGGAACATTTTATTTCTTCTTCATCTACTGAAATCCCCCAACTTTATGGTGAAATGAAAATCTTTTGGACTGTATCTACTAGGCTTTGCATGTAGTAGGATTGTAAACAAATTGTGGCTTAGAATTGAGAGCTGCAGCATCCCTCTAGTAATCAATTGTTCAAAAAATTTTATGCTTTGCTGGAAGGCTAATCATACAATCTTTATGAATAATCAGATGTTTTCTTCACTTGAAATAGCCTGAGGAAAGTGGAAGGTGCAGATGAAGGTACAAGGTGGAAGAATATGGATCAGATTGAGGAAGACTTTTCAGCATTTGTTTTCAGATTGCAAGAAAACAGAAAGAAGGGGAGCTAAAAAGAGACAAAATTCAGTTAATTCAGTAGTCAGGAAGAAGGAAAGAGGAGTGATAGAAATGTTATGCAGTAAGAAGTTTCAGCACAAAACAAAATAGCCATAGCAACTTCCTAGTAATGTTGATGAATTCGTCTGTTTTATTGCATGAACATTACATGACAACATACAGAGTTACATTGTAAATAGGTCTTTCCTGTCAAGATACTGAGCAGAGCTTTTTTCACCGGTGTCTATGTCTGTATTTTTAGACACCGTTCTTCCATTAAGTCCTGAAATTCACTGATTTTATATATCTATATCGACATATAAATAATGTAGAGGAAAACTGGCATATAGAAAGTCACATTTGGTAAATATAATGGCCTGGGAGCTAGAGGCATTCCATCTATATCCATACTAGGAAACAACACTGTGTACAAATCTCTTTTTCAGGTGGATTCTACAGTGGAGTAATTTTAGTTGTGGTGAAGTCTGCTCCCTTTTGTTTGTTGCCATTTAGGGTGGGTCAATATTAGAGATAATTAGATTAATCATGCTCTTACATGGTTTTTCTCACAGTTAGATATATGTATTTTGCTGTGTAAATGGTATTATGAACTGCTTCATACCAAAAGATGGGTATGGGTAGAGGTACAGCAGGAGTTAATAGGCTGATGCTGGAAGACACAGGTTAATTTGTACTCACCATTTATTCTGGTGGATTTTACTGAAGCACACTCTCTAAAACAAAGCTAACTACCAGGGAGAATTTTGAGACATTTTGGATTATTACAATTTTATTTTCTTTCCTTAGTGAATTCTTCATGCCGGGATTGGTTGATACACATATTCACGCGCCTCAGTATTCATTTACTGGTACAAGAGTAGACCTGCCTCTTTTGCAGTGGTTGACTTCCTACACATTCCCAACAGAAGCCAAATACCAGGACAGTGGTTTTGCAGAAGAAGTGTACACCAGAGTTGTTGTAAGTCCTGCAAATGACCTTTACCTACTTGATGACATTCATTTTTGTGTAATATAGGTATGTTTTCAGAAGGTCAGCAGAAAGAGTAGAGAATGTTTTACTGTCATGGAAACCAGATAAAGCCAAGATAGCCACTGTTCTAATTGCTAGCCAAGACTGTCTGTTATTAGTTCCAGTCTTGTTGTGTTGTTGCTGGCAAGAGAGTTCCTTTAATCACAAGGTTAACAATGAACCTTTTATCACCTTTTCTGAATACAATGACCAACATTTAATCTACTCTCAGAATTAGTACAGCTAGCAGCTGCAGACAGGTGCTGCTCCATGCAGCAATAACCAAGTATAGTAAAAAATAAAATAAAATTCAGGGGATGTTCCCTTTTCTGTACAAAAATCCTCTATTATGAACTCCCCATCTGCAAAAGCACATGAAAGAGAAGATACTTTTCATAGAAAAATCTGGGGAGCTCTGAATTAGTAAAGGAAGACGTTGCTGGTGCTGAGGTCCTTATAATGGGAATGCCTTTCACTGCAGGGGCTTTCTATGGAGTCTCTCAATGGTACTGTGGGACAAGAAAAGACTGTGTTTGAGCTAGACTGGTTCTGAGCATTGTAAAATCTTTATGATCCACTGGACAGACAACAAGCAGCTAGGTTGTATTGCAGAGTACTAGTTCTGTCCTATAAATGAAATTTATCCTTTAATATGCGGACTGAAATATCTCCAACAGATTAAATTATTTGGCCAACATAATTTGCCTTGCATTTGTCTATCACAGTGACAGCATCTGTTGCCAACATAATAGCATAATAAATAAGAAATAAATAGTTATACTGTTCTTTGCCACACAAATTTAAAAAGAAATTTGTACCATCTGCCATGGTAAAAACATGAAAGAGCAGCTTGGTCATAAGTTCTAGTGACAAGCACATATGCTTTCAACTGCTTAAAAACAGAGGTGACCTCACCTTCAAACTGTGTGCCCAACACAGTTACAGCACAGGCTGAGTGACACCAGCATGTCTAGAGTCCTCACCCTGGAAGGTGTGTCACAATATCATCTGGAAAAGAGCTGCCAGAGAGAGGTGGAAGTTAGCTGTGGGAGCCTGAACACCAGTTATTTTTGTTGATTTTAGAATTTCAGGTCAAATTCATTTTAGAAATTTAGATAATTCATTTTAGAATGTTTGATTCACATTCCCAATGTGAATCAAAGAGAACAGGGTCAGGAAAATGTCTTCACCTACAGAAGATACAGAATACCAGTCACTCTGCAGTGTTTGGTGGGGCCAGTAATAACCTTCACCTGTTAGAATCAGGACTAAACTTAGATGGAAGCAATGTTTGTTCCTAAGTATCATTGTGCTTTTGAAGTTGTAATGAAAACACAGTGGATTTTTTCAAATCAAGATCCTGTTTCCAGCACTTTCTATACTCAGCAAAAGAAACAATTTAGGTGAAATTTTCCTGCCTTTAACAGGAACCTCCTCTTTGTGCTGATGATTTGGAAACAGAATGTTTTTAATTCAACAATGTTGTTAGGATTTCAGAAGTAGAGGATTATGAATTTTAAAAGCAAGGAAAGACAAGGTAACTTGTGTCAGTAATGAAATAGCTATTTTTGAGACTTTTTTGGAACTCTTAGAGATTTTCATTTGAATATTGTAAGGAAAAGACAGAGCTTGGCTTATCAGATAGTTAGCTCTAGCCCTCCTCCAAACATTGTGCTGGATGTCTCACCTTCTATCTTATTAAAAAAAAAAAAAATTAAAAAAAACTTTTGAAATTACTTGGCAGCCAGAACCAAAATATAGTTTAAGCCTGTATGTTGGATAAGTGGATAACATAGTTTGCATCAGGCCTAAGGACAGGAGAAGCTACACATTTCATAATGAATTAATGTAATTAAAATACCTATTATAATTTATTATTATGTTCCCCAAAAGTAATGTGAAGAGGTGTCAACCTCCATTTCCTTTCAAATGGTGTATCAGGTAAATAATTAGCTCATAGTTTGAGCAGTTGTGCTCAGTTTACTTTTACAGTTAAGTTTGTTATTTTGTATTTGGGATCAACAACAGTTTTTGATACATGAAAACCTGACTTGTTTTTCCAGCTAGATCAGGTTGCTAAAAGAAAACCATCATCTTCCCCAAAAGCCTTGCTTTGCTAACACTAGATAAACAGTCCTTCACCTATGAAGTGAAAATTGAACAGCCTTTCATAACTAGGAAATAACAAAAATGACTAGTTGTATTTCTAAATATAAGCTGGAGTATTTCTAGTTTGGGGGAAAGAATATAGACTGGTTTTTATGGGTTTAGCCATTGCAAAAATTCTGTGAGGAATTCTTTTATTTATTAACCCTCAGACTTAAAACAGCTTTTATGAAATTAAAAATCTATATTTTTACCTTCCCACTTCACTGCAAAATTTCACAATAACTAAATGTTCTTGTAGTTTGAAATGAGACTGCCTGTTCTGTATTTTGGCAGCTTTACTGATTTTTTTCCAGACAGTTGAAACTGATTTCTTTTTTTAGAGACGAACTCTAAAGAATGGCACGACTACAGCTTGCTACTTCGCAACAATTCACACAGACAGTTCTCTTATTCTTGCTGAAATTATAGGTAAGTCTAACAGTGAGTTTTGAAGGATACTGTATGGATCATGTTAGTTGAAGGAAACAATATTTAGGAATTTTAGACTAGCCAGGAATCTGTCTTTATGCTAATGTGTTTTTTATTCATTGTACCTGTCACACTGTGTCCCCAAACCCCACCTGTTACCCATTTTCATTTAAGTACCTCTGTTGTACTGTTGCAACTCGTCTCTTCACTCCCAAATCTGCTGCTGGCTGAGCTTGAATTAGGTCTGCTGGACTTGTTCTCCAGCTGCAGCTCTCTGCTCTTTCTAACCTTTTGTCATTTGAGTTTTAAAAGAACTGAATGACAGGAGACCCAGTCAGTACATTAATTTCCTGGTACTCTGAGGTTTCAGCTGATAATCAATGTCAAAAATCTTCACACACCCTCAAAAATCAGAGAAGTGGAAGCTGCATCAGAATCTTATCCTTCCCTTCTGTTCACAGTTGCAAATGCCTGCTGTTTGAAAATGTTGTAGTTCTTGCAGGATTTCTCAAGGCTCAGACAGCTCATAAAGCAAAGAAATTTAATAAGAACCTCAGATTTCATCAAAAATTACCTAGTCTTTCTGATTTAGTAGGAATTTTTTAAAACTTTTACAATAAACAACCCAAATAATAAAAGTGGACAAAGAGATCTGATTTAGAAACACATTTGACAGCCTAGAATTGGGTATCATACACGTTTTACATATGAGTTCTGATTTATTCATCTAGCATGGGTAAATCTCAGCAAAGAAGCTAGAATAGATCTGGAAAATTCTCCCTCTAACGGCATGTGGGGGACCTGTTAGCAATTTTGCTCCTTTTCCTTAAGGAGAGATGGTTTGCTGAGATCTTTGTGCCTTCTCTCATCTCCAGGCAGTCATCTACTACAGCTACTGTACTTTGATGCTTGTGTTTCTCATCCACTGTGTCACAGCTGTCTATCATTAAAAATTCTGGTTGTGGTTAAACTACAGTAATCTAGCTCTCATTTATAAAGTTGGGTCTTAATGTTAAATGTCCTGTTTAAGTGTTGTTTGTTTCCTTATTTCCTCTTTTCTTTTTTTACTTAAAAGTCACGTGAATGGTCTTAGCTTAGAGACAAGACAAGAGCATAAATTCTGGTCATCTTAAATGAAGGTGGGTGGGGTGGACTTAGTTTTTTTATTTCAGTTCAAGCTTTGGTAATGGGTTCTGAGAACCAGTGATTCTGAGATTTATATTCTAATGCATCTCAACAGATAAATTTGGTCAACGAGCATTTGTTGGAAAAGTCTGCATGGACATGAATGAGAGTGTGCCACAATACAGAGAGATTACTGCTGACTCTGTCCAAGAGACAGAAAGGTAAAATGATAAAATTGATGGCATAACCTTTTAAAATAAGATTTTTCATACATCTGAAAAGTGAATCTCTCTAAGAGCTTAAAGGTGTGAATTTATTAGCAAAGGATTTTTTCTTACTAAAGTACTATCCTCTGCAGTCCTGGCAATTCCTGCACATACAGCTGCTGCACAGCCCAAGAAGCATCTCTCTGGCTTTTCCAAAGAGAGGGAGAAACCACAGATCCAGGGTTTGAGAGGATATGTGTGTTTTCTGCTGCCTCTTTTCCTTCTCACAACTTTGTGTATGGAGGTCAAGGGACCATATATGATGGTGAGGTGGTAGCCAGTTCCTTTGTACTCATTAACTTCTAAGCTATTTCCTTCCACCATTTAGGCTAAAGCTTTATTCATCTATACCAGTCAAACTACTCCAACATGCAGCCAAGAGAATGAAGGAGAATCAAATGAATGCAATATTTGTAGTGGAGAAGAACCAAGACTGGAGTATGGCAGCTTACTGTCATATGTTTTTCTTATGTTTCACACCCATGCTCAGAAAACAGTTAAGCAGATATACAGCTCTTCTTATTTATTTATTTACTTATAAAAAACTATTTATTTACTTATACAAATGTTTCAAATGTCATGCTGAAAGAGAAAACCCTAAAGAGGGATATAAACATCTTATCACACTTGTGTGAGGTTGCTCCCTTGTTTTTACGAACCATGCTAAAGGCATGACAATGAAAGTTAGAAATGGTCATGTATTTCTAATGGTGTTTATATTTAATGACATTTTTAAAACATGTACTATTAGTTACCTTCACTCTTCCAGCATTTTTTTCCCCTGTGTAAACCCCCAGTTTCCATAATATGGCACAAGTCCTGCCATATGGGCCTGAAAGAAACAGAACTTCCAGTTATGATAGTTTTAAAAGCTTCAGAAGGATCTAAATAACTTTATTTTAAATACCTATCTTGTACCTCCAACTCATTCCTTTTTGGTTCTGCAATAAAAAATGTTTCTCAGCTTTGGGTGAGAGGTTGTCACAAGTACTCCATAGCTGTCTAGGGAAGAAAGCTGTGTGCTTCTTGGCATGGATCTGGAGTACTTACCTGAATCACAGCAATACAATTGCAGAACGATGAAGAGGTGTTTAATTAAGAGGGCAACATGTTAGTTGGTTTTTTTTTTTTAGTTTGCTTTTTTAAGAATCTAAGAAACGTGATGTCACACTGTCAGAAAATGGACTACACTCATTTAACTTATTTAGAGTTAATATCCAGAAATATTTGTATTGCATGAATGGAAATAAGACAATTCCAATTTCTTCATATATTAAATTTAAATTTGTCAAAGATCTGAATCTACCATTCTTTATCAAAGAGGATTTAATGAAAAAGTTAGGGAATTGAAGTCTAGAGTACCATATATGGCACTATTAGTCATAGTCAGCTGCAAAGGTGAGAACCTCTGTTCAAGTCAGTTCTACTACAGAAGACTGTGATTTGAAGCTGAGCTTCTTTCCTCATAGAGAAGTACATAAGCCAACAATGTGTATTTTTGCAAAACATATTTCACCACATTTCATCAGTTTTGAAACAGCTCACACTGTTCAAAGAAAGTGAGAAAGAAGGAAAACAGCCATATTGAAATTTTGTGTTGTCACCTGGGCATTATTTTTCTGTTAGAGCTTCTGTTCAAGCCAGTATTTTATTATATCAGGTTAATCAGTAAGAGGAGAGACAGCTACTAGATGATAGCTAATTCACCTTGCATTTTGGATCTCAAAGGTATAGACAGTGGTGGGCTCAAACTCCTTTGGGCTTTGCAGAAGTCAAAACTGGGTCTCTCACTTCCATCTGGTGATCTAGCATGAGCTACAGGGCTGTGAATGTAGCCTCTAGCGTAATTTTCTTTTCCTTCTGAAGACATTTGGTAAAGTTTATACAATATGTGATCAAAATGACAGTTTTCTTACTATGAACTATGACATAAAAATTCACAGATATAGTGGTTTAGATTTGCCAATTTGAGTTTCCCGGCCAGTGCATCAAATAATGTGGTGGGTTTGGTGCTGGCTAAAATTGCCAGTACACCTACTAGAATTACTCATTTCCATCTGTGATATATGAATTAGGAGGAGGGCAAAACAGGTTCAAAACTTTAAAAAAGTTATGAAAAAGGTATGAAAAAACCCCTTTATTAACAGAACTAAAAGAATAAGAAGAATCAGAATAAACACCTTCAGAACACTTTACCTCCCTGTGCCCGACTTCTTTTCTTCCCCAACTGACAACATAGGGACAAGATCTGTCTTGTTTTAAATCAGTTACTACTTCTACAATAGTCTTTCATCAGTTCTTGTAGGGAGAGGAGTTTTCTCCTGCCATGCCATGGAGAATTCTCCACAAGAAACAGCTCTTTTGTGGCCCTTCAGTTCCACGATATAGCAGCTGCCCACGAAAAAATCTGCAATTGTGAAGCTCCTCCCATTTTCACAGCCTTCCCACAGCTGAGTTCATGGGCCATGTCAACTATTACTGTTGTAAGGGTGAGCTGTTCAAAAGCAAAAGTTCTCTTCATCTATCTTTACAATCATCTTTATCTCTGGGAAGAGAGGTCTTCTTCTTCTCTCTGTGGGGGCAAGGGGTCTTCATCACTCTCATCTCTCTCTGTTCAAGTTTGTCATGGGATCAAAACTCCTCAGCCTCCACTTTGTTTTTTCATCATGGATGCATCTGCTCACATCTACAGTTTGAACACTCCATCTCCCCATACGTTCTCATGAATTAAAGGGAATATTTTAGTGTATCATAATCCATCTCTGTGGCCTTACCAAAAGAACTTTCAGCCTCCATACTAGGGAATCTCCTCATTCTCCTTCCGTCTGGGACTTGACTCCTTCTTTACTGACCTTGGTGTCTTCATATTGTTTTCTACCTGTCGTCACTCTGTTATTTTCTCTCCCTGGAGAGGATTAAGGTCTGCAGGTCTCATCTGTGAAAGGGTTAATATCTTGTCCAGACCTGCAGATGGTCATGGGCAGTGGCCGCAGCAGTCACGGCGACGGATTTCAGGCTGCGCTGGGCCCCTCCCTCTGACTGGCACTCGCTGTGGGGACGCCGCAGGGGAGGGAGCCTGGCCCGGCCTGCAGCCGCTCCTGGGGCTCAATGGACCCAGCTCGGCACGGCCGATGACGGGGAGAGGGCTGTGTGAGCAAGGTGTTAGCAGCTGTGAACTGGCCCAGCTTTGGCCCGGGTCCCGCGGTCTCCCGTCCCCACCCTGCCGGTGCTGAGGCCCGGCCCCGCCAGGCCGCGCAGGCTGCGGTGGAGCATGGCCGGCCACACCAGAGCTCACTTACCTTTCAAGGCTGGAAGCAAGCGACAGAGTTCCCGGGCTTGTCTGTTTTTAAAATGTGGAATTCACAGAGGTGGAATGCTTCTAAATGGTTTAATAGGTTGTCAATTCTCAGAGCTAGCCAGATACTGGATTTTTCGAGGCACAGAGGAAGCTCTTAGCATCTCTCAGGGAAATAATTTCCATGGGTGGTTTCTTTTCTCCTTACTCCTCCTCTTATCAATTAATGGGAAACCAGCACAAGAGATCCTGTCCAGAAAGCATTTCAAACTGTCTTTCGGAGGTCACTTACATACACTGAACAAATGCGCATTCAAAGAATTTCCTCCTTTCAAAGTAGGAGGAAGTTTCGTTTGGCGATCTGCATCGATCTGCATCTAGCAAGTGTCTGCTTGCGGTTTTTTGTAGAGGTCTGAGGTAGCATTTTATTTAACAAAGTAAGTCTTTATTTTCTGGAAGGTATATCATCTGTATGCTAACACTAATATAAGCATTTCCAAAAAATCAAGGGTTCTTTAAGTGAATGAGGACATATGCACCCTAATGTAAGATATAAAATATTGCTGCATCTTCTAATACTTGGATTTGAAAAGGTTTAAACACTGCAATTTGAATTCATGGACAAAGTTTGCCTTGTTTTTTCTTTCTTCAATATTGCAGCTGTAGGTTATAATTTTGTTTTCAATTCATTCAATGTAGCATGTATTTGGTTTTCAGGGAGAACTCAGAATAATTACTGCTTGTCTAATGCTAAGTATTTAGATGAAAAAACTTTCATTAGTCTGCGTGTTCAGAGTCAAATTCAAAACTAGCATAATTCGGTGTCATTATCCTGACTTCATTGTGTTCCCTCTTTTTATTTCATCTGAAAATCTGGCTCAAGGTTCTGTAAAAAAATTGATCTGTCTGAAATGTTTAACAGGGTGTCCAAGTATATATTTTTTGTATTTTTCATAATCTATAACATAGAGGACAGATTTATAGCAACTTTATTTCTACCCTTTTCCAGGTTTGTTAAAGAGCTACTAGAAAAGAAAGTAAGTAGTGCTCTTTTTTGAATTCACTTCTGTATTCAGAAGATGCTGTGTGAACACATGAAATAAATAATCCTGCTATCCAAATCTGTTGTCTTAGTGAAAGATCAATAAATATATATCTTTCTGTGTAGTAGACAGATACCATTCTGAAAAATGTTCTGCTCGTCATGTTGAGAAATGTACACTTGTAATAGCATAAAATCAGTTTTCTGTGCTCAGAGCAGAGCAATGTCTCGTGCATTTCTCTATCAAGTTTGAAATACCTGGATTCCTAGAGAGGACAATCTCTAGTTTAAGAAAGGTGGAATTTGGTTCATCACTCTGTGGAATATAAGTAGACAGACTAATTGAAGGAATCCTCACCAGCAGAAATCATTGCTTTTTTAAGTAAAGTAAGTAAAGTTACTAATCCACTATGAAATCAATGTTTTAGGTCAGTGCATGCCTTATAGTGTGTTTCTAAAGAAATTCATGCTTACTCTTCTGTGGTAAAGATAGAAGTTTACACTCCAGTATTATACACAGTAGTACTTTTCTTATCAGCCTTTAGTTTTCAATGGCTTCTTCTGACATCCCATCTCAAAATGTTCAGGAGCAGTTGCCTGGATTTTAATGCCTGAATGGTATGTATCACTAGAGTGATGCCCAAACTCTTACTAGAGTAAGTTGGCTAATTTGCAAAGACCCAAGCTCCTTTTTTTCTGGGACATAATACAAGGAACTGGAGTCCAAGTTATCACTTACTTGCTTGTGCAAAACTCTTGCCTCTGACTGATGACAGAAACTGTAATCCTGTTGACAACTTCCTTAGGAAAATTTTAATCTAGAGTTGCGAGGTGTAAACCTCTGTAGTTCTTGGTGTCTTCCCCACTGTTTCCTACTCTATAACATATCTGGTTATACCACTATTCCTTCTGTCTAGGGAGTTCAGGGCTTTGTTGCTGTTATAAGTAGAGAAGATTGAACAAGAAAATGGCTTTGGTTTTACAGAAGCTTGCAGTTTTGCATCATTATATCTTCAATGGTCACAGAAGTGGGACTGGAAAATATCTGGTCGTTCAACTGACTTATTTCTCATCATCCATGTAGGCTGTAAGCAAATATGAGAAAGAATCCAGTGCTGCTGAAGACTGGTAAAATTTCAATGACTTGATGACAGTTCTAATGAAAACAAACTCTTTAATAAAGTTCATTAAAATTGTTGTAAGAAACCCACACTTTCATTCTCTGTTTCTGCAATGAAATGTCTAATGAGAGCAAGGAAATTACAGCTAAATTTGAGTTGGCAAGGATGCAGTAAGCAGCAAGCAATGAAGACAAAATGTAATTGCCATGTAGCTGCTAGTCTTACTTACGGTTTCTGAAAAATATATGTAGAATACAAACTCCATCTTCTATTATTTTCAGTATCCCAGAGTACAGCCTATAATAACCCCCCGCTTTGGCCCCTCCTGCACAGAGGACTTGCTGAATGCCCTTGGGGATTTAGCACAAACCCACGATCTCCGTGTGCAGGTAAGCTCTGAGAGCTCTGTGTGCCATTTAAATGGCATGGACAGACAGCATGCTGACCATCTAAAGATGCCTTTGGGAGGAGATAAACATCTGATGCCCTGGTCTCAGCATCCACTCTGTTGTAGGCTTGTTCTCTCTTTTTACCTCACAATCACATTGTGTGTTATTTTATCTATTATTTTAACATCTTCCAAAAACTGGGAGTGGGGCCATTGTGTTGCCACACTACTGGGATGTACTCATGTACCATCTCATATCACTTGTAAAAGAACAAATGGAGATACTTCTTTAGGTCCTGTGAAAACTTCTTTGGGTCTGAGGAAAAAAGAAATGCAAGGACTAGATCTAACTGTAGGCTTTACAAACGCTGTTTTTTCTGAATGTATGTTTAACATCAGGAGATTGCCCAGATTGTAATGTCAGGTTCAATGCTGTTTAAAGGACTCTATGCATTTTCTTGTTGCAGAGTCACATAAGTGAGAATGAAGAGGAAGTCAAACTTGTGGAGAACATGTTTCCTGCCTACCAGAATTACACTGAACTGTATGATAAAAACAAGCTGCTAACCAGCAAGGTAGCCACATTAAAAACTTCCCCAACATAACTTGCATTAATCCATGTAGAAAATATGATGGTTTTCTGTACTTACCTGAAAAATCTGTATTGTTCTGTCAAGGTCTGTGACGTCTGGGAAAAAGTAAATTTGTTTTATGTTCTCTGTTGAGGTGTTGGATCTTAAACAAGCCCACACTGTTACTAAGTATTTTAGAGGGGGTGAAAAATAAACATATTTTTATGCTTCCTGATTAATTTTCCAAAGGCTCCAAAAAGAATTAGTGCAGTGGGATTAGAAGGAAGCTAGGTAAAGCTGGTTTTGTATGAATTGGTAATTCTTGGATAGTACCTAGTTGTCCTTATATTGCAAGATACTGTCCAGTTTTTCCACAATGGCTTGCCTGAGGATTTCTTCTGTGGTGTTACATTACAACCAAATTAATTTTCTTCCTATGGAGAAGCAGCCCTCCCCGCTTAATTCTGATCATCAACCTTGCTTGCAGACCGGTGGACTTTATCGCTCTGACTATCCAAAAGCACTCTCATCTCATTTTACCAGCTGATTTTACCAGTCTTTGAGAGGCATAATATCCTGAAGAATTGAAATTCTGTACAGCTTTATGCTGTTGAGATAAATGTGATATACCTGCCCACTGCCATTACAGGTTGGAGAGCCAGGGCACACCTAACTAGATAGTGGACTGCCCATGCAAAAGTGAATATGAACAAACCAACTACAGTCAGAGTACTTAGACATCAGTCAAGTTCATTAAAAAATATGGGAGAGAATTTTCAGATGCACAAGGAGAAGCTGGAAACTCCCTGGGAATTAGCTCTTGCACTCCCATTTCTGTGTTTGAAGTCGTACCCCAGTAAATGACTTGCTTATTCTTCTTTTTGCATGAGAAATCAATACAGACTAGAGAAGTACGTAGACAGTACTAACCTTTTTTTCCTCACATGGTCTTTTGCATGCTGATTTGATGTTCTGAGTGAGTGTTCTAAAGAGCATGTTTGTGCTGCAAAAGCACTGGTCTTAATTCTGTGACTTGTATGCACACAAGTGAAAATGGTAATGAAAAGTCATGATTACAGGTGCCTGCTGGAGTCAGGCTCCTGGGTATTTGGAAAGCATTCTATTAAACACAAGCATAGCAGTAGAACCTCAGATATTGTCTCCCCATCCACTCAAACTAAGACACCAAATCAATTTTTTTTAAAGTGTTTTAAAAGCAGGGTTTTTTTTGAGCTGTTGCTGAAATGTTTCTTTTTAATAACAGTATGGATTGGCAGTGATACGCTTCAAGTAGCTACCATATGTAGGTCCTTATCTGAAGACGTGGCTATTCTCCTTGAGTTTTCAGCTACATTGAACTTGACGAGTAGAGATGGGAGAGGCACAATGTTATTAGGAGATGCTCAGTGAAAGCAGTCTCTGTGCAGTACTCAATTTTATGTGCAGATTGCTAGATCTAACAGAACTCTTGCTCTTCTCTTTCAGTGGGGCATTTGGCATATGAGGTAATGCCAATTAGATTTGTATGGGAATAATTGGTTTATGCACTATTAAATTATCCTATCCTATACTTTTATGTTTTTCTTGTGAACTTATTTTTAATGGCAGTTATGTAGGATAAGAAATAAATGTAGTTTATCAGTTGCATTAAAAATTAGATTATTTTACTTAAAGAATTTTTAATCTCTTTCTCTCTCCCTGGTGCAAACCTTTAGAGACCCAATAGGAAACATTACATACATCTTCCATTTTATCTGATTATTCCTAGATCCAGTAGTTAATTTCTGTGTTAGCTACAAAATATAAATTGTAAGCTTGCTATGGCACTGGGACAATTGGGAAGTTCTCGCTTTTGTCTTTGGTCACTGCAAATCACTGCAAGAGTAGGCACCTTAAATTTTAAAAATGCAAAAAAGCTGAAAGAATGATATGTCAGGCACACTGACAAACTAATCAGTTTTTTTCCTTGTAAGTTTAAGAGCTTCCTTCAAGAAGTGCATTAATTTCACTAGATGGTAACATGTTCTTTTTGGCTATTTAAAGCCATGCAACAAACCTCACAGCCACGGAAGTAAATGAAATACTGAGTAAATTGGTGATTCTCGTTTTCTTTAGACAGTGATGGCTCATGCCTGTCATCTTTCTGAAGAAGAGCTGAAACTTTTTAGTCTTCGTGGAGCTGCAATTTCACATTGCCCCAATTCTAACTTTTCGTAAGTTAAAAAAAAAAGAAAATAGGAGTGGTGTATAACTAAATAAAGCTGTTGTTTGTGTAGTACCCTGAGTCAATACTACCATTGCAAAGCTATTTATATGATACCTCATTACATCATAAATTATATTGGATTGAAGATGACCATTCATCATCCACTTCTGCACAGCGTGCTCTGGACTGATTTGTGGTCTTTCAGTTTAGTTATTGCATCTGTAACCATGTATATACATATTTATTTTCTAAAAATTTGTTTCTTTTGACTGTTCTGTCAGTAGTAGATTCAAGGCATCTCCCTTCCCCCTGAAGTGTGCTTATGTTTTGAGGGAATAGACTATAGTCTTCTTTTTATTAAGCAGACATGAGATACTGCATGTATCCAGCCAGAATAAATAATAAAACAAATCTTGTCTTTGTCATAAAATGACTCTACAGCCCTGCTTTTCCTGAACTTTTTCTGCATGTACCCCACAGAACACATTTCTTCTTCCAATCTAGGTTGCGCAGTGGTGTCTTAAATGTGCGAAAGGTTCTCGAACACAATGTGAAGCTTGGTCTTGGCACAGGTTAGTAGTTTGCTGTGAAGATGGTTTATTCTGGAAACCATTAGGAGATACAAAAACATTCACCTTTTAACATTTAAAAGTCAGCATATCTTCAACTTTTGGTCCTCATTTGTTTTCTCCACTGCAGTAAGGAGGTCTAGACTACTGAAATCTAGGGTTGGTCCAAAACTGTTATAAATGAAAACAAGAAATTAATGAATAGTTTTGCTGTTGTGAGCTTAAAAAGGGCTTGAACAATAACCTTTTAGGCTTCTGCTTTTGTGTTGTGTTCTATTCACCTGACTGTGTGTGACAGCACCTTTATTGGGAATTTATGCCTCCAGAGACATTGCTTAGCAGGAGAACTTGTTGGATTTACCACATATGTCTTTCACAAGTTTGAATTAAAGCTTATAGAAATTTAACATAGAGAATTATACCCAAAGCTTGTTTCTAAGAGTCTGATCCCTTCTAGATGTTGCTGGTGGATATTCAGCTTCTATGCTTGATGCTATAAGGAAAACAATGATGGCATCTAATAGCCTTCAGATCAATAAAGTGAATGAAACAGGACTAACTCTTGAAGAAGCTTTTCAGCTGGCCACTCTGGGAGGAAGCCAAGGTAAGAAGAAGATTATTTGGTGTGCACACAGAGGGCTACAACTCTTTTTGATTATATGTCTCCCTGTCTTCATGGGAGATTCACAGATTTTCTGGTGCCAGAATGGGATCTAACTGGTGGGCAGAGATAATCCTTCAGTTTCTCATACCCATACTAGGCTTTTCAGAGAAGTGTACTCTATTAATGCTGAGAGTTTAATAACAAAATCTTAATGGCTTTCCAGGGTTGTACATTTGCTTTGGAAAGATCCTCAGAATTCTTAGTCATAAGGCTATAAGTGCTTGTCTATTTAATGTACCAGCTGGAAATTTGTTTTCTCAGCAGCCATCACATAGAAGAAAAACTGCAATTACTGTAAAATCATGCATTCTATTTGTCATCGGTTTCTAATTTTGCTTGTGCTTTTTGAGCTGTAAATGAGGCAGTTTGTTGCAAATCAAAACATCATGCAAATCACTCCTCACTCAGGGAAAAGCAGAAAGTGTAAACAGGCTTTTCACCATGGTTGTCCAAAACACAGTTGCATCTGCAGAATACAGTCATATAGTGTATGTGTTATCCAGTTTTGGAGAGCTAGTTTTGTTATGATCAGTGTGCACATAGAAATAGATACCATTAAAAAAGTTTTAGTGGAACTGGTATGATTTAGCAGAGAGGAAATCCACACATAAGTGGAAATCTATTGTTTCAGTTAGCAGAAATGAGCTCACTGCCTTCTTAAGCATTGGTCCCAAATCTTCACAGTGTAACATGTCTGTAGCTGTCAAAAAGCTCCATTGGGAATTATTAATGGAAGCTTAAAAGATGTAGTGAAAATGTCATCAAACAGGTCTTCTAAGGACTGTGTTTGAATTCCTGGAGAGTGTAATGGGGGAAATAGAGAAGACAGAAGATGAGTAGGGAACACAAAGTGTTCTTTTTCCTGCAATATATACTGTTCCACAAAGTGTGAGAATAAACCAAGACACAGAAAGGAAGACTTACAAAAATCCCAAACTCTTATGTGGTTTCCCTTCCCAGCTTCTCTTGTGCTTTTTCTATATTAGGTTTTTCTTAATAAAGTGTTAATTTTGTATATTGATTTTAAGCTGTTTTATCCTTACTGAATCACTTTTAAGGGTAGAATATAAATTACTTTTACAAGATTTCAGTAGCCTGGATACTGAAAGGGAGAATTTCGGTAGCAGAAATTTAAATGTGATTATTTTGTGGGAATCATTTGCTTTGTTAAGACTTCTAAGCACTTGTCACCCTCTTGTGTTTAGTCTAAAAATTGCATTCTGCTCATAAACCTGAAGGAACATGAGATCATTTTAGTTGAAACTAGTAGGTAATCAAAATATTTCATCATTTGTGAGAGTTTAAATGTCTTTAATATATTGTGATATTCTTGTCACTCACAAACTTCAATGAAGACTGAAGTTCCTTTATTAGATCAATCTGAAAACAAATGAACAAAATATTTGCAGATACGTTCTTTGATAACTGAATTTCAGAGTACTGGAAAAATTAATTTTATTCACTGATACTTTCTACAAGTTCTAATTTATTTCTAAAGAGGCACAAAGGCTTCTCTTTAAGTATTCTAAGCACTTGCAAGCACCATAATATATAGCAAGCACCAAGATGAATTTTTTAGGTTTTCAGGGCATGTGGACCTGAGAACTTATAGATGTAATGAAACTTTGAAAAAATAAAGCTAAATAACAGACCACAAGCCAACCAAGCCTTACAGATGGGTATGAGACCTTCAGACTGGCTATAATTATTTTTCCACACCATATTGTTCTTTGTTCCTTCTAATTGCAATTACTCACTGGACACCTCTTTCATTATCATATTACTATATATTACTATTGAAATAGGCTTATACAACCTTTCAAAATTGCTTAAACTTTTTTTAAAAATGCAGTCTAATACTGCCTTAGCAAGGTGAGTGCTATAATATGCTTTACTGTTTCTCTGACTTAATTTCATTGCTTCATTTGGAGTTTGAATGTATTTGCAATATAACCTATTGTTTCTTAAGTCTCTGAAGAGCTCAGGTGATAACATACTCACTATTCAATTTGGTTTTGGGTTTTTCCTCATAATCATTTAAGTTTTTGTTTGTCTTATGAATATTTCAAGTAAGTTGCCAGGTACTTCTAAATGGTAGAAGGAGGCTGGTCCTGAAGACATGTTTATGAACTTGTTTTCTTCCTCAGCTCTAGGATTAGATGATGTGATTGGAAACTTTGAGGTGGGGAAAGAATTTGATGCACTGCTAATCAACACGAAGGCTTCAGATAGCCCTTTTGACTTATTCTCTGCTGATGATTTTGAGGTAATCAGAACAGGATTCATGATCAAAAAAAAAAAAATGGGGGAATGATGTGGAGAAGGTCCATGATACAGACAGAAAATGTCTCTTGATTCTGGTGACAAGAATTGGGTGTACAACAACACTGCTGTCTGTGCTTCAGCCTAGACATATTTCATATATTTCAAATATTTCCATATTTGTTTTTTTTCTTCAGAACCTTGCTTATCCCAGTGACTGCCATAACACCATGAGAAAAATGCATGTAATATTTCTAATACATGTTTTATTAGCCCAAGATAAGTTACAGTTATCTATTTGCAGTGACAAATGGCAGACAAGAAAAAGCAATTTAATTTTAGTCAATGCTTAGAGTTCAGACTGAAAAATGGCAACCTGTTCTCAGAGAAAGGTTAGGTTGCCTTTTCTACATTGCTGTTACAAAATGAGGCAAGCACTCAAGATGGCTAATTTGAGTTAAAAGCACAGTTTTTATGTTGGTCTTATGGTATGGAAATAGCTTCTCATTCAAAAACGTTCTCTGACTAAATAAGACAATTAAGAGCAGTTACCTGAATTTATAAATGTGGCCAGACTGCCTGGAAACAATTCCAGTTCTATAAAAATTATTATTTTTAAGTTTAAATTGAGACTTTTTAAGCTAAATTATTGGTCTTTAGCACTTGACAAACACTTAAAGTTTTGCCTTATTTTCAAAAAGTACATTATGTATGTTAAGTTTTGATATCAGTGTTACTGGGAATATTTAGGAGAACTGTTTTTATCAGTTCTTTCAAGTTCCAAATGATTATGATTCAGGACTGCAGATATTGCTTTCTGAATTTGTTTTCTCCCATTTTTTATAGGACACTCTCCAGAAGTTCCTGTATCTAGGTATGTTTTGATTTTCAATTCAAGCTGAATTCTCATTTCCTACATCAAATGTTGTGTAAATTAATGTGGGGGTTAATAATAAGTTTATTTTTATATAAGTAAGTATACATTTCTTTGCAGTAATTAAATATATTTATTCAACTCTTATATGAACATTAAAATGTCTCTAATAATTGGTATTAATATTTTGCATTAATAAATAAAAACTGGTTTATAATTATTTGTAAATAATACAAATAATGCAGTGTCCAGACCAGGGCTGTGCTGCTGCTGTGTTGTGATGTTGAGGTGCCTGGTGCAGCTCTGGCCATAATGTGTCATGCTCTAACGAGACTTTTGCCTTTCTGAGGATCTGTCTGGGTCACACCAACTTTCTTGCTGGCTGGTTCCCCAGACAGTTCTGATACTGTGCAACAAATAATTTTCTGTACAGATACATAACATTTTGGGGTTTGGATCTACTGAATGTGCAGAAAATCCATGACACTATTGCAGCTGTTGAATGCTATGTTTATTTTTTAAAAAAAAAACATGGGATGTTAAACATTTATTGGTCTTTGTGGTATCCCTGACTATTTCTCTCCAAATGGGCTTTCTTAGTTCTAGGAAATGGTTGCTACAAATAATGTGTTCTAAAACTGTTTTTGTGGACTGCATAATTTTCATTTATTAAAACAGTGTTTGTATTTATGTGTAAATCTCTTGTTTGACCATGTTATTTCAGGCGATGACCGGAATATTTCTGAAGTGTATGTGGCTGGAAAGCAAGTGGTTCCTTTTTCAAGCTCTGTATAAATCCATTTTACTTTTGCAAAATACTCTGCTGATCATTCTGCATCTGATTCGGAAAAGGTTGATTAAACACAGTGCCTGGTCATAAGGAATGACACCTTACTTTTGGATAATGTTATAAAACTTGCAAGCATTGAAAATTTTGTTAGACCTTTCGAGAATTACTTTACCGAAATTACTACCAAAATAGTTCTAGAGGAAATGGCTATTTAAATTTCTTTGTAAAAAATAGCATTTGTGCATTGATAGGGGATCTGATAAATAATTTATTTAAAGAGGACACCTGCTGCTGTGTTTAATAATAGTATAGGAAGCATTATGTGGAACGATGAGATGTTCATTGTCTATAGGAATAAAAAAAAACCCCACTGCTTGTAAATTGATTTTGCAGGTAATAAATATCATGGAAGAATGCAATTTCCATAATATTATCATCAAGTATGAAGAAATCAGTGTCATTTTGGGGAATGGAGTTTTCAGTTTTTCCTAGGAGCTCTTTTAAAAAAAATTTAATTTAAAACATTATTTTTGAAGAGGAGTTAAGTAAGAATTGTGTGTTTATAAATAAATAAATAAGGGTCCTTATTAAAGAATTTAGAATTGTCATTTGTAGCCAGACACTCCATTGAATTAGCTTGATCTGAGTGATGGCTAAATGAAACTTCTGTTAAATTAGAAGCAGGCACTAAGATATCTCTGCAGGCTACACAATGGCAAACAAATTAAGAGGGTTTTCTGGACTAGAGGGAAAGCTTCATCTAGTTCAGCATCCTGCAGAATCTTCCCAAACTCATTTGCTCCTGACTGTTCAGACAGGATGATATGATATCCCTTCTTCTTTCTGTAAGGGAAATGAGTGCATTTAAAAAATTTCCAAGAGAAAAGGTCTCTTTCTGGCCATTACCACCTTTGACTTGAGGTGAAAATCAACACTGAAAAAAGCAGCTTAGCTTTACTGTGCTCTTTGCATTTTTCAATGTGGCAGCCATAAATCCAGCCCTGTTCAATTACAGGATTCCAGTTTAAAAATATGCCCTTTTTTTTTGGAAATCTGAGTGACTTCCTTTCCTAAAAAGGCATATTTTCCTCCTTATTTTTATTTTTATTTTTATTTTTATTTTTATTTTTATTTTTATTTTTATTTTTATTTTTATTTTTATTTTTATTTTTATTTTTATTTTTATTATTTTTTTATTTTTTAGTAAGATTTGTTTGATGAGGGGATTTCTTCTTGTTTCTCTATTATGTTTTTGCAACACAAAGAATGTAAGCTTTAATTTCAGGGTCATTAGAGACCAATATTGTATTTAGATACTGTAAACATGGTTTTAAGGCCTGCTTCAAACTTCTTTGATTTCACTAAGCCTTTTTTCGCACTTTTATCTCACTGCCTGGGGATATAGGACTTACCTCTGTTCACAAAACAAGGGAGGTCACTGCACCAAAGTTTCACTTCATGTCTACTTCAGAGAGAGTGCTCGGCCCAATGCCATTCATAATGTTCTGATTTTAAAAGCTGATTTTTAGAGCTTATGTATTGTTATGATTATGCTTACATGAGACAGCACAGAGTCAAGGAAAAACGTAACAGCTAATTTGGGCACCTACAGCAGTACAGTCTGTTCATTGTGGTTTTTTTGCTGAAGCTGAGGGGCCGTACCAAACAGCGGGGAATAACCAGCAGGTGTCTTGCAGACATCGCCTGGACGCAGCCGCTCACTGAGAGTTCGCTCAGGTATCTTTCAGGCTGCTGCACTGTGCCGCTGCTTGCCGAGGTACAGCCTTCCTACCCATTATGTCCAAAGACTTCTAAGGCTTTAGGAGTCAAGATCTAAGGATTAAGATTTACACATTCCATCAGGGTGTTTTCTCAACCATTATGTTTTTCATGTGTCCCAATCACCTACGCAGTAGCACACTTGTTCAGCAAATAACAACCATTCAGCTCTTTAACTTGGTTTCCTGATTCAGGGACATTTTTTCTCATGAATTTTGACATGAATTTAATTGACCAAATTTCACATTTCAAAACCAAAGAACTGTGAGACACATGTTTTAATCCTCCCAGTTACTGTTTGAAACTATTTTTAGGGAATTATATGATTTTCAGCTTTGGCCTTCCTGTGGTGGAGAAAGATCACACAGACTTGTGTACAATGTATGCTAGTGCCCTACTTCTTTGCCTCCAGAGCTATGAATTAAATCAATGCTTTTATTTTAGTGGTAGTCTTAACTGTCTCTGACTTAATTGTTTTCCCATTATTTTGTGGTGTTTTTAAGAAAGGGATTCAACATTTCTTCTTAAAATTCTTTTGGGGGTGGACAGGTTGCTTATTTGCAATATGAGAACACACTAAAACTTTTAACAAGTTCAGGACTACACTGCTGGCCCAGTTACAAAGGGACTCTCTATGAATATTGCTGCCTGTGAGCTTTGTATCTGTATTTTTTTAATGGGTCATTAGCAGTTTTGTTAAAATTCAAGGATAAGGTAGGAACTCACCTTTTGATTATAGCTTTTTTAATGTCTAGTATCCAGACATTACCCAGACATAGCAACAGAAAATGATCTTTTTTAAGAACCTCAGCTAGGGGAGGAATTTCTGCCTGCAGGTAGTGCCATGGGCTGCCTCCAGCACTCTGCAGTGCTCAAGACCAGGAGGAGTGAGGCCCAAAATGGATAGCATTACATTGAATGCTGAGGTGTTTAGGGATAAAGGAGTCTCAATCTGATGTTTGAGGAGGCCAGTGGAGGAATTCATATAACAAATAAACTGAGGCTCTTTTGACGGCAACTTGTAAGTAGAACTGAATGGAGAAAAAATGTGCTGCAAGAAAAGTTCGGTGGGGTCATTTGAGGCAAAAGCTTGTTTAGTGGAAGATGGCTCATGCACAGAAAAATTTAAGGTTTTAGATCAGACGAAGAACGTAGTAATCAGAATTCTCTGAAGTAATTTAGGGAAAATGACTCACTAAGGAACACTAAAGATCCCACTGTGAAGTTATGGTCCTTGAGACTCTGTGCCTGTAGATTGCCAAGATGTTTGTTTTGGTGGGGGTGGATGAAAGCAGTTACTGCTGAGACTTACACATCTACACTATAAGAAGCTCAAGACTACATATATTCTGCTTCCTTGGACAGATGCCCCTACTGCATATGCACTTTGAAGCAGGCCAAGTAATGGGCTCAGGTTCTTAGAGTCTCTTTTAGAGACTGGAGTATATTTGGAAGGCAGCTGAGCCTACAGTGTAGTTTCCTCCAAAACAAGCTTAATTCTTGTATACCAAAACCACCCTGAAAACTGAACTAAGGTTCAATAAAGGAGAATGACTGGGAATTTAGAACAGCACTATTGTCTCAAACCAAAATGCTAATGGAGGCTAAAACTTGAGCTATTCCCCTCTGTCCTCATCCCATCACAGAACTTAGCAGCAGAATACAAATTGAAACAACCTTCTTCTACCTTCCTCCCTTTTCCCCAACACCACCCCCTCCAAAGAAGAAAAAAAAAAACACAAAAAAAACCCCACCAAAAAACCCCAGACCCTAAAATGAAACAACTGAACACTAAGGGGATATGAGTATGTGGAAGAAAATAAAGGAATATTTTTCAGTCAGTATAAATTGACACATGTGACAGTATAAGTTGACTGATTTAAGATAAAACCTCTGGAAAAATGTACATGCAATTCCAGATGTCTCTCCCCACAAGTTCTCTTACCAGATGGTGGACGAGATCTTTCTTTCTTAATATGTCTTTATGTTCAATGGTAGCACACCATTCAGAGAACAGGAAAAATAAAGGGTATTTGTGTAGAGCTTGCTTGTTGGGACAATATGCTTACTGTGTTCTGTGGTCAGTTGAGCACTTATTTATTATAAATAGAATGTATTTGAATTACTGTTATATGTTGATCTCATTGTGTCACTTTAGGTTTTGAAATACTAGTAAGAATTGCCTATGCATTATGCAGCATTATTTGAATTATTCATGTGTGGCAAGTGGAGTTCTGCACTTTAAAATGTTGCCTTGGCCTAATGTTTATATTTATGCTGTATTTTTGTGCAATCTTAAAGTTTTGTAGGGGAAACAAATGTGTATTTTTTCACTGTACTGAAATTTTCAGTAAGCTGGCTTTCTTTAAGAAAAGGGAACTTGAAAATTACCCTGTCTAAAAGTCTGGGCCTGATTATACACTCATGAATAGAAAAAATTATAATGGTTTTATGATTAGTAACATTTAAAGTAAAAATAAGTGCAGATAAATATAATTTTTAAAATATAATTAGATAATGCAATGTAAGTTAGCAAAAGATATTATTGTTGAATATCTACAGTTTTATGGAGCAAAAGAGAACACAGTTATTCTTGATTATTAAATTAAAAATGATGCTTAAGTCTTGAAAAACAAAAAAACCCAAGTTCTTTCAAAGAATATCCCAGTTTTAAAAGGAAAAGGTACTAATGTCATTAGTCAAACAAGCTGTTTAAAAATATTATTTTTAGCCTTTCCAAGGAACAATCAATAACAGATGATAAGGTGGACATCTTTTAAAGCTCTGGATTTTCATGAATAAACCATGCAGCCCGGTATGTGTTAGGAGTAAACTCACCTGTAAAATTATAGTTTAGAGTCACAGAGTAAGCTGAGTTGGAAGGGATCCTCAGGGATCATCATGTCCAGCTCCTGGCCCTGCATAGCACTGTTCCCAAGGACAGGGAAAAAATGAATTGTAGAAGACATTTCAAAAGATGGGTAGCAGAATACAAAATACTGCAAAGTAGAAGGGAGATAGATAGAGGAACTCATAAAAAGAAGATGGCGTGTCTGTGAAATTTTAGGTGTGAAATGCTCAGAAAAAAAGATACATTCTCAGGTAATATTCTATTAGATCATGGATATCATTCCTTCTAAAAGTCATTGAGGTCCAAAACCTGACCAGGTTTCCAAAGCAATTGCTTACATGCTTAATAATACAAGCCCAAATACCTGCTCATGGCATAATTATGTAACTCTTGATAACTTCTAGACCTCTGCTCCGAGATTTAAATCAAAAGTACCTGTAACAGCTGCAGAAGAAATATCATATAGGGGCATATTATTTTTTATCGACACCTGTCCTGTGAAACACTGGCCAGAGCAGAGGCTGACTTAGTCTGGTCCCAGTGGAGAATTTCTGCTCCTGCATGCCCCAGACATCATTCCCTGTCATGTGCCTTGTCATGCAGTGATAACTGAGCCCAGCACAGGACAGAGTCTGGTGTGACTGAAGTGACTGAATACAAACTCTTTTAAATATCAGATTGTTTAGAAATTAAGCTCATTGCTGAGACCACAGCACATTTTAAATTACACAATCATATATCTAGTACTGAACTTCTAGATACTAGGACTTTGGCTTAAAGCTGTGGGGGTTTTAAGCCCTTGCACTATATGTGCAACAACTCGTGCTTCTCTCAACAGAGAAACCAGTCAATGACATCCGTATGGTATGCAAAAGGGTAACCACAAAATCAACAAATACCATTCTTGGGAAGCCAAAAGGACATCATCAACATTAACAACAATCTGTTTTTTAAAGTTAATAGAACTGTTAGTTTCTGTGGAAAGGTTGAGAAGTGTTTTTGGGAGGCAGTTTCCTGGAAACTTCAGTGTAAATTCTTTCTTAGAAAATGCCCAGTATCTGTGTGCTCCAACAAAAAGGTCCCTTGTGGCTTTTGCAGAGGCAGTCACTTCTGAATGCCTAGACCCTCGCTTTACCCTGTCATGACTCAGAAGTGTGTATTAGCTTTAATTCTGGCACTGATTTGTGGTTTCTCACAGACTTAGTTTGAAAATAACTATGCTAAAGGAGTGGAGCTGGGAGAAGGATAAGGATAAAGGGCAATCTTAAGCCAGCCTGCCTAATGCTTCAACACAAAATATTTATCTTACCAGGTAGCTGTTGTTATGTTTGCACAGCTCTTAGGCTCAAAGATTTAGCTTAATGACTTGAGTCAACTCGTAAGAATTGAACTCAGTCAATGCTAAGACATAAACTGTGAGGCAGTTTTGTTGGCAACTGAAGGCTGTAAACTGCATCCTGTCTGGCCTTGTGGCTTTGGAGCTGAGTTGTGTTCTCCTCTAACAACTTCTACTGATAAAGCTTTCAGAAAGCATTAGCATGTGCTACTTACCTGAGGATATTTGTGCCCCTTGCTTCATGACAAATTTTCTTTCCCCAAGAGAGAATTCACATCTTGCTGGAGTAAGTTTTTCTGATGCTGATTTGTTGGCTTGTCACCTGTTGTGCATAAGCTCTGGTTCATGTGAAAATGCCTAACTGGAGTTAATGTTGTTGAATTTATCCTTCCTTTTGTACTTGTGCAGTTTCACAGAAGAACAATGTATTAGGAGAAATGGTATATGCGATTACCACTGTTCTGCTTGGTTTTGGTCATGCTAAATAGGAAGTCATGTACTGTTGAAACAAAATAAAGAGGCCTTGTGTTTACACCAACCCTTGTCTCTTTCTGTATTTGACTTTTGAGAAGAGAGAGAAAGCTGACAAGCTAACTTATAAACAATGAAGGCCTAAATACACAGCAACACACCCTGTTCTCTGAGGAACCTGGGCAAACCCCATCACTGGAGTTTGCAAAATCTGTTTAGTAAGTACAATGTTATTTTAGGGGCTCATTTCAAAGTTCTTATAGGTTTTGATATATCTTTGTTACCAGATTTGTTTGCCTCATAAATCGAAGTCAGTGCTTCAGTAACTACTTTATTTCTTTTGTGTTGAAGTACACTGTGCTGAAATGATTGCTTCTTCTGCTTAACAAAAGATCTCTTCGTGTTTCTTCACACATACGTGTTTTTTCGCTTTCTTAATTTTCAAAGCTTAGGCATAAAAATGTCCCCAGTCTAAGCAGCTCTGAAACGCACCAGAAGTGGATTTTCTTAAATCAAAAACTGCCATAAGAGGACCACTAATTACACACTGAGGAATTGTATACTGAAATGTTGAGAATTATGGGCAAGCTGTCACCAACTTGCTCAAAATTTTGTACAAGAGAAATAAAGCTGTTCTGTATTTTCATCAACCAGCAGAGAAAAGAAAATGAAAACAACTTCTTTATAGACTACTGTTCTCAATAGGAGGGCCCATTTAGGCTTTCAGAATGGGAATTCTGCTACTTGACACTTTACCTTTTAAAAACACCATTAAGAAATGCTTTTGCAGTATTTCACTGGAGTACTTTGTTGAGAATTACCTGTTTAAAACAGTATGAGACCCAGATGCAAGCAGAGTTCTTATGGTATAAAGGGTTTCCAAGTCAGTTTGAAAATCTGAGAGCCTTTGGCATGCTCTCAGTAAATCTCAGTATATAATTACCTCTTTCACTACAATGAGTTGATGCAGGCACAGTTTGTACAAGTGAAAACAGAGTTTGCAATTCCCCCAAAAAGTCACTGAATAATCCTGAACTCTTTATCAACATGAATTTAGCAGTCTTCTCCCATGACTGTAAAGCAGAAAACAAAAAATTTTCTTGGTTTGAGATCAGATACTGGATCACTTATATTTCAGCTTGATGGGTTTGCAGTTCATAGTTAAAATGCAAAATGCAGGTTCTTGCCCTATGCTTTTACTCTGTAATCAGCAGTCTTCCTTTCAAAGTATGTGACTGTATTCTTTCATTATTTTTAATTAAATACGGGCATTAGGAATTACCTTAAAAATATGGCATAAAAGCCATGAAGTCAAGCTGAAATATGAGCTTCCTTTTATATTTTGTCTTAGTTGTAACATCTCAAAGTATAGAAGTATTTTTCTTCTTAGAAACTGAAAGTATTAAACAGTAGGTACGTTTTCATCTCAGCCCCTGCTTGAACCAATCTCACCTCCCAGCATACTGGTGAAAGTTCACAGCTGTCAGAAACCCAACTTGTCTGATAATTCATACAGAATATCAATTCCAGCTAGCTAAGGGTGGCATTAATGCTCACTGTATTCTCTCAGTGCTCTAAAAATTACTCCCTGGCCTTTTGTTTGTAAGAAGGAATCCCCATTGTTGTATTTTTATGACTTGTGAAACAGCAAACGATGTGCCACATGAGATGAGCACTGTCTTGCAGGACACAGCAGCCAGTGCTGAGCAATCCTCCCTACCCCAGCCGAGGGGCTGCATCTGGGCATTTCCAATATTGTTATACAAAATCCACTGCTTCGAGGGGTAACAGGAAGAAGAGAAGAGTTTGGAGTGTGTGCAGCAGATGCTGTTACAGAAAGAGAGATTCACAGATTTTGTAAGTGTAAACCTATAAAGAATTGACAAGTTGCAATCCTCTGCTCTGGCCTATCCAAGTCAGAGAGAGGTGTCTGAGGCACCCATGAGGCCATGTCTCACATCTTCATCGTGCACCCACCCTTGGGGCTGAATGTCTCAGTGTAACACTGTAACACAGAGCTGGTTTGAGTGGCCAGGATTAGAATTGTTTCAGGCACAGTATGTATCAGCAACATAACACTGTGCACGTGCTAATCACTCAGTGTCTCAGTTTATTATGGGTCTTGTTCCCTTAAGCGTAGTGCTGTGATGAATCCCGTGCTAACAATTTGGGAGGTTGCTTTGACACCCCTTGCTCACCTAGCCTACAGAAGCATCCCAGATTTTCCCAGAAAGCCTGTTGGAGAGCAGGGAGATCCCATCACGGGTGCATCCTCATCTCAATGACGTCACAAACTGTCAAATTAAATCCAAATTTCTGCATTTGCAATTCTTCTGAAACAAAAGCCATCTCAATGCAGTTTATGTGCACAGACAGCTCTCAGCTGCACCCCTGCCTGTTTTGGGAGCTGCTGCTGTTCTGTAGCAGCTGCCCCTTCTGGCTGTAGGTGCTGATGTGGAACTGAGACCAGGTGAGTCAGCATGAGCTACCTTCATAAACTCCTGCACTTCAACTTTTCCTCTCTTTAAAAGGTGCAGAAAGGAAAGGAAAGGAAAGGAAAGGAAAGGAAAGGAAAGGAAAGGAAAGGAAAGGAAAGGAAAGGAAAGGAAAGGAAAGGAAAGGAAAGGAAAGGAAAGGAAAGGAAAGGAAAGGAAAGGAAAGGAAAGGAAAGGAAAGGAAAGGAAAGGAAAGGAAAGGAAAGGAAAGGAAAGGAAAGGAAAGGAAAGGAAAGGAAAGGAAAGGAAAGGAAAGGAAAGGAAAGGAAAGGTGAAAAGGAAAGGTGAAAAGGAAAGGTGAAAAGGAAAGGTGAAAAGGAAAGATGAAAAGGAAAGGTGAAAAGGAAAGGTGAAAAGGAAAGGAGAAAAGGAAAGGTGAAAAGGAAAGGTGAAAAGGAAAGGTGAAAAGGAAAGGTGAAAAGGAAAGGTGAAAAGGAAAGGTGAAAAGGAAAGGTGAAAAGGAAAGGTGAAAAGGAAAGGTGAAAAGGAAAGGTGAAAAGGAAAGGTGAAAAGGAAAGGTGAAAAGGAAAGGTGAAAAGGAAAGGTGAAAAGGAAAGGTGAAAAGGAAAGGTAAAAAGGAAAGGTAAAAAGGAAAGGTAAAAAGGAAAGGTAAAAAGGAAAGGTAAAAAGGAAAGGTAAAAAGGAAAGGTAAAAAGGAAAGGTAAAAAGGAAAGGTAAAAAGGAAAGGTAAAAAGGAAAGGTAAAAAGGAAAGGTAAAAAGGAAAGAAAGAGCAAAAGTAATAATGAGAAGAACAGCAGGAGAGGAAAAAAATGTGTTCAGCTTTTTCCTACAAGACTTCCTTGGCTTTATCTTACAGAGGTGTTTCATACCAGTGGAAGTAGCTCAGGGAGGTGGGTGGAGGGCAGTGCTTGGCTGTGCTGCTCTTCCCTATCCCTGTAGAAGCTTTCTCCCTCTTCCCTTGGAGCATGACTCCTCAAGGCTGGCTGGCAGGATAACTACAGTCGTCTGAATCCCCTGGTAAACCACGGCCCTCTGAGAATGCCCCTTCAAAGTATTGTGTTTCACCACTTTTTGTGAGCCCTTCTCACCTCTGAAGCACAGTCCATCACCTAGAGGAGCAACTGCTTGCATGCAATTTGCAGTTGTTGCCCTACAATAACCACCACCATTTCATACTTTTGCCCTCAATGCCATATAAATTTTCAATTAAAAAAGTCCTCTAGACTTCTTGTAGTAATGAAATCTGCTCTGGAGAAGAGGACACGACCTGGCCAAAGAAACACTTTGTTGTTTGGGCCATGAAAATTGCATTTATAAAATCACTGCAACAATAACAGAAACCCCCAGCAACACACACCCTCCAGGATCTGTGGAGTTACCTGTTGGTTGTTGTCCAAAGTGCACATTTACACAGGCTGCAATGCTGAGGGCTACAGCCTGTGCAAGCATGAAATGAAGGTGGTACCACCTTACAGTGCCTTACCTTGTCCCAGCCACACATGACTGTGTGACAGCACATCACAGGTGGCTGCAGGATCTGTGCCAGGCTTCAACAATAGCTCCTTCCAGGACAGGAAGCTGTGGACATGGGTGCTTGTGCTTGCAGCTAACCCTCTCCACTATTTTCTAGATCTTTCCTGCAAAAAGTGATTTGATTTAAATTAAAGTGCCTGGTAATTTTTTCCAAAAAGATGTTTGCTGCTGAGTGAGAAGAAAGAAGATGTACTTTTAAGGTGATGAAAAAAGAAGTTGTCACAAATAAGTGGATTAGATCACTTGAAGAATCACTGTCATAGGTATTAAAAAACAATTTTAATATAAATTTCCAGAAGCACAGTTTAACAAAGTTCAATGGCAAGATTCTCTGCATTACATACTACATGGGTGAAACATACAGAGTAAAATCAGATAAGAACTGATTTAGAATTATTTACTAAGAGACATAAAAAAAGTAAGGATGCAAAAGGGGACACCATATTTCTGAGTCATGAGATTCAGGATGGACCTCTCATTTTCAAAACTACCAGCTGATATCCGTCAAGTTGAGATCCCCCATGAGTGCAAGGGTGACACTTGTGAGATTTCTCCCAACCTCCTGTAGAATGAATCATCTGTCTATTCATCCTGGCTAGGTATGACCCAGCTCAGTGCCTTTCACATCCTTGCTTAATGAATAATGCAGTTATCTGTAAGAGGCCACCAGGACATCCACTCTGCTGACCTTCCCCTGATCTTTACCCACTCAGCCTGTCATCATCATCATAGGTTTCAATCTAATCTAAACAATCCCTCTCAAAGAGTACACCACTGTCTCTACTGCTTCACTTTTCTAAACTTCTTATAGCCAACCACTGCCAAAAAATAAAATAAAATAAAAAAAAATTATCCTGGAAAATGTTATCTGTAAATTCTGCTGGGAATATTAAACTGTTGTGGGACTAAATAGGCATCAATCTGGCTTGAGCAGTTCTTTCTCCTACATTATGTCCATTCTGTGGATTCACAGAAGTCTTCAGCCATCCCACTGATAACCCTTCAGACCAAAGAAACCCATAACTTTCTGATGTATTAAAAATAATTGATTTGGGAAAAAAAAATAAAATACAGCAAAGGGAGTGGGCACAAGAATTCCAGAGTTGCTAAAAGTATTATATTCTTCACATGGACAGCGGATACATCTATATGACACACCACCCTCTCCTCACTGTATGTCCTCTGCAGGGATAACTGCACTACTCACAAGGCAAGGATGTGAAAGGCACAGAGCTGGGTCAGACCAAAGGTCTATCTGTGGGAACTGAATTAGCTGAGATAGGTAAAACCTTGGACCAGGTTCCTAACACAGAGGGAATAAACCTGAAGCCTTGGGAGGTGGGTGCTAGAGGGATATTGATGGAGTCATTCCACAATAGGTCATGTCCCTATTGGATTGGGGATTGGTTCTCTGCCCTCAGATACACATTGTGAAGCTCACCACACCCCTGGGTCTTTGGATGCAACCCCTCTGACTGTGTGGTCTCTGTGAACATTAAAATCTATCTTTGGGGACTCCATCGTACCCGTCCTGATTTACTCTACCACGCTTGACCTGGCCGAACCAGGAAAGACAGGTCTCAGAACCCCACTGTGACATCCATCTAGCAAAACTGTCATGTTTCTAGTAAGGTTAATGAATATTAAGGATATGGAGGAGGAAAGCAGGACACACAACAAGCCTTCCTTTGCAGACTCCCCTGCTTTCACCCAGCAAATCATATACATTTAACTCAACACTGCATTAGAGAAGTTGGTTTTAGCTCTTTAGTTTGTCTAGTCCCTTTCTGATACATTCAGATTTTTTGCTCTTTGCAAGATCCAGCAACTGTGAATCCCATCTGTTCATTTTTTGTTGGGTGGCACAGTCCTTTCTTCTGTTTGTTTTGCTGGCTGCCTAAACACATCCCTGATTCCCAAACTGCAAGCTCTAGTGAACTATATAGTGTCACCTTTTTGACTAGCATCACTGTCCTTAAAAATGGTTTCAAGAAAGACTAAGAATATTTTGTGTTCCTTATATTTTTGGTTCAATTTATCAAAAGGGTGTCTTCATGTATTTATTTTGTAATTTGGTTTGACACAGAAAGATTAGGGCTGGACAGTAAATGACACATGACTGGACTGGTTTCTCAGAAAACAAGGAGGAGCTGCCAGTACTGCCTATCCCCCCAAAAAACCAGACTATTTCATAGACCTGGAAGCAGCAGAACATTTTGCACATTTTGCAAGGGCCAAACAGGCTGGCATTTGCCTGAAGCCATTAAAATATCTTGTTTCTCCATGCTAAAGGCTGATAGACATGCTGATCTGGGAATTGCTGGAAGATGGTGTCAGACTCAGGATTCACCAGACTTTAAAAAAAAATGTTGTGGAGCTAAAATCCTTCCTTTGATCCAAGACTGATTTACAGTGTCAAGTTTCCACATTTTCCTCCTTCCTGTACAAACGTGCAGTGTGGTATGTAAAGAGGGTAGCAGAAACTATATGACAGGGCTAAGAAGGAAGGGAGATAAGGAAGAGAAGGGTATTTCCTTCTCCCCATTGGCCCTTGTGTATGTAAAACCTAATTCTTTAAATAAATTATTTCAGACAGAACAGGAGTACATTCAGAATATGGAATGTTGCACTTCTAGTAAGGACATGAGGGGAACAGGCAGTTTAGCTGGTTACAGTGTTGCTCTGGGTGTGCTATCTCCTTTTGGAGATGTTTTATGTGTTCCTGTTGATGTGCATTCTGTAAGCACTAGCAGAAATTTACATTCTGGGACAAGTTTAAAAATTTGCGCCAAACTACAGACATGCTTGAGTTCTGACCTCAGCGAATTTAAAGCTTGCTGCAACTGGATGCACAAAGTGCAAAATATCCTTTTGGATCATATATTCAAACTCACTTCTGTTATTCACATGAACACTCAGAAACATCTTTTTTTTTAAATTGTCTGGATAAAATTCAGATACTGTGGTGGCAAATGTGTGATGGATGGATGGATGAACTATATGATATTACTAATAGCAAGGATAAGAATTTGTGAGTTGTTTCCTGAGGTTACCATGCAACCTCAACATGAAAAAGACCATGAAAATTTCAGCTGGCCTTCTCTTGGAATAAGGTCACAAAACCAAGGTATTAGACATTACCAAGAATTAGTTCATAATAACAACAGCCTTTTAAAAACGCGTAGTCATTCTTTTACTGTAGAGGGTAAGAACAACAGCATAGGCCCTTTGCTTTTTATGCCTTTGGCAGAGGCCAGGAGAAATCAGATGGACACTGTGGCTTCCCTGGTACAATGGTGAGCACCTTCCTTGGGCCTTGAGGAACCTGCCAGCTCTGCCCCTCTCTGGAGCAAAGGAGGGCAGTGCTGACTGCTTGCAAAGGTCTAAGCATCTTGCTCTGCTAGATGTTGAACAATTGCATTGTACTGTTCCCCTCTGAAAAGTTTGTGCATTGTACTGTTCCCCTCTGAAAAGTTTGTGCTGCTTTGGAAGAATTAAACCTTTCTGCAGGCATAATTTAACCAACCACTTCCACTTTCAACAGCATGTGAAGATTTTTATAAAGAGAATTCTTGCCTGTTGAGTAAACACTACACCCTGGTTACTAAAAATGTCTATATAATTGTTTTGGGTGTTCTGTTACTTGGGCAGGCTTCTGAAGTGTTAACTGTGATATTAGTGCTAAATGCACTGAGCTGTCTTTTGCATTTATTGGAATTGTGACTCACTGAGCTGACTAAATCGCTACATGTTTAACTTCAGAACAAGGCAGAGCTAATGTATTTCAAAGTGGTATTTGATAAGCAGATTATTCCACTGCCTACAAAAATCCATACTAATAATTAGAGAAAATTAAGTATGAGAATGAATTACGTGGTGTCTCCTGCTGACATAAATAGCTCCCACACTCCTCTCTGCATTTTGCTTGGTCTATTCACAATGCAGAGCGTGAGTAGCTTGAAGCAACCATGGCCTCAACATTGTATACTGGACTTTGAGGCTCCTATTTTAACATTTTATCATATTGTCATAAAAACAGAACAAACGCTCTTATCTCCTGTTACAGTCATTATAAAATTCCATGTTGCAAATCTTTATAAAATCATAAACCAGGGGAAAAAGTATTCCCCCTTCTCTCACAAGTCAGAACAGACATGGCCAAAATTCACAAAGAGGCCCTATAAAGAACAACCATACTTCAGGCATTAAAACTTCCTTGTTATTAAAGGAAAAACATCTGAAAATCAAAAAAGGGACTTGAAGCACAAAACACCCTCACTGGATGATCCACATGGCCGCTTGCAGGGCTTTGTGCAAGCTGTTGTGGCACTGTTGTGCCTTGCCTCTGACCATAGGTAAAGTGAAGTCAGTGTCTCTTGTTGAAACTCAGTCATCCCTGGCACTTGCAATGAGTGTGGGGGTATGAGAATGCTCATGCTGGAGCAATGGTGGTGGAGGAGGTGCTGTCCTCCCCTCTAGCAGGCTCAGCTCTGCCTGGTGACTTGGAGCATCTTCTCCACCTGATAGTGCCTTGTCCCAGCAACCTGGGGACCAGCAGAGGCAGTATGTTGGGTGTAAGCACTCACCCCCTCCATGGTGCCCTTGGCAGGGCCTGGCAGCTGACTGCATCCCCATACTGCTGAAACTGCAGATCCATCATCACAGCGGTGCTGTGCCATAGACAGCCCCAGGGCACCATGCTCTGGCCTACTCAAAGTCCTTCTGAGCTCTGGTGCTGAGCAGTACATGGTCAAAGTGATCTGATTGTGCCTCAGCTTGGCACTATCAGCACAGATTAAAAAAACACACCTGCCTAAAATATTTACTTGTTCCTGGAACTTTGCTCTGGGACTAGCCAGTGTGACTGACAACTTCTTTAATTGAAAAAAATGGGGTCGTTTCACCTTTAGTTTTTAGCCTTGGGAAAGGGGAGCCTTAAGGCACCAGTTAGTTTATTTTATTTCAGTATTTTTCTAAAAGCAATTTCCTTATATTGAAATTCCTTTTAAGTACCCAGGGAGGAGGAGGAAAAAAAGGTTGTTATTTAGCTGGCTGAGTCACTGAAGAGAGAGGTTTGTGGCGGTGCCAGGACGTGTTGCAGGGATGGCGTGGGCTGGGGTTGGTGCTGCAGCAGGTCCAGCTGGGACCCCTGCAGCCCTGCCAGCCAGCCTGGGGCTGCTGCAGCGACACAGGTGGCCCAAACTGGGCTCTGGAGAGACATGACAGCTGGGACTCCTGCTTACATGGGGATGGCAGTGCCAGGGCTCAACCCGCAGCAGGGAGACCCTGATGGGCTGTCCTGGACACCCTTTCTCTGCAGCTGATTTTTGTGACTCACTTTCAGACATGCCAGAGGGAAACTGAGGCACAGTGAAGACTGGCTAGCCACTGGTTATGTTAAGCTCAATCAAACTCCTGAGTTGGTTGTGTTTCTACATTTGTGGGCTGAGAATTTCCTTTAAGTAGGAAAAAAAAAGCTATGAAGTGTGTTCATGGATGTAAACCCTGCACACACCAAAGGTTTTGAAACACAAAAGCATGCATCTCTGAACAAAACGTTTTCCTTCTCTACATACAGCTTTCAGAGGACTGGGAATTTTCAGGTGCAGCTGTTGCCTAGAACAGAGCTGTGCAGCAAGCAGGTGTGTTTGAACAACAGACTTTTTAAAAACTCAGTGATGAGGTTTGGGAAAACAAGAGATTTCAAACAGTACTTTTGTCGGTACTCCACCTAACTAAATTGTGTTAAGAACAACCCAAATGGAAGCTAGCAACATAACTGATGTTAGTAAAACATTCCCTAAAAATAAGCATATTTAGAAGAAAAAGAAGTGGAAGTTACCCTGACTGCTAGGATTTGCAGTCTATTGTGGCATTCTTGCTTTCAGCTTTTCTAAAAATAGTTCTCAATTTGTAGCCCACACCAGCATACTACTCATACTGCAGGCTGTGCATATATTAACTTACTTTCTTCAGTACTAATCAAGTCTGTAAAGATATGTTCTTGGCATAACCTTTTACCACAATTAAAAAACAACACATACACACAGATCAGCTTCTCAAATTATGTGAACTGCTTTAAGAAAATCAGACATGTTTACTTCAGACTGTTTAAGTGCTGTCACAAGTGGGGATGAAATGAAAGAGAAAAGGCCATTCAAAGCTTGTGCAGGAGTTAAGTTAGAGTGAGGGTAAGGCAGCAGAAGTATATGGGTATTCTTGCCAATTGGTGCTTTTCTTGTTTGGCATTGGTGTGACACAATTGTTTCCTGAGCTGAAGTGCCAGTGACTGAAGAATTTTAATAGCCTGATGAGGACCAAGTGTGTTGCTGGGTGGATTTTAGCCTCCAGAGAAGCATACCAGAGTTCACAGATCTTTTGGGGCAGTATTTGCTGTAAGGCAAATATAGAAATGGCAACTCTAGGCTTCACCTGGTTTTGCCCACCAACATGATATAGTGGAGCTGTGTCTTGAGTAGTACCTGTTCAGGCCCCAGCCAAGGGGGTGCTGCTCCTCCCCTGACCCTCCCTGATGACCACTCTGGAGCTTGGGGAAAGCAGGTATGCCACAGTGACACTTGAAGAGGCAAGGAGAGCTGGGTCAAGGACATGGCACTGCTGCTTTTCCCAGCCAGAGGAAGCTTAGAAGTCCAGACGTTGCACTCCTCTTGAGAGATGGCATTAGTCGGTGCTTGGGGCATTCCTAGATGTTGTATCTCTGCTTCTGGAAGCATAACCCACCCACCCTCTCTGAGATCTGTGACACTGCTCTTTAAAACGTGGCTTCTTAACTTGGGTCACTTGACCAAAAACAAATCAGGAAGAAATTGCACAAGTTAGGGTAACACTGGCGCTGTAGAGACAGTCAAGCAGCTGGTGGCAATGGTCTGGTAGGTAATATGGCACAGCTGGAGCCAAACCTGCAGGACTGTGTCCTTGCCGACCCCTTCTGTGCTTTGTCCTTCCCTGTGTGCACCTGGGACAGCAACCCTTACCCACCACCAGAGGGGCTCTAGGAAACAGGGGCAGAGTTAGTAAAAGTCCTGATGTTACTATTCACTGATAAAAACTTTGGCCTCCAAAGGCAGCTATCTGCAGGGTGCCTCTGTTTACTGAAGGCTTGACAACACTGAGAAATGACTCAGTACTGAACTCAGCCTCAGCAGATGACAAACACACCCGCTTAGGTGAAATGAGGTGAAATTAATCTTGAATCTCAAGGCCATTTCCTAACATATCACTATTTCCAAACTCTAGCTTAGAAAATGCTGCTGAGAAGCCAGTGAACTGCTGGTACTGTCAGAGGTCCAGACATGTAATCACTAACTTGTTTCAGCAAAAGTATCCCCTTAAATGTAAAGCTGCAGGTGACTGGCTCACACTCCGCTAGCAAACCTTGAAGTTGCAAAGGCAAATGCTAATCTTTGCATCACTGCTGTGCTTGAAGCTCCCAGCCAAACTGTTTCAGCATGGAGACTGAAACAATTCCTCAGCAGTGTGTGTAGTGGTCTCACCTCTCCGGCCTGCCTGTGCACCATCCTCACACCAGACCCAGTACCCAGTGAACTTCTCATGAACTGCTGTGGTGACAGAATTGACAACGAAACATCCAAGACTTTGGTCATACAAGGTCAGTTAGGAATTCTAACAGAAATATGCAAACCAGTATGGGTATTATTCATCATATGAATCCAGCAATCAAAGGAACCAGCTCAGTCTCACTCTGAAGACTGAAACCAGAGTGAAAGGGATCAAGATTTTTCCAGGGTCATAAATCTCCTTTCCCTCCATAAATCCCATGCTACTTAAAATACAACTAAGGAAAATCTACTTTAGCCTAATCCTATTTAAACCCAACCTGATCCGGTCTCCCAGAAGCATTATCAAATGGTCCTGCGCACAAAATGTTTCACAAGCTTTCTTGGGAATTCAGGGTACAGTCATTGTGCACCTAACTTCTCACTGATCCACTAAAGAAAATTCAATCAAATATAAAAATGTTTTCCACTCAAGGAAAACCCTAATAAAAAAATGACACAGGCTGGGTGGGTTTTAAACAATATATATGTGTGCTATGGTAAAGAGTAGATGTACAAGAATGAGGGATGGTGAATTAAATTGATTTCCTTTTTCTCAGATCTGTGCTACAGTCTCACTCATACTACCACGTGAAGATTCACAGTGGGACTTCTATCTTTTTTGCTATTATTTGAAAATATATTTAAAAGGCAAAAATACTAGACACAGGCATTGTAGGTCTCCAAAAGTGAAAGGTCAGAGCTGTAGGCACATTTCTTCACCTGCATGCTTGCCATACAATAGCTTGGCAAATACTTTCTGCTTCCAACACCTCTCACAAGATTATGCCAACAAGGTAACAAACATCTCCACCAAAAGGCTTTCAGGCAACAAAATCCATTAACTACCAGTCAAGACTGCCGTCAGTGAAATCTGAAAGTAAACCAATAAAGGGAAGTCCAAATAAACATCTCTAAATAGGCCCAAGTTAACATTTAATGACACCTTTCAGACACAGGATAAAGGGACTGAGAGATATGACTGCAGTGGAAACATGAAGCTGACAAAACTTCTGCAGTGAGCAGGGCCCCATACTGAATCATGGCTTCAAGTTTACCTTTTTTTAAAATTATTTTTTTATTTAATTATTGTGGCATCTAGGAGCAATAGGAAGATTCTAAAAACACAGGGACCAGGAAAAGTTTAAAGTGTCTTCCCATAGTGCTCACTGCTCTATCAAAATTAACTCCTGGTAAAATCCCCATACAAAGCATTTAAAAAGTACTTATTTTTCCCTGCCCAAACCAAACCATGCTGAAGATGGCTGGACACAGAGGAGGGTAAAATAAGCTCAGACACGGCCACATTGCACAGCAGCTTAGCTAGTGATTCTGCATGCAGCTAAGGTGTCTTCAGTCCAATTAGGCAAGTACCTTTGGCTACTATGCAGTGACTCTTTAACTCCTTCCCTGGATTTTAACATTTTCATGAAACACGGCAGTCTTGGTGGTTAATTTAGCAAATATGGCTCTGGTCTGCCAATAGAGAAGATCATGCTACACTGCTAAGTGGCACACACAATTCCCTCAACATTTTTAAAAATAATCCCAAACACATGTAACTATTGAAAAAACAAACAAAATGAAGAACTTGATCCACAGTCACAGTGAGACAACTGAGAAATGTCACCTGATCCAAAAGCATGGATCAAAAATAACATCAGAGCAATGGTAGTTATTTAGCACTTACAGGCATCCCAGTGGGAACTTGAAAGGAGCAGGGTTCTGGAAGTTCCTTCTCTTGACACAGATCATGAGTAACCTGTAAAATGCCTATGAAGAGGAAGGCACTTCACCCTGCAACCCCCTCAGACACCTCGTCAGTTAACTGAGACCTAACCTGCCTTGGACCAAGACTCATCACACAATAATTAGAGAAACACAGAATATTCTGAGCTGGAAGGGATTCACAAGGATTACCCAAGTCCAACTCCTGGTCTACCCTGCATTGCTTGTACTTAGGTGCAAGAGTAGATACAATCATCCCATTTATTTTTTGTTTTCTCTCCATAGTGAATAAACCTCAGATTGGGAGAAGCAGGCTTACTGCTGCTTGGAAATAAATGCTGGTGAACTGGTTGTGGATACAGAGAGAAAAGAAAGAGCACCACAAGGGGGTTTAATGAAGACAGATACCTCACTAAGGCAGTTTGAGCTGAAGTAACACTCACTTGAAAAGCCCATCTTCCAACACTGCTGCAATACTGGCCATGAGCTTGCAACAGAAACACACATTGAAATGGTCATTAAAAAAAAGAATTTGGCATCTGCATCTTACTATCTAGTACAAAAGAGAAGTACAAGACAACTCCTTCAGGAAGCTGTAACAGTAGAAATTTCAATTATCAACTTTTTTCTTAATAGTTTATCTACGCAAATAAAAGTCAAGCCAGTGTTGGCTACTATTGTAGGTGTTGATTCTTGCATTTATTTCAGTACTCCCATCTTTACCACTATTTTAATTTAATTTACATCAAATCACAGACTGCTGGTTTTCTGCTATTTTGCATCCTACAGAACTCAATTCTTCATACTGTTAGAGATCAGTCTTTGGTTCGGCTATATTAGGCTGTGCCCTTTCAAGCAGAAATGGCCTCAGTTACTCAAACATCCACCTACAGGGCATTCTCAGGTAAAAAAAACCAAACAAAAACCAACACCTTTACACCACCTTTAAGCTGTAGTGGAGTTGCTGACATTGCTTTAACACAAAAGGTAGAAATACTGTCATTTTGGTGCTTTAAAGCAGTCCCTTGATGAAGTCCCAAAGCATGCCTGTGGTTCCCTTACTGGAGGTAGCCAGTGGGTGGAGTATTAACTTACCAGCTGACTGGTGGGATACTGATTTCTGATATAAGCAATTTTTACAGATCATCCAGTACTGACATCTTCCTCCATTGCAACATGTGCAGAGTACTGTATCCTTTTCCTTCCCACTGGAAAGGATAAACCAGGCACTTTTACCTCCTATATTTGGTTGTGGACAGAGACAGTAACTCTGCCATGGTCTGCTAGTGAGGACATAGGTATAACAGCTTAGTCAGTGTACTAGCTCTATCGTGACAGATCCACTGGAACTAAGTTCGCAGTTTATTGCTAATACTTTCCTTTTCTCTCTTTAAAGCACATGATTGTTTTCTGGCATTTCTGTCAGGTCATCAAGTAGTTACCTGCATTCCAGTTGCTTATGCAATTTGTCTCACGAAAAGCTGGTATATCGAAATAAGGACATGGGCAAGCTTACACATAAGACAACATCTGTAAGAACTTACATTAAGCTTCGCACTTGAGCCTCTGCAAGGTCACATTCTCATTAGAGCAAGAACTAAAACCAATGGACTACCATAAAAGGAAATATTTCCTTCTGTACATTATTTTTATTATTTACATAATACAATATAGCATAGATGCTGGGTAGCTTATGTGCAATACATAAATATGAACTATCTGTACATGTTTGCATATCTAATAACTAAGAACAAAGTTAGAAGCGAAAACCTGACGCTTTTAATAGTAAAGTAAAAACCAAGACTGAACACTGGCAATAAAAATCAGGCCAGAAGTAGTGCCTTGTGTACGTATGTAACTATTTACAGATGAGAACAGGCATTACCACAACACTAGTCTAAACCGTATTTGTTTATATAAAAAAACCAAGTTTCATACATCACAAAAACCCCTTCCATTATAACACAGAAGTGATATATATTACCAGACAAGCATCAGTGAAGAATACTGCCTTTTCTAGAGTTGTTATTGTACAATGCCAGATAACGCAGCCCATGCAATACACCCAAGAACACTACAGTCCTATACCCAAGTACAATTAAAAATGATGAAAGCAGTCCTCCAAGAGTGGTTCCAGCTACCATTTAAGTCTACAGCAGCCATGTTAGGTATGGTTTTCCATGCAGAACGGTGCAACTGTTACATTTAAAACTAGAAAAATTAATTCCTAATATTCTTCTGAACTTGGAACACACAGAACATAAGTAATACATGAATAGTAAACTGCTCTAGTATTTCAGCAACTTATTTAGACCCGTGTTGCTTGATAGAGATGATGTGATATGTCTAGAAACATTTGTAACTGTTTTTTGAAAACCAGTCTTACAATATTGTGCTACACAACATTTTTAGCTATGCAAGGAAAAGCAGACAACTCTGTTGCAGGCCAGTTCAGAAGCTCCTAATGGGACATTTCCTTTGGGAACTTTTTTCTAGATTCTAAAGTTAATGTAATTTTTACAAAACAATTTTCCTCTCATATGTATCTGAATTTTTCCATTTTGCTCACTGCAGTTTTTAAGTGACTTAAATATGGCATTGACACTCATGTAACTGGGATGGTAGACCCATCTACACAGCATTCTGCTGGAAAACTAAAATGGAGTGTGGCAACTAAAAGTAGAATGAGATTTTAAATGATAGAAGTAGACTGCCAACTGTTTTGATGTATCCTTCTCCAAAACAGGCATATAATATTAACCGAACATTAAACAACTCATGCACATCTCAAAAGGCAGAGCTGCTGCACACATGCAGATTGCATACATCTGTTTGGCACACGTGAACTAGAGTCTGTCTCTGGGCATGTGTATTCCTGTGCAGGGTTCTGATCATCCATCTATTCTGGGGAGGGCATATATATATTTTCAATGGCTGTATCTATCCAATTCTGCCTGTATCAAACACCCAAACATCTGAAGTATTGTTTAGACAGACAGGACTAGAAGTATAACTCTGGAAAACAAAGGAAAATGACCATGCACCTGCTCTTTTCATGTTTTTAGGATGTATTGAAAAAAAAAGCCCCACAAAGAGTCAGTCAGTCTTTTCACAAGCAGATTAATTTATATTCTCTGAATTTTTTCAGCCACCACGACTGGATTCTCTTTTCTGATTTTTGCTGCAGCTTCTGCTTTATAATCATATGGGCAATTATGCTTGTCAGAATAACGGTGAAGTCCACAAAATAGGTTTCCACATCGGCAGTCAAATCCTGTACACAGAAAAAGAAGCAACATTACTAGGAATATTAGTTTTAATTAAGGATATTAAGGGTGCAGTCACTACATATGCATATGTCTCTCTACTATGACATACAAAGTAAGAAAAAGTTTACTTAATCATGTGAATTGTGAAGAAGCAGCTAAATTTAACAGAACATGTATTTTGCCAAGTTTTATCTAGCAAGAGGTAGATTCATCAAATCATGCAAATCTGTTTAAAACTGACAGTATCCTCATACCTGTAAGGCCAACCTTCTTCCTGCACATGAAACATCTGTTCTTCTTTGGTTTCGGCAGTTCAGCAGCTCTCTCTTCACTTTCTGAAGTACCAGGCTGAGAAACTGATGGACTTGGTTGAGTAACAACTGTTAAAGCATGTAAAGGAAATAAGGGTTAAATTTGCTTTTCCTGACTTCACTAGGTATCCAGTAGTATGCGCGTACATTAAGGATTAATTCACCCACTACATAAACTTAGGTCTAAAAATGTGAATCACAAATAAGGATTTTTAGGTACTTTATTCATCCCTTTGGACTCTACTTGAGATACTCAGATTTTTCCCCACATTTCAACCAACTAGAAAATATATGGCACTTACTCATTATACCTTTATGGGCTTGAAAAGCATGACAGAAATTCCATGTACACATTTCATATTTAAATAAATCATATGATCAAGCAACACTTAAATCTAAAACTACCAATACTGTCACAGCTGAAGTTGCTGCACACAGGTACTTCTGTAGGAAATATAACTAACAGGAACATATTTTAGAAAAAAATGAAATTCAGTAATATGTTCCTGCTATAGCAGTGGGTTGTTTTGCCACTTTTGCAGTCAAGTCAGGTATCTAAAGCAGCTCACCAAGACAGCAGCTAGGAAGCTAAGACAGCTACTAAGAATTTAATTCTGTGACAGACCCAGAACACAGCTACAAAATACACTGTTCAAAAGAGCCTTCATTTAAATAATAAAGTACAGATTTGCATTGCATGTGTATTTTTTGTAAAATAATTGTAATTTATTCAGTTTCGCTGTTCAAGCAGGTACAGTCAAAATGAATACTTTCATAATTGCCTCTTTAGACATCTTTAGAACATCTTTAGACACAGCTGTTTTATTGAAAAACATGTTTTTCCCCAAAAAAATTTAATTTTTAAAATTGCTATCCTCTTCATATCCGAAACTGGAATTAAGGAAAGCTGAGAGATGCACTTGTACACAACTGTAATACCTGCTCTTGGTACAAGTTTGCTGAGCACTCCCTATCTATCACAAGTCTATTAACTACATAATACATTTCATAATAAATGGAGTATATAAGCCTCCAGGATGTATTTGCAATTAACTTCATACAAATATAATTTGTTGAGATTCTTTTGAATAGTACTTGTTTTTTAAAATTGTGCTTGTATTGTCATAGAAAACTTCACAATTCACCATACAACAAAAAAGGCCCCAGGTAGGACTTCATAATCTAAACAAGACTTATAAGCAACAAACTCTCAGAAGTAACAGGGACCCTTCAGTGCCCATCACCAAAAAAATCTTATGCAGTAAAACAAATGACTGCTAATATTTTCTTATACTTCTGTATTATAGCAACAGTCCTAATGAATAAGCAAGGTCATTTACCTGTCTTTTTTGTCACATCGCAGATACTTTACAACTTTGTTTTTTGTGAAAACCATTTGTTTTGATGAAGATTTTCAAGATGAAAATCTTGAAAATCTGAACATGAACAAATATGACACTCTGAACTTGTTCTTAAATCCTAAGAAAATCAGTGTTCAGTACCAGTTTGTCTACCAAAAAGCCTGTGACAAAAATTTGGTTTAACAGCCAGCAATATCACAGAGTATACCTGTTGGATGTTATGCACCTTGACCAACAGCCATCAGCCATGGCCTTAAAAAAATAAAAATACTAAACACCTCCCCGAAAGCATAGTCAAACCTCTTTTTTAAAGACTTGTTATATTGCTAGTTTGTTTCAAAATGAAATGCTAATGTAAGCCAAGACAGATGAATAAGAGGAACCAGAAACATGCACATTGCAATTTGGTATGTAGTTAGCTAAGGGAAAGCTTCATCTATGTCAAAACTAACTTAAAAATTTGATGATGTTGCATGCTGTTTCAATCATGTGCAAAAGAAAATGTAGAGGGGGACAAATGAACAGTGACAAAGTCATTTACAACATACACTAACAGAAAATGAGAAAAGAACCATTTATATCACTGCCTAACACATGTCAACAAGGAAGCAAAAATTAAAACAGCACCTTCCTAGGAATTACAAAGTCAAAAAGACAGCTTAGTAGATCACTCTACTACAAAACACAGCCTCTGAGAACAAATTAATCCAGGGAAAATGTTACCAATTACTACAGGTATACTTCCATCTTTGCATCAAGAAACAGCAACAATGGCAGCCCACAATGATGTCACCACTAAGTGATGAAAGTGATCCTCAGAAACTGTAGCAGCACATTTCCTGAAAGGAATCCTGCTGAACAGGATCCTTCCCCCATAACTAAAACATCTTCCAAGGAGGAAAAGCAGTACACAACATGCAGTAATGGTCACTAAAAGGGGGAACAAGAGAGGACATAGCTCCCTAAATACAAACATAAAATGTTCCATTTACTACTTTCCAAGAATAAAGGATTATCCTATTATTTCATGCCGGCAGACTTTAGTCTGATTGGCTTTTATGATGTTAAGTGTTCATAAATGTGCTCCTGAGTAATGGTGAGGACAGAAGAAAAAGCTGCCTACTATGTCCCTTAAAGCTCAGAACAAAACTCCTTTTTCATCAACCTGTAGATGAAAAATACCAAAAACTGTAGTAGTTCTGCCACGACATGAGGAGCCCACTTAAATCAAAATACTGTTCTTACAGTTTCTTGTCACAAAAGGCTTCCTTTAACACAAGAGACAAATCCAACTGGGCAAGTGCAATTCCAGGCCTCAAGACAGTAAATTTAATTCATGCCAGAAATCACACAGTGTTAATCGAAGTGCTGTAAAGATTTATCTATCACTGCAGAATGGGTAGCTGAAAAGATGCCAAAAGCTAGAAAACAGTGGCTACTGGTACCTGTTGACCTGCTTCCTCAGTAACAGTGCTCAGATGAAGCAAACTCCTCACCACTAAAACTTCTTGCCACTGTAAAAGAGCTCATACCGGCATGCATTGGCTTTCTCATCCTGATCTCCAAACTGCAGGAACATGGATTTGAAGGATGGACTATGTTGTGGATAAGGAATTAACTGTATGGACACAGCCAGAGAGGTGTGGTCAATGGCTATATGTCCAGGTGGAGACTAGTGAGCCAGGTGGAGACAGAGCCCTCAGCATGAAGGAGGAACAGGGAGATCTGGACAAACTTCAGTAATGGGCTCAAGACCTGTGCATCTACTCTGCATTAGATTCCATCTGGAGTGCTGAACCCAGCTCTGGGTTCTGAACTCAGCACAGGAAAGATGTCAATCTGCTGGGTTAACACCAGAAGAGGGTCATGAAAATGTTCAGGGGGCTGAAGTGTCACCCCTATGAAGTTGAGCTGAGAAAGATGGGGTTGCTCAGCATGGAGATGACAAGGCTCTAGGAATACCTTATTGAAGCCTTTCCAAGCTTAGAGGGCTTGTAAAACAGAGGGATAGATTTAGACATGGGCAGATAGTGACTGGACCAGAGGAAAAATTTTTCAATTACAAGAGAGAATTGTATTAGATTCGATTTCTGTTAGACAGAAATTCTTTAAGAGTAGTGATGCACAGGAACAGAGGTTGGAACTAGACGATCTATACGGCCCTTTCCAAATGGTTCTATGGTTCTTTGTAGCCCTCTCCATCACCTTGGTCATGTCCACTCCCATCTCTGGCTCAAGACCTGCAAAGATTTACTTCATTCAAATTTTACCAGATCAGGTCTCCTACTACAATGCCAGAAACTTTAGGAACAACTCATTTCCAGAACTGGCTTTTATTAACAAATATTTTGGTCTTAAATGATTGCCTGTAAGCACTATAAAGATGCATTACCATCATGCCCAACAATCACTATTACCCTAGCAAATCAATGATAAATTAATGTAACATAATCCTATACTAGAAGTGGATGCCTGAATTAGTCTACATGCATGCATTTCATCATAAATTTGGGAAGTTTTCCTTCAAATTTAGCCTAAAGATAAGACATTTTTATGAGGAACACCAAGGCCACCGATAGAATCGGTCAGCCACATGACAAAGCACAACAGCAACTCAGTCTGCATGCAAAAAGGTTCTACAGGCTGGGAATAAAGTTCCTCTTAGACCCATAGGAGTGCCACTCAAAATTAAAAACCACTCTAAGAAAGAATGCTCAAAGCTGTCAATAGTTTTTCTTATATAAAACAGTACAGCTGCTTCAAAAAAAAGCATGTCTCTTACCAGTATTACAGATTTCACACTGGACAGGAATGAATCTGATGTTTCAGTTGAAGAAGATACATTGAAAATAAATCAGTACTATTTTCTAACATTCCACATATCAAAAGTGACCAGAAAGGGATACAAAAGTAACAGAATAAAGGTTTTAGAAGCTTCTCTGACTGAAGAAAAATTCAGCAAAATTAGATCTAAGCACCCTAAACTTCACAGATAACAGTGGCACAAATTCTTAAAAGCACAGGGGAAAATGATTTAAGGACCGTGACTTGATAAAACTAACTGCCAACTCCCACCATTTAAGAAATGGAAAACACAACAAGGGAGAAAAGGTAAAGTCAGAAGTTATCCAAAAGATATTAGATGCATTTCTGCTGTTCTGGAGCTGAAACAATAGCAGTAGTAGAAGTACTAGAAACAATACCATGCTCATATTGCACATTACCACAATTGTCCTGGTTTCAGTTGGGATAGAGTTGTTTTATTCTCAGGAGCTCGTATGCTGCTGTATTTTGGATTCAGTATGAGAATAATGATAGTATTAATAACACTAATGTTTTAAGTGTTGCTAAATAGTGCTTTTACTTTAAAACAAAGACTTTTCAGTGTCATGTGCTCTGCAAGCAAACAAGTACACAAAAAGACTGAAGGGAGCATCACTGGGACAGCTGACCAGAATGAGCTAACCAAAGGAATATTCCACACAACAGAACACCCTTCCCAATATATAAATAGGGGCATGTTGACCAAATGTAGTATGCATCACTTGTGAAGTTCCTGGGGTTTATTCTTCTTTCCCCTCTTTTCATTACAATTATATTGTTATTGTCAACAGTATTGCTTATTTTACTTTAATTATTAAGCTATTTTTATCTTAACCCACAGGGTTTAGTTTTTCCCCCTGTAATCGTCTTCCCCACTGGGGAGCAAGAATCAAGTGAGAGACTGCACAGTACTTAGCTGTCAGACGGGGTTAATCCATGACAATGAAGTGCTTGTACATACAATTTTAGTCTAGAAAGACGGGCAGTACCTGTAATGCTTTATCAAGCTTTTGCTCAGGAACTACAACTGCTATTTCGACCTAGGTGCCAGTGATGGTAGGCTGCAGAACAAACCTCCATCATGCTTTCTTTCATGCTGAAGAGCAGGAACAGAAATGTTCTGCAGCATGCTACTCACATTCTGCAAGTCCAACTCTCACTCATGTATTTGTGTATTTAATGTCTTAATTTAATATGCCACATTAACACAACATAAAGATTCCTTGGTTTCAGTATCACACAGAAACACAGTTTAATTTGGTTATTATGAAGACCTGACATGTGTGGTGTACCACTATTAGAATAAAAATAATGTGCTATCACCAAAACACACAGCACCAGCATTTAGGTCCTCAGCTTTTCTGTATGCAGTGGACAGCTTCAGGGCTTACAAGAGATTTCATTTCTGAAATTTTTCAATCAGGAGCATTTACCAAAGCTGCAGTGGACATGGGAAACATGAAGAAAAGCTAATTGTTTTTAACACAATACAGAATTATCGTATCAGAAAATGTTACTAATTCAACAGAACAGTTTACAGAGAGAAACATGGTGAAATTACTACAGCCATGTGTGAAAACTAACCACAACTAACAAGGCACTCATTACAACCAGATTTAAGGAACACCATGTACTTACATCTTGATCTTATCAGGTCTCAAGCTACCATACTTGCATCTTACTCACAGTATTACCTGCAACACACTGGCTCTACCTACAACATAGCAAAGCAAGAGTAACCCATTATAGGGTCTCACAACCGGAATGCCTAACAGCTGTAGAAGAGCTCTAACCCTAAGAGCTTGATAGAAAGCAAAGAGGTGCCAACCACCATTGCCTGCTGTCTTCTAATGCTGCTGTGGCTGAATGAAAGGGTAGGTTACAGCAGGGATGGAAGTAACCAGTATTTAAGTATTTTTAAAATACTTCATTTACAAAAATATCATTATCCGTTCAATTTCTCGTTCACTTTTTTATAAGCAATACTACTTGCATGTAACACTACTTGCTAAACAAGAGCATTACTGCATTAAAAAACCCAATCCAACTCCAAAATCTGTAAATAACAGCAACAAACAACCACAAAAAGTACTAGTCCCTTGAGCCAGTGCTGATACTATGTATGGAAACACTGACAGACCTGACTAGAGGCTGACCATTCAGCAAAGTATTCACCTGCAAAAGGTCTAAGAAAATGCTTATAATATGCTATGCATTAAAACAATACAATTGTTTAAATAAACTTGTTTTCAAAAACATTGATTTTTAGTGGTGTATTGGTTTTGCATGGCCTGGTTTTGGTAGCAAGAGACTACAGAGGTTACTTCTCTCAGAAAATGGTAGAAGTTTCTTCGAAGTCTGGCAGAGCCAATCTCTGGTGACTCCAAAGTGGGGTGTGCCCCTTTGTGGCCAACCAGAAAAGGTGGCAACACCTCTGTGGTAACATATTTAAGCAGAAAATAAAACAGAAGTTGTTGCACAGTTGCAATTCCATCCAGAGAAGAGCTGAGTGAGAACGTGCGAGAAGAACAACTTTGCAGACACCAGGGTCAGTGGGGAAGAAGAGGCAAGGAGGTGCTCCAGGTGTTGGGGCTGAGATTCACCCGCAGCCGTGGTGCAGCAGCTGAGCCCTTGCAGCCCCTGGAGATCCACAGGCAGGCAGAGATCCACCCACAGGCCAGGGAGGATCCCCCCACCAGAGCAGGGGGATGCCTGAAGGAAGGCTGTGACCCCATGGGAGACCTGTGGAGGAGCCCTGCTCCTATGCAGGAGCAGGCTGTCCTTGAACGACTGCACCCCATGGAAAAGTGACCCACACTGTGGCAGTTTGAGGGATGCCATTGCCCATGGGATGAACTCATGTCGCAGCAGTTCTCAGGGAGCTGCTGCTCATAACATTGACTCATGCTGAAGAAGTCAATGGAAGAACTCTCTTCAGTGGGAGGGACTCCTTGGTGCAGCAAGGTGCAATAACTCCTCTCTGTGAGCAGTAGGAGCCTCAGGTGATAAACTGACCACAACCCTCATTTATTCCCTGGCCCCACTGGGGTAGGAGGTACAGAGCTGTTTTTGCTTCTCATTATCCTATTCTGATCTTTTTAACGATAAACTATCACTTAGCCTGTTTTGCCCACGATGGTATTTGGTGATCTCTCCCCATCCTTATCTCAACCCATTAACCGCTGATTTTATATTCTCATCCCTGTCCAGCTATGGAGGGGAGTGATAGAGAGGATTTGGTGGGTGCCTGGCATCCAGTCAGACTCAGTCCACTACAAGTTAAAGAAAACAACCATGAGAGCTACAACCAAGTTACCGTCTACCATGCCTTTCTTCAGATGTTAATGTACAATTAATTGTCTTAGCACCAGATTTGTTCTGAAGGTGAATCTAGGTGGCAACCTCAACCAGAGCAAAGAAGAAAAAAACTAAAATCCCAACAAAATCAAAAGAAACAAGCTTGTCAAGCTTCATAGCTTAATTTTTTCTTAATTTTTCTACGTCCTTGTCAGTTGTTTCAATTCCAAAAGCAAAAAAGTATAGTTTTATGCTACAAGACTGCAAAAAAATAAGCAGTTACCAGATGAAATCCTTCTTTTAAACCTTCCGATTCATAAGGGAAACATACAAAATTTATTTTGCTAATGAACATCTGGCAGAAGAGAATGTGACTTCATACTCTTGAAGATACAGCTCATGACCTATTGCCATCTGGTTATGAAATTGTCCCTAGTGTCAGGATATGCTATCAGCTACACTGTATTTCATTAACAACTCCATGACTGCATTATCTTAGAGAATCACACCTCAAAGAAAGTATTAACTTTTGTTGCTCTAGGTGATGCGAATTATTTACTGTTGTTCTAGTTTGTCCTTGGGAGACCAACACAAAATGGAAAAAGATCTGCCTAGTCCAGATACACCAGGAATATTTTTTATAAAAAGTCTAGGTCAGTTTCTCTTGTGCCTGCAAGACACACAGTAATGCACCACTAAATAGTCAACACTGCTAATTTAAGATGTCCAACAAATCCTAAGAATAGTATATAAGGACATTATCTTATGCTGTCTAGGATCTGTGCCAAACAATAATACTTAAAAGGGAACTTGGGCATTAGAGCAGCTGAAGCTGCCTCATGAATTTACAGGTATGGTCTCTCAGGAGGCAGTTAGTTCTTCACGTTTTTTCCACAAGTATTTAAATTCTCTGGTAGTATTTCCAATCATCTCTACACAAGCCTGTGACAGCTTTTACTGGTTTCAACCTGTGAGATCATTTACTACAATTCCTAAGTATCTCTGAGCTGCTCTAGATTTTTTCCCTCGTTCTCATCAATAGTCAGTTGTGTGACCTATCATACAGCTGACCCACAGTACCTGAAAAACAGGTTATGTATCAACAATAACTAAAGACCTTCTTTATGGCTGGCAAAATGATAGCTATTCCAAGAAAAGTAAAATCACCTATTACTGCTGCACTACTACTGTTTTATGTATTCCTATTTCCTTCTTGACGCATTCCAGTGGAATTTCCTAACACAACGGGTTAATGAATACTGTTGCAAAGTCAAAATTACTTTTCAGTCACATAACAAAAGCCTTTTCAGATGACATCAGCTCAGAGAGTTAATAACTGCAAAAATTCCCTTTTAGTCCATACATAATGAAAAAACCCCAATATACTGTATAATTGTACTTTAGTTCATGTCACAGAACCTTGACTCAGCATGACTTATGAAAATGGTAAAACCCTCTGTACAAATACTGAACAATTAAACATCAAGCATCAGACCAGTTTTGTTGGCAAAGACAGAATTATATAAAAATCACTTTGATACAGTGCTTAATAGCATCTTTCTGATGCCATTTTCATCTCAATGACTTCAAAACTGAAAAAAATAGATTTTATCTTCAGTTTGAGTAAACAGACTTCCTACTACATCAGCTTTTAGTTTTTAAAACTGTTTCAGAGCTGATAAATAAAATAAAGTCTACATTTGTTACAGTGCAAAACAAGTACGTTAAGATATCCATTTGAACAAACTGGTATGAATTCAGTTGTGCACCAGTTAGGTTAAGCAAGCTGCCTCTCCCTCTGCCTCACTCCCAGAAATAGTTTACACACTGAAGTTTCACTACTCCAGCTATAACTATCCAGCATGAGAATAAAACTGTTAAATGGACAATTCACACACAATTAAAGCGACAACTACCTACATCCCTGAAACAATGCATTGGTTATATCTAGGGACTACTCAATTAGTTCAAGAACCCTAAGCAACTTCTATTTTTTTAAACCACACATTCTCCCTTCCCCCACAGCCTCACTCCTCTGTAGAATGGAATTTATTAAGCACCCTTCTCCAACGAGACATTTTGAGTCAGCTGGAACTGTTCTGCTAGATAATATAGCAAATCCCAACAGTTTGACTTCAAAACCGAATACCTTACCTTAATACGATTTTAGAGTATCTCACTTCTAAAAACTAATGTCAGGGATCTAAAAACCCTCATGAGTGTCAGTTATTTTACTAACAACATATATTTTAAAGCTTTTGTGGAACTACAGCTAGTAGTTCTTCTTCTTGATTCTGCAGAGATTCTTGATTTGCCGGATTCTTGATTCTGAGGAGACAGTAGTCAAATGCATCTTAAACACATTTCTTAAGACCACCACCATAACAGGAGATGGCTACTCAGAAAGTAAACAAACCCCAACTTATGTTAAGTCCCTGGTTGTGCCCAGTGTCAATCTGACAACATACCTGGCTCAGTCTCTGTTTTTGGTGTCAATTCTTCTTCTCTTGAAATACTCATTTCTGTCATTTGCTGTGTTACAGGCAAAGCAGCAACAGGCACGTTTCTGTTTAAGCACAGTGAAACACGTAATTTACATCAGCTTTACATTCATAATAAAACCTTGAACTGTCCAGACCCATTAATGAACTACTGGTTCAGTCATTACAAATATGCTATCCTGACCTATGCTTCTACTATCTTCAAAATACACTTCTTTATTCTATTTTAGTTTCCCTAGAAGAAAACAGGCAAGCCAGTAACTAATTAGTTCTGTACACAAACAAAAAACATTCTTTATACTGCAGCACTACAACACCCTCTGCAAACACTCACTGCAACAGGGCAGGACTGCTGCAGGCCTTCCCGCACACTCACAGCTCATTCAGCCATCACAGTACAATCTTAATTTTACCTTGTTTTTTCAGATGTGCTGCCAGCAGCACCTTCACAGTTGTTTAAGCTAGTGTCTGCTCTCTGTACAGATGCAGAGTCTGAGGTAGGACTGTTTGGACCACTGGTTGTTCCTATGTAACAATAATTTGACAAGTTATGAACAAATTGCAGAAAACACATTAATCAAATAGTCTCCTATACAGCCACAAACTGCCTGCACAACATATTCAATGAAACTGCTTGTTACTTTTTACTTAGAGACACTTTTTACTTAATAACCAAAATACAGATTGCATAAGAAAATTCTAACAGAAGTGGCTAAATGGGAAAGCAAGTTATGGTTGTGGAAAGTATACGTGGAAAGCAAACCACAACGCATTACACAGAAATTATTTTTATCTTTATTGTGCATTAAAGTAGTATTCTCTTTGAATATTCAAACTGAATTGAACTGAAACTCTTTCAGTTTATTTTTCAGAAGTTATCCTAAAAAATGTTCTAGTATTCCTTGTAATCCTCTGTGTATCTTATTTCAAAAGAAATAAAGAAACCCCCCAACAATTCCCCACACCCTTACCCATTGGGCTGATTCTACCACTATTCTGCTGTCGCTGAAGATGTTCTTTGTAGCAAACAGAACACATCCCATTTGTCCTAGGATTTCCATAAAATCCACATCCTGTACTACACAGCATAGGCCCTGGGGTCTGGTTTGTCTCCTGAGTCATCTCGATGCTGTAAATAAAACAAAAAACTGCATTAGGAGCTGGCATGTCACCAAAATCAATTACAGGGTTAAAAGTATTAAGTATTCACCCTGTTCACCCTGCCCCACCAAGTGATATCACCGTGGTTAAAGAGGGTTATATGAACGTTAATATACCATACAAGACCACAATTTATTGCTAAGTAACATCATTATGAACCTTTAAGACAAGTGTCATCATACTAATACTGAGAAATAATATACTTGCTGAGCACTGAACTACATGTGAAGGCTAATTTAATTTGACAGCCAAAAAAACCTCCTTAAGTACTACCTTCTGAGCACTAATAGGGATATGAAGAGTAAAACTAAATTCATACCTGCAAAACAGTTTTGGCAAACAACATAGCTTATTTCTGCAGGACTCCAGCAGAGCCAAGAGACTTCAGCAGAACAGCCCTCCTTTTTCAGCGCTTATCTCACATCATTTTGAGGCTAATTCCACATTAGCAGTACTTACTCTCACAACACTCTTTCAAGGGAGATAACATTAACAACGCCAAACTGTGCAGTATATTCTATTACATATCTTACACATTTACAAGAGAAAAAAACCAAACTTCTCTAATCAAGTTGTGTCAAGACTTCTAAGCTTCCCAGAGGCAGTCAGTGCCAAACATGTTAGAAATAAGGTTTTCACCTTCACTGCCTGTTAACCTCTGCAAAGCAAGGTTAGTAGAAAACTGTATAGCCGCCAAATCCTGGATTCCCAAGGGCAATAAAACTGGAACACAGTAATCATGCATTTGCTACAAATTGAGGACATGTAATAATATTGCATTAAAATTTAAATTTAGGAGAAGCTGTGCTTATGTCATCTGAAGACTTTGGATTGCTGTTTTCCTGCTCAGAAACCGTCACAGTAAGAGATAGTTGACGGCTGACACTTGCTAGAAGTAAAATATGCCAAAAGTGAACTTGTTACTTGAACAGTGTAAATAAAAATGCTTCTAATTAACAGAGCTCGCACTTCAAGTAGTAAACTTACGCTTCCCTAGTACAGCAACTGCAACTGACAGGTACCTTTAGCTAAACTAAACTTCTGGGATCACAGTAAACCAAAACCAGGAGAAAGTAAACAAGCAAAACTCATCTTGTCTGCTGGTGGTCATAGGACCTAATCTTCCAGGTATAAATAGCTGTACTCTTTATAGCTTTTTAACACCTACCAGGTATAAATAGTGTCCTTTCTGGCTACAACACGGCTTCACACTTATTCTGATACAGTTTTACAGCCAAACACACCAGTCAAGAGAGCTATTAGAAAGCCTGAACCACGTAGAGGAAACCTAAAAAAAACTTGCCATCTTCGACAAGATGTAGACCTATGTCTGTATAATACAAAAAAACTGCTTCTGCCCTTTGGTTACTAACCAGCTAAGATCAAACGCACTGCCAACATCAACTGACTTGCTTAATTTCCAAGTTAACACGCTAAAACAAATTTCACCACTTACTAAATGTTGCTTTAGGTGCCAACTCTAATATTCTAGTACAAACTAGACACTAAGCAGCTCCTATGGTCTGCAGAGTCTTCCACTACTTGCAATGCATGCCCCTAACGGAACGATCAAGTCGTTGCTACCCAACGCAGAACAAGCCGTGCTCTTCCAGGCTCCGGGGGGCGACCGGCGCTTCACCCGCGTTCATTTTCAAGAAGCCTCCCGACAGTGGGAACCCCGCTACAGCACAGGCACCCCTGTCCACCGCTTACCGCAGCTCTGCGCCGGGCACTGCCCGCTCGGCGCTGCCGCCGCGCTGGGTCGATCACATGGGCGGGCGAGCGCCTGCGCTTCCGCCTGTCAGGCGGCGGCGTGACGGGCCCGGGCCGCCCGCCCGCCCCCGCCGCCCGCTGAAGTCAGTCCCTATTTATATCTCCTGCAGGCCGCCGGCTCCGGCGGGAGGAGGCGCCGGCGAAATCCGACTGCCCTTTCCTTCCAAGGAGGAGTGGGGAGAGGGGGTGCTGACCTGCCCCCCAAAAAATGCGGCATCACCAGCCCGCCGCCTCCCGCGATCGGCGCCCCGGGGCAACCATCTCTCCACGAATGCGCCCCGCAACCCGGGGCGGGTAGGGTTACACCCAACCGCTCCTCTTCGAGAGGAGGGATAAAGATAATTGAAAAAGGTCTCCTTCCACCAGCACCCCCGCCGTCACCAGCCCAACTCGGAGGAGGATAAATCCCGTTAGCGACCCCGGCCGCGCACCTCAGTCACCCCTTCGGCCCCGAGGCCATGGCCGGGCTGCCGCCGTCCCGCCGGGCAATCCCACACCGCCGGCGTAACGACAAAAACGAGGGCCCCAACACGCGCTGAAACCAGCCACAAAACCCGGGCACTGCGTTAGCAACGGGCTCACTGACCTAAATACCGGATTGCCTCAACATCCTCCTCCCGAAGAGGGGTCACGATAAACACGAGAAACACACGAACAAAACAAAAGGAGGATGCGCAAGGGCTGCGCGGGTCACTCGCCGCTCACGGCCGCGCTCGGGCGAGGCAGAGCCCCGCGTCGGTACGGGGGAACCGAACCGGCGCAGGGCGCTCCCCAGGCGGGTGCAGTCCGGTGGCTGACTCAGACAAAAGCGGGGGGCCCTGCCAAGCGCCCGCAGTACCGCGCGTCTTAGCTGCGTCGCCCACCCCCTCCGCCTCCTCCGACACCCGGACACAAAAGACCCGAGAGACTGCCGGGCAGGAGCGGTGGCAGCGGGCGGGGGGGGTGTCCGGCCGGGCCGCTTCTGGCAACCGCCTGAGTCACGGCCGGGCCCGCCGCCGGCAGGCCCCACGCCGCCGGCAGACACAGGAACCTCATTGTCTCGCCGCCTGCGCTGCCCCGCACCGGCCCCGCCGAAGGCCGAACGCAACGAGGCCGCCAAAGACAAGGCCCGGGCACACCTCGCCCCGGTGAAGGCCCCGCGGAGCCGAGACCAGCCTGCCACATCTCACCCACCTGTTCTCGGCGGGGGCCACAAACCCCGCGGCGGCCGCCGGAGAAGGAGCCGCGGATAGCTCCGGGCGGTCGTGGGGAGAGCGGGGGCTGCGGGGCGCGCCGGGCTGGCGGCCGCGCCGCCCCCGCCTCGCTCCTTTGTTCCCGCAGCGGCAGCGGCGCCCGTGTCGGCAGCGACGCGAGGCGGGACCGGCCGAGCGGGGAAGGCGGGCGGCGGGAAAGAGCTGGCGGCGGGTGGGTGGGGAGGGGGAAGAAGAAGACGGCGACCAGGAGGAGGAGGAGGAATAGGAGGAGGAGGAGGAGGAGGAGGGAGGAGCCCAGCCCGCCCGGCGGACGCGGCTCCTCCCCCTGCCGGCCCGCCGGTGCATGCGTGCTGTCGGCCCGCGCTCCGCCCGTTGCCGCTGCGGGGCGGCGCGGGCGCGGGGCCGCGCCGGCCGGTCGCCCCCGCGGACACGTCACGGAGCGCGGCAGCCCCGGGCGGCGACTGCTCACCGCTAGGTGTCCGAGGGACACCCGGCACACCGCGGCACGTCGAGTCCTAGGGAGCGTACATTGCCTTAAAAATACCGTTTTCTTGGGTATTTCTTTCTTTTTATTTGACCTAAGTTTGCCTACGAGATCCGGGCGTCTTGGGGGATGAAAAGTAAAAATGCAGGAGCATTGCCCCGGAACGGAAGAGAACTTCCAATTTAAATAATAATTTCTGATTATAAATTTCATTTCCATTGGTCTGATAGCTTAGTCCTTTCACTGCTCTGAAAAGCAGAGGTACACAGGGAAAAAAAAAGAATAATGAAGTAACTGTACATTTTACTTAATCCAGTGATAACTAGCTAATGCTACTTGCTATTTTGGACAGAATCTTACACTCAAATGGTTAGTACCTTGAAAATACCGTGAGATTCACAAAAACTGCCTTGGAGACCGTTTTTAACTTGTGATGTTTGGAAGGTCAGGGACCCAAAGAAGGAGGACGCTCCCGGTAAGCCTAGGATTTTACCGCAAGGAGCAAGAGAATATGTGTATCCTTAGAAGCCACAGCTTCAGCAGATGATGGTGATTTTGGACCTTCTGTTGTTTGCTTAGCAGCATCACAAGCAAGCTGCCTTCTAAGGAAGTGGGTGCCTGGTTCAAGGATGCACTTTTAAGGAAGTCTCTGATGAACGCACTCACTGTAGATCAGAATCATACTGCTTCAATTGTCTTACACCTGTTGTTTCTGGTTGTATGTTGTGAATTCTTGAAGAATGTGGGTACCTAGAACTTGGCAGATGAGGCAAGCAGGAAATAAGTGGCTTGGGAATCTGTCCAGGATTCCAGATGTTCCTTTGAAAGACTGTAAGCTCACCTCCTGATGATGGGCATCTGCCTTCTGAGAAGACTTGAACCATAGCATTCCTGAAATGTTTTGGTGGAGATACATTGTTTTTAGATGTACATGGTGTGCAGTCCAGTGGAGGGATGAGTGACCATCTTTCCCACAGATTCGTCTCTAAAATGCATTGGACTACTTAATGGCATATAAGTTTAAGCTTTGACCTAAGAAGGATAGTAGAAGACTGCCAGTACTTTCTCCCTGCTACCTTCTTCTGTGATGCTGACATTTGAGTATCTCACCTCTGTTGTAGGGACTAAAAGAAATGTAGAGGATGACTTAGACTACAGGGTCTTCATGCTGTTTTTCTGTTTACTTTCTTTTACTGAAAGTATTGTGAACTCCTATTTCAAGGTACAACGAGATAATAATTAATTATAATTATACATATTATTATAATATTAGAATTAGTATTACTGTGGTATAATTTAAGGCATGCTGAATTGTGAATCTCTGTGACTGTGGTGAACGAGTGCCTCAGTGAAGCTGGCCGTGTTGGTCCTGGCCAGCGCTTCTCAATTTCCTCATCTTGTTGTGCCAATGACACATAAGTCTTGTCCAGACTTATTTTAATCTTCAGAGTTTACTGTGCTCCCAAAAGTCGTGTCAGTTCATGGTCTATTCTGCATGGTATTCTCTTTGTGCAAATCCTCCCCTTCTGCTCTCATATCTCTCATTTTCAACCCTCAAGACCTCTTTTTAATATATGATACTTTAATAATTTTGTACCTTGTTTTCTGCTAGTGCTTTAAATAGTTTTGCATCAACAGTGGCTGGCTCTGCTACTAGTTTAATTTCTCTAGTGACTGCATGACTTTAAAACCAAAATCAATGCACAGAATATAATCCGTGGTTTGATAGTCTGTACTTGTGGCTGGAAAGTTGTATCTGACCATAGGTATTACAGATTTCTCCATCCAACTCTTTTCTGCAACATTGCAAGGAAGAAGCCCCATGTTTGGATGTTTCTGTCATCCAAAGCGCTGCAGTTGTTTAAGATACTTAGATGATCTAAGTCAGTAGTGTCCAGAGTGGGGTACACGAGATGATATAGTGGGGTACTGGAAGAAGATACTAGAACTTCAGTAATGTATGTATACAACTGATAAAATAAATATATGCACACTTGGTGTGTGTGCTCAAAAATGCTTTACTATAGGGATGCACCAAAAAAGTGAAGTTATAGAAATTTTTTTACATCCCACAGAAATCCAAGTAATTGCTGTGCCCTGAAAAATTTATCAGTGGAGACCACTGATCTAAATTATGCCAGTTTTATGTTGCTGTTTGTTTTGTTTTGTTTTTAATGCAATAAGGGGATAGATTATTTGCTTTATTTGCCCATGTATCTTCCTCTCAATTATTTTCCTGAGAAAAATTGCTGTATTAGTAGTGTATATCTACTTCTCTTGAGAAATCCTGATAGTTCGTTGTTTTTGGTTTTTTTTAATTTTTTTTTTTTCTTCCTACCATTAAATAGGAGTCAGATAGGGTCATTTAGACTGCAGGGAATTTCTGCCCACTCTAGGACTTTATTTTTTGTATCTAACTATTAAAACATTGCCTTAACATTTGGCTTGTTGGATTTCTCTGTATTTTTGAGCATCTCCTAAGCAAAGACCAAACTGTATATGTGTTGTGGTATGACCACACACCCTGATACAGAGAGCCTGAAACATGACCAGTCCTGGAGAATCAACAAGTGTGTTTTAATTTTTCACAAAAGAGACGAGTATTTTGAGGTGGGTGTTGTAGCTGTAGTGTTGATCGGTAAAGAGGCCAGAGGGGTGAGCAGAGAAGCTGCAATATGAAAGCAGGTGAATCTGCAGCACCTGTTTGTTCAAGACAGGTGAGCAGTGTTCTCATTCACATAATGCTCATGGTGGTGGCGGCAACATTTTTTTGTCTGTCTAGCTATACAGACCCTGTTCTTAATACCTTTCTTTATGACTGATGTAATTGTAAACTAGGGGTTTTTGACTGATACTAGGATGAATGTCATACAAAAGATAAATTTGTCAGGGCAGAGCAGTTACTTAGATTTCTGCGTGACATAAAAACATTCCTACAGCTTCACTTGGAGAAGTTCACCTTCCTGTCTTTTCAAAGTGGGATTCTTTTGAGCTAATTTGTATATGTGAATTATAATTTGCTTACCACAGAGATGTAAATATTTGGCAATGTATTGTTGGTAGTGGTTTATGAATGCCCTCACTAGGTCTATGGAAAAACATCCACCCCCTACCACCACACCCCAAAAACAACCTAAGTTTAACTCTTTCCTCACAGGAGTTTTCAGGATAATACTCTCTCTTTTCTGTTTCCTCAGGAATAGGTCTTATCTCCCTTCCCTGTACTCCAACACTTTCATGTGGTCCTCTGTGGGAACCCCATAAATGTTAGAGTATTGTGTCAAAGCCAACCTATAATAAATTTCCTCCGAGAATTAAAATTATGAATTGATGCAACCAAAAAAGATATTTACCTTTTTAAGCTGTTTAGATCCTTCATACAAAAGAGTCCAAAGAATTATGCCTTGGAGCTAAGATTGGATCAAGGACATAGAAAGGAATAAACTTAACTCTGCTGCCATATGGAAACTCATGCTGTACTAGCAACATTGTAATGAATAGGTTTATAGGGTATTGGGTGTGAAGAAGCCAAAATTATTTTATGACAAGTATGGAACATTTTAAAGGATGTAATTTTAAAGGCATAACTGAAACTTGCATATCAGGACAAAAAAGTTTTGCAGCAACAGGAGTAAGAGAGAGTACTGCTGGCTTCAGAAGGCTAGAGCTAATATGAGGTATTATTCAGAGTTACTGGTCTTTGAAAATTTGCTTCCTGTTTACATTTTCATCAGGACTTAACTGAGCAGTAGGGATTATGCTAACTTCTCGCTGAAAGATGCCTTTTGTGAAAAAACTGATTGATAGCCCCTGATTCTAATATTTATTTATATTATTGTATTGTTTTGTGGCATTACTTATATTGTGTATTATATGTTATTTATAGTTTTATTTGAATTTCATGGCCAAATATGGATACATAACAGTCCATGCAATTTGTGACTACAGGAAATAGTAATCATTATTTCAAAGAAGACTATTTAATACACTTTGATTTCAAAGGAAGATAAACACATTACAAGAAATATGTTCAGATTCTTTAGATGGACATACATTTAAATAGAAGGGCAGATTTTCCATTCTGATACACCCTTTGTCATTTTTACATCTTTGCTCTGAGGAGAGACTACCTCTGAGTACTGGAAACCTAAAAGCAATTTGTTTGAACTTTGGTTCAATTCTCAGGGGTGTCCACAAATACATGCATGCCTGTAAAACTGGATAAAAAGGAATCAGTACACAAATAATTTCTTTCTGCAGATTTAGGGCAGTTTATGTTAAAATGTTCTTCTAGGACAATAAGGACTTACAGGTCCTATTTGGAACATTTGGTCTCTATTATGTAAAGCATATCACCTTCAGACAGTACAAGTTTCTTGGTGAAGCATCCAAGCCCCCCTTCTAACTAAAATTCTAATGTGGTTCTGAGGTCTTGCTTATTTTCTGGATTTTTTAAATGTTCAGTGGCCTGTGGAAGATGGAGTTACATATTTCAGTGTGCTGTAGTGTATGCATGTCCCTGAAGGGGCATTGTGGCAGCTACTGCAGTTTAAAGTGACTTAAAGACACTTCTCCATAGGTACTCATTAGCAGAATTTCATTAACTGATAACACCAAATTTGCAAGCATACCAGAAATCTGAAATGTCTGCATTTTATCCCCTAGTAATTCTGCTGTCACTCACACGAAAGTTAAAACAATGTGTTCCCAGAGAAGCCAGCTGTCCGATGCATAGCCAGAGACAGTCTTTAAAGAAGATGCTTTGGCAAAGTTCTTGTAAGCTCCACCCTGAACATAAGCCTAATGTGTCCTTCAAGGTGTCCAAGTTACAACACCTAGAGATCCATTTACCTAAAATTCTTAAAAGCTTTTGAACATCTTGATTTCAGTGACTTTTAAGAGGTATGTAGTAACTCAAGAAAGCCAAGATGCGTGTTAGTCTGATTTCCGCAATGACTGGTTTCATGTAGTGGCCAGTTTGGACTTCTGCAAAGGGATTCTGCGTGCCAGCCCAGAATTCTTACTGTGGCAGCCTCAGATGTATTTCCTTAATTTGTGAATGTAAAAACGTTCATGAAGAACTTTTTTTCATAAGACATTTGCATCAGACTCTCTTAACTGTCCATGTTCTTGGTTTGGCAAGTCTTTAAACGCTCTGTAATTTAGTGTCTTTTAAAAACCCTTGTAAATGTAAACAAATTCAGATAATTTTGATTAATATGGTAGTTTTATATTCATGTTTCATATCCAGAAGTAAGGTATGTTTGGAAAAAGCACACTGCCACTGCTGAGAATGCATTAACAACTCTGAGAAAGCATTTACTTCATGGCCCTCCAAAGTCACCACAAGCCTTTTTGTTACCTGCTTATTCATTTCTCAGCACTTGAAGATTTCTTTGTCTGTGCATCCCTGACCCATTTCCAGATACTTGATGGCACCAGTTTCTAGCTTCTGCTTGTCCCTTTGATAGTCTTACTAAACAAAGAAACAAACAAATAAATATTTTAAAAATAATTTATGAAAGAATGAAGATTACCTAGAATATAGGATAATGGTGATACAGAAGGGAACACAGATGGCAGCAGGGAGAGCTGTCTATACAGGTGCACTTGCAAGAGTGTCTTGCCATTTTGGGCAATGTTTCATGCCCCCTGGCATTTTAACCTGAATTAAAATGCAAAAATCCAGTGATTACAATATTGATCTATAATATTGATATATAAGGCATGTAGCATTTTCCTGCCAATGATCTCATTACATTTACTGCTTCTTTAATAAAGCCCCCACTCTTAGCAAATGATGCATTTCTCTCCTGGGACGAAGAGAGCCTACTGTACTGGGATCAAAGTGGGAATTACACTGAACCCTTCTAGAAATCAGGTCAATACCTTCATGTGGATTTATGTACTAACTTTTGAACCTGTTTGTCTAATAGACTGGGACAAGAGCATGTGTGATGACAGTGGGAGGATCAAGGGATCTTTGGTGCCCTGCCATTTGTTTAATCCTTTGGAAACTACATCAGTGCTCTCAGTACTCCTCCTTGTTAAATATTATCCCAGCATGCCATGCTAGTTCACAGACTCAGTAAACCTGTTTCTAGACATACAGTCTGAGAAGCAAATGTACTGATATGAATGTCTCCCCATGGCATCAGATTACTTTTTCTACCATGCTGGTAGGTGGAATTGGCCAGTTTTGTTTGTTTTCTTCATAATCTGGAGGTTGAAGGCTGCAGAGGCAGGGAGAATCTCCGCTGAGAGCTGGCACTCAATGTGAAGGTACCAAAGAGATTTCGAGGCCTATCATGAGCAACACCAGGGATACCTCCCTAGACCTCATTCATTGGGACTCACCAGTGGTCTTGCAAACTCAGTCACCATAGGCCTGAAAATTCCTATAATAGTCCTTTAATAAAATAAGCATTCAAAAAATACAATGCAATACAATGCAATGCAATGCAATGCAATGTAATGCAATACATAATAATGTTATTAACATTTCTTAATCTGGGAAAATATATAAATTATCAGAACTCTTAAAGAAGTATTAAATCTTTGGACATTTGTTGTCTTTTCTTGCTTCTTTTTCCAGTATGTGTAAGCATGTTGTATATCCTATATATCTTTTCATCCTGTTAGATTTTCAGTACCTGGTCTTAATTTATTTGTTTTAAACAAATATTTAAACAAATATTTAAACAAATATTTAAACAAATTTTTTTTAATTTTTAGCATTATCTTTTCTGATGTGTTTCCATTTTTGATAACCTGTCCTCTGGCTTCAACATCACATTTTTTTCTTAAATCTCTTTTCTTAAATCTCTTAGTTTATGACTAATGCAGATTTTAAAGTTAGGTAGCCATGAGGGAGTTTACTGGAAGTATTCATATTGGACCGAATTCTTGGAGCTTTGGATTCTTAGTTCAGTGGAATTTGAAATCCTTTCTTGTCCATCTGTCTGTGTCCTCATGGTCACAGCAGTGGTAGTACCAGAGCATTTACAGTGCTTTTTCAAAAGATATTTTCTCTATCATCAGAATCCCATCAGAATCCCATCAGAATGAAGCTGTGCAAGGTCCTTTTGTACATGTTGAAGAAAGCCTTCTTTACAGTGTGTTCCAGCTACGCACACATAAGAGAAATTAATTATTTCTTTATTTTCCTGAAAAGAAATACAGTGGCCAGCAGGTACCTTTCTTAAGTGGTCAGTTTTTAAGAAGTAATTTAATATCACCTTGTTAGCCTGGTCTCGTCCCTTCTTTCCTAAGAGTCAAACTATTTGTTGAAGGAGGTGTGTGTCTTGGTTTAAGACAAGTTAAGGGGATTCACAGTCTAAAGTGAGTTACCTCCCCTGTAGTTTAACCAATCCCCTTCCACCAATTACGAGAAGCAAAGATGAGTACATGTAAGTGAAAAAATAACAGTTTACAAAGAAACCTCAGAACAGCAACAGGTAAAAGATATCAGTAACTCACTACTTATTAAGGTGCTGAAATCTCACTGACCCTGGGGACAGAGTTACAGTCCTGGGGGCAGAGTGACCTCCAGTATGCTGCTCCCATTGCCGACCCGTGTGGGAAGACAAAGGGAAGTGGTGGTAGCCCTGCCCTCCTTCTCCATCCCTCTGGCAGCAGCAGCTCTGTTTGCAAATTGGGCTGGAAGCTCTGGCGGCTGATACTCGCTCAGGGGCTGGTTGGTGCTCAGCCAGGGACTCGTACTCAGTCAGGAGCTGGTATTTGGCCAGGGGCTGGAAATTTTTCAGGGTTCATAACTCATGGAGGGATGATGTTCTATTGTCGGTAGTAGAGAGCAAGTAGTCAGCTTGTGCAATTCAGACTCTGCTGTCTCACTACCTTCTCCTGTTCTCCATAGCTATCTATGCTGCTGTTCCCATGGGTGTTTTGCAAGGGCAAATACAGTGTTCCCAAGCACTGAAAATGGTACCCTCTGGCCATCACTGCTGCAAAACCACTCTGAAACAGTTTTTTAGTGTGAAATGCAGTTTCTTGCATTTGTACTGTTGCCAGTAGAGCCAAGAGGCAGGAAGCAAGAGAGGCAAGAGACAAGAGAGAGCCAAGACAAGCCACCAAACAGGAGAACTTAGCTTGGGTGATGCTGACTTCTAATAGGGACCAGCAACCCCGTCTGCTGCCCTGTGGTTTAATTTCTGGCTGCAGGGTCTTGAAGAGTAACAATTGAAGTAACAATTGAAGTCTTGAAGTAACAATTTTGAGCACAGATAGATAAGGAATACAATAACATTTTGGCTTACCCAGGACAGTGGTTTATCTCACCTCTATTTTTCCACTTTGCTTGATTTATCACTTCAACATTTGAAAAGCACAACAGAGCATAATTATACTGAAGAATGTAGTTTAATATTGAAAACTTTTCTTTCCTTTGTTCAAAGGAACTAGCTTTTGCAAGACAGAAGCAATATGCCTATGAGCAGTGCTTTGACAAAAACTATTACTACATCTCATAAAACACAAGCTGAAGATACAGAGTATGGGAGAGCTTAATGAAGTCTGATTTCACAAAAAGAGTAAATCTGAAGTGTAACTAATAATCTGAAATATTTATATATTATATTATATTATATTATATTATATTATATTATATTATATTATATTATATTATATTATATTATATTATATTACGTTACGTTACATTACATTACATTACATTATATTATATTATATTATATTATATTATATTATATTATATTATATTATATTAATATTATATTAATTTTATATTAATTTTATATTATATTTATTTTATATATTTTTTTTATTTTATTTTTAATTTTTTTAAAGTGGTAGCTTTATATTTGTGACATTTTCTGCAGTTGCAACTGCTAATTTTGTGACCTCATTTCTTGGCTGCATCTTAGCCAAATTAGGAATTAGATAACTGTGGTACAAGTTTATAAAACAGAGACATCTTGATGGTGTTATCTCTGACCGATTCTGTGCTACAGACTCTTCTGTGCATGCACCTTTTAATGCTAAAATTATGTTTTTGTACCTGTGGCTTTATTCATCCGTAGGAGGAACAGAAAAGCAGATTTATTTTACTAATACCAGAGATATTATGGTGAACAAAGAGTGATTTGTCAGTACAATATAGCAGAGTTGCTATATTATACTTTTTTTCTGGCAAAGACTGAGATACCTGTTTGCAGATTTAACTGTAGCACTGGCATCTTGTAACCTGCTTTGATTGACTTGGCAAACTTCTAAACTTTTTTCCATGTCCTTTGAAAACTAAGAAACCATTTGAGATCAAAAATGCTTTTCAATGAAAAAACACAATCTTTTACCAAAAAGAGAGTCAAAAGTGGATGTGTAGGATGGGGTCACCAGGGAACATCATACAGGAAACCTGGGCACCTGTGTGCAACTGAGGAAGTGCAATGCAGGCAGGCAGTCTGGGAATCTGTCTGTCAATCCACTAATTAAACACCTCTACTTGCCTAAATCCCAGCTAACAGGTCATCGTGACAGCTATACTAGTCTATAGGCTGCACAGATAGCTTAGGCTTAATACCTAGCTCTCAATGAGCTAGGCTGGTTGAGATACCAGCTCGACCAGCCTAGCTCATTGAGAAAAACAAGTCCCCGGACACGATAACGACAGGTCAGATTCAATTCCAAACTGAGGACCTCAGCCAACCCCTTTGCAGCACAGATGCACCCATAACATTACCAGTGAGCTGGGTGGAGTTGAGACCCTTGACCAATCCTGTCTGTAAGCACAGGAAGTTTGAAAACCCTATAAAAGGTGCTGCCACAAAATAAACTGACTGCTGCTGTGTGAGCCTGTTGGGGGCTTGTCAGGAGAACCTGTCTCCAACGTCAATGTAACAATTGGTGCTGCCGATGTGATCACAACAAGCTGCTGTGGTATTGCAGGGAGACGGGGGCAGCAGAATTTAAAGTCGGCAGCTGGTTGTGCTGCAGAAAGCTGTAGGCACAGAGTTGCAGGCAGTGTAGAAAACTGTGGGCAGAGAGTTGCGGGCAGCAGAAAACTGCAGACAGGAAAGGGTGCTGCAGGCAGTGAGGAGAGCTACAGGCAACAGAGAGTGCTGTGGGCAGCGAAAAGTGGCAGTGGGGAAGGCCGCATGGGTCCAGATTCCCCTTTTGTAAGTTGGAGATGCTGCTGGGAAAATGGGACAGTGGGCTTCCCACTAGGTATGGACTTTTCTTTTTTATGAAACTGTGGAGAGTTCTGGAGCAGGCTCTGAAAGCTGCTGTGGCCATTATGAAATTGTTGAGATCTGTTTTGGACCAGCTGGAGCAGTAAGAAGCTGAGAAGAATGCAAAAGCAGCTGTTAAGACTCCAGTGCCTGGCTCTCAAAATGGTGGAGAGCACATGGCATTGGATTCACTCACCCAAGATGGTGGAGGGTGTGCACCAAAAACCAGAAAAAAAACAGCAGCCCCGGTGCCCAGGGCTGTGGACTGCTGCGAACCACCGCATCCGCAGTTAGGATCTGGGAAACCTGGGAGGTACTGAGGCAGCCGTGGGTGCTGTCAGCACCCAAGAGACTGGGAGACCCTGCCAGCAGTGCCTAGAATTGTGGCACATCACATCATGCCGGCTGTGAGCAGTCCCAGACTCCAGCAGGGTGAGATGGGGTCACCTGCTGCCACCTACAGCTGCGTCACCTGGCAGCAGCTGCCAAGCTGCTACCCCTGCATCGCACATGGCTTCGCCTGTGCCACAAGCACCCGAGCCATTGCCAGAGCCTGAGACTGCAAACACCGTGTTTCATTGCATTTGCAGCCTAATCCAAGCTGTCATTCTGCATCCACAGACCAGATAAAGAAGGATGCTTGTGCCACCACGGTTGTCGCTGTTTGGTGTCCATGACCCCAGCACCAGATCAGTCTGGGATGGGGCCAAATAAAGCAGGGATGGGAATGACAAGGGTCTCTGAAAAACAAAGTACTTTAATAATGAGGAAAACAACAAAAGAGAACATGTGCACTGTATGGGAGAGCCTTGAAGACCCAGAAAACAGGGTGGACAGGAACATACATAGGTTAGATATGGGCTGGGGTCCATTGAGGATAAGGGTCCAATCATAAACTGGGATTAGGAATATGTAAATTACTGCAGTAAAGTACAACCAATAAGGGGGAAAGAACTGGGGAACATTCTAGTAACATTAACATAACATTTGCATAAACACACCTGTAATCTCTTTTTTCTCACTATAACTTAGATGTTTTCCATCCTAACATCCCATTTCCTATGGTCTGAGATTGAAGCTTTCTTCGTATGCAGGTGGAGCCACACTATAGTTCAAACCACCCAGCCCCATTCCAACACATGGCCTCCTCTCTGAGTCTTTCAACACCTTTAGCCAACAGCTGTAGGTTTATCAGGGCATGGGCAAAGCTCCTGTGGAGAGCCTGGTGAGCAAAAAGTGGTGGCAGAGGTGGTGGGGTAAGAAGTGTGAGGGCGTGGTGCTACAGGAGCAGTAGTGACTGAGCCGTCCCAAAGAAATGGTGCCAGCTGCATGGCACAGCTGCCACACAGTGGCAAAGGGCGGGCCACCCTCTTGGCAACCCTCTTGGTGACCCTCTTGGCCACCCTCTTGGCCACCCTCTTGGTGAGCCTCTTGGCCACCCTCTTGGTGAGCCCAGTGGGACGGCAGCACCTTTCTGCATGTGGGCAGTGAAGGGGTGACCCAGGGGGCACAACAGCCCCAGCAGGGGCAGTGCAGCGTTCCCTGTCTCCCCCAACGCCAAGACAGAGAGAAAAGCCCACCTGCAGCCTGCTGCTGCTTTGAGTCTGCCAAGGCTTTCATGGCCTGCAGGCTCTAAAAAACTGATACTAAATGGAAGAAAAGATTGAGCTAGTTCAATAGCCCCTTCCTCAAGAGAGAGGACTGCAGCATTTGTATGTGCTAAATTTGAAACTGATTCATGTAACATATCTTTGTTAGCTAATTCTTTTGCAGCTACTATGAAGGTGCTATGCCAATGTTACAAATATAGATTACTGTTTGCCAAATATGTCCTAAAGGTTATAGTACAATGCTTGTTGTCTTTTTTAGCTAATTATTTTGCAGTCCATGAAGTCATGCCAGTGTTACAAATATAGGCTACTCTTTTCTTAATATGTCCTAAAGTTTATGGTAAAATGCTTATTAATTTTGCTTTTATGTACTCTACAAGCATCATGTTTGCTCCAATAACCTGAAAATCTGTTTTCTTCTTCCAAAAACCTTAGAATTTCAGTTATGGGATTTCAAAATCTAAAATAAATTTTGTTCTCAGTCATTTAAAACTGTGCAAAAATATAAAGCTCTAAAGCTTAGAAGCAATGCCATTCCTCATGCTGTGGGCTTGTAAAAACCTTTGTTAAAAGAAAAAATTGTGCTTTAATCATACTGTTATTTTTAATGGATTTGGATCCTCACTTCTCTGCTTGGAAACTCTTTACTCTAAAGGAGCCACTACAGCCCTGTTCTGTGCTGGAGGCTTCATGCCAGCACTCATGGGGTCAAGCGTGCAGCACCCAGATCTTCCCATTCACAATACCTCTATTCCAACCACATTACTAATATTTCCCTGTTATGGATCTTCTATAACCTGTTATCCTGTGCTGCAGAGATACTGCCCTTTAATATAAATGCATTCTACCCTGTCGGTATGGAGACTCGGTTACTTTTAGGGAGTGAAATCCCAAGGCTGTAAGGAAAATGTGCACGCACCTTTCACTGCTTCATGGAGTTTTCTTTGATATGATCTGGATTTTTGAAACTTGACTTGTCTAAGGGTCTTGTTAACTTTATTTCAAAGGTATTTCAGACAGCAGGGTTAGCAGTAACATTTTTAATTTCATTTCAGTACATAACTCTTAAGATACTCATTTCCTTAAAATATAATTTGATTTATACAGAGGAATGTTTTAGTCCATAACTAGCACCCAAGGATCACAACCAAGCGAAGATGCTTTCACAGGAGAGTTTCAGGAGCTCCAGGTACACACCTTGGACCATCTAGGGGACCCTTGGAGTGACAATTTACTTATGACTTTACAAAAAAACCTTTACAAAAAAATATTTTAAAGACATTGCTAGCACAAGGACATATCACATTTGGTCATGTATCACAATATGACCTGAAAAACTTAGCTGAGATAGGGAGATGTTTTCCTTCGGTGGTTTTGAATTGGTTTGTTTGTGACAAGGAGGTAAATGGTGTTTTCCAAAGAATTGTATATAGCATTTAGGCAGTTTAAGTTTCACCTCATTAATTTTGTTCAAAAAAAATCTCTTTTTCTATTATAGTTGCTTAAACAAAGAAAGGGGGAGAAGAGGGGTGGATTTACACCCCTCTCAAAAGTCTTGAGTGCTCTCATGTTCTCATGCTTTTCTCATATTTTTCAACAATTTCACATCATAACCTGGCAAGCCAACAGCTTGTTCGAAGCAGAAGATTGTCAATAGTAAGCTAATCTGCCCATTACCCTACTCAAACACCAAAATTCAAACATTGGGAAACATCATTAGATCAGAAGGATGTGTGTTTTCAATTGAAATAGTTTTGAGTTGAATTGTTTCTTCTTTGTAGTGTTAAGTTACAATTTTGTAACTCCAAGTAATAAGCCTGAGGTGTGCTAATCTTGAAAACTTTTATTGTTGGTAACTTGTATTGTTTGACAACTCCTGGAAATGAATGTAGCATCTTCAATAATATGTGGGATGCATCACTGTCTGGGAGAGGCCAGGCTTGTCAAGTTAGGTAGAATCATCTGTGTTGTTGTGCTGTCTCGTCATTCTGTCTATGCAGGGGATGAAAAGGAGCACTTTGCATTTTTAATAAAGCCAGAAGGAGGAGCTGTGACAGCTATAGCTGGTCTATAGGCTGCACAGATAATCTGGCTTCAAAGATACCAGCTCAACCAGCCTAGCTGATTGAAAGAAACAAGTTCCCAGACACGAGAACGATAGGTCAGATTCAATTCCAAACCTCAGCCAACCCCTTTGAAGCACAGATGCACCCATAACATTACCAGTGAGCTGGGTGGAGTTGAGACCCTTGACCAATCCTGTCTGTAAGTGCAGTAAATTTGAAAACCCTATAGAAGGGGGCTGCCCCACAATAAACTCAGACTGTTGCTGTGTGAACCCATTGTGTGCTTGCCACTTCTGTCTCCAACATCAACGTAAGAGGTCATGTCTTCCACTTTCTGTTTCTTCCACAGGACTGCTTGTCAAGTTCAAACTGGGATAATGCTGAGATCCGGGATTCAACTTAACATTCCTTATCACTTGTGGTATAAAGTGCATAGCCCAGTTAGTTGACCTACATACTCAGCAATATTGGAGCCATATTAAGGAAAGTGGAATTTAAGCCAATTCTTGATAGGATCAAAGCCAGGATTGAGAAAATGGGTACGCTTAGGAAATTGGCTGAGACACTCAAGGAATGAAAAGAAACATAACTGTGATTGTCATCAGTCTCAAAATGATTACCTCAAAGTAGCTAAAATTATGTAGGTGAGAATAAGGGGTAGTTATAAAAGGTGACAGCTGACAGAAGAGCACAATTAGCACTAATGTTTTATAATGTATGTAACTTGGGTCCTTTTGTAATTGATTGTGAATCTCTAATGTCTGTAAAGGAGCAAAACGTAAACAATATGAGCATTGCACACTTGCAATTAGGACAACAGAATGAGACCAAAGACAGAAAACTGTAGCAGTTACTAAGCTTAACCAGAACCCTGTAGAAATACCTGTGGATGATACCAAATACCAGTTGTTTCCTTCTGGGTAAACTGATTTTATGGCAAACAGATAACCAAGATGAATATTTCTTCCCAAGGAAAGTACCAATGCTACACAGGTGGCAGAGCATAGAAAATTACCTTAACAGTCTTAGGGCATCAGGACAACTAAACCATGAAGAGGTTATCGTTTGCATTTTTCCATTCTCTGTTTCTCTTTGCTATACTTTGGGGAAAAATACCAGTGTTTTGTTAATAAAGAAAAGAGTGTGTTTGCCCTCTAGACTTGAAGCTGTCTATACCAGAACATCTTAAAGGTAGTCTAAGTGTCATTACTGATAAAATTCCAAAATAATATAAAGTAATGAAACAGGTAATGAGACGAAAATACAAAAATCTATGGAAATTCTGCCTGCAGATTTCCTTGTTGTATATCTTGCTTGTAGTTTCAGCCTCTCACAGGAATTCACCTGGCAAACATCACCATGTCCTCCAAACTGACACTTAGAAAGTTTTGTGACTGAGCATGGGGTATTAATCCCTTCCCTCTGCACAGCAAAATAGCCTAAATGTTATGTGCAATTTTGTTGGTTTCTTCTACTACTAATTCAGGTTCTGGGACTTTGCCCTGTAGCAGAAAGACAGGAGAGAGTGGCCAGACCTTTCCTTGGGTACAGGTGGGCCCTGATGCCAGCCGGGGCACAAACAGGAGGGTGCCCATGAGTGGTTATTCTGTGAGTGACCCAGTTCAGAGCAGCTCTTTTGGTGACTACTTGCTGGAGATCTGATTTACACTGCCAGCAAGGCAGTATTATAGGAGCAGCAGGGAAGGTCCTGAACTCTTCTTCCTCTGTGTTTTCTCAACAACATAATGAGAAAATCCTCATTGTATTTGCTTACCCACAGCCTAACCAGCTTAGCTGGCTTTGTTTCAGTTTAGACATTAATGGTTTTTCCAATGTTCTAAGCTGTACATACTGAGCTACACTGAGTGGAAAATAATGTTTTAGGTTTCTAGACTGGGCCTGTGTGGAAGATCAGACAGCTACAGAAGCTGAGCTGGGTAGCGCTGCCAATCTCTTGGCCCTGGTACAGTGGAAGCCGTGGGAGGGATAAACTCAAGGCAGGAACAAAAGTGAAGACATCATGTTTGGTCACTCTGACCTCTCTGACAAGAGAAGATGTAACAAGGACAGTGCTGGCACAGAAGAATGTAATAGGGACTTGATAGCTGAAAAGACTGTGTTACTAAGGAAACAGTGGCATGGGGGTCTGAGTGGAAAATTTTGTACGGAACTATAAATATAGGTAGTGTATAAATTAGTGTAATAAAGTGCCTTTTCTTGCATAGCATGGTCTGTGTCTCTCAATTCCAGCAAATGGTCTTCCTGTGTGAATAACAATAATTTGCCTACCTGGCCATCCAGCAGAGAGCCCCAGGGAACTGGAAGCGCTGCTGAAAGGAAACAGGAGCCAGCCAGCAATAATCTTCAGGTTTTGGAGGTCAGCTGTGGGGAACATGGGCAGTAATATGTCCTCAGAAGAAAAACATGTTTTCGAACTTATGTCTAAACTTTTAGAGAAAATCCACGTGATTTGCACAGCAAATCAGTTGCTTCTCACTCTCTTATGCTGATTTTATGCTGTGTGGAATCACTTGTTTAAAAGGTTAAACGCCAGCATGGCTTTCACAGTGGAGCTATGGGATGAAGTGGGGTCAAGCTCTGGGATCAGGTGAGGAGACCAGGAGATCAGGTGGTAAGATCGTGGCTGGTTTCTTACCCCTGTGGAGAGCTATTTTAGAAACTCTTAAAGCTCAGGAGGGTGCCAGAACAGGCAAGGATTCTGCAGAGGAGCTTTTAACCTCCCCCATGCACCCCATTTCTGCAAAAGCACAAGTTTCTGCCCATAAGGGTCCCTGAAATCCAGTTTACTGCCTCTAATGGGGATTTGGAATTTGAGGATGATCCCTTTGATCCTAAACCTGTTAACATGGAGAATGAGCCTGATTTGTTTTCCCCTAATTTGCATAACAATTGGTGGGTCCAGCAGCAGCCACTAACAGCAGGTCATTTAGAAATTGTGCAAGCAATTGTTGCACCTGTTATATACCACCAGCAAAGACCTCCTGCATGGGAAGGTCTGTCTTAGTCATCAAAGAATGACGGCGCACCGTGATGGAATATGGTATTAATTCTTCATATTTTACTAATGTGCTCTCCGCTGTTCTCAATTCCTATACTATGATTCCTCATGATTTAAAGTCGCTCTCCCAGCTGCTGCTTTCATCAAAACAATATACAATCTGGGAGGCAGAATGAAAAAAGCTTTTAGAAGCACGGCTTTTAACCTATGCGGGAAATGCAAATCAGCAAGTTGCTGCCTTAACAATTGAACAGCTCATGGGGACAGGGCAGCATTCACAGCTGGACACTCAGGCAAGAGAAATTCCACGGGAAGTTTTAGATGATATTAGAGATGATGCATACCATGCTTTTATGAAAGCCCTCGATGCTGGCAAAATGCAAAAGGCTTTCACATCTATAACTCAAGGGGCAAAAGAGCCTTATATGCAATTTATGGATTGCCTTTGAGAGGCATTAGACACACAAGTTGCTCATCATGAAGTTTGTGATGTATATTATTCTTTTAAAGTAAGCAATAGAGAATTCAAACAGTGACTGTCAAAAGGTTCTCAGGCCACTTAAAAATCCCACAATCATAGAAATTGTTGAAGCTTGTAATTGTATCGGAATGGTTGAACGCAAGTTTGAAATGATGGCTGCTGCTTTTACTGCACTTAAGGTGTCCCCTTGTAGTATATGTTGGTATAATTTGTCTTTTATTGTACATATATAAGATCAAGTATAAAAGCATGTTTTATGTATAAAACACAAACAACTTGAGATTGCAAAAGCAGCTGCTGGAAACCCAGGAATTTGCAAGAGAACGACCCAGCAATTAAGATAACACCAGAAGAGATGGGTCCACCCAAGCAAGACAGCCCAATAACGATCCAGCAATTAACGCCTGATACTGATCTAGTCAAATTCCTCAGGACCATACATCTCCATGTCCAGTTCCAGAAAAACTACTCAAACTCTCTTCCCTTCTTGGAAAACTCATCTACAGACCAGCAGCAGAAATATGAATGTGTAACAACACAAGAAAGAGAAAGAAGCTGAAGCTGCATAGCCTCAGGCCGACAAAACGGTATAAAACTCAGCACTCTGAAAGACAGTTTGTGAACTTGGGGGAGCCAGCGTGACATAGACTGGTTCTGAGTTCACCCAGTGCTGACCCCGAGCTCAGCGCTGACTTTCATTGTGTCTGTTCTGAAATGCGGTTTTACAAATTTTTCAATAAAATCCTTATTGATAAAATTTGGCTGATTTCATTTATAATACCCTGATCCCATGGGACAGACTTGTTTTGGCTGTGGAAAACCAGGCCTCCTTAAAACTGCCACGCCCCAAAAGAAGCAAAGCCAAAAAACCCGCCAGGACTTTGAGATGCCGCAAAGGACGGCACTGCTCTAACCAGTGTCGCTCTAAATATGATGTTGATGGCAAACTGATCTTGGGAAACTTGAATCAGAGCACGGGATGAACACCTGCTCAGACACAAATTCTTCAGCGGATCTCTGCAGCAAGAGTGCTGCTGCCTTACAGCCAGAAGTGCCGGGGTGGACTTGGTAGCAGCCTGTGCGGTAATTATTTTAGATTCCTCCGTCCATCTGACCCCTCAGGGATTAATGGACCTTTAGGGCAGGGACGGAGTGTGTTGCTTTTGGGGCATTCTTCAACTACTTTAATGGGATTGTTTGTGGTCCCAGGAGTAATAGATGCAGACTTTTTAGGAGAAATCAAAATAATGGTCTGGACTCCATTCCCCCCCATATACTGGACCCCAGAGTTCTAAAATATCTCAATATTTTTCACAGTACCAATGTCTACTAACACAGTGCAAAAAGAGAGGAGGAGGGCTTGTCCCTTGTCCACAGGGACACCTCAGATTTTCTGGACTCAGCAGTTAACTGTTCGATGTCCCACTTGTAAATGCAAGCTGTCATGGAAGGACAGCATATCCCTCTCACAAGCATTATTGATACAGCAGCTGATGCCATGGTCCTTTTACAAGCTAAGTGGCCCCCCAGATGGCCACTTACTGCAGTTCCACAAGCACTCACAGGTATTGGGGGGAGCAATACTCGCTTTCAAAGCAAGGATTTTATCCAAATTGTACGTCCTGAAGGACACACTGCTATTACTAAGCCTTTTGTTTTGCAAATTCCCATGGTAGGGGGCTGTGACATACTCTCATGACAGATGGGAGTCAGAATTTAGTCTGATTTTTCATAGGGGTCACTGATTTGTGGTTACACTGAAACTGACCTGGAAAACTAACAAACTGCTGTGGGTAGATCAGTGGCCCCTGCAAGCTGAAAGATTTACCGTCTTACAAAGCCTGGTTAACAAACAACTGCAAGTGGAGGTATTGTCCCCTCCACAAGCCCTTGGGACTCTCCTGTATTTGTCACTCAGGAAAAAAGCGGTAAGTGGCATTTGCTCCATGATCTCAGAAAAATAAATGCAGTCATGGAAGATACTGGAGCCCTGCAGCCAGGCCTCCCTTGATTCCTCAAAATTGGCACTTAGCAATCATTGATTTAAAAGATTGTTTTTTCACAATTCCTCTTCACCCAAAGGATGCACCAAAATTTGCCTTTTCAGTGCCCAGGTTAAATATAAAGGAACCTTTGCAAAGATTCCACTGGTTGGTTTTACCCCAGGGGATGAAAAACAGCCCCACAATTTGCCAGTGGTTTGTCTCCTGGACACTTAGCCCAGTATGACAGGTAAAGCCTCATGTGCTACTGTACCACTATATGGATGATATACCCATTGCAGCTGAAAAACAAGATGACATGAACAAAACCTTAGCCCACACCACAGAAGCTGTAAAATGTGCAGAATTGCAAATAGCTCAGGACAAGATTCAGCAAATGCCTCCATGGCTGTATTTAGGTTGGCATATTATATCCCAAATGGTACAGCCACAGCAATTACAAATTTGAAACAAAATTTCTACATTACATGAAGCACAAAAGTTGCTAGGGACCATTATTGGGTGAGACCCTCACTGAGAATCACAAATTCAAATTTAGCTCCTCTTTTTGCTTTGTTAGAAAGAGAGTCAGATTTATCTTCCCCAAGACATTTGAATCATGAAGCACAATTGGCCTTGCAAAAGGTAGCAGATACTATTGCCCATAGGCAAGCCTCATGATGGGCACCTGATCTCCCATTTCTGCTAATCCTTTTAAATCCTTCAGGACAACAAGATGCTTGCTCTTCCAATGGGATCCTAATAGAGCCAGCTCTTTGCTTATCATTGAATGGATTTTTTTGCCTCATTAAATGACAAAGACAATTGTTACTCAACATGAAATATTTACACAGCTCGTTATCAAGGCATGACAGAGATTACAAACACTGGAAGGTGGTGATTTTGAACAAATTTGTATAGCTATAATCTACCTGCAATGGCTTTTGCAAATGTCAGGACCTTTTCAAATTGCACTAACTGATTTTTCAGATCAGATTACTCTCCATTCACCACCTCATAAGTTGTTAGCTACTAACTTGAATGCTATGGAAAGACCAAGCGCAGTGAAACTCCTTTACAAGCTCTCACAATATATACTGATTGTTCTGGATGTTCCCATAAATCTCTTACTTTGGGGTGATAATGATACTGGTACATCGGCCTCTGATGTAACTGTAGTTTCTGGTTCCCTACAAATTGTGAAATTATTTACAGTTGTTTGTGCTTTCAAAAAATGGCCTACAGCTTTTAATTTAATAACAGAGTCTGCTTATATTGCAGGTATTGTTGAAAGAGCTGAAGCTTCTGTTTTAAGAGAAGTTTCTAATGCCAATCTTTTCCAGAGGTTACAACAATTAATTTTCCTTTTAGGTGCTAAACTAATTTTGTTATGCATGTTCACTCTCACTCAACATTACCTGGCTTTATAGCAGAAGGAAACCAACAGGCTGATTTACTTCACCTATCCAGGTACTCCCTGATTGTTTTGCACAGACCAAACTTAGCCATTCCTTTTTTCATCAAAATGTTGCAGCTCTTTGTCGCACATCTGCTTTAAAGTGGCAACAAGCAAAAGTCATAATTGCAGCTTGCCCTGATTGCCAGCATCATAATTTTGCGACAGGCTCACCAGGAATTAACCCGCATGACCTACAAAGCCTCTAGATATGGCAAACTGATATCACCCACTACCCTGAATTTGGTCATCTCAAATATGTTCACTCATCCACTGACACTTTTTCAGATGCATTATTTGCATCATGCCACACAGGTGAAACTGCTAAAGATGTTTGCTGCCATTTTTTGGCTGCTTTTGCAGCTTTAGGGATTCCTCAGCAAATGAAAACTGATAATGGTCTTGCTTACACTTCTCAATAACTTTCCTGCTTTTTTGACTATGGGGAATCTCTCATATCACAGGGTCCCTCCCTTCCCTCTAGGACAAGCAATTATTGAATGTGCTCATTCCATGCTTAAGCACCTTTTGGCTCAACAGAAAGGGGGAATGCAGGGATGGACTCCAATGGAACAGCTACACAAAGCAGTGTATGTTTTCAATTTTTTAAATTGCTATGTTGATAACAAAGTTCCTCCTATAATAAAACACTTTTCTTCTTCTAAAGAAATATTAGACATAGGGAAAAAAGCATGAGTCCTCGTAAAAGACCCAGAAAGTGGAAAAAGCATAGGCCCATTTCCCCTTATTACATGGGAAAGGGGATCTGTTTCCACAGATACCAGCCCTTGGTTGGGTTCCAGCCAAGAACATCAGACCCTTCATTGGACAGCCAGCTGATCAAAATACAGAAAAGGAATAAAAGATAAATCTTCCATCTTTGGAGAACCAGTTGATCATACCTCCTGAGGTGGTCACAAGTCTATTAACTTCCTTTCCCTGCTTGGCCTGTCACACAGGGGATCATCATAATAATAGATAATTCTACTACTACTACTACTACTACTACTACTACTACTACTACTACTACTACTACTACTACTACTGCTAAACTGTCTGCTTGCATAGCATGGTCCGTGTCTCTCAGTCCCTGCAGGCCTAGATTTTGTAAGTCTAGTGCTTAGGCAGTAACAATGTTAGGAGAAGTTTTAAAGATTATACCAATGATATTTCTGTGGAGATCCTGAGAATGGCACAAGTGACTTGTGAACTCTCTGTTTAGGGGTATACCAGAAGATTTCATTGATGTTTTGTCATGGGATTTTCTAACATGTCTTTCCCATAAACTTTACTGAAAACAGGATCATGGAAAGGCAGTGGTGAGGTACAGCATGGCTGTGTTGTCTGCTTTCACATAATGGCTGGGGCCTCCCTAGGATTCTTGCCCACTTGAATATGGTGACCAGAGCATTGCTTTCCCATTTTCTTCTTTTCTCATCCTGTCACAAAAGATCCAATCTTCCACAGTAGAGGCTCATGATGATTCTGTCCCTGTACCCCTCCTGTGATACAGAAATCACAACAACCCTGCCATTTAACCCACACATTTCATTCATGTTGGTAGGAGGGCTTTGTACTCGGGCTTTATACCAGCCCTGCAGCTGTTAGAAAATATATTGGAAAAATTTTTAAAAAGCCCAACCAAAAAGAGATGTCATAGCTTATAGCTTTGAAACTTAGCTTGGCACTAATTTGCTTAATTGATTTATTTTACCATTCTCTCTATAAAGAGATAACCAGCACACACTCAAGCTTACCTCTGATTTTTGTTTTACTCTAATTACCTTGATGCTGCCTTTAAATATCCAGGAATTAGTGGGCATTTCTAGCTTGACTTCTGCCGAGCAGATGAATGTGGGTGCACAGATTTTTGCTTTCCAACTTGCAGCTGTTTTGTAGCTTTGCTAATGTGTGCTCTAGGAAAAAAAGCAGACAAAGAATTGGCTTGACTGCATGCCGCTGTCTTTTCTTGTGTCCAGATTTGGGCAGGAGTGTAGTGAACGACTTTCTATGCCTTTGGCTCTCATCTCCCCTTTGTGCAATGACTCCTATAGTTTCTACTCTAAAAGTTATCATACTTGTAAGTGCTTGTCCTAAGCCAATGGCTTAGTGACTTTGGGGAGGTTACAGTCATGAACCTTGGCTTTTAATAAAGGATTTGAATAGATTGCTTGTTGTTTACAGGCTCAAAAATTCTCCAGAGAATAGGTATGCAGAACCCACTGGGCTGTATTTGTGTACTTTGGTGTGGCATTTTACCTGGTGCCAGTGTCTGGACATTCTGCTTGCTCCTATTCCTCCCAAAATTTCAAATCAAAATGTCAAATTATTTCTTATGGTGTAGGCAGTGGATTTTGTATTTTTGGATTAATTTCTCCTCCCCATGTTTTAACTGCTGTTTATACTTTGGAGGAAACAAGCAACTCAGTCCTGTCAGGTCTAAAATACCTTTTGTGAAGGCTTTTTTGATCCCTTCTTTTTCTGCTCTTTATCTATGGACATCAAGCCATCCCACTGTAGTACAACTAATTTTTTATTCTTTTAACTGTAAAAATTCCTCTCTTTTCCTTCCTGTGGTAAGGGTAGTGTGAAATTACATCCCATTAACAGGGTATAAAAATGCATAGGTGGGGCACAAGGGAAGCCAACCTCTTTTAAGGTAGTTTATGGCTGGCAAAAGCTCCAAGTGGGTCTGGGGTCACACCCTATCCGTGGAAGGAGTTACCTGGCAGCTCACAAGAGCTGGTGGTAGAAATATTCCTGTGGACCATCTTACTAGAAAACACAGGATTATAAAAATGTGCATTTAGCCGAGTCCCCAAAGGGTGAAATGATAAGAACAAAACATCTGCAAAGGTTTATATGAATCTTTGATGTACTGTCTTATTGCAACATGTGGAATATGTAAAAGTTTTCTTAAGAAAGGATGTTCTTTGATGTTTGATCTTTGTATACTTTCAAGCCTAATCAACAAGAAAGGAGATTTAATCTGTGAAACAGATAGTAGCTAACAAGCTAACTGTAAATGATGCCCATGTATCAGAAAAATAAATCCTTGTTTAAGTTTAGGGCTTGACATGCTTCAATGATCTCAGATCTAGGGGGAGGTTTAACAAGGCTTGGGAAGAAAGGATGTTCACTGATATTGGACACAAAGAATGCAGAATTTATGTGACATCTGGTAGAACTCCCAAGATAAGGGAGAAACTAATAAAGCCAACTCAGCAACTGTGCTGAAATTAGCTCTGACTGGGTAAAAGGTAATTCCTTTGGGGGGATCTGCGACCACCAGTTCACAGACCACCAACCCAAGAAGCCCACTGACTCAAAAGAAGAGAAAGACTGAGCATGCAGCTAATTAACAAGAGAGTCATTAACCAGTAGAAGAGAGGATACTAATTAATAAGAAATATGTAACAAATGTCTAACATTGTGGCTAATTCCTTCGTTTGCTAAAATGTATAGATACTAAAAACTTTTAGTAGTTGGCGTGCTTGATTTGTGGAATTCCACTAGGCATCCAGGCTTGTGCAACCTTGAAATAAACAGCTAATGCCTCTCTAGAGTGTGTAATTATTGGCTTGTTGTACACCAGGTAATGAATCCATTTTTTGCAGACAACAGTCTGTTAGTAAATATTCTGTCATCACTGAGTCACTGTACATGACTGCATCTCCTACAATGACCTTTTCTTTCCCTTAAAAAAAAAAGTTTATTTTAATGGTTTTCAGTACATGGTGCCACTTGCATTAGTGAAATTAAAATTTTAGGTAAAGTCTTACTGCATGTTGTAGCTTTAGGGATCACAAGACCATTAATCCACACATCATTTCATGTCGGATATAAGATCAATTCTTACTGATTAGGGGAATGAACAGGGACTGTCTAACAGATAGTGTTTATCACCCACTGAAGAATCTTAGCATCTGCTAATAACAATGTTGATTTCTTTGAAAATTGCCAATCTTCACAGGTGTCCCTTTGCTCAGGAGCTTTGGTGTTACACAGATTTTTTTTCATCTGCTTTTTCTAAGGTTACATGAGCACTTCCTAATTTTCACACTTTTCCAGTTCAGGCTGATGGTGAAGCAAGAGCTGGAGATATGCTTGTGAGTATGGGTTTAGATGGTATGTCACAAAGAATCACCTGTCTTTAGTTTAGCAGATTCCTTTTGCTGAGCCTTGTGTATGCTCCCCTTTCCAGAAAGGAGAAAAACATTCTGAGGAGCTTCTAGGGTTGTTGAGTGGTAGTGGCATCATTCATCAGCTCAGCAGAACTTTGCAAGATAAGGCAAGAGGACACAGAAGTTCTTGTACTGAAAATGTGGTGGTTCCCAAGTAGCAGTTGTTAGCAGTGGTTAGGTTTTCAGTATAAGGACAGGGAGTTAAGATGCGGTTTTCTGGTAAGAAGGTTTTGTGGTTATTTTTTGGCTTTCAAAAGTGAGACTTAATTAGTGTATATCTTTCCATGGTCACTGTACACTGTAGCACTTTGCTCATCTTTAAGAACAGGGAGACTTCATTGAAGTTTAAACTTTGCATAGTCATGTCAGTTTTTGCTTGTTTTCTTTTTTTTCTCCCACAAAAATCAATTAGAATATTTAGAAAATCTGTATTTTTCAAGGTTGTCTTTGAAGCTCAGGTTTTATAAAAAACTATGCTTTCCATACAGCCAGAAACAAGGCTTTCCACAAAGCTTAAAGTAGACACTTTGTAGCCCAGAAGCCTCTGAAAAAGAAAGATCAACATTGTGGAACACAGTGTTTGAAAGTCAAAGTTGCCCTGATAGCCTTAGCTCAGGCCCTCTGAGGTTAGGCATTATGCTGCCAGCTTTAATTACATTGTTGAATACATTTTTTTCATACATTTTTTGCTACTTAAAATTTCATCTACTGCTGTGCTAGTGTTAATAAACCTTGCATAGTTTGATTTTGTTAACTCTGGCTGCTCTACATCCCAGGAATTGTCTTAGGCCTCCACCTTGACTGCCAGGCCATTGGGCTCCCTCTGAGCCCATTGCAGGCAGTGCTCCTTGGAAATTCTCTGCCTGACCAGCAGCTGCTATCTAATGCCTTGGAATGGCATGTTTGTGTACTGCTTGCCTGGATGAAACAGTATTATATTTACTGGACTTCTGAGGAAAATTCCAGCCCAGGTTAAGGCCAGGAGGAAGGCAGCTACATCTTACCCTGAGCAGCAGTCCCTGATGAGGCTCTTTGAGCTCTGCTGGGCCACAGTAGCTGCCCCAGCACCTCCCTCCCATTTCAACACCTCTTCAAACTCAGAAATTTGGCTGTTCTCACCACTCAGGCCACCAAAACCTGGCATTTGGGTCTGGGCTGATACTCCCAGCTTTGAAGCTCAACACTCACCTGTTGGGAGGTGCAAAGGCATCCAACATGAGTATTTCACTGAACTTGAGGTGAGTTTTTAACAGGTATAACCTCTGTACATACTCTGTACATACATACTCTGTACCTATATACTCTGTACATACTTCTTTGTATGTATTCATGTATGCATGAATTGATTTAAGTATGATTTTCTTTTGTATGTTCCATTCATGTTATAACTAAAACACTGAACCTTACATTGAACTTCGTTAAGCTGTGCTTTTGGGAATTTATATTAAATCTTTTTTTTTAAAAGAGAGAACATTTATGGTGATTCTTTAAACAATATAAATTATTCATTCATGACAGATGTGGAGAAAGCTGGAGAAGCGGGGATATAATTTCTTGGGATTTTTAAAAAGGAATCCACCCGTTAAACAAAATAACTGTCTTCTTGAGCTCTCCTGACCACCTTTCACATGGGTCTTTAACAGAGATAAGAAGTCCTGATACTTTTCTCATTATTTGAATTAAAGGTGTGACTGGTGGTGTTAGAAGCCCAATTGACTTAAGTTTCCTAAAACACTAAACAATAAAACCACAGACATGTAATGCAGCTTGGGCTACTGTCCTCTCTTCCTCAATGACATGCAGCACTCTCCTTTCCCAGTCTGAGAGGCTGAGTATTAAATGTGAAGATGCTCAAAGAATAATCAAGGTCTCAGGCCTTTAGGGCTGTATGATTTTTTGTTCATTCTGCCAATGAACACAGGCCTTGTTACTGCAGCAGCTATTCATCTGCTTTTAAAATGGCTGAGAATTGCAATCACCCTTTTCCTAGTTCCCTCTCAGTGCTCTTTGAAGAATGCTGTCTTGGACCTCCCTCGTGAGGAGCTAAGCACTCACACTTTTCAGGAGCTGCTCAACTTCTCAGAAGACACAGACCATGTAGCAAATGACAAAGTATTTTTTCTAATGAAAAGAATATGTTGGAGGGGAAAATAAATTACTACTTAAACAAGGCCTTTGAGATTGTTTTTAGAGAAACACAGACACTGGAAAAGGGAAACAATAAGAACATATTTTTAAAATCAAAATCTCATGGAAAAAGATCTTTGTGTTTGAGGGGATGGGATACAGACTCCAGTTTCACCAGCTGTAATTAAAACCATAAACTTGTGATCTGATTAAAAAGAAATATCCAGGAATCCTTATGGAAGTCATTATTCAACCTCCTGGTGCACCACTGAAAGAGAGAAGGAAGCTCCAGTGTCACAAGTTACTCTACATGGGCAAACTCCTTTACCTTTCGTAAGTTCCAATAATTTTACTAATTAGTAGGGTAATGATGTTGTCCCAGGTGTGAGCTCATTACCTGATGCACAGCACCGATTCACATACTGAAGTGAGTTATTTCTATCTTTTATTCTAAATTTTATTCTAAATAGGAGCATGGTGGTAACCCATGAAATGCCAGCTCATGGATCATCAAAACTTCACACTATTCATACATTTTAACAATTTGTAAATCAGAAGTCATTGGTTACAGTTACATAACTTTTTTGTTTTTTAATACTCAAACCTCTGTTTATTAGTTTTATCTCTCGTTTCCTGTGCTTCTTAGACTGCAGGTGCAGCTCTTCCCTTCATTTGAGTCTGGGGTCTGTTTTGAATAGGTGGGCTCTGAGTCAGTGGCTATGACAGCTCGATGCTGGAATTACCTTTCCCCCAGTTACTGCTCAGTTCTGCTGACTTCACCCTGGTGGCTCTCATCCAAACACCCCACTCACCTTGGAGTTGCCATCAATTTCCCTTAAAACGAAAGATTAGCCAAGCATACAACATTTGCGGTGCAATTGCTTATTCACAGCTACTGATTAACAAATAAAAGTTTGATTAAAATTTTCAGGTGCTTAAATCTTGCTGGGCTTGATGTCAAGGTCTTGAAAACAGGTATAATGGGCAGTGTTGGGGAGCATCAGTGCTTGGCTTGGTCTCTGCTTTTTAGTTTTATCAACATGGGCACATTGGCAGGATGATGGCAGCAGCACTAGAGCGGCTCGATGAGTCAAGCAGACGGAGGAGCTTTGCCTGGCCCAGCAGCTGCAATGTACTGCTGTAGTGATCTGCTCAGCGCCTCACTTTGACACGATGCAACACGGCTGTGCTGACTTTGCCACACATTCAGGGAGGTGAGGAGTGCTGGCTCTGCTCCCCAGAACTGCTTCAGTATAGCAGGGTCCTGGGTCTGCATCAGCCCATCTGCCATCCCCGTCCAAGGTGTATGTGCCCATCCTACTGCAGTGACTTGTGGCATGAGGGCCCCAAGTGTACAGACAGACAGTGTCAAGCCATGAGTGCCTGAAGAGATTTCTCAGCATTTATGAAAGGATGCCTGCATATAATCAATAAGGATCTAACTCTTCGAACTTTGCAACTATGTAGGTAAGAGATGTGCCATGAGAAGGGAACCCTTTAGGACCATTATAACTTTAATAATCTCCCCTTTTACTTTCTCTTTTTTGAAAATATGTAGGCAGAAGTCTCAGGAAAGAGAGAGACCAAGAGCAAAAGATGTCCAGTGAAAGGGGTTTTATTTTCTTGTCTTTCTGTCCATGAAAGAGTTCATTGTTCCACCTCCACAGTTCATTGCTGCTTGTAAAGAAAGGAGCAAATTACTGAGTGCCAGCAGTGGAAAAGAATGGCATTGAACTGGGATGAACAGGGGTTTTCATCATGGCAAGAACAAGACTGATAAGAAATCAGTTGATTTGTGTTTGATAGCTGATGTTATATTTTAATATTCCAGTGGTGGTTGTGCTGTCTCTGATTCCTTTTGGAACTGTTTGTACTTTGATTTAATTGAGAATTAAAGCTTTAAAACATATTCAGTAAGCCCTCAGGGGGGAAGAGCTTCTTGTCAGCTGTGATTACATTTAATTAGTGCAAGAGTGAACTTTGCCATTTTCCCCCTCAATCTTAGGTCACCAGGCTCTATTTAGTGTCTTTGGAGTTCCATATTCCCTTTTGGTTCTTTGGATTCTGAGTTACCACCATGTTCCTGAGGTGAAGTTTTGTAGCAATCCTTGGTGACATAGGAAAAGAAACAAACCCAGTCAATATGAAAAAAAAAAAATCATGTTGCATGACCAGGTCATAGCAGAATGTACAGTACAATAAGGAAAAATTACTTAGTGGATGAGTATTAATTGTACCAGGGACTTTTGTGCATGTTGAATTTACTCAGTGGTAATCCAAGCTGCGTCGATATAGAGCTCTGCATTTGGCAGTGAATTCCTCTAGTTTAACATGATTTACAGCAGCTATTTTGCTAGGGTCTTTTTTGCTCAGCTGTGCTATCAAAAAGTCTGAATGATAAGGATCAGAAGGTTCACATTCAAAGTGCACCAGAACTTTCCTGGAGCACTGCTGCTGATCATTATGCAATATCTACAAGAACTGTTTGATAACCTATGTGAGTACGATGAAAGGGGTGGAAGAGGTATTCAGAGGAGTTAACATGTAGAGGACAACCAGCAAAGTAGCAGGCCAAGGAGACAAGACCTAGGAATTGCTGAAGAAGGGGAATTGGTATATTCAGGCGATTGGAAGGTATTGCAGAAGCAGATCTTATGGTTAAATGAACTAACAAAGCATGCTTTCATGCTGCTCTTCTCCTTCTTCCACTTCAGTTTCTGACTGCCTGTACTTTAACCAGAAGTCACATCAGCAGCAGGCCCTGAAAACCCTGTGCCTGAGGAGATCGCTGCCCATAAGAATCTGTGACTCAGAAACTCCAAAGGGAAGAATAAATCAGGGCTGTATACAGACAGTCTTCAGGGATCTGAGCACTGGGAAGTGTTCAGCATATTTAGGGGCTGGTGGGGTTTTTCCTGCTACTCTGCAAAGGCTCTGTACAAAGGCTGGTGCTGCTGGGCAGAGAATTTCCTTTTGACAGGCATGAATTATTCTGCCTCCTCCCAGAAGCATACCTTGAAGTGTCATTATCGTTCAGCTAGTGATTCCTTTTGTAGTGAAAACAGTGACCCATGGAAGCTGAGTTGCTTTGATTCTTCTGGAGGTGAAGGTAGTGCTTTATTAACTCCTTCAGCCTCTGGAGTTCCCAAGGGGGTTCCATGAGGTAAAAAATCCTTGAATCAAAAGATTAAGATTTTTCGAATCAAGGTCTTTCTACAAAAATATCAAGATCTGCTACAGAGCCCTCACTCTTTGCACAACATGTAAGCAGTTGCAGTTTAAGAAAAATAGAGCTATTGTTTGTGCAAATGTAATTTTAATTTTGTCATTTTGCCAGTTAAACCAAATGCTTCTGCTCATAAAGAGCTGGAAAATACCATTTTACAAGGCATGAGGAGAAATTCCACAGAAAAGTCTCTCTTTCTTTGAGCCAATAGGCCAAAATGTTTAAATAGATGGCATGTGACTTCAAAAAGGCACACTGAAGGTGAAGCAAAAGTGTGTTCTCAGGAGACCTTGGCTAGTGGTTCACACCCCATGAACCAGGAAACCTGACCCAATATCCTGGTCAAGGTCTCTTTTGCCAAATGGGTGTCTTCATGTTTGTGTGAGATGTCCCTGATACCATATCCCCAGAAATTCTCCTTTAGGAAGTGGCACCTCCTAGTGCACTGAGACTTGCCTGGAAAATTGATGTCTTTCTCTTTCTGCAATGAATCCTGAACTGCTTCAGGCAATACTGGAGCCAACACTTCAAAATGGATTCTGGGGTTGATATTACACACCAAGGATCACTTTTTCCCAAAAAGATGCTCTGTGGTACCCCACATCTATTTTGGTTACTATTAGTTCCTGATGTAATCAAGTCTTCATCAGCTGTCGTAGATGGAAGAAGAGGAAGATTCAGAAGACAGGAAAATACACAGTAATGTCCATAAAGCTGGTCAGTAGCTGTCTTGAGAACTGCTGGGGGGAAAACAGTAGCAATAACTGTAATCCAAGAGATGTGCTCACCTTCGTCATAGGAGTTCTGCTTGCCAGGCTATCAGCGCTGTATTAATTAACACCTGTAGGCACCAACTGAGCATCAGGAACTTATACGCTCTGTGTGCTTGCAGGAGCTCTCCTATGTTTATGTCCCTGTTGCTGAAACTCACAGATCTTTGTCTTCTGCAGCCATTCATTGCTCTCTTCTCCCTGATGCTGACTCTTTACTACTCCCAGAACTCCCATGTGCTAAATGAAGCTATTCTGTGCTGTCCTTGCTGAAGCAGGCACCCAGGCTTCTCTTTCCTTGGTCTCATGCTTGTTCTCTTTCTTGTGAAGCTGCAGAGGACACAGAAGGACCTGTGACTTCCCGTGTATCCCCAATCTGCTCACCAGCATGGCAGGATGAAAATCAGAAAGCTCTGTGTAAGCTCTGCTCAGTGAGAACAAAACATCTCTCTATTACCAACCTCGCGCTCAACACAAACCCAAAGCAGCCCCATGCCAGCCACTGTGAAGAAAATTAGCTCTACCCCAGCCAAAACCAGCGCAGGCCCCTAAAGCTGCTGTCACAACTGCTGACTAGCACAATGCTTGGCTTGCAGCCAGCTTGCAGTGACCAGCATGCACGCACCATGTGTGCAGTGCATCTGCCTGACTGTCAGATAAGTGTGGGCTGCCTTCCTGGTGGCTGTGGCTGTCCACTGGCACAGGCTGTGTGAGGGAGTCGGGTATGAGGTGGCAGGAGAACATCCCAGGATTTTTCTTGTGCTGTCCTAAGGTAGGGAAGAGCATTTTCCAGTTGCTCCACGGCCTGCATCCAAATACTAGGGAAATGCCACCAGGAATTATAAGCAAGTGAAACCATCAGAGGAAAACTTATTTTCCTGAAAGCACCAACTCACTGTAAAGTGAATGCTGCTGGAGTGCTGCCACTGTGTGCCTGCTCAGATGATACACTTATCATGAAGTACAAAATCTCGATGTAACTCAAAGAAAGCAGGAAAGTTCTAAATAATTTTATGTATTCAGTTGGCTTTTGTTGGAGTCACTGAAATAAATGGAGTTGCACAAGTGAGATGTACATATTCACTACAACTGTTCCTGACCCCTTTTTAGAGAATTTGTTTTCATATTTGATATGCTACCCAAACTAGAAAAACTCTGACCATGACACTAGAATTCAGCTTCTCTTTAGAAAATAATGTTATATAGTCATTTAGCAGCCTGAGTGTAGTCCTGCCTTTTTGCACCAAAACTCCACTTACAAGCTGGTGGTGAAGTCCTTTAACATTACAAAAATATCTCAGAAGAAATATTAGTTACCAATCTAATTGTTACAACTAATTATAAGTTGTGTTGTACAACTAATTATAAGTTGTGTTGGCTTCCCAGTTTTGTTCCAAGTTATGGAGAGTTACAAGATTTGTATATTGTCATGAAGACAGAGTTAGAGGCATGTCAGGGTACAGAGGCTGAGCTGCCAGGCTGGCTGAACACCTCTGCTGTACTCAGAGATGCTGCTAGGTCGGCAGATTGCCAATTTCCTGAACACTAATTCAGAAAGTCTGTAAGCAATTGGCTGGAAAATGCAGGATATTTATCTCACTGTTCTATTATTGCTTCACAAGTGTCACAATTCTTTTTCTTCATCAGTGGTGGTGGGCTGACCCTGGCTGGATGCCAGGCACCCACCAAAGCAGCTCTCTCACTCCCCTCTGCAGGTGGACGGGGGAGAGATAATATAACAAAAATTTCATGAGTTGAGATAAGAACTGGGACAGATCAATCACCAAATACCATCATGGGCAGAACAGGCTAGATTTAGAGATATTACTTGAATTTATTACTAACAGAATCAAAGCAGGATAATGAGAAGTAAAACAGACCTTCAAAACACCTCCCCCCCACTCCCTCTCCTTCCCAGCTCTACCACCTGCCCCAGCAGCGCAGGGAGACAGGGAATGGGGGTTGTGGTCAGTTCATTACATGTTCTCTCACTGCTCAGGGTGAGGAGTCCTTCCCCTGCTCACCACGGCATCCCTCTCATGGAGACAGTTCTCCATGAACTTCTCTGATGTGAGTCTGTCCCACAGGCAACAGTCCCCCTCAAACTGCTGCAGTGTGGGTTGCTCTCCCATGGGGTGCTGTCCTTCAAGGATAAGCTGCCCCAGTGTGGGCTCCTCTCTCCACAGCTCTCCCATGGGGTCACAGCCTCCCTGCAGGCATCCTGCTGCTCTGGTGTGGGACTCTGCCTGGAGTATCTCTTCCCCCTCCTCTGCTGACGTTGATGTCTGCAGGGCCGTTTTCATCCCACTCTTCTCTGGCCATGATTACAGCTGTGCAATGCCTTTTTTTGTAATTTGTAATTTCTAATTGGCCCAGCCTTGGCCAGAAGCATATGGGCCTTTGGAGCTACTTGGCATTGGCTCATGCCTCCTGACATGGAGGAAGCCTCTGGGAGCCTCTCACAGAAGCCACCTTGGTAGCTGCCTGCTACAAAAGCTTGGCCATGCAAACCCAATACAAGTAGTTAAGTGAGGGAAATATTAATTTAAGGGCATGCAAATAAAACCAGTGCCACTTTGGGCACTGACAGAGACATCATTGAGATTATGGTGACAATGGGGAGCAAACTCCTTTCTTCTCTTCACAATTTTCTCATCTTCATTTAATTTTCCAGCATTCTTTGTAATGAAACCCAAAATTTAATAAAGAGCAGCTATATTTACTCAGTTGGACTATGTGAGATCAAGTTACTTTTTGTCTTACAGTTAGCTGCTTCTTATTTATTCACTCCACATTATGTAAGGCCACAATTTCAATACTCTCCCCAGCTGCATGAAGGAAGACTGTGTGTGTGTGCACGTGTGTGTTCAAACCCTCTTTTCTCTGTTGTGGTGAGCGGATGCCAAGTACATTGTCCTCATTACCAAAATACAGATGAATAAAAATAATGCAATATGCAATAATTTGTTTCTCATGTGCATGAGGTCTGCAGGCAGACCTATTTGGTGCAGTTTAGCAGATTTGCTCTGTGATGTCTTGACATAAAGCTTTCTGTAAACTAGATTGCAGGCTGATGCCTTGTTATGTATTGGTGCAAAATATGAAGACACCATGTATTTTTCTCATGCTAATTCCCTGGGTAAGAGGAAGCAGGTGTAGGCACACTATGGTCTTGCAGTAGAGTATCTCCATTGAAGGAATAGAGAGAAATACAGCAATTGGAAACTTGTAATATCAGGTTAATGATAAGCCTTAGCCCTGCATCTGAAAATGATTGTTCATTTTTAAAAATTTGAGCATATTTTCAAAGCTCAGGGCTCTTTACTGTCCTTCCTTGAACTGACAACATGAGAAAATAAAACCCTGGGCAATTTCTGTGCTCTGAGTCAACTCTCTGTATTTCCTCAGGAACATACAGTGTGCTTGGACTCTTAAAAAATGTCATAAGCATAAACAATTACAGGGGGAGCCTAACCTACCATATCAGCACTGTTTAACTCATGCTAACGGCTGAACGCTTTCTAAAGCTATCACTGCAGTCCTTCTGTGACCCTTACCAGTACTCACAGTTTCTTAGGGAACTGTATTTTAAACCAAAAGCAGTGATAAACACTTGGAAATGTGACAAGTCTCTGTAGAACCATAAAATTACAGGCAGTTTTTCACAAGTCTATTGAAAGGCAGCAGAGTATCCCTCCTTCTCCCATGCAAAATTTATTAAAAAAATTCTGCCCATACCTCATCCTTGCTTTTAAACTAGAGCACAATGTGGTTTTTTCTCCCTTGAGTAAAATTCATGTTAAGAAGGTGTTTGAGGACTTGGAAAATATTTGTACTTACATTCAGAACATGTTGGAGTCCACTGAGGGACGTACATTGTGCATACTTTAGTATACATGGAAGGAACAAAATAGGAATGTGTTTGGCATGTGTCTAGATGTCATTCACTGTGGCTGAGCAAGTAAACATAAAAGGTGCCAGACTGCATTTCTGACAAGCATTTTGTTAGAAAATGTGCAGCCATAGTGTGTTAATATCAAAGTTCAGAAGACATTAAACTTATTTTGCAGGCTGGCATTCCTCTAGAACAAAGTAAACGGGAAAATGTTTGAATCTCACAAAGATTTCCCTATCAATATTTAAGTGGAACAGTTACAGTGTGTAATAAGTACCCTTCTCTCTCTTAGGTATGCATACAATGTATTTTTTATTATGTATAATTCAATATAGCATTTAAGTATTGACAGCAATACAGTAATATTTTAAGATATTTTGAGCATTTCAACCCTTTTTCCCCAGGTCCATGAATTTCTTTTCTGAAGAATTTTGAAATTTTGAGTTGTTTGCCATCCAATAGAATAAAAAAGTGGTTTTTTTTTGCATAAAACTGCCACTGCCCAGTGATGACTGCATCATTGACAGAGCCCTGGTGGCAGTAACAGATCAGATATAACACTTCAGAGAAAGTGGAAGAAACTGATTTGAGACAGCTACAAACTAGAAAATATAGCTCAGCTGGTCAGAGCATGGTGCTAATAATGCCTGGGTTGTGGGTTTGATCCCTGTATAGGGCATTCATTGAAGAGCTGGACATGATCCCTTGTGGGTCCCTTCCAACTCAGAATATTCTGTGATTCTGTAATATAGTGTTCTTGAGATTCACAATAGAAATACTGTCTGGCTTTCATATAACGGGAAGTTGTTGGTAGAGGATAGCTTAAGACTATCCTCTTAGGAAAGACTATTCAATCAGGAAATAAGACTATTCAAACAGGAAAGACTATTCCTCTTAGGAAAGACAAAAAATGTCTTTCCTATATTCTATTTTTCTCATTTTGTGAAATGATACCATGTGCTGTTAAACTATTAAAATAAGCTTTGAGTGCTCAGTTCCAATTTCCAGCTCTACATTCAGTAATAGCAAAATGTGGTTCATTACTCAGGCTCAGACTGCTGCCTGGAACTAGTGGGCGTACTGTGACCTGACACAGTCAGAAAATTATCAGTCCCGATTCTGAGAGTCTCCCCAAGGCCACCATGTAATTCAGAAGATAACTATTGAATAGTAATATTTTCCTACCTTCCTTATTATAAGGTAAGGCAACTTTTTCATGAAGGGACAGGATAGAGGCAACTGAAGATTTCAGTTAAATCAAATGCTGAATCACCTCAGGGCAAATGTTAAACCACACAGGTGCTTCAGATTTCTATGGCGTTGTCACCTTTGTAGGAAAGAGGTTCAGGTAAGAGGGGAATCTAGACCCTGGTTCCTTACACTGGGCTTCTGGTAACTGAGTAACTGGCCTCAGTAACATACTGAGTAAATGGTCTAAGTGGGATTGTTTTTCAGGGCATGCAATTTCATTTTGAACAAGTATAGATTTTAATAGAAAATACATTATACAGGAAGCTTCCTGTGTACTTGAAACCAACACATGCAATTACCCATGGATGGAACTGACATTTTAAGAATGCAGAAGGCTTGCCCAGAAGTCTTTCAGTTTTCATTTTAGGAAGGCTTAAGCAGCAAGAGAAAATCTCAAGTTTTGACTTACTGAGGGTTTTAAAATATATTCTTCTTAATATTTCATAAACAGACTGCATGAGATGTAGTAACATCTAGAAAAGCTCACTGTGCATCAGTAATAGTTTGGTCATGCCTCTACTAACAGAAATCTGTTGCTGCACTTCTGTATAATTCTGCATTTCCTTTTAATAGCAGCCATTTGGTAATATACAGAGGTGCTATGAAAATTTTTGAGGATGCTAGAAAATGCTGCCTTTGCAAATCTGCTCCTTTGCTGTGGCGTTTGACAGGAATGATGTGGCAAAAGTGAAAATAAAAGGAAAGAGACTTAGAAGTACACCAAGGGCAGGCCAAGGAGATAATGCCAGGAAATTAAACAAAAGCTGCACACTTAAAAAAGGTTTTCTAACTGGGGAAGCATCGGGCTTGTGCATTGGAAAAGAATTGGTGGAAGTCTGCATGCACCTTTCATAAAAGGACTTGACAGTAGTGCTGAATACGTGTCAGAGAATAAGACTGGCCTGGTAGCAGAAGGATGGATGAGCTAATAGACCCTTTCTGTCTTTAATTCTTGTTATCCATCAGATATCTTGTTATCTTGTTATCTATCAGTCAGCTTATGGTATATGGAGAGAAAATGTGGTGCAGCCAAATTGGTGTGGTTTTGCAGATGAGATTTTTTTCAGCAGTTATTTCACACCTGCTAAGAGCCACTTTACTCAAGCGCTGAACCCATCAAAAATGGGTGCATTTTAGCCTGCAGGGCCTCAACTGGCACTAAGTGTAAAAGAAATCCACCTTTTTGAGAACTCAGTTTTCCATCCTGAGGAATGATGCTGGCCTTTGTCAACAAAATGGTTGTGCCAGCCCTGTAGTGTTGACTTCTAGCTTTTAAAAATCAAAAGACCTCTGAGTGGCAGCACAATTGTAATATACTTTGGGTTTTTTGAATGTTTGTTCTAGCTTTAAACTCTTTATGTTAACACTATTACAGTTTTTCTTCTTCAGGAACAAAAAGCTAATCTCTTTCAGAAAATCAGGGATCCCCAGTAATAAGTGCATATGCAAGAAACTAAATATCCATCATTATATCAGACATGATTCTGGGTGCACAGTTCACTTACCTGCATGAACAAAAATTCTACTTATGGGTAAAACAAGACCCCTGGTGTAGACTTTTACATGACTTAGAAATACAGAATAGAATTGTAGTTTTGAACTTGGACCATTTCAGTCCATATTATTTTAACTTGTGCTGATTAAGAAAGACTAAGAAACAGCATTATTTTGGATCCTCAGAGCCCACCAGTGGATTGGAAAGAAAGAATTAGGTCACAGGAGGGTCTGCAGGAGTGTGTAGAGTTAGTTGGCACTTGTACATTTACACCTTCACTTCAAAGCAGAAAAGCCATTGTCGCCCCACGCTGATCTGCATGACATTTCATGGGATAAGGAGTCTAATCACAGCTGCCTAATGACTGAAATACTCTTGAGGGTCAGCTGGACATGCAGTCCCATTGACGGGACACTCTGTGACATGGCCCATCTGCCTGGGTGGCTAAGCTGCAGGTCAGCCCATGATCAACACCTTTCTTGTTGGCCTACTGCCACAAGAGGCTACCAGACAGGTAGTGTTGAACCTTTTGAGGCAAAAGACAGCAGAGATAAGTGTGCTGTAATAATTTGTTTTCCCCTGTGCAATGTCATTCACTCATGTCCAGAAATTCTGGTTTGTTAATACCCAGAAATGGTGCATGTTTGAGCAGCGTTCTCTTTCTCAGCAGATCCAAGGTTCCTCTGTTGCAAAATAACCTGTCAATGACAGGGTGTTTAAATGGATGAATAGCAGGCAGGAAAGTAAGCAAAGCAATCAGGTAAGCACAGCAATCAGCATCACTACGGAGGTGATGATTCGTGTTCCACCCTTCTGTCAAGCTGCCACCTTTTCAGGTTTTGAAGTAAACTTCACTGTTAGTCTTCTGTAAGCCCCAATGGTCATATGTTTCATGTTAATCTCGAAGCAAATGCATGTGCCAAAATATTCCAACTGTCCCGACTGAACTGATCTGGGTGTTATGAATTTGAAATTATGATCTTGTCATTAAACTGATCTGGATAAAAATGAAAATAATTGCCTGAGGAAACTTTACTGCAAAAAAGACAAAACTTCTCATTAAATTACTAACTAAGATCCATGTTATTTCCTTTTCTACAAGAATGAGGGTGTTTTTTTTTTTCCTCCTCCTCTCTCCTTCTTCTGTATAAGGGTGTCCTGCATTTTACAGTCCTGCATTTGCATTTTCCATGAGTGGAGTGAAAGGCTAAGTCTTTAAACACAGCTCTGCTTGACAAATATAGAAGGCAAATTAAGGCTGACAATTCATTAATAATTTACTTCTCCCTCAACAGATATTTTTAACAGAAACTGTGGAAACACTGGAGAATATAGATCAACCTAGAAAATGGGTTGTCCCATTAAGGTTAGTGGGATGATTTGCATGGGTTAAGTATACTCGTGGTACTAGAGGCTGTCCTCTACAGCACGGGTTTTGCAGTTGGGCAGTCTGAAGTCCAGGCAGAATGAAGTAAAAGACAACATCTCCCCATAGTACTAGAGCTCTGTCCTTTTGGTTTGAAAATTGAACTGTTTTGGAATTTGGAATACTTATTTTGGAATACACCCAGAACAAAAATTTGTGTTTTCAGAGGATGTTTTCAACCAGTGTAAGTAGTCTGTGAGGTTCTAAATATTTTGGAAGCCTGCTCAAGCCCAAAGCTTTTCCATTGAAAATCAGAGCAAAGTCTTACTACTTTAAAACAAATATATTTACAGTCGACAGAGCTTTCTGCTTGGTAAGAACTATTTGCCATCTTCTGCTAGTTGTTAGACCAACAATTTTCCTACATAAATAGATGCAGTAAAAGTGATTGAACAGGACTGCATCCTGATCATGTGCTCAAGTGGTCTGAGAGCTGGAGACCCAAAGGCATTGATCACCTGTTTCCTGGGATGCAGCTTTGGAGCCAAAACTCCTCTGCTTCTCACCATGACTTGCCTCAGCCAAGTGTAAGTCATCAGAAGAAGGAAGGAAAATTCTTTTGCTGAAACCTGATTCTGGCAGCTCTCAGAATTCAGGAACTACCTGCCATGGGAATGGTATCTTTGATTCCTCAGCCTCTTGGTTTGCAGGTATAAATTTGAGGGTCTCAAAATTTTTAGACTGCTAATTCATCTGTAGATGCCAACATTTTTAAGAATCGGACTCTTTTTCACACCTATAATGCTGTCAGGAAGAGGAGTGTCGACTAATGCTGGCACCCTGTGAGGATCCTTAGGGCTGCTGCCTTCATTCAGTGCAGGATTGCTCTAAACAGAATGTTCCAGTTGTTCTGAAACCATATTGTAAAGTGTGGCTATTTTCCCTGCAACACATAATATAAAACCATCATATTAACCAGTTTCTGAGGTTCCACAAACTGTTAGTGGAAGTTAAATGGAAAGCATTTTTAAAATTGTGAGTGTAATGATCTGTATCCAGTTGTAGTTCCTGACTGATAGTGGTGCCAGGAAAGGAATTGTGTCTGTTCTATCACCAGTGTGTGACTGGGGGGACCAGGGGCATGCTGCAGGTAGGGCTTAGCTTAGCTTAGTAACTGCAGAAGAGGATGACACAGCTGTACAGTGAACAAGTGTAAGTGTAGATGTATGACATCCCTTGACCTTTATGGGATAAACACCACAAAGTACAACTGGGGGAGCAATTGTGGGCTCAATGCCAAAGCCTTTTGTTCTGCAAACCTTGCACAGAAAGCACTGAGGAGAAACTCTTCTGGTGTAATGCTGGGCTAAAAATAGCTAAATTGTAGACATGCTTTTTTTTAGTTTATGCTCTGGTTTCTTAAGCTGATGAAGATAATTATAACACAGGGGAACAGAAAGTTATTAAAAAACTCAACAAAATTCATTCACCAAGCAGCAATATTTGAACCACCATTACCCTGAATGACAATACTCTCTACTTAATGCATGAGGGTGCTGTGTTAGGGGAGGTTTAGGTTGGATATCTGGAAAAGCATTGTCACCCAGAGGGTGGCTGGGCGCCAGAGCAGGCTCCCCAGGGAAGTGGTGACAGCACCAAGCCTGTGTGAGTTCCAGAAGGGTTTGAACAATGCTCTCTGGCACATAGTGTGGCTCTTGGGATGTCCTGTGCAGGATCAGAAAATGTGCTTTGATGATCCTGATGGGTGCCTTCCAGCACAGGATGTTCTATGATTCTGTGACTTGATTGGCACACACACTTCACAGCAAGTACTTTCAGTCTGTCTGCAAGCAAGGATGAGTAATCAGTATTGCAGATCTGGCACATTCATAACAGTGTATGTTTCATCCAATGCATACAGCACACATGTACACAATGTTGTATTAACCTAGTTGATAGTTGCTCAAAACTTGTTTATGCCTTATCATATTCATCCTGAAGCAGCTCATTGAATTATCCTACACTATAAATATTAAACTATTATTGCTCTAATATAATCCCTTGAAATAACAATAACTAAGTTGCAGTCTTGTCATGAATGTTAATTTGCAATTGATTTCGTTGGAGAACTGGTTTAGTTTCTGAAACATCTTTTTTTTTTTTTTTTTCACAGTTGGCTTTATTGCTTTTGTTATACTGAAACTCCTACAAGTTGATATTTGGAATTATTCAAGTAAGATTGCATATGAACAGCAGTTAGAACAGAACAATGTCAGTTTGGCCCTTCTGGAAAAAATTAGGTATTTTTATTTGGAGATAATGACAATTGAACTTAAATACTTAATATGTGATGGTTACAGCAAGAAATTTAGATCAGCTCTAAATATGGCAAAGCTATTATTTTTCTCCTCCACTTCCAGACAGTAATGGGCATCAGGGAGCATTTCTTCCCTTTCAATAATGTACCTAACTGTGACAGTAATGGAAAGGAGGCACTACCGTAGTGATAGGTGTGTTTTGTGAAAGTATGGTTTTGCAGCACCCTTGCTGTGAACTTCACTCACAAACTATTCTCACTTCAGCTGGCAATTATGTACAGTCTTCATCCTCCTCCTGTTAGTTTTTGTCATGATTTTGACTATATGAATAATCTTTTCACTCTAACAGTGAAATCGGGGCATTTTGACATATACTGATCTCAGCAAGAGAAGATCTGCCCCATGTTGCTGGAAACATATTCATTCATCTTTTAATTTTAGATAGCTTCTCAGTTTAGTTGTGAAATGAGGCAGACATCACCAAACTGATTTTAAGTGACTTGAGACGCAGCAGGAGTAGGCCATGAGGTGGGCTTAGAGCACTACAGAAGTTTTAATTTAACATGTTCATTACAGCTTGGCTTTAGTACTAGGATTTGAGACGTTTATTAATGCAGTGAAATGGTTTCCTCTTTGTTCTCACTTCCAGTATTTCCCTCCTTAAAATGTACAATGAAAACATGATAGAATGTAGATAATATTTGCAAATTAGTAAATGTCATTGATAAAATGTGTGAATATCTACTATTCAGAAGCTGACTGGAAAAAGAATTGTAAAGTAATAAGATCCTACTCTTTTAGAAGTTGTTCAAAGCTTTCCTTATAACAGGGTGTTTTTTGTTTTATTCAGGGTGGTTTCACTGGTGCCCAGTGCTATTTTTTCTGCAGTTTTTGCCAAAACATGTATTTCCACCAACAAAGTGTCAAGATCATAGAATGACATGGGCAGAGAAGGAAAACAAGAGGGAGAAGAGATTCTGAGACAAATAAATGAGGAATTCCAAAGCAGCTTGTCCAACCTTCCTTTCCTTTATTAGTCCTGGGCTGTACCAAACATGTGCTATGTAAAGAAGGTGGATGTGCATGCTGTTTTTCAGGACTATTCCCACCTGTCACAGGGGAATCTATTTCCCAGGGGTTAAGGGTTTTTTTGTTTGATCATCCCTGTTCCAGCCCTTGGTGGAGAGGTGTGGGAGAGCAGGTTGCTTTGTGTTAGTAACTGGGGAGTAAACTTTACCTCTTGCATCTGCCTCCAGCTCCAAGACATTTAGCCAACAGAAATATGTTCTGGGTTCACAGGGTTCAAATAAACACGTTTTGGCTCATGCAAGTTGTGTTAGTCAGCTATCTGGAGGGAATCTTATTTACAGCTAGCTCTGCCTACCTTTTGACCTCACTAGCTTTCTGCCCCCCTTCCCCAAATTCTTGGTTAACTTCCAAGGTATGACTAATGCATTTCTCTAAATGCTTTGGGCTTCACACCCCAGCTCTTTGATGGCTTGTTTCATCATAATCTTGTTTACTAATGTTTCAGTCAACAAGGCTTGCTCGTTCCCTGAGGGTAACAGGAGAAACAATGCCTGAAATTATTCCTAATCAAGTTCCAACTACTACATGGTGAGAGAGATGAGAGATTAATTATTGTTAATATAATCTGGTGGGACATCAAATGTTTTGGTAATGGGCATCAAGATAAGCACCCAGGTGCTTAACAGAGAAGGAGATTAAAGAATGGTAATATTAAGGTTTAAAATGGAAGACTGTACCCTTCTGCCAGTGAATGTAAATCAGTTGAGAGGACAGTTGCAAACATTTTCTGTTGTTTCATTTAAACTTAAGCTCAGCTAGGCTAGCATTTATCCAGAGATTTACCATTGTTACACCTTCATTAAAAGTTTTATAGTGTAGGAAAAATAAGTAGTCCTGGTTTAAATACCATTGTTTTATGTCTGGTGAACTGGTGGCAGGCAGTGCAGGAAAGCTACCCCAAGGAGACGCAGTAGAGAAGCTGCAGACACTGCAAAATGACCATCTGTCATGTGTGTGTGTGTCCCATCCGTGTCCTGCAGAAAAGGGAGGTTGGGGTCTCGCAGGGATTAATAGCTGGCAGGAGGTCTTCGAGGAAGTGCAAAGGAGCCCTGGAACTCTCTTTAATCCTTGGAGAGGTTCCTGTGGGTATGGGCTGATGGGTATGAGTGTGATCTAAGCAGGAATTCAAGATCAGGGACTGGAGAGATCACTGGGACTTTATGTTCTTCTGCCTCTATTCTTGTACCTGGCTGAAGTGAGAATCTTTCTCCAGCCAGCATGTGCATGGCTATTTATGTTCTTTCTGTCCTGTGTCACCCCAGAAGACACTGAGATATTGCTGAGTTGTTCACAGAGACATGATCATTAACAGGATTGTGTGGAGGTCCACAATGTTATGATTGAGATATTGTGCTCACAATATGTGGAAAAGTTAATTAATTTCAACACAAAAGAATAATGTATTGAAGTCACCTATTCATCTGAAAAAGCAGCGGACTAAGGGGACTTCTGTAGCTTCTTTTTAATATCTCATTACAGGGAGATGTAATCTTACATGGAGAATCCTACTGACATGGGAGAAAAAGTGACTTAGTCTGGAACCTCAGCAAGAAGATGGAATAAGGTTCATACAGTCTTGTGCAAGCAGGCTGACAATAACAATACGGGCAGTTATCTGGGAAGGATCCTAAGCCTTTGCTGGAATTTCAGGCACATAATTTGGTTTTGTGTAAGGATTGTTCTCACAGTTTTCTAAAACCTAACCTGTTTTGAAGACTATTGTAATCCAGGTTATTAAGAAAAGGTACACTTTTTCTCATTTTCTCTTGTTGACATCCAAAAATCAAAAACCAATTCTACTGAGACTGTTTACCATTCCACTTGCTGCTTTATCATTTCTTGTTCCAAAATATGAGCAGGTGAATTCCTTTCAATTTTTACATTGCAGTTGATAAGAACTAATCAGCTAAACTTTTCAGTTCTTGCTTTGCAGATACTGTAGATCTGATAAGTAAGCATTGATAAAATCAAGTGAAGTTTCAGCTGCTTTCTCCAAAACATACTGAAAGACAGTGTTCACAAAACAGGAACTATAGTGATGTTTCAGCCACATCTAGTTTGAATCTTAGATGCTGGTAGCAGTGTTATGTCTGCTTTTGGAATGTCTTATGTCTTTTGGAAAAGACATGCTTATGTCTTTTGGAAAAAAGTCATCTTGCTCGATATTGATTAGGTAACAGTCTATATTTGAAAGTTATTTTAAAGTCTGTCTGATGCTTTTGATATTCATCTGATTTAGATTGCTATGAAAGAGGTTGTTTTTGTAGCATTTTCCTTGTCAAGGGAGAGTTTTGCTGCATCTTTGTTTCAATTGGCATTTAAAATACAATCTTTTTTTAATACATATTTCATTAAATTGCACGTTTAACAGCAAAGAAGTACATATTCTGCTGTGTAATGTGCTAAAAAAACAGTAGTACATGCTGGTTCAGGCCTGTATGGCACTTGATAAAGAAGAAATTGCTCAGGGAGTTCTTTCTCTTTTCTTCCCAAACATTTATTTAAAACAAACAAACAAACAAACAAACAACCCACCCTAAAAAAACAAAGCTAAACTAGGACCCCCCTGTCCTTCCAAACTCACAAAGTTTGGAAACAAAAAAACAAACCTCTCTCCTCAAGCAAAATAAAAGTTGATCACTCGCAGTGACAAGGCTAAGACCTACCCAGCCTGGACTCAATGTGCTAATATTTAGAGTCCTTATCCAGTACATTCTTTCTCCAGTTATCACACATTTGTGCAAGATGAAGTTTGCCTCACGAAAACACTCCCCAAATTCCATCAAATTGGAGTTGAAAAGTGAGTTATTCTTTGCTGAACACTTGAGACAAAATTCACCAGTGTGTGTGAGGGCTGGATAAACCCAGGTGGACAGGGACTTCCCTACTGGATTCCCACTCTATCCCTTCAGTCTTTGCCAATTACAGTTAAACTGCATGAGCAGCTCAGAAAAAAATGTGGGGTTATAAATGACAGAGGCACTGGGGGAGTGCTGTATTCTTCTCCAGAGCTAGGAGTCCAGCTTGACCTGCTGAGCATGCAGGGCTGTGTCAGACCAGCAGACACGAGCTGCTCAACCGGCAGGAGCAGGGCACACAAACAGCAAAAGGACTCGTGTTCCTGTGAGGAGCAGATTTCTAGGAAATCTCTCAGCTGGTGAGGAGCTGGATTTCTTAGGAAGGCTTACAAGGTTTTAGAGGGATGGTAGGGTGCTCTGCTACCTAAAGGAGGCCCACTGGGAGAAAGCTGGAGAGGGACTTTGTACAAGGGTATGTAGTGATAGGGCAAGGGTAATGATTTTAAACTGAAAGAGAGAGGGTTTAGATTAGATATTGGGAAGAAATTTTTTATTGTGAGGGTGATGAGGCACTGGAACAGGTTTCCCAGAGAAGATGTAGATGCCCCAGTCCTGGAAGTGTTCAAGGCCAGGCTGGATCTGGCTTTGAGAAACCTGGTCATGTCCCTGCCCATGGCAGGTGAATTGGAATTAGATGATCTTTAATGTCCCTTCCAATTAAAGCCATTCTATGATTCTACTGACTCTGATTTACTCGACACATAAAAAGGTTGCTCTTCAATGATTTTTTTTTAAAAGAAATTTCCTGTAGAAGAATAACACCAAGTGAGGGAATCAGGAGTTGGGATGTTACTGTTATTAGCCTGAGCTGTTCACAGCAAGGATGATACAAGCCATTGAATACAGCAAACCTTTTCTGTTCAAAGTAAATCAAAGGCTCACAACACTCTACTAAACTAAAGCCAGAGTTCTTCAGTCAAGTTACCTCTGACAAGCTGTTTCAACTACAGAAGTACAATTAGTAGCTGTTGCTTGGATCTTATTTGTAAATAAATCTGTATACAATTAAAAAGGAAAGATTAGTGTACGACCCTATAAATCTATAAATATTTTTTAGAAAACTTTCTCTTTGGATACCTTACACTTAAAAATGAAGTATTAAAGGGTTGAGTCTTGATATCAAGTGCAGATGGTTACAATACTAAGATATTTACTTGACTGGCTAAACTTTCTACAAATGTATTTTGTCCTTTATATATTTCCTCTGAATTTTAGGGGGTTGACTGGGTAAGACTCAGGCGACCACATGATTGTAGAAATTTCAGGAAATAACATGGCATGATATTTCCTAAGCAATAGATTGAGACCTTTTTCTTACAGCAGCAACAGCAATGTGCAGTGACAATGACATGCTAGGTACTCTTCAAGCACACAGAAGAGTCTGTAGTGCAGTGGAGTAACATCCAGGAGGAAGACCAAGTGAAAGAGAAGAGGGAAGTAGAACACTAAAAGCTAATTGCTACTGAAACAAACAAGATTCTCCACAAGGAAAAAAGAAGATTAACAGAACTCCTGAAATAACTTGGTAGTTTGTTTGGTGTTGGGGATTAAAAACAAAGTTTAAAGTGGAAATGATAATGGCCTGTAGAGAAATTAATGTGTTCTGGCTGGAGAAGAACCAGAACACATTATATATGTACATGTACATGTACATGTACATATACATATACATATACATATACATATACATATACATATACATATATATAAAGGTATATAAATGGCTTTGTGAGAAACTGCTAGTCACAGAGAAATGAATGATTGTTTAGCAGAGTGTCATGAGAAACAATGACCGTAGAGAGACACACAAAATTGTGAAAATGGGGAAAAAATGCAAACACAGTCTTATAATTTCAAGGAGAAACTGGACAGAGAACAGCAAGACACATTGCAAAGGTAAGTAGCAAATAAAATATAGCACGTAGAGCCTACATATTAATTTCTTCTGTGCCATGACACATTTTCATTTTGCAGTCCTATTCCACTATGGTAATAATGAGAACACTAGTGCAAGTAATGCACCGCTCAAATTGCTGCCAAATTCCTCCATTTTCAGAGGCAAATCACCTTCAGAAATGGTGCATGGACATGAGAAGGCGTGGGTGGTACCCTGGGAGGACGTGGAGAGGCCTTGCAATTAAAAAAGTTGTGAAGTTGTGAAGCCAAATAAACAACTCCCTGACCACATCACTTTCTATTCTAGATGAGTCATCTCTATCTTCCTCACCTTTACAAGTGCTTCTGTTCAGACCTTGTCTATAGAGGAAAGATGTTCACATCAAACAACCAGGGACAAGGATCTTAATTCGTTCCAAAGGCTTTGTGGATGTCTCCAGCCCACTTTTCCTCCTTCCATTTTGAATCTTTTCCTACCGCTCTTTGAAAAAATTTTGGTTATCTAGAACAAATTGGAGTCTGGATGGAGCAGGAGCCACTTCAATGTCCAGCTGCTTTGATCATATTCCTTGTGGCTTATATAGCTGCAGGAGCAAAGTTTATTCCTGTCCCATTAGTCCTGGCACTTTATCCTCCATGAGTTGTCGTGATTCCGTGGTAAGTGGGTACTGGTTAGTGTACACAGCAGCAGCAACAACAACAGCACCATTTGCAGCAGTCTGATCTATGTGAGAAAGTGTTTTGTGCAGCCTGAAGAGGCTATCACAGAAAAGCTGTCAGAGTAGTAATCTCTTTCTATATGAAAGGGAATGAAAGAAAATGACACAAAAGCAAATTGGAAAGAGAACAGAAGGTGAGGGTTGCTTGTACTTGAACATCATACAGCAAAGCTCAAAGTTTCAAACAAATATACCAGCAAGGTTACATTTGTAACCAGGGAACCAACTTTTTGTGATGAAGGTGATGAAGGACAGTGTGGGTGTAGAAGAGGCTTTTGTTTTTCAGACATAACCAGAATAAAGGCAACCATATAGCACTCTGCCTTCCTCCTATAGATCAAGATGGTAGCTCAAGATACAGACAAGGATGTCTGAGTAAGACTGACCACCATGGGAGAGCAGCAGAGGTGAGGCAGTGGAGATCATGTCGATGGGTGAATAGTGCTGGTTGAAAAATGCACTGGAGACCCCTTGGTGCCTCGGTGAGAGGGGGAGAGGAAGGGGGAGGCCCACTGAGGAGTCATTGCAGGGACTTCACTACATCTTGCCTTGGTGGTCTTACTTCTATTTATTTCAAAAGTGCTGCAGAAAGGAATTCCTGGGTTACCTGTCTACATGTATAACTAGCCTCATGTTTTATCTTTTTTTTAAAATCATAGATTCTGCTAGACATGTTCAGATATTGCAAATATCTACTGAAAGGAATGCTTTTTTAAAAAAAAAACCAAAAAAGTTGTTGTGAGGAGAAGAGAAAATGAGGTGAAAAAAAAAGGCTAACTAACTGAATGTTAAGATTCTTAAACTTATGTGAAAATACTTAGTAATGTTTTTGTGCATCCCATTATATTTCTAAGCTGCATATCCTGATAGCCAAATCTATTCTTTCTTTCTGGACAAGGAAGGACTGTCAAATGAGCCATTTATTTACTCTGGTTATTAGGGTACACATTTTTTAGCTGTGTAAAGAACAATAGTGTATCACAATTACTTTCAAGAGTAATGAAGTTAATCTGCAGTCTCCTCAAAGCAGGAATTTTATGGCCTGTGCAGTGTTTGACAGAAGAAGCCATGGCAGAGCAGCATTTACTTGTGATGCTATCAAAATGCTGGTAATAATCATATCTATTTAGTTTATTGAACGTTTTTTCTCCAAAGAATTAGGTGCCTGAGGTACTGTAAAAATATACTCTGCCCTGGGAAGGACTTTTTCTTTTCTGTAGTGAATTCAATGTTCAGAGTTCACAGATTTAAGGATTGCAAATATTTTGTCTCCCACAAAATAATGAAAAGCAATAACTGATAACATTTTCTAGGTAATGAAAAACGATAACTGCTAATCCTACCTCCTTGTATTTTTATATTGTTGTATTATATTGCAATGCTCTAACCAAATTTTCTTCACACATTTGTAACTCTCTGGATGTGCCTGCTGTATAATGTCCTCTTAATTCCAAGATGCTCATTTAAGGACTTGCCTAGTCTATTAAGATCTGAAAGAATGTAGGTTTATATTACTGGGGAGGATCTCTCATTCTACCAGCGCTTTCTCTTGGCATTTGGGGTAGGTAGTGTACTTTGGTCAGCAATTGCTGGGGTCATCACACCCAGAAGCTCTGTATCATCTAAAAGGGAGTCCACCCACTTCTGGACATTTTTCTCTTAGGTGAAGAGCCAACTTTGCTGCCATCAGCAAAGAAAAGGTTGTTCTACTTGAAGGAACCTCATGAGCTGTGAGTCATCCACATGAGGAAAAATCAGGTAGATCAACTCAAACTGTCTGGCTGGATAAACCATTTTTGAATGGACAGAAGAGCGCTCCTGTAACCCATTTTCCAGTGTTGGTTATGGCTGGCAGAGAATGGTAACAACCAATCATCAACCAGAACACCCATTTGCCAGCTAAGAATCTCTCTAGTCCTCTGAATAATTAGCTTTTTCTTTTTTTTTTGTTTTCCCTGAGCTATCTGTGGCCCAGGAATACCAAACAAAAGTCTTCTGTATATATGAGTTATCCCCATATAATTTGAATTTTCTGCTGTCTTTCTGACAGTTTATGCATGGTTAATTGCATTTGCCATATTCAGCCAAGGTGAGAATGAAATCTAAGTTAAAATGCTCAAGTAAGTCACAACGTATTTGGTTGCCAAAACAACGCTTAGGTAAATTAAATACAGGCTAATAATCTATTTTCTTGAAATCTTAGAAGAATGTTGAAAAGAGAAACGTAAGAGCTAAAGTCCACATGTAGTCAAACATATTTTTATCAAGCAGCCACTTACTGAAAGACCATCACACTCAAGGCTGGGTTTTCTGAGTGTCTGTACAGGTTAAAAAACAGTAGAATAAATTGCTTCAGTTTGCACACAGCAAGGCCCTTTATGTTACCACTGCTCTTCTTGTCAGTGCTAATAAGCAGATGCATTACCCAATAGTCCTGATAATTAGTCTATCATCAGAAGGAGCTGGTGTTGCAAGTATGAGTAAAGATGAGGAAGATAAAGATAATTAATTTAGAACAGGAAGGGCAATGTGCTTGATGACTATCATCACTGCACTTCCACTCTACAGGGAGAAAAATAGGAACAAAACACAGGGACATTTTTAACTGCTGCAGGAGATTTTTCTGGATGCCTAACAATAGAGAAATACCAATCATTTACATTGTTACATTTTCTAGGTTACTAGCTATGAGAAGCATCCATTTTCTCTGCAATTGCACCTTCGGTGTTAGGTTTAATTTCTGATCAGTAGAGACAGTAATTGAGGTCAAAGCCTCAAATTGCAGTGCCAGGTTGTGTAGGTGTTTTCCTCTTTAAGAAGCTACTCACTGATTTATTGCTTTCCTACTGTGATCCTCAATGTTTTTCTATTTAGCAGTTCTCTTTTCTGCAGCGTAAATAAATAATTGATCACCTGGAGTTAATTTTTCTGTCCTGTCCTATGTGTGATATGTAGAAGCAGCTTAAACGTCTCAACAACTTTACACTGTTTTTTCAACTTAAAAAAAAACATCCAGTTGTGGGTTTTTTTTTCCCCAGAGAGTCATATTGTTGAGATCCTTGAGGCTATTCAGTTTTGACACTTGAGGAAATACATACCATTTCCAGAAGACAGGTAGAACATTTTTCAGCCTGTTGACATGAGCTGATTATAACTGCTGGGGTTTTTTGAAGAATGTAATCACATTACATTTTAAGTTTTGTTCTGCTTTTTTTAATACCGCCTGTTACAGACTCCCAGTAAACAATAAAAATACATTATGTAGTTCTTTAGCCAGGTGTTCATTGATATGTTTGCATAGAATGAACTTTTCCTAACTAGTCTTCGGAAAAAAAGGAAAAAAATAACATTTAATAGAAGTTTTCATTTTGTAAAGAAACTTTGACTTAACAAGCTTTTCTTTTAGCAGTGGTGCTGTTGTTAAAGGCTGTTACCTCTTGCTTTTATTCTCAGCCTCTACTTGAATAGTCTTAACTCCCACCACCCTATTTGTCACAGGTGAAATGAGTTTCCAAGCCAAATTTGCCTTTATGAATGGGGTTAGCTCGGTTTAGTTACAAACACTCTCAGTTTTAAAGATACAAACTTGATTGTGATTACACTGTCTCAGTTTAGAGAGCTCATCTGGAGCTGGAAAAAAACCAGAAATATTTCACAGACAAATTATCTTCATGAGTTGTAACAACTGAAGAGCTGAAACAAGGACACCATGGAGGCTGGGCTCAGGCTGGATATCATGTAGCATGGCTATTCTCATTATGTTAATGAAGAATATTAAAGGTAAATGTTAACATTCTGCAAGTGAAAAATAGAGCTATATTAATTTTCATCACTTTTCTGAGCAGATGCTTCAGTAACTGCTGTCCACCCCTTCTTTCAGGCTGCAGATAAGAATATGGAATTTCTGTTAGCTCAGAAAAAGGCATGTGGTACACAACTGTTGAAACTCAGTATGCAAAGTTATGAGACAGATTTCAGCCTGAACTGAGGTGTTCCCTTCTGTCCCTAGCTTGACTACATTTTGGGCAGGATTTACAAAGTGGGGAAACTAGTGAAGGAGTGGTTGGAACCACCAGTGTTTTAATGGACAAACATAAATGAACATGCTTTGGAGAGGTTTTTGGTAGCTAAAATCCAACTGATATTTAATTTTCAGAAGGTGCAATTTTATCTTGGAGTGATTAACTTGCTTTTGTAATTCTCTTTCTGTGATCTGTTTGGAGAGTATTTATCAAATATTTCTGTTTATTCTTCAAATGGATTTACTTGACCTCTCAGCAGATGATGAAAAGTTTGATGAAAAGATCAATAAGAAATAGGAAGTCTGGTGTTTCCAAACACAGAAATGAGCTAATCTTTTGTGAGATGAAAGCTTGTAAACATCCAAAAATACAAAGGGTAATAGCTGTTTGAATTGCTGTTTCTCTTCTCGTTCGGAAAAGCTGTGAAATGATAGCTACTCTCACAACAATGTAGCAACTCTAAAACGTGTCCTGTAGCTGGAAACCAATTAGCAAGGTGAGGCGATCCTGTTCTAGAGAGAAAAGCTTTCTAAAGATACTTTTCTCAGAAGCTATAGGAGAAGGCATTTCAGATGGCTCTTGACAATAGAAGATAGGAGATGCGTTGTGCTTCTTAATTCACAATACCTTGTGCTTTTATTTGTTCTTCTCTGCTGACTTAAAAGGACAGCTACATGTTCCTGTATCAAGCATTGCCATTCTCTAAATAATGGCTATAGTATTTTCTTTTTCCATTCTGAGTAAGTTTCATTTTTTGAATGCAGGTAGGTTAAATCCATAGTTTTAGGTCCCATTTGATGTGACTGCTTTGTCAATAGTATTATGATAGGGAAAAGATGAGCTGCTTTGATAGAAAATAAACATTCTGTTAGGGTGTGGAAGGCTTCCTTCCCTGTAATGTGGTTTTGTAAATTGGAATTATCCAGTATGGCTCAGGTGTGCTGTAGGGTCACCACGGAGCACCACTGCTCTTCCCTACTAGTGTCCTAGTGAGGTGTACCTTGTGTGGCTTTACAAAATAGATAAGGCCCTAATGATTGCTGTGACTCCAGTGAAATCAAATCCAGAGAAATTGAATGAGTTGTTTTTATGTACACACTGGAGGTTTTCTTGAGATGTAGATATATCCATTTTTAAAATAGACTTGTTTTGGGGATAATTTCTCCTGCATAAAATCAAACTTAGTAAAAACAAGGAAATGAAGATACATTGGTTTGTGGTACATGAGTCAGTGCGTGGAGCAATTTTGCATATGGGTGATATTTCAGCAATATGATACAAAAAAAGGGACAACTTTTTTTAAAAAAATTACTAATAGAAGGAATAATTTCCTTTAGGAGGCTGGGTGAATGAAAGGAAAGCAGAACCACAACTCTATTTACCACTGGAATTGTTTACTTATTTGAAGCTGCAAACAAGTATGGCTTAATAATTTCTGTATTTTCTTGCTTTTATTAAAAGAGAAGAAGACAGTGTGAAGAGAAAAATCTCAATATTTTTTATACATATATATTTCTATATATAACAGGCTCAGAAATGTCAATTACTGTTGTAAATTTTAGGTCTTCCTACAGCTGATGAGAGACAATGGAAAAGGGTCTGAAGGATAAGATGTATTCTGAATTACACAGGTGTCTAGGACAGATTTCTGTGCTCTTCATGACTGTGCCTAGAACACCACACGGCATTTTGCAGTCTTTTTCAATTTACATCCTTCCCTTCACAACATTGGTTCAACAATATAATAAAGCTTCACCATCCTCGTAATTTCTCTTTTTCTTGTTTAATGTTTTCTTTTTCTTGTTTAATCTAATGTGTAGGTGGGGATTTCTTACAAACCACACTACAGTGTAAAATTTGAGCACCCAGTCTTCTGCCTAAGAGGTGTAAGGGCTTTATCTCAGAGAAACTAGACAGTATTTTAAGAACATTATTAGAAGACTTGCTTCAGGCATATTTTTAACAGAAGTTTTCTGTGTCATAACATTTGGCACGTTACAAACTACTATCCCTCATTTATCTTGTCAGAAAGTGTCTAAATCAGATAGCTGAAGATCTAGTGAATAAATCCAAAAGCATGTGCATCCTTCAGGCTTTCTAAATTTACTAGATGCTGTCAGGTTGGCAAATCAAAATTGTTAGTCTAAGAGTCATACTGAACAGGGCACAAGAAGAAAAAGGTGCATCATATTACCACAAAGGTATTAGCCATATTCAGCATGAATACTTAAAAAAGAGGGAAATTAGGCTTTTCACATAGTAGCATTTTCAAGATATATGAATGTGCCAACAGGTATCTTGAGAACAAGAGCTACTGCCTGAGCCCTGGTTGCCTGTGGTTTCCTGTCCTGCAGGACCAGGCTTAGTGGAATAACAGATTATTGTATGCACAGAGTCTTCAGCTCCCCCATAATGAATTAATTTTGCTTAATTCAGCTGGACTAACTTTTCAGGTAAACTAAATCACACCAAGACTAGTAACTTCATCAGATCCCTTTTCTTGTCCATATCATATAGTAAAACATCTTAGATTTTCCTCTTCTTTTATCTACTAACAGATAATTTGCTTTGGAGATAGCTCTGCATTCATCATTCAGCTTTGCTTTATGCTCACCCCTGATACAAAGCCAGGGAGATGTGACTGGTGCTTCTGCCTTATCCTGTGCAGTGTTCCCAGAGAGCCCGCAGCCAGAGTGACCTGGTCTAGGGAGGGAGGGAAGGATGACATCAGTGACCACACTTCTCTGCAGGCTAACACTGAGCTCAGCTTTAGAAATTTAGAGCATGAGAAGGTGTATTTTGCTAGCAAAGACATAATAAGTAATTAAAGAGTGTGTGGAAAGGAGATATTTTCAATATTCCCCTCCCCACCAAGTTTATTTAATACGCAGACTAATTAAGAGCATCTTCTGCTATCAGCTCCAGGGAAATATATTTCCTTTTTTAAAAATAGGTTGGTAGGAAACCTGGTAGATCCTTGGTTACCTGATTGCTTTGTTTGCAAGTCCAGAATATCATCTGGAAATGAGAAATAAAAAAGCGTCAAAGGAACTGGAAGAACTTATTGTGCTAAATTAATTTACTCGTCTTTTTTTTTTTTTTCCAAGAGCAATATGAATTCTCAGGTTTTTCAGCCTGAGAATGCTATAATCATGTGATGAATTTCTTGTGTAATCCAGAACAGATAGGGGAAGTAGTCTGCTGTAAAGGATGATTTCTTACTGTGGGGAAGATCCCACAAGATGTGACTCTGATGGCAGCTTCACATGTGATGAAGCAGACACCCCTACTGTGTCTGAGTTGAAGAAAATCATTGGAAAGCAGCTCATGCTTCTCTTCCTGTTTTTGTTCACTTCATCCAGCTGCACCAGTGAGAAACCCTGTCATAACATGAATGAGTCATTTCTTACGTTGCTTGATATTTGTTTTGAAGTTCTGACACAGATTTGAGCACCTGACTTCTTCTATGATGACTTGGTTTTAAAATCAGCTGTGGAATTGTTGAACACTTGATTTGAGGGGTTACAACAGGTGCCAGCTCTGATCAAGCAGAGAGACATGATCTTGTGTGTTAGAGAGTGGAGTTAATCTCTGGAATGGCTCAAGGATTTCTCCTGCATGGTGCAGTGATTCTCTGTCCAGAGTCTGAAAAATATTTTGTGGTCCTGAGGCATACATAGGGACAGCATTTATGCATGGAAACAGACATGGAACTTATTTCTGTAGCCTGCCACTGAATCTCAGCCAGGGAGACCATCCAAGGTGGAGAGATGGAAACAGGAGGAAGAGAAAACTTAAGAGGCCCTATCAAACAGGATTTTTTCCAGTGCACATGCTCTGGCTCAGGGTGTTAGAAAGGAGCTTTGAAAAATCCCATTGCCTGAACACATGAATGTCACAGGGTGAAACAGATTGTTTTGGCTTTTTTTTTCTTTTTTGTTTTTGGCAGGTATAAAGCCAAACTTCTCATTGCCTCTTGTAGAAGAAAAGAGCACTGCTCATTAGTTTATGTAGGTGATGGTTTTGTTTTATTTTTTCCCACTTTCTAACAGTCAGTGAAAGCATAAAAGCATCAAGAATTAATAAATAAACAAACAAAAGCAGCAAACAAGAGCCACATTCTTGATTCCAAGTGACAATGTGTGACTTTTATATTGGGAATCCCACTTATCTCTACATAGAGATCCCAAGGGTCCAAACTGTCGCTGCTCTACCTTTCAGCAGGTCTCACTGTAACTTGTGGTAGGTTATCCTACTGTGTCCCCACAGGATCTCACTGTTACTCAGGAAAAACTGGCACCAGTTCCTCAGTGGAAAGCCTTCAGCTGGCCTGTGTATGGCATGCATGGCATGGTGAGCAGCAGGGCTCAGCAGAGACTGGCTGTAGCTGAGAAATCTGAGAAAGCTGGTGAGGCTTTTCCTCAGGGATCTATCAAATCATGAGTGCAATGTAGCAGGCAGGGACATCTGTTTGCTGTCTCTTCCAAAATGAATGTTGGGAGGAATCAACAAGCAGAGCCGCTGGTTCATCAGGCTGATAGGGGTCAGGGTGTGAAAGGGCACCTAAATCATGCATGGGTTGATGGACAAATTAATGAAAAAGAATTCTACTGAGGACTGGCTAATGCACAGTGACTGTGTCAGGTCTGGGAGGTCTGTGAACTGGAAAAGGTGAGAGGCTGTGAGGAGGGCACAAGAGGGAAGAGTCCGACATGCCTGTGTTGCACAGCTGGAAGTGCTCATGTGGCCACAGGCAGGAGGGACCTTTGGTCCAGTCCAGGAGAGCTGTTCTTATTTATATTTATGCAAAAGTACAAAACCAATTTTGAAATAGCAAACCATCAGAAGAATGGAGTATTACTTTGAATAATGTGCCAGGAATATTTTTGAAGATGGCAAAAATGACAGGTGATCTTGTTTTTCCCAATTTTTTTTGTTCTCTGTTCTCTGCTCACTCATCTAGAATCTTTGTAACATGTTTATGCATTGTCAAGGATACTGACATTGCTGGGAACAGTGGGGGTTGTCCATTGCAAACGGGTGACTTCCCCCTTCGTCATGGGGAAACATTTAATCTCAGAATTCTTGTATGGGCTCTTAACATTGAATCACACATTATTTTTTAAGAATTCTGTGAGATAGAAGGAAGTTAAAAAATGTAGGTGGAATGGTTTCCAGAGGTGACCTTAGGCTTTCAAGAAGCCTTCCCTACGCATGTTTTAGTGATTGTGATTCACACTGGAGTGCAATAATATTTGTTAGTGCCAATGTTTTCATGAGAGCCCACTAATTCAGGGTGGCTCCATGTTTGGGTCATCAGCTGAGAATGTCATTGGACACTTCCTCTAATTAAGTCCCACTAGCTTCAGTGGGTGTTAAGAGCCTCTCTACATAAACATGTGAGTCTCACTGGCTGTTCTGCATCTTAATGAATATTTTCATTTGAGCTCTCTGTTCTGTCCTGAAGACAAACAAAGGTGTCTACAGGACTTTATTTTCCCTCACACATGCCTCTGCTATGGAAACTGTCCATAGAATGTTCCCATAGCCTTAGCTCACCTAAAATTGATTTAAGTGAGGTCTCTGTCAGGCCATGGACAGTCCTGCACAGTATTTCCTTGCCTCATGAGGCAATGAGTAACGTAGCTACACTTGGCACCCTCTACAAGAGTGGCACAGCTCTCACATGTCAGATCAGTGTGGTTAAAAACAGGAAGGTCAGCTTCCATTTTTAAACTATGGGGCTCTGTACAAACACTAGGATATGTGAACTTGTCATATCTAGTAGTGATCAGTGCAGTTAAATGATGCAACTGGCATAATGTCATGAGCTGCTAATTAATCTGAAGCCCATTTTACTTACCATGGATGCTCTCTTTACATTGACTCACAATAAACCAACATATATATAAAGAGAGCCATGATGCAAAATGCTTAAATTATTTGTTGTGACAAAACAAAACCCATGTGCTGGATTGTTTGCTTTCTAAATTATGAGAAACCAGAGACAGAGCACAAACCATAACTCCTGGCTATGGTTTTGTTCGGGTGCTTTCTGCCAATTAGGAAGACAGCAATTTCTTGAGCATACCCTCTAAAAAAACAACAGAGCTTTGATCACTGGCAACCTTGCACTACCTGTGTGCCCTGCCCTGGTTTGATTGACTTGCTGACAGTAACGATTTAATTACCCTGCCAGGCACAGAATGCAGGTTGCAAATGGTGTGTGTATATGAATAAATTACTTCTTAATGATCAATGTGAAACCAAGGAGTAGAGAAACTGTCATCAATAGTAGGACCATCTCTGTTCTGTGCTGTACAGAAAGAATACAAAAAGATAAAGTGATGATGCTAGCTCATTTATATAGATACTGAAATTTGAGTTATATATATTCACAAAGTATTTAACCATTATAATAAAAAAATTAATTTTGTGTTATTTTTTCTCATCTGAATTACATAATTAAGCATGTGACATTTTGACTTTAAAAATTAACTTTATATTAATTTTAAAATTAACTAATTAAAATTAGCATATTAGTACAAAAAATACAAATAAAGATATATCTTATCCCATCAAAAGTCAATCTTTTTGTTTGAAAATATGTGATGTGTGTAGCATTTTTTAAACCTAAATTATAAGAGAAGAAAAAGGAGTGGAAAATAGTAGGAGTAAATCTCTTATAAGAGACTAAGCTGTAAATTAGTTAAGACAGAAATATATTTTAGGTTCATCATAAAGTCTGAGTAAATTGTTAAAATAAGGAAAAAATAATTGCCACGAAAGATCTGAGATTTTCTCGCTGCTGAATTACATAGCTTGCATAGGTTCAGAAGTGTATTTCAATGGATTTAGATACCCAAAACCAGAATAAGGACTCTGCTCGCTGGCCCTTCTCTCACTTGGAGAGGGCAGTTGTGCTGGGGGCCTCCTGGACTGCCTGTGCCCTGCTGTGCTGTCCCTAGAACAGATGTCAGGGTGTCTGGAGTCCCCCATGAGGACCAGGGCTTTTCAGTGTGAGGCTGCTCCTATCTGTCTGCAGAGGGCCTTGTCCTCTTGGTCTGACTGGTCATGCAGTCTGTAGCAGAGCCACACTATAACGTCACCTGACCCTGCCCTCCCTTTAATCCTGACCCAAAAGCTCTCAGCTGGTCCCTCAGCCATCCCCAGGCAGAGCTCCATGTACTCCATCATGACATTGACATGAAGAGAGATGCCCCTTCCTCATCTCCACTGCCTGTCCTTCCCACACATCCTGTGTCCAAACACTCCAACGTTGGACTCATAGGAGTTATGCCACTACACCTCTGTGATATCAGTAAGATCTCAGTCCTGCAGGCCTGTGCATGTCTCTAACTCCTCTTGTTTGCTCCCCATGCATGTAGGCATTAAGATAAGACTCCCTAGGAAGCTGACTTACTAACTGCAGTGGCTGGAATTCTTTTGAACTGCCTCAGCTTTCCTCCTGACCTGTGATCCCTCTCTGGACTGTGAGCATCTATTGCTGGTCCTGGCATGGGACTGGTAGGAATGGGATGGATTGAGATTCCCCTCTTCTGGCAATTTTAGTTTAAAGCAACACCATTCCTCTCCACTCCATTGATTTGTTTCTCTGTCTTAAATAGATAACTTGTGTTTAAAGGAAGGCAATAAAAAATATTCTTTACAATTAGAACAAGTCAAAAATGTAAAGAGAATTTAAGCCTTCAGAAGGACCTCATTATTAAAATAAAAAAAGGAGAAGGACAAGACATGATACGTTGTGTAAAAGAGTTTGGAAGAAACACTATACTTGACAAAAAACCTCATCCCCTCCCCATTTTTTTTTATTGATCCACTACACGAAGCACAAAATTCAAGAAATACTTGATTTTTTGAGCATTTTAATGTCAATTTCTTCATTAAAGGTATCAGAGTTTATTGGAAAGTGAAGCTGGGCACTGCAGGCTGCATCTGAAGTGCATTGCCTCTGCCCTCTTAACTACTTCAGTACAGCCCAAACAGTGCTGTTCCACATGACAGAATAATGGTCAGGTGTAATTTTGAATGCACTGATGTTGGTAAAAATACACTCCTTAAGGAAGCACTTCAAAATGTTGAATCCTGTCAGAAGATGAGAAGGGTCTGTGCATTCACAGCTCAGATATCCTCTTGTCATTCTTCTGAAACACTTTTCTCTGTAAGTCCCTGCTGACTTTGGTTCACATGAACATCTTGAATAACTGATTCCTGTAGCTTGTCCAGCGGAAGTGAAGAAACTTCTGTGGTTCAGTGTAGAGGCCACAAAGTCCAAGAGTACCTTGGGGACTGTGGAGACTTCCAGGAACACTTATGCTGACTGCTAGGGAGATGCCTCTTTCCTGCATGTGCATTTGCAACATCACTAAGAGATTAATATTTTCCTTTGCAAATGATAAGCAGCACATAGCATCCTGTAGGCAAGTAAAGCAGCAGGTGTTAACATTCCTTATCAACCCCACAAGGAGTGTTACACATACTGGAGTGCCATCTACTGGCTCTTTTCCTCTGTAATAGGTAGATAAAAGTGCCAGCTTTGTGTGTGTGTGTGTGTGTGTGTGTGTGTGTGTTACTGCATCCAGGACTGTAAGGTAAGTTGCATCCCAAGGATGACCCCTCACTTCTCCCACTGCATCCAGGGCCCAGAGTCCCAGAGACTTTCACACAGCTCCTAGACCTCCAAAGCCTTCATGCTGGTATTCAGGCCAACACTAAACTCAGCATCCTAATTCTTCTGTCGTAGTGGTTCTTCCCTCTCCTTACTATTTCTGCTGCCTTTGAAGGAATCTTGGGAAAGAAGCTCAATTGCCTCCACTGAAACATGCAAACACTGTACACATAAGTAATGGTAAAACAGTTAATCCCAGAGTCACAGAAGCATAGAATATTTCAGATCAGAAGATAGCTATAAATATCATTGTGCATCTCCCTGCTCCTCTCAGGACTAACCACGAAACTAGAGCATCATCCATAATCTCCTTGACCTCTGTTAGACTTTGTGCTGTGACTGCTTTCCAGGAAAGCATGTTTCAGTGACTGACAATGCTTTCAGTGAAGAATCTTTTCCTAAGGACCAATTTGAACTTCCTCTTAAGCAGCTCTGGTTCCCAGAGGGGGGAGATCAGCATCTCCCCCTCCACAGCTCCACTTCAGTGGGGTCCCCCTCAGCCTTCATATCTCCAAGATGAACAAGCCAAGTGACTTCAATGCTCCTCTAAAGTCTTGCCCTTGAGTCCTTTCACCCTCAGCTTGGTCACCCTCTGAATATACTCCAGAGTTTGAAGTTCGTGTATTGAAGCGCCCAGAACTGACATGAAATTCAAGGTGTGGCCACCCCAGAGCAGTGTAGAGTGGGACAATCACGTTCCTTGACCAACCAGTGATTCTGTGCTTGACATACTCCTGGGAATGGTTGGCCCTTTTGGCTACCAAGGGACAGTGCTGACTCGAGTTCAACCTGCCACCAATCCAAATCCCCAAGTCTCTTTCTGTTGGGCTGCTTCCCTGCCTCTTATCCCCCAGTTTGTACATATGCCCAGGATTTTTCCATCTCAGATGCAGAATCCAGCATTGCGCTTGTTAAATTTCATATTATGGTTCATGATAGCTCAGCTCTCTAGTCTATCCAGATCTCTCTCTAAACCTCTCTACCCTCAAAGGAATTCACAGTTACTCCCAGTTCAATATGGTAGGCAAAATTATTGAGTGAATTTACATTTGGTTCCTGTGTCCAGATGATTCATAAAATGCGTTAAAGAGCACTGGCGCTAAATGCTAATCTGCTTGAACCCTGATTGATAAACCCTTTGAGCCCAACCCATCAGACATTTGCTCACCCAAAATATCATTGACTTATCCAGTTGTGTGCTGGTGAATTTATCCATAAGGATACTGTGAGACACATTACTAAAATCTTTGCTATAATTAAAACCCACACATTTCCTGGCTTCTCCTAGTCGACTACATGGGTAACCTTGTCATGGTTCAAGGAAATGGACTTAGTTAAGCAGCACTTTTCCTTTTGTTAAGTCATGCTGGCTGTGACCAATGACTTTGTTGCCTCAGTGTTTCTCAGTAGCTCCCAGATTACCCTTCTCCATAATTTCATCAGGCACTGTGAGTCTGACAAGCCTGTAATTACCAGCCGTTTTTCTTGCCTTTCTTGAAAACTGGGGCAATGTAGTTCCAGCCCACTGGGACATCTCCAGACACCAAAGATGTTAAAAACAATGGAAAGAGATCATGTGATGCCATAAGCCAGTTCTCTCAGTACCCTGGAATGAACACTCTTGGAGTGACTTATGTGCATCCAGGTGATGAAACAAGTTTTGAACAAGTTTGGAGTTGACAGAGAATGTATCTTTCCCCCAGTCATGGTCTTCCAACACCAGACTCTGGGGGCATCAGGGCCCTCCATTAGTGTTGAAGACAAGAGCTGAAAAGGGCTTTAATGTTTTTTCTTTGTATATGTCCCTATTTATGACCAGTTTTTTCAGGCAACAGACCAGTGTTTTATCTGAGCCTCCTTTAGCTCTTCAAATACTAAAGCCCTTTCTGTGCTGATCAGTCTGAACTCCAATTGAACTTTGATTGCATGCAGAAGAAACAGTTTCTTTGTACATCAGGGGATTGATGTAGTTGTACTGTCTTTGTTTTCAACATCTGTACACCTTCATTTAGTGCCTAAATTCTGGAAGCAGATCCCCACTTAGCCAAGCTGGTGTTCTTCCCTGCTGTCTTGACTTCTGACACTTTGAAATTGCCTGCTCTTATAAAATTGTCACTCATAAGACTTGTCAGACAAGCAACCAGCTTTCATGGACCCAAGTAAGTTCAAAAGCAGATCCTCAGAGGACCTTACCAAGTAGCTCCTTCTGCACCCTGAAGTCTGCTCTTCCTATATCCTCTATATTTTCTTTCCCCTTCATTCTTACACAAAGGGTCTCCACAGTGCCCCCTCAGCTGCAAGAGGGGCATTTCAGACCATCTGTCACAACAGAGATGGACAAGACATTTGTTTCTTTGTGCAGAATAGCCAAATCTTTATTCACATAGCCCATATTTATACGATTAACAGAAAGCACTGTGTTTGAATCTAATTGGTCAGAAATTCATTGAAACTCAGTTCCTTGGTTGGTAAGGGCTAGTGTACTCGTCCATCAAACTTTTTTTTTCCCTAGAAATGTTTGCATTTTTGTCTTCTGGGAAGTAAATGTTTCACAAGGGTGGAATTTTCCTCCCCTCAGGTGGGGGAAATCTATCTTCTCACAAGAATAGATTGATATGCAAACTGATTCTCATTATTATAGTTCTTTTCTCACAGGAACTTCTCACTAGCTTAGACTAAATAACAAGGCCTGATTTTACAAGGCCTTTCTTTTGTAAGGTTTTACCTATATGTAGCAACAATCCATTACATAACACACCACCCCTTCACCTTACCTGCCCTGCCTGTGCCTCCTGAAGGGGGTTGCAACCCTCCAGCAAGGCACCCCAGTTACAGGATTCATCTCACCAGGTTTTGCTTTTGCCAGTGATATGCTTTCTCTAGGACTGGGCCAAAACTTCTACCTTCTCCTGCATTTTCCTTACATATATTTACTGTGTTGAATAGGAATCTTCAAATGAAATAGAAGTCTTCAAAATCAAATCTTCAAATTTCATCTTCAGATGAAATAAAGCATATAGATCCCCTTGCTTTCTTCTGTAGTTTTTCTTTGTTGAGTGGTACAATTTGTGCACATAAGCATCCATACGCTGTTAGAAACACTAGCCAAAAAGTAAGGTTTGCAGGTCATAGCAAAAGTGGACTGTTTCCAGTAGTTTTATCTACTTATAGTAGACATCTCTTTATCTCCTGTAGTTAGCTGCTGTCTGGGCTTCACTTTGAAGTTATTTTCATAGAGTGAAACAAAAGAGTGCATTGTTTATATCACTGACAGATTGACCCAGAATGGTATTTTATCTCTACCATCCAAACAGTTGATTAATTTAGATGTAACAAGTCATGGAAAAAACAGATATAACTGACACAATGCAAGATTAATGCAGTTTAATTTCAAGCTCTCTCTTTTGCTGCTTTTAAGCAAAACATCTGTTGAGTGGTCCACTGTTTTCCTAAGTAATGAGACCGTGATATTCCTTTGATGCAGCTTTTGCTGCAAGGGGAGCCCTTGCATTAAGGTGCAGCTGGTTTGCATGCATTGCCATCTGTTGACAGCTGAAACTGCAGATCCACGGGAGGGGTCACAGAATCACAGAATAAGCTGAGCCCCGTCCAGATAATTTAGTCCAACTCCTGGCCCTGCACAGGATATCCTAAGAATCATGCTGTGGGCCTGATAGTGGTTGCCCAAACACTCCTTGAGTTCTGTCAGGCTTGGTGCTGTGACCACTTCCCTGGGGAGCCTGTTCCAGTGCCCAGCAGCACTCTGGGTAAAAAACCTTTTCCTGGTATCCAACCTAAACTTCCCCCAACACAGCGTCATGCTGTCTCCTTGAATCCTCTCGCTGGTCACAAGAGTGAGGAGATCAGTGCCTGCCCCTTCACTTCTTCTTGTGAGGATGTTGGAGACTACTATGAGGTGTCTCCTCAGTCTCCTTCTCTCCAGACTGAGGAGACCAAGGCACTTCAGCCACTTCTCACATGGCTTCCCCTCCAGACCCTTCACCATCCTTGTTACCCTCCTTTGGATGTTCTTTAACAGCTCAATGTCAGTTCTGTATTGCAGCACCCAAAACTGCCCCTCTCACTCGAGCTGAGGCTGCCCCAGAGCAGAGCAGAGCAGGACAATCCCCTCCCTTGCCCGGCTGGAGATGCTGGCCCTGATGTCCCCCAGGACACGCTTGGCCCTCCTGGCTGCCAGGGCACTGCTGGCTCCTGTTCAACTTGCCACTGACCAGGACCCCCAGGTCCCTTTCTGCAGCGCTGCTCTCCTGTCTCTCATTCCCCAGTCTGTGTGTACAGCCAGGGTTGTCTCATCCTAGGTGCAGAATCCAGAGCTTGTCCTTGTCAAACTTCATGTGGTTGGAGATTGGTCAGCTCTCTTGCTTGTCGAGGTCTTCCTTCCCCTGAAGGAGTTGATAGCCCTTCCAATTAAGTGTAATCTGCAAGTCTTTCCTTGAGTCCTGCATGCAAGTTGTTAATGAAGGTCTTGAAGAGCACAGGGCCGAGGATGGAGCCCTGCAGTTCCTCTCTAGTGACTCTACCAGTGTCTGATGTTGCTCTGTTACTCCAGTGTCTGTTCACTGTAGTTATTCCCACCAAACTGTAATTCAGATTTGTGTTGGTTTGACTCTGTGTTGTATAAATGTATGTATGTATGTATGTATGGCCAAAGAGTGATGGAAATAATAAAATAATAATTTTTCTCCACTTCTGCATAAATGAGGAGCATTAAGCCAATTAACATCATTTGACAGACATGAACATGTGTGTGTGTAAAACTTCAATTAATGTGTGTTGTATCACATAATGAAAACAAGTATGTGCTAATAGAATTATATTTTTTTTTCCCAGAATTTGACTGAGAGGCCAGGACTCTGCAACATGGCATGTTTCCCACAGAAAATGGATACTGAAACCTCCGAGACACTAAGAAACTTTAGAAAGAAAAGAAAGTTCTTTCCATGGCTCATAGCTGTCTCACCTCCTCTTGGGGATAATTAGAAGGCTGAGCCAGGACTTGGAGGACCTGGAACACCACAGATTTAAAATGTTGATTGAGGCATTTTATCACTGTAGTGATGGAGATCTTTGTGTTCAGGAACATGAGGTGGTGCTTTTCCCAAGGATCTTGTGCTGCTAAATGATGACACAATACTTTTGTGCTAAGACACATGGACTAGGAGATTCTGAAAAAAAGTCTTGCCTTTGTTTTCCAGCAAAAAGCTGGTGAAGAAAAGCTCACTAGCATGTCATAATGGTGTAGTCTTTGGTAAGAGTTTTAGAATGTTAGCTGATACTCTGAATTTTGTCCAAATCATAGGAACTTTAAGGCGGGGTCTAGTGTCTGTTACATTTATCGGTGCTTTTTCCCTCATAGGATCTTTTATGTTGCAAACAATTCATTTAAGAATACTTAATTTTATAGCTTTGATTTTGAGGATAATATGGTTTTATGGTTTCAAGCACGTATTTCAAGCCTCAGTTTGTGTGTCCAGGGTTTGAGCGCAGTAGTATTTTACAGTCATGGAAATAAATCTGGAGTTCCTCAGTTGGGTACAGCCACAACTAAGTAGTAAATGTAGTTATTTGAGCAGTGGGCCCATTTGTCAGCAGAGCACATGCTGTAAGCAGTCACACAGGCAGTCTCTGCTGCCATTGTGCGGATTTTGCTATACATTAAATAAATTGCCATACTGCTGGATATTATTAAAGAAAGCAGGTCTATTAATGATCATTCATTCAGCCATTAATTTTGGCTGGAAGAATCACAAGAATATGATTCTAAGTAGAATTATTATGATTCTAAGTAGTACTATCATTACAGGAAATATATATATGCATGTCTTCACATGAAATTCCCAAACACTTCCAGTTAAAATTTTCAGAAGTGGTGCAAAGAGCAGAACATATGGATCTGCAGAAACTCTGGTGAATATCTCCTTTTCTAGTACTACTACTACTACTACTACTACTACTACTACTAATAATAATAATAATAATAACAACAACAATAAATTAGGAGAGTTTTAGTGAATATTTAGGATTTTAAAGTGTGTTTTGAGGTAATAAGACATTCCAATTACTAATAGAGCAGGATAGATTCATTGACCAAGACCAATTAGGATAGATTTCTCTAAATCATATCACCCAAACATCTTTATTCACATCAATTGATCAGAATTTTTTTAATAGCTTCTTTGGGAGACTTTTGATGTTTTTTTCTTTCAACCCATTTCTTTTGTCTACCATGAGAATCCAATGAAAATTACATCCTGCTGTACTTCTAGATTAAATTCCAGTTTTTTAGAAAAATGTGAAGTACAGTATTTCAGAAATGTCAGAGAAATTACAAATGGCTTTAGAAACAATAATTGTAAAAGTGTGTTGACATTCCCTGCAGTTTTTCTTAGTTGCTAGATTTCCTTTCTACAAGGGGCTCAGATCTTTACACAAATAAAACTCTCTCTACAAGTAGATTTAAGCTTTATCTGTTTTCTCAGTCAATACCAGTGAGGCATCAGAAGAATGTTACTTGTGTTCCTGTTTATGGCATTCCCAAATCAGTGTTTAACAGCTGAACTCATTGACTTGAGAATTAATATTCTAAAAGAATACAAGTCAGCTCTTGGAATTTTCTGGCACAAAATGAATCAATCTGATTTGTCATCTGACTGTGCCTTTCACCCTTACCAGGGACCCCCCAGTGCCTGTCTCACCTCCCTGCTCTGCCAGCTCTGCTGCAGGCTGGTGCCCCAAGGGGAGATTTTGACCCCCATCCCACGTCAGCCTCCTGCTGCTCCCAGATGTGATTGGCAAAATCGTCCACTCAGCTGTGAAAAGATGTGGGATAATGAGGGTAGTAGGCGCAGACTCAGGAGTTTATGTTGTTCAGATTAATCTGAGTCATTTGAATGCAGAGTTAGGGCAAGATTGACATTAAGTAGTACATTAGAATGAAAAAGGCGTTTCTGCTAGCATGGCGACAGTGCCGGGCCTTCAGTCTGCCTTTGTATCTACTTCCAGGACTCTCTGATTTTTTCATGTCCTTCAACAGGCAGAATTTTGCATGCCTCTAAACAAAATAGCATTTTAAAATCCCATCCTGAAAAGAGTAACCTTTAGCAAAGTCTGTTAGAAAATAATTTATTGCCCTATGTTTTGCATTAAGTTTAGAAACGGAGGAAAAATTCACTTTCAAACATGTAAAAATTGACATTCAGTGCATTTCATGGTTGTAGAAAGGGTTTTCAGATGCTATGTGGAAGTGTGAAGAAGGAAATTACAGTGGTTCTTTGTGCATAGATTGTGGCACTGTAACTTAAAAGCTGTTTACAAGCAAAATTAGTGTTTGCAGATTTACTGAGGCGTCAATGTTTATGCAAAACATGGTTAAGTCATCATTCTTTGGTGTCACTGCTCTTTTCCTGGGATGGTTTTATCTGTTTGGCAGATGGCTATCACTTCAGCAGGGTGCAGACAGGTATGCAGACCAGACTTTCCATTTCTTCTTCATTATGAGTTTTCAGCTGAGATAGAGATAATTGTGTATTGCCATCCTCAGCTTTTGTCTACCATGCATGCTTCAGCTCTTGGGATATATAGTAAGTGTTTCTGGACAAGAGATGCAGATTTGAACAGAGGGAATAAAATGTGACATGTTTGCCAACAATGGAAACTTTCACAGTGTTCAACAAAGTCAGGACTAAGGCCAGCTCTCTAAACATGTCTGCACTGGGACTATTTTGATATTTTTTTATTTATTAATAGAATTTTGTATTGCTCTGATTTATTTGTTATTGTATAAAGCTAAATTAAAGTGGTTTGAGATTTTTTTGTTTGTTTGTTTGTGTTCTAGTTTGTTGGTTTGGTTTGGCATGGTTTTTGTTTATGTTTTTTTCCTTTTAAGCTTTGTCTGCTCTAAAGAGAACCAAGTGTGAATGAAAACTGTTCTCAATCTCTGACTAGCATTTGAACTCCCAGGGTAAAGGGAAATCTAGCACGTATCTCCTTGCCATGTTAACTCCAGTGGCAAGTCTCTCTTCAAAGGTTTGCAGCCTCTTCCTGTCTCCTGACCCTGGCTGCCCTTTTCCACATCATGTCAAAATTTGACTGTTTCTTCTTGTGCTAATACAATTGTCTCTGGACTGTGCTGTGGATGGGATCACTGCACTAAGCTGATTTAAGAAACTGATTATTTGCTTTGATTAGTGATCCTGTCTGCACTGCAGCCTCACAGTGACATACTGATGAAGGCAGCAAGAAGGGAAACTTAAAGAAACATTTAACTCTTCAGCCACAAATATAAACTACAAGCCAGACTGGGAACACTAACAAGTTGTACTGTGATAAAAGTGCTTAATGAAATCTGATTGCTGATTGAGTCAGGAGACCTTGAGAAACAAATAGAACTGAATGTGCAATTCCCATATGTCATAGCAAATATCAGTCCACAGACAACATTCAGACTGCATGTATAATTCTTTTATTTATGTATCTTTTTAAATATTGCTTTTGCATATCTGATTTTTATGTTTTGCGGGTTTTTAGGGTAAGATTGATAAGCCAGCATCCAATATTTGTCCCTTTTCATATATCCAGTAAAATATTTTCCAATGTGGCTAATAGATGTAAGTGAGGTATTATTAACTTTAAATTCTGAAGAAGGCTTATAGGACCAGTGCTATGGTCCCATTTTGACTGCAGCTACAAAATACCTAGTTAGAATTTTTTGACTGCTTCTTTTTGCAAGTACTTGCAAATCCATGCTCATCATTCTTCCCAAGATGTTCTTTTTTCTGTTATTAAAGAAGCACAGAAATCTATCAACTGAATCTTTAGAACATGATTATTACTTTTCTGAATAATTGAAACATAGTGTAACTAGGGATATTCAGAGATTATTTGAATGTTTTCTTAAATTTCTTGTTTTGTATTGAAAGCCTTTCTCAAGTATATAAATCCACAGGATCTAGGATATTATGCAATGACTAATATAAGAATGCAGCAAAAGGAAACATGTTCAGAAAACATGTTTTATAGCACTGAGACTCTTACAATTGTAAAGATAAACTTAATCTCTTGGGGAATATTTCAAACATATGAAGTTAATTCTCCAAGAGAAAGAGCAACATGTTTCAAAAGAAAACAAAAAAACCCAGCTCCTTGCTAAAGCTTGAAAATGAAGAGGTAAGGTAGTCAGCCTCACTGGATTAATAACCAGAAAAACTTCCTTCAGACAAATGAATGACAGTTCCCCCCCCCAAAAAAAAATGGCTTTACCAGCCCTGTGTGTAAGAGGATCCAGACATCACTCAGGAGCACCTGAGAAGGTAGGCTATTCTACAGATGCTTACACTCGTTTTTAGCTGGGTCACACTGAAAGAATTTCAGATGAGGAGTTACGATGGAATTATCTAAGTACTATTAGATACTAAGTATCAATTAAGTACTTAAAGCAAGAATTGTATTTTTATTGTTGTTTTATTTGTAAAATATTCTTTCAGATTTTTACTTCCAAACCTGACTTGTCTTGTAAACCATATTTTGGCTTTCTTTCACTGTTAGTTTAGATCAATCTGGGTAAAACTGGTAAGCTTAGGGTGTAATATCTGGATATAAATGCAGAAGCAAGAGTCTTAACAGAACTGCAAGGAGGTGCAAGTGTAAACAGCAGATATATCAGAATCTGTCTTATTTTGCTAAGATTTTTTAAATCAGTGTCAGGCTGTTCTATTAAAGCTGGGGAATTTAAGCATGCCTATGGTAAAATCTGACTTTTGTGACAGAAGAATAATCTATGTAACTTCCTCCACCTTCAGAACTGTAGATGTGTATGCATCAAGAGAGCATACCCGTGCAGACACTCCTTCCTCAGTAAAGCACTTAAGCACTTAAACATTAGTGTTAGTCATAAGTAAGTCCATTGCAGAAGAGCTTTTTCAGGAATAATAATAAAGAAGATGAATAACTTCTTTGATTCTTTTAATTCTAGTAAGCTAAACATTCATGAAAGATTTATCACTTACGAAATTAGTATCTTCTTATATTTCAGTGAGTGAAACTTCACCAGCGCCATCCGTTCAGTGACAAGCAGGAAGATATTGTGGTATGCTTCATCTTGAACCACTCAGCCTTCAGGCACTCTCCTGTATATCCAGCACCTGCAGCAGCCCTGTGAAGTACCACAATGACTAAACAGGACAAGTCAACAGAAGGAAATGGTAATTACAAATATAATTATGAAACTTATGCACATATTTGTTTTCTGCATGTAGCTCAACAGAGTGAAAATTCTGTTTTCTTCTACTTCTTTTTAATATTAAATCTTGTTAGTCACAATTCATTAGCTTTTGTTCAGAAATGTGTTTTATTTGGAAGTTGACTAGTTGTAGCATGGTAGTGTGGCTTTCCACTGACTAGTTAATCAAAAGATTGTGAGTAGTCCTGTTACTTGACTTTCACTTATATATAGTTTGTAGGCAGGACTAAGAAAACAGTGCTATTTTGTATCTTCTGTAAGGTGCACAAAAACAATGCCTCCTTTTCTTAGTGCTTTCAGTATTTATTATGAAATGTCAAACATTCTTCACAGTAAGATGAACAGTATTTCTATACTAATACTGCACAGTTCTGGGTCTGAGAAATGTTTTCATAGGATAATAGTGCCTAATGGCTTATTCTGGCAATGTGCAAGGCAAGTCTAATTGGGAAGTGCTCTCAGTTCTCGTGAGCAGTGCTACCCTTTCTAAGGGGTAAGGATCTCTATTGTATGCAACAAGCATGATGCTTTTCCTCTTCAGCATGGAAGAAAATTGCCAGGGACCTTATTCTTTAGGTCTTGCTAAGTACCAGGGCTGGTACTATTAAACAGCGTTTTCTAGATTTTTAATCCCTAGTTGTAAGACTCAATAAAATATGTTCTACTTCAATAGAAAACATCAGAAGGGACTGCTGGGCATTTTGACAGAATATAACAGGGAGTTCATTTTCAAACTCCATCCAATTTGCTTTCCTTTTATCGTCTGATCTCCTCTTACTTTGATTTGCCTCAACTTTTTTTTCTACAACACCCTTTACTGGCTAATTTAATTTTCAAGCAATATATGCTAATGGAATTAATTTTAACACAAGAGACTGACAGAATTTAATGCAGCATAAACTAAATACTTAATGGCTCCCAAGGAATTTTTGTCTCCATAAGAAGCATTTTGAGCATGACCATAGAACCTATACATTTTTATAAGAATATATATAATGCTTATAAAAAAATAAATAAATTCTAAGACTAACAAGGTTCTAAGTTTGCCATAAACACCTGCCTTTTATTTGAAAATACCTGACTGAATTGTCTTGTGTTGAGATTCAGTGACTTTATTGTTAATTTGAATTATAGTGGATATAATTCCCATTGCAAGCCAACACTGCACACTTTTTACCTGGGGAAGGTAAAGATTTTTGTTGCTGAATCATGATCACTCTGACACTTTTTTTTTCCCCACAAAAGTTTATCTTGTATATATAATTTACAATACAACCTAACAATCTTAATGACAGTTATGTGTGTATTTGGAGATGAGTAAACTTAGGACTGCATTATGATTTCAGAATGTTTGAAAAGCTGGACCTCCATTACAAGTAACTATGAGACACTTCCAGAACATGGTTCTCAAACAACTTCTAACCAGAAAAGTCCATGGGCTGGAGGTATATAGCACAGAGCTCAGGAACTAATCTAGTTGCAGTTTCTTTACAGGAGGCTTTGTATCATCACTGCTGACAGTCCTGAGGAATATTCTTGCAACAGTTTCAAATAATGCATTTTTCCTTTTTAGTACCTTTATCTCTTGTGAAATCATTCTTAGTTTGGCAATTCTTGTTTCACAGCATGTGTGCTGCAAAGTCTAAGATAGCAGGAGATGTATGGTTCATTATGCTGAATTTATGAACGTGAATTCATTGTTCCTGGCATCTCATACAGGAAAAGACAACCTGGGGCAAAAATATTCAGAGTGGATTTTTAGAAGGGAGGAGTTAGAAAGTACCTATTACCCTCTAATTTAATAGTAAAAAGAATATGTGGTGAGATGGTCAGCTCTAATTATCAATCTTAAAAAGAGCTTTCTCCTCATGATATAGTAAAAAATACAATTGACTTCACATCCACACAGAACCATTCATTTTTAACTTAAATATAAACTCTTTTCTCCATATTATCACATGTTCTTCCTATTTTAGAAGCATTATTAGTGAATGACAATGAGCTAAATAAATCCCATTCCAGAGCCAGAAAAGGCCAGACTGGTATGGTTTGCTGGAGTCTCAGACTTCTCAGGGTGCACTGAATGCTAAATATTCTGATCCTGATTTTTGCAGTAAAGACTGCAACGAAAATGGAGAATTGCCCACTGCTAGCCCATTGTGTGATGAAGACCAAACACAAATGTTGTGTCTTGTTTTATTACAGTACCCAATGTACCCTGTAAGCTAGCCAGCTCTCTAGCCTTGGATAAGGCAAAACACTCCAAGGCTAGATCTTGGTAGGACACAGGTAGGAGAACACAGGTATATCCACAGAGATGGAGCAAGGTACTGAGGCCTGGGAACTTTTATGCATGTTTCCCTGAAGGGGGTGAAATACTGAGGGGTTTCTCCTTGAACTGTCTTCCCTCTCTACCTTTTGTAAGCTTTATAACTATAATACCAGATTTTAGAATCCTTGCACTGAAATCACGCAATAAACAACTTATTTATCCCTGAAGGGTGGGTTTAGCCTAGAAGAAGTCCTGACCCCCGAACTGAGAGACAGCTGTCAAACCTTGCCATGTGTACATTTCCAGAAGGAATCCAGAAAGAGGAGAGTGCAATCAGATGATGTATTGCATGCTAGCTACAGGGTCAACATGACTTATGTGAGCCCAGTCTGTCCTTTCAGTAGAACATCATTAATTTTTTCTTACCAATGGAGAAGAAATGAGCTACTTATGGATGTGGATTGAATAGATTTAATTTTCATCCTTTGGTCCCCAGCTGTAGTTTTCAAATATTGGTCTCAAACATCTCAAATATTAGGTGGGCGAATTTTCTCTGCTGCAGAGAGGGAAAACTCATTGGCCCAGAGACAATTTCTGGAAACTATTCAGGTCTGCAGGGTACAGCACTGTACATTGAGTTTTCAAAGAGCCAGGTCTTTGTGACATGAAAGCATAAATATTCTATCTACTTTGGTATTTATGGTATTTCCAATTTAGATGGGAAAAAGAAGCAATATATTACCCATTTTGTCTGCAACTGAATAGTAATTATTATTATTTTACTTTATAAATTCATAGCTATTGATGGTCAGCATACATTTTTTGAGTTGTATGATTTTTATGTTTGTTCATTGGAAGTAAAATTTGTGACATTTACTGGGAAAAACAGAGAAAAACTAAAGCATGGTCTGAAATACTGAGTGTTATGGTTTCTCTATAAATGTAATTTTTATTTGGGGTTTCTGTGTGTCAAGCTCTCTTCTTTTGTGCCCAAGGTGGGCCAAGGTGTTCTTCCAACATTTGGAAAGAGATTAAGAGAATGGGGTCTCTAGTGTTAAGGTCTCAAATCTTGGATGTTGAAGTCTGCATTAGTTCACTTTTCCAAAAGACTTTCTGTGATATCTTGATATATTATTTCTGGTATATTTCACAGGTGTTACTTCTTGTGATATTTGTTGTTACAGAAGTGTTGTGAGATACCCTCATATATCCACGATTAGAAAGAATAATATGGAAATGTATGTAAATATATAGAACTGAGTATAACATAACACTTCCGTTTTTTGACTAGTACTTGCCAGACATTTATTGTCTAATACAATCTTACATTTCTGACATTTCCTCTTGTTGAACACTTAGTTTATTATTTATCTAGGCTGATGTTTTTCTAGCACTGGAAAGACATAGTCCATTTCAGAGGAAAACACAATAATTACTTACAGGGCTCTGTTGGCAGATGATCCATTTCGTTGAATTAGCAACTAATTAAAAAATAATTAATAAATTTATAACATATACAAAAAGTAAGCATTTTTTGACATACAGGTTACCTTTGCATTTCACTGAATTTTTTGTAGCACCAAAATGCAGAATTGCTTGGCAGCAGTCAGCTTTACGCAGCAGCAGTAGGATCACAGATATTACAAGAGTGGGCTCATGTTCTATGAGTTAGTTTCAAGAATTACCACTCTCACCGTGAAAGATCCGTAAGACTATGTCAGTATAGAATAAGTTTAAAAAAAATCCAAAGCATGAAGTCTGGGTAATAGCTTCTGATGTGTACAAACAACTTGGGAAAACAAGGTGAGGGTAAAACAATTCTTATGATCTGCTAAATAGATACCTCATAGAACAAATACTATGGTGTTATGAATTTTTTTCTGCCCTTAGTTTCCTCAGAAGCCAACATGTCAGTGTTTGGAGCCCTCTCTTGAGCTGTCTGATATTCTGACTTGTGTGTGTGACCTCCAGGTTGGTCTGAGCCCATATTCAGGACACCTTCTTTAAGTCTTGTAGTCTTATTTATGGCTATAGTCTAAATAAGACTTCAGGTAAAACGATAGCTTGCTTGGATTACACTATCACTGCCCTTAATCTAGAAAGATGAGAAAGTTTCCCTTAAACTACTTGGAAAAAAAAAATAAGAAAGTGATTGGATTTCCTGGACTAAAAGGAGTTATGGACTATATCTTCAAATATACTTAATGGTACATATGCAAATAGACTAGATGATGTATCCTGGAAGGTGTAGCAGTTGAGCTTTTGCCCTGGGTCACACTAACTCAAGTTAGCTGGGTCAAAGGCTGCTATTAGCCCTATGAATATTAACACTGTGAAGATAAGGGGTTCTATCAACCCTTTTCTGGAAAAAGCAGTAATTCTAGACAGTGCTTTTGTGACACTTAGTTGGTTTTACAGGGAAATTCACTGAACTTTTGATAAGTGATCACATGATCTGTTTAAAAGTTCCCAAGATTAGTATATGGATTTCCCATATAGTGAGGATTTTTCCTGCAACAGATACTACAATTTAATTTTAATAAACCAAAGCATAAAAAATACATTTTGGCTCCCTGGAGGTTGCTAATACAGTGCCTGAGGAATGCACTCTACTGTTTGTTTGTGTTGTGGTTTACAGCAGAACATTTAAATTAAGTGTTAAACTGCATTTACATACAGTATCATCACGAAGAGCAATTTATGTTTGAATATTGTTGAAGTGCTTCTCTGATAATTCATTGAGACAGGCTTTTATAGAAACACCTGAATTGCTGCATTTTGAGCTGCCTAACCTGCTCCTTTCCTCTTTGAAAAGTATCATGGAGTTTATGATCTGAAATAGCTTAATAATAACAACAATAATAACAATAACAACAACAATAATAACAATAACAATAATATTATGATATGTTAATTATACGGTAATGTTTATTTGTCTCTTATTACTCAAATACGCAGCCAGCTATCAGCACTGGTCTTTCAATAATAAGTACAAAACAATCAGACACACAAAGTTATTAATGCAGCTTGTCTGAAATACAAGTTACCAGGGGTAGCTGCAATATGGGTATGGTGTGGGGTAGCTTACATGAACCCATGCATATATGTGATTCAGCACAGTTCTCAGGGGTGACAGAGTTCTTCCATTCCCTCTCCTCCGTGATTTTTTCTCTTCTAAACAACACCAACTGCTATCACACTTGTCATAATCAATAACTTTTAGTTCTTACTTGAGCTTCAGCAAAATGCGCTCTGCTTGTATCTGTCATACCCAAGGAACAGGAAGAGGTCTCTTATTTTGTTGATGCACCAAAATGAGAAGGACACACCTGTGACAGAACAGTCTTCATATTAACACACTTTATCTCCATATGAAGTTCAGTTTGGTGATACAATTTTAAACCTTTGCAGACATAAATTTTGAAGGTGCACTGGTGCTTTCTGGCCATGTCTATAGTACCCATCTCTAGATGATAATCCCATCTAATCACTGGTCTTGCTTTCTAGGTTTGTTTTATGGCAATATCTATTTCTGTTTGATTTTAGGCTTTTTCTTTATTTTTTAAAAAATTGTTCTTTATCACTCATGTACTTGATAATTCAGATGAAAAAACCCTGTTAACATACAGAACTTAATACTCAGGTATGCTCACCCATAACAGTCTTTATGATGCTCTTTTCAAGCAGCCTGAATTCTTTAAGTCAGCTTAGAATTTTATCTCAAATTTTCAGTGTAATGAATTTGCTGTCCTCATGCTACTAGAATTAAACAGACTCCAGCATCTGTCTTCTACCTTGTGTAAGTAAGTCTCTGTGTATCACAATCCCTTGTCACTGTCATTGTTATGTCACTATGATGTCAACTCAAGCTTGGTAGACTTCACTGCTGATGCATGTTTCCATATGTATGATAAACTTCCATTTGCTTGGTTGTCATATGGGCTCATCAGGCTGCACTGAGGCCAATCTCTAACCAATAAAGTTCTTTTCTGAGAATTCCTGTTTGGCTTTAGGAGATCAGCCAAAGCATTTGTTTCGATAGGAGATAGTGCCCTACTGTTGCATGTGAAGTATCTCTTTAGAGGTGTCTGTCTTCACCTTTGCAAGCTTTCAATGGCAGCACAATGGTCTTTATCAAAGGAGATCCTGTTACTGTCAACAGCAGAAGGCATGTGTCCAAGCAGAACAAAGGAGCATTTATTGTCACATTCCAGTGATGATATCGAATGACAATATTTTTTGCATAATCTTAAAACTTATAGTGCAGATGCTGTAGAAGTGGTAGAAAGTGTTAGTTACAATTAGATGTTTTGTGTAGGGAAGTTAGACTCCTTTTTAATATGCCAGTTAAATTCTGGTTAATAACGCTTTGCCTATTACTGTGCATAGTGAAATAAGAGCCTGGATTCCTTCTTGTTTGAAGCCTGGCATATTTTACTCCTTTTCTTTGATGCTAGGCAAAGCCAAGAAGTTGCCCTTCATAGTTAGCCACAGCAGTCCCTAAATGAATCAATTTGTGTATAAATTTTCAATGAGTTGCTAGTGGTTAGTAAAATTTATAAAAGAAACAGGGGAACCAGGGAATGTGTGAAGAAAGAAGAGAAAGAAAATTTCAGAAATGTTAGAGATGATTGAAAAAGGAGGATACCTGCAGTTTCTTGCCAGAAAGATGCAACTGTAAGGCTCAGCAACTATCACCTGTCCAGAGGGGGAACTGGGAATAAACACAGGGAATATACAGATTATATAGAAATGGAACGATACCTACCTACTTGTACTATCTCATTGTAATCTCTGTTAGTCTTCTCATTAATTTCCTGCTACCATCTATTTCTATAAATACAGCTGATGTGTCTAAGGTGTTTTCCCCCCCGCCACAAGCTCAAAAATACCTTAAAAGGGCCCATTAGAACCTGGCTTCTCAAGTATTGCTTCTGAATACACTTTTCTAAGGAATATCAGTAGCAGTTTCAGAAGCAGTTTCAGGATACATGTTAAGCAATATGTTCATCCCAATGTATTCAAAGAACACATTAATTAGATATAAATTAGATAATATGATGGATATAATACATGTGAAAGTATTTTTATTATTTAGTTTATTTGCTATAAATCTGTGATTGCAGTTTCAAAGTGTACTAGGCAAATGTCGTGGATACTTTTCTCCTTATTGATGGGTAGCACAGACATTGTCTCTTACTGAACTTATTGAGAATGAAAACTTAAGCAAGAGATCTACTCCAAACCAAAGATGTTCCTTAGGAGAAACACTACAATCTTCTATAAATAAACTATCTCTCTAAAGTCCTCAATGTTAAAAACATCTCAAGTGGTAGAGTGGTAGAACAGAATTTGCATGTGGTAGAGCATACAAGTGAGCTGGATCAAATTTTGTCCCTGTGCTTAGAGATTTGGTTGCTGGAACTGAGAGTAGGTCTGCTCTTTCTTCTGGAACTGCACTCTTCAGCTGTGCTGCAGGTCTGGACCTCCAGTCAGTCAAATCAGGAAATGATTCTTTTAGCTTTTTAATCCAAGCCAGTTATTTATATCTCATGTTTAAGAAAATCTCAGAGAACTGTCTGAGAAGAATTTTCATCCTTGTTCTCCAAATTTTAGGGTGTTTTTAGCATCCTCCTTTCTTATATATTGCTTCCATAAGGAAGAGTTCTTCCTGGTGTACCTTTAAGACTTATTTATCTGAAGGAAAGTGTAACTGTTTTTTCTGTCTTCATCTTACCTCTTGAAAACTGTTTGTCATGTTCCAAAACACTGGGTTCATAAATTGTTTTAAAGAAGTACAAAGCAGTAATTGCCAAGAATTTCTTGAGACCCCTGAATTCCTAATGATTGATCTACCCTTCACATGCCTTTTTTTCCCACTTAACAGATGGCAGTGATGACAATGAGGAAGGCAGTGCAGCTGAGAATGAAGAAACTGCCAAAGGAACAGGTCAGTAATGTGGGTTGTTTTGAGGCCAGACACAGATGCTTTCTGATTATTAGTAAGAACAAAGGAGGAAAGGTCTCCTTCTAACATATACCCCTCCTGTCTTCTAATCAATCACAGATAAAGAGAGGAAGAGAGCGACTCCAAGAACCAGAAGGGCACATGCCAGAGGGAGAGGCAGGCATGGTGATGAGGAGGATGAGGATGATGAAGGTGGGACAAGGCGAGCTGGGCATCGCAGGCACAGAAGCCGTAGACGAGGGCGAGCAGCTGGAAATGATGCCAGTGATTCTGATATGGAACCTGCAAAAGCCAGGAAGAATCAAGCAAATCAGAAATCCAAGGAAGATGATGAAGAAAAGGAAGATGAGAAAGGGGGTAAAAGCGGGAAAGGTAAAAATGAGAAGAAAGGGGACAAAAAGCCTGATAAAAAAGGGAAAAAAGAGAAGGCCAACAAGAAGAAAAAAGACAAAAAGAAATCAGGATCAGGGTAATTAAGCTGGTTTTTTTTTCTTATAATAAAACCATAATTATCTTACATGAAACCTGTTTTCACTTATAGATGTGAAATACCAGGAGTCAATATGACTCCCTTATTTGTGACAGTAAAATTAGAGCTGTAAAGATATTCTTTGTTCTGCGATGAGGAAATGATGGCTGAGTGAAATGAAAACATTCCAGAAAGTCATATTTAGTTATATCCCAAGTTTATGAGCTGTTTTTTAGAGAAAGGGAGCAAAAATGACACAGGAGAAGAGAAAGTAGTAGAAGGAGGTGATAACAGGTGAGATCTGACCTGCTTTTTTCTTTCCACAAAATTAAAATGCCTCAAACCCCAAGCTGCTAACCCTCCAAGAAAGCCAAGTTTTATTTCCTGCATAGAACTAAAATCTCGATGCTTCTCAGAAAATCACATTCTAGTTGCCCAGACAGTTTTGAGACAGCTTTTTAAGATCAACACCAAAATCTCAAGAACCCAGAACAAAAAACTGAGATGGGATTCTCCAATCTGTCTCCCACTCATTTCCTCTGAAATGTCACTTTTCAACTTTCCAAAGTATCTAATGCCACCTGGGGTCTTTAGAAGACTCCAGTGACAGGGAGCACTTCAGAAAAATATTTCTATTTCTTTGCCATCCTAGCGTCCCTTTGCTCCTTGTCCTTTCTTGTGCTTTTGAAAGGAAGCAACCACTGGGAGCAATGTATAAAGGAGCAAAGGGAGCTAGGCATACTTGTCTCAGTGGAGAGGGAGAGAAACTCCTGTTTCTCATTCAGCACTTGTTACAGATGATTTTGTTCCCAGAGACATCACTGGAGAGCACAGCAGGAGTAAAAGGAAAGGAAAAAATACAGTGAGATATGCTCTTATATTATTTTTTTTTGTGATCCCATTTATATATGTTTTTACTTCATTTCTCTTCCCAATGAGAGTGCCTAAAATCTTTCTTTCTGCTGGCTCTGGCAGTTATACTCATGTGTGCAGTTCCCCATACTCACACAACAGCAGTCCTGACTGTGTAAACCTATGTTCCTTGCCTTACTTTTGTCTTCATTGTAAACATTTACTCAGTGTTAATTAAAAAAGACCACTGTAAATAGAAAATTGAACATGGGCACAATGTTTTTAATTATCTTCCAAAGTTCTTAGTACTAAAATACATAATTTTTGACTAAATAACTTGAAATTGCTACCTGGAAAAAGACTTTGTTCTTAAAGTAGTAAAGCCTAACATCTTCTGAGGAAAAACTGAGGATACTCTAAGATAATTCAAGAATATTATATTTTTATATTTACAGGAGCTGCTAAAAGATTGCAGAATAAGAATAGTTTAAAATATTCTTAAAAGAAAAACAAAATAATGCAAGAATGAAGGATAGCAGGCTGGTGATCAGTTTGGCTGTGATTGAGATAAAGGGTTTGCAAAGCTTCAGAATGGAAAATAAGGCAGTATGGAAATATAGCCTGTCTAGCAAGTCCATGAGACAGCTAATCACAACAAATGATCTCTACTGTTTAGACATAGACCTTGCTGATGCAATTTTTAAATTGCCAAGGTGTTTCAGCATGGAATATCATGAAAAGAGTGAAGTCAGAAGTTGAGAAAGAAAACACACAAAAAAATTCCTTAAACAGAAAGAAAAGGGAAACTTTTTGATAGAGAGATGATTTTGTATTTACTGCTATCATTGTGGCTGTTTGCTAAACACTAGTAACATTGCGCATTTTGGTGAGGTCACAGGACAACTCAGTAGAATCTCAGTAGAAATAGATGGCAATTGCCCTCTTCCCCCTCTGTACTTTTCATTTAAATCAGGAAAACCTCTTCATGCACTGTTTATTCTACATCAAGGACATAAGGGAATCCTAGAAGAACTCTGCATTGATTTTTAGTTTTTTTTTTTATTATTTTTATTTTAATATTCCATTCTTGGTTAGTTTGTGGTACTGGGTTTCCCAGGGTAATGTCATGATGGAAGGAGTTCTTTCTGGGTGAGTTTTAAAATTTCTGTTTTTAGATGTTAATGGTTGTTGATGAGGCTGGTTGTTACCTGTTATTGAGAGTATGAGGAGGGCCTACTCTACACTGCTCATGAGGAGGGCCTACTCTACACTGTTCATAATCATCAACCCCAAAATATCAATGATAAATTGCTGCTTTAGTCTCCCTGTGGGGGTCTGAGATGGTCATGGGTTAAAAAACAGTTTAGTTCTTTACTGCTTTGTTTCATTTTTTTTTCTGATTGATTTTAGAAACTCTGTGCAATCACATGAGCAAAAAAAATTAGCAATGGGATCATATTCTTCCTGCTGCATAGCTCTATCTGCGAGTAAATTTACTGACTTTTATTAGGTTTGCTTGAGAGTATAAAACTTCAGGAAAAGCCTGGAGGTACATGGCAGATTAAGACACTAATGTTTTCTGAGTAGCATTTACTGACAGGCAATGTTATGGGGATTATCTGTATTTACACAAAAAACTAGAAAGAAAGATTTCAAATTCAGTCAAGTTTTTTTGTTATGCTATACTCTCAAAGTCATACCAGTCTTATCCTGCAACAACTTAGCTCAAAGAAAACATTTACATCCTAATTTTTAATGCTATACACAGAAATCATGAGAAAAGTAGATTGCATCCATAAAGAGGACATGAAACTAAAACCAAAATAGAGATGTATAATAAGGTCATAAAACCAGAGATGAATAGAATGAAGAAGTTAATTATGTGCGTAACTTGATTTCAAGAGCTCTACTGACTTAGATGTGTATTGAATTTGAGCCAAGGCAGATGGAGGCTTGATGTCAAGATATTTATTGGCACTTGATGCTTGATGTTAGCCTGCAGGTCACAATGAACCCTTCTGGCCTTAAAATGTGTGAATAAAAACATTTTATGAAAGGCTAAGACTTATGGTTGCGGAAGACAAAATTTTGATTTCCTGATTTGAATAACATGGTGTTCCACCACTTGAGATAGAGGAAAAGTCTGCTGTTACTCCACCAAGTTTGGCTGCATAATGTAAACACACTAGAAAATACATATTTCTTGAAGAAACTCTGAAATTTCGACTTTTTATTATTTTCCCAGTTCCAAAGGAAAGTGAAGAATGGAAGATGAGACATGTTCATAAACAAAGCAGTAGTTGGCAAAGGGCTCAAAGCCCATATTATCCCAGCTTGACCTCTTGCTTTCTGTTAAACTTCCTTTTCTCAGTAAGCTCACTACATTAGCACAAACCCCTCATATTTCCCACCCTCTCACTGCAGCTTTGTAAAACCAGAAAATTCCAACTTTGCATAACCCAGCAATCTTCCATCATAATGGATAATAATCATCATTAATATCAGGTACACCACCCCACTTTATAAAATGCAAGCAGCTGTTTGCAACAATGGATTCTGAGCTCTTTCAAACCAAATCATTTAATCCTTCTGTTCTTCATGAAGACATGACTCTCTTTGCATTCTCCCTCAAAATTTTATGCACAGATCACTTTGTTATCCTTTATCCATTTGACTTCAGTTTTCATACCATTCTCAACCTGCTCTTCACAATATTGGTATGACATTAAATAGATGTGCTGTTAAGTAACAGCTCTTCTTTATGTAGTTTGAAATTTTCTGTGATACTGTTTTTTGTCATGTGAAGCCCAAATTGGTAAGACTGATGGGTACTTCTGAGGTGATAGTCTATTCAGTATGGGCCACAATGGTGCTCAGAGGATTGGAGCACCTCTCTTACAGGACTAGCTGAGAGAATTGGAATTGTTCAGCCTAGAGAAGAGAAGGTTCTGGGAAGATCTCTCTGAGGCCTTCCAGTGCCTTAAGGCAGCTTATGAAAAGGAGGAATAAAGACTTTTTATATGGCCAGATGGTGGCAGAACAAGGGGAAAGGTTTTAAAATTAAAGAGAGCATATTTGGGTTAGATGTTAGGAAGAAATTCTGTACTCAGAGTATGGTGTAGCACTGGATCAAATTGCTCAGAGAAGCTGTGGTTAGTGCATGGGCTGTCATTTGCTGTTTAAATTTGTCTTAGCTGAGGCTGTGGTGTCTCTTCTCTCTACTGTGACACACTAGGGTGAAGGAGTTCAGTTTTATGGCTGCAGTTATAGCATCCTCACTTGACCATTTTGAGTTGGACTCTTAGGAGGCTGATTACAGCTGCAGAAACAAAAAGTGACTGTCAGATTTTACCCCAAGGGTGCTGCTCACTGTCCCTGTGATTTTGAAGGTGTAGTGCTGGTTCACCTGCAGCTCTGCATTTTGTGTGGAGGCTCTGTCTTTCATACAAAAATTAATAACAAGTCTAAAAAAACGTGTCTTCCCTTCTGTGCAAATGTGAAAGCATTTATCTAGTCTCAAATTTAACAGAAATTACATGAAGTATGTTCTGTGAAAATTTCTATCTGATGTTTTTTGTTCCTGCTTCTGTTTGAAGCTCTGATTCTGAATCTGAGGAGGAGCCAATTACAGAGGAGGAGTTGGCCAAGCTGAAAGAAGAAGTAGAAGAAAAAAAGAAACTGATTGCCACGCTACGAAACAAACCATGGAAGATGAAAAAGAAGTTGTCTGTCCTGAAGTATGGTTTGACTTCCATAATGAGTATCTGCTATCTTGCTTTGCCCTGTTTTTCTGAATTCTCACTTTAGTTCTGCACCTACTCACAAATTGACTTCAGACCACCCCTAATCTCTCTTCCCCAGGAGGTATTCTCACAGTAAGTGGAGGTAAACGGTGTTGCAGATCAGTGATTTCTTGTCCCAGTAAAGCTGAAATCAAATATGGAAAACTAACACATTTTTCTTTTTGTAATTTCCATTACAACCTAGTGTAAAATCCTTTCTTTGGTTATGTGGATGCAGATTATAAGAGAATCATATTTCATTATCTCATCATCTGCTGGTGAGAATAATATCTCATTAATATCTCTCAGAAAAATAATGTAATTGCAGGATTACCTCAAGATTGCTAGAGAGAGGAGAGGATTTTTCTCCCTAGTCTGACTTTCAGGAAAGGAAAAGGAAATAATTTATGAAAAAGCAAACTCTTCGAAAGCAGAATTTGTATTTTCATGTATTTTTATTTATGCCACATAAAAAACTGTATTTTGCCCTAGCAAACCTATTGCTATATTTACTTGGAAAGCAAAAATTAAGTATTCATTTACATTTCAAGTTCCACCAAGCACAGGAACTGGGTAAATAGAGAGAACTTTATTCTTTTGACAAAACTGCTGTGCTCCCTTCTTTTAGGCAACTCATTTGCTGCAGTAATACCAAGACACCAACAAAACATATCTAGAAGAGAAAGAATTGTCTGTCCTGCAGAGAGCTTTTAATATGAGCAGTAAACACAGATATGAAATATAGTGTAGAAAGTCTATAGATTTTTCCTTTAGAAGGAGAAGGTGAACTTGCAAAGAGATAATGAAAAGAATCAAAGAAGGTAAAGGGAACAGTATCTAGGAGATGTAGATTAGAAGCATGGTGAAGGTAAGAGGAATTTCACAAAAAATAAATGAACAGATGAAAATTTGGATAATTTGCAGCTGAAGGATCCCCAGACAAACATAAATTAAACATCTGTTTGTAGTCTTCCTATAGAGAAAGCTTCTATTTTTACAGCCATTCTTCTATCCCATAATTCCTTGCAAATCTAAGGAAACTTCATGATTTGGTATGTCCATGATTTGGTATGTCCCTTAGACTATTTTTTTAGACATTATTTTAAACATTATTGCTTTTCCATGTGGGCAGTGATGACGCTGCAACTTGTAGCTCAAGCACAAGGATGATCAAGAGATTCTTCTGGGCCTTGGGATATCTGGTTAGGAAAGCTGGTGCAGAGGTTGTTTTTCCCTTTATACTTCCAGTTGTGGGCAGTGATAATTAGAGAAACATATATACCCAGTCTATTTATACACAAATTCAGAGGAAAAATCCTATAGAGACTCTGGCTCTTGGAAGATGGAGAGGTGATTTGAGAAAATAAGCACATCTTCACCAGGGAAAGAAATGCCTGACCAAACCTTCTGTGATTAAGCTGCTACATCAGTGGACATAGAAAGGGCTGTGGATGTCATTTAGCTGGGCTTCTGTAAAGTCTTTGACATAGTGGTCCAGAAAATCCTCTGCAAATTGTAAAGATGTGGATTAAATGGGTGGTTGCTAAGAAATTGTCTGAATGGTCACACCCAGGGAGTTGCTGGTCAATGGGTCAATATCTGCTTGGACATCACTAACAAATGGTGTCATTCATATTGGGACCAGTGAAATTTAATGATGACTTTCATCAATAATAATTTCATCAATGACATAGACGGAGGGATTAAGTGCATCCTCAGAAAATGTGCAGATGACACCAATCTGAGTGGTGCAGTTGACACACCTGAAGGACAGGATGCCATCCTGAGGGACATGGACAAGTGCAAGAAGTGGGAAACTGGGAATCTCATTATCTTTAACAAGACCAAGTGCACCAGCTTTGTTGGGGCACCCCCCATTATCAATACAGGCTGGGGGAGGAGCAGATGGAGAGCAGCCCTTTGGAGGTCTTGAGGGTGCTGGTGCATGGAAAGTCAAAGAAAAGTTTACAATGTGGGTTTGTAGGCCAGCAAACCAAATGTGTCCTGGTCTTCATCCAAAGCAGTGTGGCCAGCAGGGAGAGGGAAGGGATTCTGCTCCCCTAAACCACTCTAGTGAGACGCTGCCTGGAGTGCTGTGTCCAGATCTGGGGTTCTCAGTACAGGAAAGGCAGGAACCTGCTTGAGTTGGTCCATACGAGGGCCACAGAAATGGTCAGAAGACTGGAACAGCTTTCCTGCAAAGACAGGCTATGAGAGTTGGGTTGTTCAGCCTGGAGAAGAGAAGGTTCTGGAGACACCTTATAGCAGCCTTTCAGTATTTAAAGGGGCCTTTTTAGGAAGATGGGAACAGATTTTTACAGGAGGATGTGGTAATTAGATGCAGCAATAAAACCTTAAAGAGAAATGGTAATAAAAACAAAGAATTTAGATTCAGACTACATATAGGGAAGATATTCTCTGTGGTGAGGGTAGAGAGACACTGGATGAAGCTGCCCAGAGAGGTTGCAGATGCTCCATTCTGGGAAGTGTCCAAGCACAAGCTGGATGGAGTTCTGTTCAACCTGGCCTAGTAAGAAGTGTCCCTGCTGATAGCAGAGGGTCTGGAATATAAGTGATCTGTAAGGTTCTTTCCAGCCTAAACCATTTAATGGTTTTCTGATCCCAAGACATACATACAAAAATGCAATTATAAGTGTGTTTTCTAGAGCCCTGCTTTTGTAATTGTTTCTTTGGAGCCTAAGTTCAACTGAGTTCTAAGACAAGACCTGGGGTTTTTGTGCCATTTAAAGTAAAAAATTTATCTTATAAATGGGAATTCTATTATGATTACAGTTACAATAGCATCAGCATATTTTAAGCTATCTATATTCTGTATTTCAGCAAGTTACTTAAGATTTATAACAGAATCATTAGTCTCATTGATTTGCTTTATATGCATTATTCTTGTACATATGAAAAATGGACACATACTGGCTGTAAGTGCCTTAAACTTTTAAATCAATAATGTGACTTTTGAATAATCTTGTGTTAACGTTTATGGCTCTTGAAACTCTTGGTGAACCATTGTTAGTAGCAAGTATTTCCCTCTGTTGCCTGCTTCTTTCCTTGTGAGGGATTTAGAATATCATGGGATGTGCAGTGAAAAAACCAAAATTATCTTCTTATAGGTGGGAGAGCAAATTGGCCTGCCCTTTGTCTTCCCTCTTTCACAATTGAGAGATACCTCATTGGAGGTTTCTTCTCAGCATTATGATAAATGTTACATAATTATATAAACTAACCCCTACTTCCATGTTCATTCTGTATTACCATCTTTTATTTCCAAAAATGGAAAAAAAGTGCTATCTAGTAATGCTCCTATACATGACAAGACAAGACAAAAAAACCTGTGTTTTTTTTAATATTATTTTGAATGGTTAATGTTAGAATCAATTAGGACTTTTAATTTTAAATATTGTTTTTTCAAAAAAGTGTTGTCAGAGCAAACAATTTTTGAGGAAGGATTCAACTTCCACTGAAATTTGTGTTTTTTAAAAAACAAGACATTTAAAATCATTAAAACATTTTGTTTAAGCATTTTCAAAGGAACATTTTGTCATGGTTTAAACTGCATAGGGTGGGAAAGATGATTTATACTTAACTCTCATGATTACTTTGTAAAATGGTAAATATTTTCCTTCATTCTTTGGAAAATGCATGAATGAATAGTAATTTTAGAACATGTAGAACTAATGACTGCAGAAAATGCCTTCTGTCAAAACATGGCTGAGAGCTCACTGTGAAAATGGCGTTTTTAATAGAACTACACTTGCAATTTAGATCAACTCTAACTTCTAATTTACATCCCATGTGTCAAACAGCCCATGATTATTCTCTGAAGAACGGTGACTTGATGAGGATACTGCTCTGATACAGTGTCCCTTTGCAGTTTGAAGTTGAGCTGTATCAATACTGTCAGACTCTAAACTCACCTTCAGACATCATGGTGAGATCTTCTCAGGTCTGCAGTTGTGAAAAAGAGGAGGAAGACATGGAGAGGGGTGAAAAGATAACAGAATCCCCACTCCCCCAGGCCCTACCAATAGACTTGTTAGGCTGTGGGCAGGGGGCACATTGGTCTGTTCTACTGAATGTATTAGTGTGCCTAGAGTCCAGACTTTTTACCATTTCCAAGACAAATGTTCTAATTCAGAAGAGTTTTTTTGTTCTAGTAATTTTCCCTCTACTGGTTTCCATGGTTTGTGAAGAGTGTTGCTTTGCCTTTTCTATGCGAGGTGAGAACTTGTCCATTCTTCTTGTCACTGACTACTCAGGTCAGCACAAATTTACTTGAAGAGCCACCAGGTGATAACAACCATTAATTATTACTTGCAAGACAGAGATTTAGAGAGAGGGGTGAATTGACTGATTGATTGATTGACTGATTGACAGAGACCCTTGGGAGTCAGCCCTGAAGGGCAAAGGAGTCCAGGAAGGTTAGATATTCTTTAAAAGAGAAATTGTTAAGTATTTAGGAACAGGGTGTCCCCATGTGCAGGAGAACAAGTCACTAGGAAGAAAGGCCAGCCTGGTTAAACAGAGATATTAGGCTTGATCTCAGCAAAAAAAGAGAATCTATTGTTTTTGGAAGGAGGGATTGGCAACTTGGGCCGTCTACCAGGATGTCTCAAGTTCATGTAGGCAGAAGATTAGAATGGCCAAAACGCTACAAGAACCTGATCGGCCTCTACTTTTAAAGACAATATAAAGTATAAATAACATTAGCAGTGGAAGGTCAAAGAGTATCTCCATCTCCTGTTGAATGAGAAGGGTAGTGTAGGGATGGGGAATGAGAGAAAGGCAGAGATACTTCAAGCCTTTGTCTCAGTCATCAAGACCACTTGTTCTCATGACACCCAGCTGCCTCAGTAGGAAATTGGTAGCAGGGAAATGAGTCCAGGAGATGGTTAGTGTCCTCCTATGTGAATAAGACACGCACAGCACACGGTGTGTCCTGGTGGGATTCAACCCACAGGAATAAGGGAACTGGTTAAAGAGCCAAAATACTCTCAATCATCTACCAGCAGTCCTGGTTAACAGGAGACGTTCCAGCTGACAAGAAATTAGGACATGTAACACTCACCTACAAGAAAGATCAGAAGGATGATCTGGGGAACTACAGGCCTAACAGCCTAACCTCGGTTCTCAGGGCAAGAAATAATATGGCAAATATTATCCTGAGTGCCATTATGCAGAACAATCAGATCAAGCCCAGCTGACACAGACTGAAGAAAGGCAGGTTGTGGTTGGCCAAACTGATCATCTTCTATGACAAAGTGACCCGCTTTGAAATGAAGGGAAGGCTGTGGATGTCATCCATCTAGACTTCAGTAAAGTGCTTGACACAGTCTCGCAATGCGTCCTTCCAGAAAAACTGGCTTGGATGGGTGCACTCTTCAATAGGTAAAAATTAGCTGTTTGTCTGGGCCCTGAGAGTGGTGATGAATGGAGCTAAATCCAGCTGATGGCCAGTCACTAGTGGTGCTTCCCACAGCCCAGTTTTGGGGTCAGTATTGTCTAACATTTTTATTGATGGTCTGGGCATGGGAATTGAGTCATTCTCACTAAATTTGCAGATGACACCAAGCTGGGTGGGAGTGTTGGTCTGCTTGAGGGCAGGAAGACTCTGAAGAGGGTCAGGCTCAGTCAATGGGCTGAGGACAACTGCAGGAGGTTCAACAAGGCTGAGTGCTGTGTCTTTCACTGGGGTTGCAGCAGCCCCTGTGCAGCGCTACAGCCTTGGAGTGAGGTGGCTCAAGAGCTGTTATTCAGAAAGGAATTTGGAGGCTGCTGTGTGAACAGCAGTGAGCCAGCAGTGTGCCCAGGTGGCCAAGAAGGCCAGTGGCATCCTGGCCTGTGTCAAGAGCAGCATGGCCAGCAGGATGAGAGCAGTGATCGTGCCCCTGTGCTGGACACTGGGGAGGCCTCACCCCAAGTCTGCGCTCCATTCTGGCCCCTCACTTTAAAAGGGACATTGAGGGGCTGCAGCCTGTCCAGAGAAGGGCAACAAGGCTCCTGAAAGGACTAAAGAACATCTCTCATGAGGGACAGCTGAGGGAGCTGGGGCTGTTTAGTCTCAAAAAAAGGAGGCTCAGGGGGATCTCATTGCTTTTTACAACACCCCTGAAGGAGGCTGTGGTGAGGTGGGGGCCCATGGCTGCTGTGGTGCCTGCAGCGAGAGGACAAGAGGAAATGGCCTGAAGCTGAGGCAAGGGAGATTCAGATCAGTTACTAGAAAAAATTGACATTGTTAGGGTAGTCATGCATTGGAATTGGTTGGCCCAGGAGGTGGTGGAGTCACCACTCCTGGAGGCATTCAAGAGGCATCTGGATCTGCTGTTTGCTGATGTGGTTTAGTATTTTTGGGGTTACAGTGGTAGTGCTGGGTTGATGATTTCATGTAAGGTCTCTTAAAAGCCTCTCCAACCTTGACCATTCTATGATTCTATGACTTTTGGATTAGAAAAAGGTACAAAAATGAAATAAAATTAATGGGCCAGAGCCTCAGCTGTTGCAAACTGGAAAACCTTCAGGGAAAGTTATCCCAGTTTAGATCTGAGGGTTGGATTTTGGGAACTGCATCCCTGTTTGTGCATTTTTCTGCCTGACCTTTGCACCAATATGAAAAAAGGGAAGGGTTTAAATGTGTTTGCCTCTGGTATACTCATCTCACTTCCCTTACTAGTGCTTATAGCTTTTTAGATAGACAAAATTTTGTGCTATAAAAACACAAAGTACATTAGCAACTGGGTAGTTTATATCCAACAGCAATCTTATTAAGGTACCATATAATTAGAGAACTGAGCACAAGAATCCAGAGATGTGACAACTGTGTTCTCTAAACAAACGTGAGAACATTTTTTTTTTCCCCCTAGGAAAATCAGAGCAGAGCAGAACCTGTTCTTAGAATCATAGAAAGGTTTGGGTTGGAAGAGCCCTTAAAATTAAACTTATTCCAACCCACCTGCCATTGGAAGGGACACCTTTCTCTAGACCAGGTTGCTCAGAGCCACATCCAGCCTGGCCTTGAACACGTCCAGGGGTAGGGCATCCACAGCTTCTCTGGACAACCTGTGTCAGCACTTCACCACCTTCACAGTAAAGAATTTCTTCCTAATATCTAATACAAACTTATTCTATTTCAGTTGGAAGCCATTCCCCCATGGCCTGTCACTACATCCTCCCATAGAAAGTCCCTCCCCTTTCTTGCAGGTACTTCAGGTACTGGAAGGCTGTAATCAGGTCAGATTGAAACTTTCTCTTTTCCAGGCTGAGCAAACCTAGTTCCTTCAGGCTTTCCTCATAGGAGGTTGGCTCAATCCTTCTAACCAAGTTACTCTAAGAGCAACTTGGTGGTTCTCCTTTGGAATAGCTCCAACAGGTTGATGTGCTTCCCTTTTCCTCTGATATGGTCACTCTCTCATAGCAGATCACATGCTACAGACAGAATATATTATAGTGATTTTTTAAAGTATTTCTGTAGCATAATTAATTTTATTACAGGACTTAGACTGCCCATCAAGACAAAAGAATTGGAAATAAGATATTTTATAAGCATACAAACCAAAAGATGTATAAGGTGCATGTGTGAGATGGTGGAAATTTCTCATCTTTCGTTGCACTCTTTGTACTCCCATCAATCAGTATTTCATCTCTCTTACTGTGAACATACTGACAGCCTCAGAGGCCAGACTGGTTGTCTTGGAAGCCAGGTGGGTATTAAATAGCACTATAATTTGCCCACTATTATTACTGAACTGCTTTTCAAGTGAGCTGTGCCTGACAAAAATTGTTTTGGAGTCTGTTTTCAGCCAATCTTCTAAGACTTAAAAAAGTCCTGGGGAGTCAACATTTCCTCTTATTGAGCTTTTAGTTCTTAGGGTCTGAAACCTTTCTGAACTGTTAGTGAAAAATGTGATCAATCCACCCGAATTGTATTCATTAGCAACAAGCTCTAAGAGCTGTAATGCATCCTCTCTGCAGCACAGAAGTGCCTGAGGTACCTTACACCCAGCACTTTGGAAGCTGTAACTCCACACCTTGCATTAATAATTAACTCAGGCTTCTCTGGGACAATAATGCCTGGCCCCTGAAACATTTATCAGTTCTTGCATCTGTAATTCAATTAATAAGCTTTCTCTAAAGCTTCTTTAAATTCACAGTTAGCTAGTGAGGCACACTTTGGCCTATCTTGTGATACAGATAATTTACCTCTAACACATGATACCAGTGATTACAAAGCTTGGTTTTGTTGGTCTGCGTGGTTTTTGACACATCCTCGTGTTTGTGAAGTCTGATTACTTCCAAGTGGGCATGAATATGTATATCTGTACTTTTGGTTTTTGCTGTGGTTTCTAAAGTATTCCTAAGAATTGTTCATTCTTCCTGTTTCCACATTTTATTTATAGCACAAAAGGAAAAGACAAAGTTTGACAGAAGTCTGCAGAGATGTACAGATAGAGTTCTTTCATTTAGGTAGTTTAGACATCAAGGCAGAAACTGTAATTAAGTAATCTGTTGAACTATATTCGAGAGGGACGTGTGTCACAGACATGGAAAGGACATGGCAAGACTGGTCCCTGACTGAATGGTGCCAAGTTGATGCTGAACTTTTAAGGCCAGGAGGTTTAAGTAACTTAAGTAACAAACCACAGAGGTCAGGAGTAAGCAGTCAGTGGAGTAATTAGTCAGTGGACTAACCAGCTGCAAAGCTGGTGGGGGAAGAAAAGCTGAGGAGAGAATGAATACATATTCTGTTTCGTGGCTCCAGCATCATAAGCAATATGAGAATGTTATATAGAATGTTATTGTAAAATTACCAAAATGTAAGATATACCTGTAGAACATCAAAGGTGTTCTGTTATTCCAGCAAAGTTTTCTTTTATTCCAACACTGAAAGTATACTTCCACTATTCTTTCACAAAATAATTTATTTATTAAAAAAATTTCTTTCAATTGCATAATTATAATAATACAATAATAATAATAATACAAAACAATTTAGATTGGAAAAGGACCTTATGATCATTGGGTCCAGCCATTAACACAACACTGTCAAGTCCATCTCTAGTCCAAGTCCCTCATCACGACATTTGCACATCTTTTCAAAACCTCCAGGGATGGTGATTCAATCACTTCCCTGGGCAGCCTGTTCCAATGCTTGAAAATATTTTGGTGAAGAAATTTTTTGTAACATCCAATCTAAACCTCCCCAGGAAAAAATTGAGACTGCTTCTTCTTGTTCTGTTGCTTCTACCTGGAAGAAGAGACTGACTCCCTCTTCACTACAACTTCCTTTGAGGAGGCAAACTGACTGAGGGTGGCCTTCATCCGCTCCTCCAGATCATCAGTAAAGCAGGACTGTCCTTAGTATTGAGCCTGGGGAGTGCCACTGTGACTGGATGACAGATGGGTTTAATGCTATTCACTACCACTCTTTTGGCCATATAACATGTGCTATATTTTATTTTTTAATTAATTATATGGTGATTATTAACTATGTGATTATTTTGGTTGTTAATTTATAAGAATTGGAAACATTGTCACAATTTTTAATGCATGTTTGAGACATCTTCTTGTCATGGTCAGTGTGCATTAATGGTCAATGCATTAATGCCAGCAATTCTATTAATTAAAAAAAAATTCAAGCGCATTGTTATTAGATCAGAATAAAATTCAGTGTAAATGAAAATGAGAATACTTCTGCAAGTCCCCCATTTGGACTTAGCTGATTTCTTTCAGGATTTCTACAACAAACTTTTAATTATGGGAAAGCAATTTATTAAGAAAGTGAAAGGAGTTGCTTCATGCTTCTTTGATAAAACACAAAAATGACTTCATAATTACTGTGCACATATGGATCCAACAGGTTTTTTTGGTCCAGTCTTCATTGTGCGACTCAGTTGACTGCACCTGTAACCACTCAGTAAGAAATGGTTGATTGTGATACAAAGATGAACTTAAGTCCAGTGCAGGGAAACAGGATGAAAATCAGTTAAATAGGTTATAAATCAGAAAAATAAGTTACAAAACATTTAGGGAAGAAGGGGTGCAAGGTGAGAGGAAATTTCAGCCACTGGAAAAGCAGAATCCAGGGAAGCATTCAGGAGCATCAGCAGGATGTAATCTGTAGGTCCAGATCACCACCTTCATAAAACAATTTTTTTGGTTTGTCCTGGAAAAAAAAGCTTAGATGCTTATAACACTTAAAAGATTGCTTGGTGGGGGTCCAGGAGGCAGATGAGAATAAAAAAAAACTAGTCTTAGTATCAAACCTTACAACATTAATTTAAAACAAATCAAAAAAGGTTTAAGATAAATATTTTTTTTTAATTTGAGAGTGGAAAATTCCTTCCTGTTTTGGCTTAACTTTATTTTATGTCAGAACAAGTTTGTGGGGACCTTGAGTCATTCACTTATAGATGCAAAATGTACTCATTATGCTATCAAGGACTTTTTATTGTATTTATTGCTGTTTTTATATTATGTCCTTAAATTTCTAACATCACTGAAAAAACCTCAAAATTTAAAAATTTAAAAATTTGAAATTTGAAAATAGTGACTGAAAACACAAGTTTTCTACTCTGTAGATTTTGATTTCAGAAAATTTTCCTGAACAAGCCTGAGTTACCCAGTGATAGAGTTGGTAGTAAAATATAGTATGCTGACCTGGGGATAGGTGTGCAGTTTATTGAGTCTGCCTGCTTTTATGGCACACTTCCAGCACTGACTGCCGAATTTAGGAGGAAGCTGCCATCTGCTGTCAGGACTCCCTTATATCTGTTGAGAGAGCAGCAAGATTTTGGATCCTGAGGCTTGGGTTTAAAGGCGACCCTTGGGCACAGGTTTCCTGAAGCTGAGCCAATCTATTTTATCTGACTTACTTGGGAGGGCTGCAATTTAATTGTAGATTTTTCTGAGAATCAAAATGAAGAAATGATATGTGAGCAGTGTGCTGTAAAATCTCTGGAAAACTTAGAATGGCTTGGGAAATAAAGAATCCCCAGTCAGTGTCGATATATTTAGCTAAATACAAAAAGATCAGATTTAAAAATACAGAATACAAATGTGATCCAGAAGCACATGACTGGAAGCAAAGGATCTATACCCTTAGAAGGACACTGACTTGATCCTCAGGGAACACTTTTGAGGTGATGAATAGGTGGGTTCTGTGGCTGTGGGGGTGGCTGGGTATTTCTATCCTTTCTAATCTGAATCTTTGCTCTCCTTGTGCTATAAAGAGAAAAAAAAGAAGTGCTTTGATTAGCATTCATAATTTAAAATATTTGGAAAAGGCATGCAGGAGTCCTGAGAAGGTCAGGTGAACTTGCCCTGGCCCTGATGTCTTACCAGCTGGGTTTGGGTGAAAACACTTGGAACGAGAGAGTGCTCAGAGGGCTCTCAAGGAAAGCTCTCAATGACTGAAAATTGAATTCAGTAACTCAATTTTGAGCCCACGCATGCACTTATTTGGATCCTTGGTACTGCAAGCTAAATTTTTGAGAAAGGCTTTGATAGATCTTCAGGCTGAAGATCACCCTAACCTTTTGCAGTTACTAAAAATACACAGTTACTTTCACAGATGTTGAGATTTTTAATGTTATTAAATTAGAAAAGTTATCACAAGGCTAATGGCCATCTTCTGATGTAATTTCAATTCTCCATTATCTCAGCTAAACTGCTATACTGCCATTAACACTGCCAGATTTTGCAGTTTAACTCTATCTTTTTCCTTTCTTGTAAAAAATATAGGAGCAGAAAATACGAGCATGATAATTAATTTCACTTGGTAAACTTACCTGTAGCAGTTCTGGAAAAAAAGAAATGTGCATCACAATCTTATGCATCACAATTAATACTTTCCCCAGTTGTCTACCTTTTCCCAGGTGCTTTATGCAATACAAAACAATAATAAACATCATAATTTTTGTTTATTATTACATTGTAAATTGTGTGCTTTGAAGCTGTCCAGTGTGACAACAAAACATTTAACAGCATTGTGCATACAGTGACAGTTAAGAATCCTTAGTCTGTTTTCCAGTGGTTTAGGGCATTTAGCCTTTAGAACACATTTTCTCAGGAGAGACATTATGGAAAACCATAAACGGAAATTGGATTAAATGGAGGAAACATTAGTATTAGTATGTACTTGATCTCATCTCTTCATATAAAGAGTTTAAAAGTCTTCCTTTCATCTATATATTGTTTGACTTATATATCTCTATTGGCAAAATTTTAGCCTTTTGGGGACCAGTGAAGCTTCATTTCAAAGAAATTACTCTGGGAATAGTACAGCTAGAGAAGATGTATGCAAAAATTCAGAAGAGCTAATTTAAATGTAGTATTGAGAAGGTGGGCAGTAGGGAACCAAAGCTCTAGTGTACACATATCCCTCCCAGCCTGGGAATGTGTCCTAAGCTGTGAACACAGAGAGGGAGGTTTGAATATATCCAGAGCAAGACACAAATGAGATCAGATGTTGGTGATCAAAATGGTAATTCACTTTTATTCACTGTCAAAGAAGAGAACAAGGAAGAAGTTAGAAGAGTAGGAAAAAGTGAAGGATTAGAGAAAGCAAGAAAGGTGATTACTACCAAGAATCTGCAGCACCCCATGAAGACCCTTCTTTCTTCTGTCAGAGTAACTGTGTATCCCATAAATGGACAATAGCTGAACTGCAAAAGTCAGTTTACTGACTTACTGGGACTGGACATATTTGGTAACCTCGACTGGACAGAGGCAGGTCTTAGAGCTCCAAAAATATGTTTGTATTAGGTCAGGTGACTGAAGTTGCTTGTATTTTTGCATTACATATACATTACATATATAGTTTCTGCAAAATCAAAAAATCTCAGAGCTTTCCTTTCCTAGAATTACTAAGGGAACAAGATTTTATAAAGTTCTATGAGGAGTAAAGAAATTAATGTGATAGAGATAATGTAAAATGTGCTGTAACATAATCTTTATCTCTCTTCTGCCCTCATTTTCCAGGGAAGCACAACTTTTTGTTGAAAAGTTTGAAGGTGCTCTTGGAAAAGGAAAAGGAAAAAAATTCTATGCATACAAAGTGATGATGACTAAGGTAAATTGAGTTTCACTAACTTCCTGTGAAGCTGATGGGAAACCTGAAAAATATTGACATGGGTACTCATCTCCCACAGCAGTGTCCCTTGTCTTCCTATGGATTTTAAACTTTTATTCCACCATTCTATCATGAAAATACTTCTAATGAAAGCTTGCAGTTTGATTTTTGAAACTTTTCATCAAAACAAAAGTCAGCTGTTTTACAGGAGTTTGCAAGAGTTCAGTATCTTGTGAAAGTTAATTTATCTTGGTGTAGATTAGGTATTTGTGTGGACTGAATCCAAAGTTCAGTCTTTCCCTTGAGACATCCCTCTGCAAAAGATGAGAAAGACAAAGGGAAAGAAAAAAAGAGAAAAAAAGAGAAAAACAAAAGAAGGGAAAAAATATAAAAAAAGGAAATAAAGAAATAAAAGAAAAAAGAAAAAGAGGAAAGAGAAAGAAAAAAGAAAACAGAGAAAAAAGAAAAAAGACAAAAAAGAGAAAACAAAAAAGGAGAAAAAAGAGAAAGAAAAAAGAAAAAAGGAAAAAGAGAAAGAAAAAGAAAAAATGAAAAAAAGAAAAAAGAAAAAGGAGAAAGTGAAACAAAAATAAAGAGAAAGAAAAAGGAAAAAAGAAAAAAGGAAAAAGAAAGAAAAAAGGAAAAAAGATAAGTAGAAAAAAAAAGAGAAACAAGAAAAAAGAAAAACAAAAAAAGAAAAATAAAAAAAGAGAAAAAAGAAAAAAGAGGAAAAAGATTGGCATGAAAGCGAATAATTAGCTAATAATTCTTGTATAACTGTGATAGAAATAGGAACTTCACACAAATTCAGTAGAAGATATATTAAAAAAATACAGAAGGAGAATCCTCTTCACAAACAATTACTTTTGGACTCTGCTAGTGGATTTTGTGGATGATTAAGGGGTTACATTAGCACAAGGAAGAACTGAGCATCTGGGCACTGAGATGATGGTGTGGTTTTTGTTTTTTTTTTCTGTGACTCTTTTCAGAAATGGATGAAATTTCAAAGAGATTTTGAAAATTTTAAGACAGCCTGCATACCCTGGGAAATGAAAATTAAGGAGATTGAAAGTAAGTGAGTAAGAATAGGATGTAGTATCATATTTCTGATGTCTGCCAAAGTGATAAATTTCTTTAGAATATGTGTCTGTATTCAATGCATAGTTTAAAATCAGTGAGTATTTATTTTTTCATTAATACTTATTGAGCTTGATTGAACTAGTTGAAAATTTTCTTTAGAGAGTATCACTTTACAGATAAAACTTGTCCTACAGTTAACAGTTAAAAAGTTAGTGTTGAAATTAATCTTGGAAAAGTGTAATTGGGATTTAGCCATAGACTTTATTCACTTTCACTTTATTTTGTCTATATTTATTTTATAAAAATTATACTATATAGGCTATACAGAAATTATTTCTGCCACTTTTTTCATTACCTTGAGCTTCATGTAAGTTGTATTTCTCTCATTGTCAGCCACATAATAAAACAAAGAGAGAACAAGTACTGGTGTTGGATGCCCCATATATAAACGAGGCATGTACTGTGTAGTGTCCATAGTTAATACTCGGGGTATATTTTGAGAGTAGGGGTCTGTCACACGTCAGTTTTGTGTTGCAGTTCCAGTATCAACTTTAAACTGCAGCCCTTTCTTTGATGGAGATTTGACTTCTGTCTGGGGATACCTAAGGGAAGGTCTGCCACTTGGGCTCCCTTGACAATAAATGCTTCTCAGTGCAACATAAAGAGCCTTTCCCAGTTGAGCCTGAATCTTCCAGTCCTCCAGCTGTCTAGAAAAATCAGGTAACAACTTGAAGCACTGGGACATCTCAGGTAGGCTCCCTTCTTCAAGATGCAAGACCCTTCTAGCACAGCGAGACAGACTCCAGAGCAAAGGTCATCAAAGTCTGCTGTGCTGCATCCTCAGCTGGAAACAGGTGAATCTGATGCTGGGGCTTTGATGTTTAAAAGAGAAGTGAACACATGTATGAAGTATTTATATTTAGAAAACAGATGTTTCTTTTTCTTACAGAACAGATATTCAGTATTATCTGTGCAAAAGGACTTTATGGGAATCACACAGACCTCTCTTGGGACAGGGTGACTCCTATTCCACTGACGAAATTTATAAAAGGCACACCAATCTGCATGCCAATGCCAAGTGCAGCGAGGCTGTGGATGCAGGAAAAGATGGCTAAAGTCTACTTAAAACTATTTTATTCACATACAGAACATGTTGCACCTCAGAGTGACTTCAAAATACTGGTGAAACTTGGACTGGTTTTGTTCACTGCTAGTGTAGTCCATTTGTGACATTTTCCATGTTCCCCATTGCAGGTCCCTATTTGGACCTGCTCACTGTGAAAACGCAGCTGAGAACAGTCATGGCTAAATTACCCTCATCCATAGTTAACTTTTTACTTACCAGAGGTTTCTGCTCTTGCCTGATTGGTGAAAAAGAATAATGCCCATGGGCAGTCTGTGCATTGGCTTGCAATAACTATTCTGGAGCAGGTGATGCTAATGCATTGCATCCCTGCAGATGTTCCGGATGGATGCAGATGGATAGCAGAGGTTTCATCAGGATAACTGATTCAAGTACTCAGGGCATGAAAAGAAGTCATTCCCAATACAATGGGGATATTAGGATTTGAGCAAAAGAAATGGGGCATGGAGAGGTCTACAAATGTAACCTGAAATCAGAAATATTCATAATTTCCTGCACTGTATTTTTTGGGTCCATACCATCCCCCAAAAGGTGTAGTTTGGTTATAACTGCATCTCAGAACCGGATAGGCTAACTCAAAGTCTCTGATTTTTGCCTCTTCCCAGTATGTCAGACACTGCTAAGGTTGGCCACTTCACACAAAACTTCAAAATTATGGTTTATTTCTGAACGGTGAATAAAGCAGATTCAAAATGCTGTATTCTTGACAGAATGGCTTGTTCCTCCCTTTGCACAGCTGTGTCTCTTAACCTGCTTCTTTTTATACTTGGGGTTATACATGTTTAAGTGTATAAAATTTTCTACTGATTGAGCTGTTACAGTAAAATATGAACATATACATTCCAAATAACGCAAGATATATTAACTTAATATTACAGACCTTAATATTACAGAACATGTTACATGTCTGCAAAAGAGCTTGGAAATAACAATGCAAGTCTCTCTGAACAGAGAGATTTACTTTTTATTTGCTATCAATGTGCTTCAGGCTACCAAACTAGATTTTATGTGAAAAAACAATTAAAAGGTCATTTTTCCCCCTGCAAATGACTAGTAATGGATATGAAATTTAGAACTTTTCTAACTGGCAGCTCTCCTATAGTCAGCAGAACTATGCTGAAGCAAGCTGGGGCTGAAGTTGAGCTTTTATTTTTGTTTGCCTTGACTTGCAGAGTGTGGGTCAAATCAGGCCCTTGGTTCTCAGTACCTCCCCTGCAGCCTCTAATCTGTGCACAGGTCTGGGTCAGGGGGCTGGAGTGTGTGAGGTCTCTACACCTAGAGATGGGACTGCCTGCACACCTGGCTGCAGATAGAGCACATAAACAGAATAGAAAGAGAAAGAAAGGCTATAAACACTTGCAAATAATGTTTATTGTCTCTTGTGAAAAAATCTGGTGAGTGCTCTTACAACAGCACTGACAAGTGTTTTATTGTGTTGGAAAGACTTTACCAACTGACTAATTCTGAGCTGCTTCCTATTAAAATTGGGCTGGTTCTGGCTTAGCATGTCAAGAAAGCTTAAAATCCACAACAGAGAGAAAAAAATATCAAAATGATTGAAACACACTTCTAGAGATTACTCAATAAAAGCAAATACACCAGCTTCTATATGACCCTAAATGACTCCATTTAACTAATACTTTTATAATTTTGTTTCTGTTTTCTCAGCCAGCTCAAGATATACTAGTATGCAATATGCAAAAAATTATTAGAATTATAGTGATAATGAAAAAATAAAATTAAAATTAATTAAATTTAAAATTAACTTGAATTTTAATTAATTTAAAATTAGAATCAATCAAATATATAAAAACCTCTCCTGGTTTTACTTTTTTAAAATAAATTTTGTGCATCCTTAGATAAAATAATGTTAAAGTACTAGCTCATCTGACTTTTGATCACATCTCATGTTTTTACAGGTCACTTTGGCTCATCAGTAGCATCTTATTTCATATTCTTGCGTTGGATGTATGGAATAAACATGATTCTCTTTGGACTGACCTTTGGTCTTGTAATGGTGCCTGAGGTGGGAATCTTTTAAATTATCTTTGACGACTGCCGTGTGGATTTCTGTCTTTGCAGTGATGTTTCATAGGACTGGAGCTTTAACAAGTTTTCAGTCTCTCTATGCTTCATTTGCAAGTATTAGATGGTACTAAGCCTGTAAAAATGGGCTTCCTTTGTAGACAGTTTTCTCTACAGAGATATGTCTTGAATTAGACAGGACAGGAAAATATAAAATATATTTAGGGTTATCTTCTGAAATGGTTTTTGAAGTCTGGGATTACTTAGGTGTGGGGTTTTTTTTTGTTGTCTGGAGGGGTGGGTTTGTTTGTTTGTATGTTTGTTTGTTTGTTTTTGGTGGTTCTGTGCATAACAGAGTAGAGGAACCAAAAGCCAGGGGGAGTGTCTCGACTAAATGTGCATTACAATAATAAGATGCAGTCCTGGGGCTCAAAGGATCCTTTCAGATCCATCCAATACTCACATGCTGATAAGGCATAACAGGGCTGTAAAGTCAGGAGAGATCTCTCATATTTTCCTCTGTGTAACACCTCTGTTAAGAGGTACTTAGAGCAGATATTTGACTCAGACATAAATGACTTCTATGAAAGGTAATACTTCCCAAGTTTCTCTGACCCACCAGAGAATGCAGGGCTTTTATGGAATTAAAATTATTGTGCCATCTCCCTGACTTCAATAGCCTGTATTCCTCTTATCTTTCTCATTTTGTAGTAAGCATATAAAAAAGTCAGGTAGGAATTTCCAACAACTTCCCAGCCCAATCAGTAGCATGATTCCTCCGGCTTGATCCCTACAAATCTGTAGGATTTGGTGGTATTGATTGTCTGATGTCATTACAAAAACATCTCTCAATGATTTTTGAGTGCTCTTGGGAATTAGAAGGTGTCCAAACTGACTGGATGCTGGCAAATGTTCCGATTTTCAAGAAGGCGAGAAGGAGAACCCCAGAAACTACAGGCCTGTCAGTCTCACTTCAATGGCTGGTAAAGTTAAGAGGAAGAATTTTCTGTCAGGTATTGAAAAACACCTGAAAAGCAACGCAGTGGTTCACTGCCACCATGATTTTATAAGAGGAAAGTCTTGCTTGTCAAACCTGTGAAACTTTTATAACGAAGTAACCCAACCAGTTGATCAAAGAAAGCCAGTGGATGTAATCTTTTTGGATTTCAGTAAATGCTCTCTCTCCCAGTATCCTTCTGGATAAAATGTTCAGCACAGAGCTGGATAAACACATCATGGGGTGGGTGAGCAACCAGCTCATGGGTCAGGAACAAAGGGTGACAGTGAATGGGGTGACATCAGACTGGTGACCTGTCACCGATGGGGTTCCACAGGGCTCCATCTTAGCCCTGTGCTCTTCACTGTCTTCATAAAAGCCTTGGAGAGAGGACTTGAAGAGATATTAAGCAAATTCACAAAGTGGAGATGTTGATTCCCACAAAGGCAGGGAGGCCCTGCAGGGCGATCTCAGCAAATTACAGCGCTGAGCAATTACCAAACATGTGAAGTTCAACATGGGAAAGTTGAAATTTGCCCACCTTGGAAGGGCAGCCCTGGCTGTACACACAGACTGGGGAATGAGAGACAGGAGAGCAGCTCCATGGAAAGGGACCTGGGGGTTCTGGTCAGTGACAAGTTGAACAGGAGCCAGCAGTGCCCTGGCAGCCAGGAGGGCCAAGCGTGTCCTGGGGGGCATCAGGGCCAGCATCTCCAGCCAGGCAAGGGAGGGGATTGTCCTGCTCTGCTCTGCTCTGGGGTAGCCTCAGATCTAGTGTGAGGGGCAGTTTTGGGTGCCACAGTATAAGAAAGACACTGATCTCTTAAAGAGCATCCAAATGATCATGAAGAGCCTTGAAAGGAAGCAGTATGAGAAGCAGCTGAGGTGACTTGGTCTGCTCAGCATGAAGAAGAAGAGATTGAGGAGAGTCCTCAGACAGTCTACAACTTCCTCATGAGGGGAAGAGGAGGGGCAGGCACTGATCTCTGCTCTGTGGTGACGAATGACTGGGAACAAGGGAATGGCATGAAGTTGTGTCAGGCAAGGTTTAGGTTATACATCAGAAAAAAGGTTCTTCACCCTGAGGATGGTTGGGCACTGGAGCAGGCTCCCTAGAGTAGTGGCCACAGCTCCAAGCCTCACAGCATTCAAGAAGTTTTTGGACAATACTTTCAGGCACATGGTGTGTCTCTTGTAGATGATCTTTTGCAGGGCCAGGGGTTGGACTCAATAATCCTTGTGGGTACCTTTCAGCTCAGCATATTCTATCATTCTGCAATCTTCAGTAGAAACCAAAACAGAACAAATGTCCAACAGTTTTCAGGGTGAGCCTGGAAAGGACCCCATGAGGAGATGTACTGTGCCTGAATAAGCATCTTGCCAGCAGCATGAGAACTGTCAGAATCCAAAAACTGATTCCCTAACATCTTCTCGTACCTTTCATTTAAAAATCTCCCAATAAAATCCATAATGCATGACAATTTAATATTTTTGGTCTTTGTAAGATAAACACTCCTCTTTAGAGAAATATGGATGGGCTTCTGTGTTGCCTTTGAATGTAAGAGGCAGAGTTTGGCAGTCCATTGATACTAGTGGAACTTTAAATTTAGAACACACCACTGAATGCACATGCTAAGCATAGTTTCCATCAGTAACATGAGGAGCAGTGAAAGGAATTGTAGAACTAGGTCATTCTCATTAAAGAGTTTAGGAGCATAAAACCAGTCTCTCAAAGAAATGACAGATCACTGTCCATTTCCTTTGCTGCTATTTTGCCTTAAAACATAAATCTCTCTCATTTTTTGGTTTCAGGCTTTGATGGGTAAGCCATATGGCTCTTTGCCTAGAAAAACTGTCCCAAGAGCTGAAGAAGCAACTGCTATGAATTTTGCTACTCTCTGGGATTTTAGTGTAAGTGCATAATCTTGCAATATTGCATATCTACATGACTTTTATCCACAATTACTTCATATTTAATGTTAAGTTATTTAATATGAAGTATTTCAGGAGATAATTCACAAGAGAATTAATTTAATTTTTTTTTCCACAAGCTCTCTGTATAGATGTTTCTTTCAGACAAAACACATAATGAAGCTTGATATTCACAAGCATTGGTATTCAGTATATGCAGCAATCCAAACACACATAGGGAAATATCTCAAAGCTGGTTTGCCATTCTGGGGTACTGTATTTCCATTTCTTAAGTGTAAATTTGGTCTTCTGCTTCTATATGATTAAGATTCTGAATTTTAAAATGCAGTATGAATTAGAGAAAAAAAGAAGAAAAATTAAAAATAATAATGAGCTACATTTTATCCCTTTGATTACATACAATACAAACAATGGATTCTCCTTGGATAATAAAATGACTGGAAGATTGCTCTAAAAACCTATGTATACAAAATTTTGCAGTGACTACTTAATGAAATGATGTTGCCTCTAGCGCATCAGAGGTTACATATTTGAGTGACAGAATAAATGTAAACCTGTGGCTGGAAAGTTATATAATGATAATGAAATTATAAAATGAGAAATAAAAACATCAGGGAGATATTGGAAAAAAAAGGAATTATAGTAACTTAAAGATTTTGTAAAGAGAATAGGTTAGAAGAACTTTGTTCATAAAATATGTATATACCTCATATATATGAAGATATGTATATCATTAGAATATAAGAACAAAGCTTGCAAAATAAATGTATTTGAGAGAAGGAAGAAGGCATGGTGGAAAGACAGGACAGTTATTAAAAACTATGAGAAACTGACAGGTGTGAAGAAGAAGATACAATAACAATGTAGCAGTTAACAGAAGAAGCAAATGAAAACATAATAAATACAGAATAAGGCAGTGAAAGAGATGGATCCCCTGAAATATTGACAGAAAAAAATAATTTTCTTGAGGCCTGTCAGATTGACAAATATTCCCTGAAGACAATGACAGCTTTATTTAAACAACACAGTAAATAGTACCTTTCATCTGGTAGCAATGCTATGCTACCAGATAAGTTAGAAATAAATAATAATCACACATCACCAATCAATATTTTATCCTAAACAAAACCCAAAGGACTCCTAGCCCTATGTAAGGACTTAAAAAATGCAGCAGGAAACACTGTCCCCATAAAATAAGCCAACATAATGGAATCTGAGATAAGCACAGATGCTGCAGTAGGAAAGAGTTAATTCCAGGCCTAACAGGGGTGAAGGTTTGGCTAGCACCTGGACAAATTCCCACTGTGGAAAAATGTGAGAAAATAAGCAAGTGCTTATCCATATGCCATCCCAAGTTACAGGAATAGCTTAATGGATACCTGGAATTTGCACTGTTTAAAGGTGATACCACAGAAGAACGTCTTGGGACCCCACCCAGGGGTGGGGTGAAGAAGGCCAGGCTGGCAGGATGCCACATGAATTCTCGTGGTGATAGTGGTGTCGTTCTTCTGGCAGTATCTTTCTACTTAATCTGTCTCTGTCTCCATCTCTCTTTCTCTCTCTCTGTCTCTTACAGCCCCTCTCTCCCATCTCTCTCTCTCCCCCCCTAACATTCACTGTTAAATAAAACCTCTACTGATGATTCAGAGTATGGTCACCTTATTTTGGACAGAGACCTCTCTTTATAAATGGATCATGACACCCCACCACTCTCTAAAACAAATGAAGATGAGCACAGTATGCCTATTCTGCTTTCTTTTGTATTCAAATTGTATTCACATTACTGACATGGCAAAGTGAAGCACATCTGGATTTTGATATATTCTACTTGGAATTCAGTTTTAAGTTTAAAATCCAGTCATAAAATATTAGAGTCTCAAGTCTTATTGCACGTTCAATCAGTAGTCTTTTATGTTAAACTCAGAAAGGAGTTAAAGAGATCTTCCATGCATGCTACTTTTACTGAGTTGAAGTTATTTCTAATCTTATGGTGAGGTGCTGTGGAATGAACAAACTGATTGATACACAGAGCAGGAATTATCCCTGACTTCCAGAACACAGAGAATAAAAACATTTTAATAATTTTGAGGACCCAAAAGGCTCTCCAGACCTGCATTAGGCTGTATTGAAACCTGGGGTAAAATGGAATTATAGGATGCTTTAGTGACCAAAATATGCAATATACATACTGTTTTATATTGAATTTGAATGTGTCCTGACTGGTGAAGATGTTTTACTAGTACTTAGCAAGATATGTGCTCTATTAGAATAATTGCCTTATTAGAGATGAGCATATTTTTATCTGTTATGCATAAGCACATAAATCTAGCCAGAGATGAAGAAAAATGAGATATGTGGATCAAGATATTTTGAATAATATTTATGTGAGCTGTATATTAATATTTGGTTTTCAGCTTAGAATTGTGAATTAGGTTTCTCAAATAAGCCTCTGACTCACTTCGTGTGCAGTAAAAGCTTCAATAAGTCAAGTACATGTTTTGAAAAAACAAGTAAGAGAAAGATGTTACTAATTTTAAGGAAAGTGGGCAACTGAAAAACAGGAGGCAAATGTTTTTTTAATTTACCAACCCTTCATCTTACTGTATTACTGTCAAAATTATGTATGGTCTATCCTCCAATTATGCAGTCAAATACTCCATATTGCACATGGAATTCATACATCCAGCTGGAGATTTGCCACTTCTGTGCATGCACTGAGCTGTCCTTGTATAGGCTCTGGCTTTGGTCTTCTTCTAGGAGATGAGTTCTTGCACTAACCTGAGAATTACCAGGAAATTTTAGCTATTTGATCCATGTAGATTGCAGCAATTTCTTACAGTTAATTAGGTCCTAGTAAATAACTTTGAAAAATGGTCTGTCTGACCAGTAGAAGAGAGGGTAATTCATATTAAGACATTTAGAAAAGAAGATAGACTTTGAATTGCTGAGAAAGACAGAGCTTTGGAGTTGAGTCTAAGTGTGCAAACAATCTACATACTTGATAATCACCCATAAAATGTCCCTACCTATTGGTTATCATGTATACTGAACAATCACCCAATGAACAGCAGACAACTGTTATTAGACAAAAAAGGCATATGAGATTTTCATATCAAACTCATGCAAACACATTTTAGAAAGGTGAAAATTAAGTTAAAAATATGGGATTTTATCTGCAAGTAACAGAAAAATAAATTTTGTAAAATAATATATTTCTCTTTTTACAAGAAGCATGTTGATAAAAAAGTTTTGATTCATTGAATTACAGACAGATTGTTAATGACCAGTTTTAAAAGATTTTGAAGTTGTTATGAAATATTCTGTCTTTTTAAAATAAAGGGACACATTTTCTATCCTGTGAGCTTTATTATAGTGATATTTGCAACTGATTTGAATTCACTGAAGTGAATGTTTTAATATACCGCCATTGATTAATTTACTGATTGTGTATAATTGAGAAAAGTAACATTATATATATATATATATATATTTTTTTTTTTTTTACTTTTCAGGGTTTTGCACAGTATTCGGTACTTTTTTATGGTTATTACAACAACCAGAGGACAATTGGGTGGCTCAAGTTCAGGATGCCTCTTTCATATTTCCTTGTTGGAGTTGGGTCTATTGGCTATAGCTTTATGATTGTCATTCGAACGTAAGTTCTCCTTGGCTCTGGAAAAAAGTACATTCAGAAAGACAGGTCATTCCACTGTTTATCCTGGAGTATTTTTAAAAAAATGCACTAATCCAAAGGACAGGACAATGCAAGATCAAGTGCCAGGTCAAAGTTATGTAAGACACCTTCAACCTGTATTTATCTGCTCATCTTCACCAGAAGCTGTGTTACAGTGCTGTGATAGTGGGAATAAATCTTTACCGAAATAACAAAACATTTCTTTTCTGAAATTCAAAATTAAAAATGAATGCATAAAGTGAGGAAGAGATCTGTAAGCCCATCTTTTCATAATACTTGACATCCAGCAGACTTTCAGCTAAAATCCAAGAAATTCAGTAATTATTAATTAGTGGTTCTTTATGTGAGTTAAACTCTTTCATGAAGGAAGAACACAAAAAAGAAGCATATGGAAAATAATTCTGCATGTAGCTCACAGTCCACAGCAAATGCTGCCAGGTAATATAATCTTTGATAGCCTTGGTTCAAGGAAGATGACCACCTAACACAGTAGTACAGTCAGCTCTGGTGGTAGCAAAAAAAATAAGCTTGGAGTTCAAGATTCAAAGACACTTTTACACACAGAGAAAAACAGTTAGTGTATTTACCTTGTTTTGTTCTGAAGCCAGTCTTTTTCACTTGCATGAGCACTAGGTTAATTCATGTTCTGCTTTCAAATTGGCCTCCTGCATAAGACAAGAGTCATTTGAGAAAAAAACCCCAAAGTCTTCAGTCACATATATGTATTTTTGGGGAGGAAACAAACTGGTACAATAAAACAGCAACTGATTTAGTTGAAAACTATATTTTAAAATAGTTTTAATATTTAATTTAATAACAACTGCCAAGATTAGAAAAGTCTTAGACAATTTTATTTCAATGACTCTCACTCAGACAAAAAAAACCAAACATTCCAAAACAATGGAATATCCTTGAGAAAAAAATACATTGTATGTTCTAAGTTTCCATCTGGCCATATGACACTGATGATGACCAGTGTTTAGCTAATCATATGGGAATTCTTGCAGTCTTTTGTTCTCTTCTATTTTTCCACAAAGAAGCACAGTGAGCACAGAAATTAAAAGCAGTTTAACAGGAGGTTCTATTATTTTTCTGCTGTTGACTGAGAATTGAGAAAGTTCTGTGTGAAAGAGTTTGTGAGGATTATAAGTAATATTATTTTATTTAGGGGAAATACTTAGAGGTAGGGCTCGTCTCTTCAGCTCTTGCAGTGTATAACATAAAATTGAAACATTTCTGATCTCAAAGAAATTATATTCTTCCACAAGGATCTTCATTATTTCATTAGAAACTCTTGAGAAGGAAATGTCTCAGTCTATAAACCAGAAGCAGGACAGATTTTTCCAACAATCTTTTTTGATCTCTGACTCCTCTGGATATGAACAACCCTGGTATTGATTTTTGGCATCTCAGAAAGATTTTCAGTTTTATTTACTTACTATTCTCATCCTAGATTTCAGAGCATGTCTTTTATTGGACTTTTAAAAATGTGATACATAGAATGTATTAATGTTAATAACAATTCTGTTGTATTATTGATATTTAAAATAAGTGTTGACTTTTTGCTGACCAGAAATACTGCAAACTATGTGATTTGTACCTTATCAGCACACTCTTTCCTTGTGTTTAATGTCTTGAATTAGGTGACAAAGTATGCAAAGCGATACCACAGTTATTACCTGAATGAAACCCCTTTTAAACAGAGAACTTTGAAGACAAGATTAAGTTTAATCTGAAGAAATACTTCTCTGAAGAAATAATCTGATGTTTCTGGACACTGTAGTAAATATTTTTGTATATGCATAGGAGATGATAGGGAACATAGCTGTATGAGTGTTATTCTATATGTTATAACCACATTTTATTCTGTCTTGTTTTAGAATATTTATTATACTCTTTGTTATATTTCTTTTGTTTTATTTATGTATTTATTTTGTTGATTGTTATTTTAGAATCTTTTTCTTATTAGATTTTTTCTTCTTTTTCTATTTGTGAACTCTTTGATAAAGTCTATTACAGTTCAGGATGCCCTGCACCTTTCTATTTAAGAGATATTCTCAATATTGCTTTTCTATTAAGCTTCTTATCCAGCAGAGTTTCTCTGAGAGGTTAATGAAGTAAATTCATTCTTTCTCATCAAAATGTGGATGGTGAGCTCACAAAGTGTCAAAATATGAAAATCTCCATCTTATACACTTGTTTCAGAAAAAAAGATTTAGTAAAGCATAATTGACATCAAGAATGATATAGAATTTTTTCTAGAAAAAAATGTTAGAACTTAGGAACCATTTAAAAGTCATGCCCACAAAGCAGAACTACTGCCAACAAGGTCTTCCGGTGTCTTTGTGTCTTTGTAGAATGGCAAAGAATGCAAATGATGATGGTGGCGGGGATGACACCAGTTTTAATTTCAGCTGGAAAATGTTCACAAGCTGGGACTACCTGATTGGCAATCCTGAGACAGCAGATAATAAGTTTGCCTCCATCACAACAAGCTTTAAGGTAAAACAGAGTTTACTAAGGAGAGGGACCACGATTTGGCCTTCACACTGGTGGGAATCAGATGGAATTAAGGACAAGAGTTACATGTGCTGAGGCTCATACTCCAGTTGTCATCTTACACTCTTCTAGGTCTCTGTGTTTTGCCTTCAGATTTTTTTTCTATTTAATCGTGAAAGAAATAACATTAGCATCTTTTGTATCCTCTGTGCTGACAGTCCCAGTTTTAGAAAACTGATTCTACTGTAAAAATAGTATTTTACTTTTTCTCATCTCTGATGGCTTCCAGTTTCTATAGTGTTTGTCTGAAAACCCTTTTTTGAAATGTTGCTCCTCTATTGCCAACCTCACACTGTCAATTTCTCTTGTTGCAAAGAAGAGATATTATTAAGACAAAGTTATACAATAATCTGTATAGGGCTGTTTATCAGAAGAACTGGCCCCAGAATTTTTAGTTTATACTTGTTTTTCAGTAAGAAAATGCTTTTATTTTCTAATTAATTACAAAATATAGCCCAGTTTGCAAGACAATGTTCTTTCCAGTGTATAGGGTATGTTGGTTTCAAGAGTAATTCTGATTTCAAGAGTAATTTTGTAATGAATCTGGGGCAAGACCTAAGACGCAGGGCTGTGAAAACACTGAAGGGGATATATTCTGTATGTTGAACGTTAAAGGATGTGTTTGTGCTCTAGGGTGGCTGGGACACACCAGAGTAGCAGGCAAAGGAAGATTTAACATTTGATGTACAGGGAACAGACAGGCCAAGAAGAGTTGCGAGGCAGTGAGGAAGATGCCAGGCTTGCAGTCACACCGGCAGGTGTGACACCACTGGAGCTGGAGCTCTGAGCACTGCCTGCTCTGCTCAGTTTTATCTTTCCTGTCCTCAGTGGTGGAACAGCCACCACACCCCCTCACCCTGCCCACTCCTCAGCTGCAGGCATAGCAGAGAACTGCCCTCAAGTGTAAGCCATACAGAGAAGATTCCAAAAAAGCAAATAGTGGAGAAACATGGGTTGAAAGCGCTGAATCTGTATCAGCTTCTCTGCCTGCCTCCTAAGAGCAGATGCTGAAAGCTATTTGGGAAAGAATACAAATCAGTTGAGAAAAAGGCTTATTTTCAAGAAATAAACCCATGAAACTTTACTGTAATCCTTGCAAACGAGCAAGGAACCTCAGAAAGAAAGAGTGAAGTCTTGGCTTGGGTGAGGCCATGGAAGTTTTGTTTGAAAGCTGCTGCTGTCTCCAGTCATTTATGCGATAGACACATGCTGTAAAAGGAGCAGAGCCGCAAAAGGCAATTATTACAACGCAGTTCAGCTTCCCCTCTGGACAGCTGATCTCTATACCAAAGTCAGAAGCTCTAACAAAACTTCCTTTCATGGAGACACTCCAGACCAAAAACTCTTTCACCTGGCAAAAGTAAAAACAGGAGTTCATAGTTGACTTAGAGTCTTAATATTTATCAGTTATAATCAAGGGTAAATGTGGGGCAAACATTTTGTTCTGCAGCCTGAAGCTTTGCACATTCCAATTTTTTTGGGGATTCATACATCTCAACTATCTTTTAATTTTTTTCTTACTTGCAGAGTAAAATGCTTTCCTCATTTCTCACAGATGCACATTTTTAAAGCATGACATTTCCTTTTCTGACAGATAATCACACATTTATTCTGTTGTATCACTCAACCTCGTATCACCTTGCAAGCTGAAAGAACATGCAGCTTTTTTTTGACACATGAGTACAAGTGTAACAAGACTCATTGGGGACACACTCAAAAAAGGCTGAGCAAACCCTGGGGAGCCAAAACTCCAGAATCTGCCAGGACCTGAACAAGATTTTATGAGATAATGTACATTCATCTCAAAACATGAACCTCAGATGTCCATTTGCATCTTTGTTATTTATTTAACTGACTTTTAACAATTGAGGAAGCACTGTGGGGCCTTGACCATTAAAGTATTCATAATATTCTTTTCTTTCTAACAAGTGCAGGAAGCAATTGTGGAGGAGCAGGAGAGCCGAAAAGAAGAAAATATTCATTTGACTCGATTCCTAAGGGTTCTTGCTAACTTCTTAGCCCTATGCACACTTGCTGGAAGTGGCTACCTCATCTTTTTTGTTGTCAGAAGATCCCAGAAATTTGCCTTGGAAGGTCTGGAGAACTACGGGTGGTGGGAAAGAAATGAAGTTCGTGCTAGTGCATTTCTATAATAGATGTGGTTTGAAACTGTGTTCCTCTGCTTTGCATGTTGCCTTTTTTCCCTGGTAATTTAAATACTCTGAGTGTGGGTGGTAAATATTTAGCAAAACAATTGCTTATGTCTCTCTGATTCCTACTTCATCAAATTTCTTCTTTGCTTCTTTCAAACATCACTTAGTATTTAGCTTCATTTGAGGCCTTTACATTTCCTCCTCTGTGCTCTTAGGATTGTTTTCCAGACACACTGTGGTTTCATGAGATCTCTTCATGGAACCCACTCTCTTCTTGCTTTTCTCCTGAGACTGACCCAAGCAGAGTGGTTGCTCTCTGGGCACAGAGGAAGTTATTTGGGTCCCCATTGATGTAACTCTGATGCTGCAACAGGTTGAAACTGATGCCTTCCAGCTCCACTTGCCCTCTCCAAGCGTCCTGTGCAATATTTTTTGTGCCTAATCTGTGCCTAATGCTGCCCTCAAAAACAGATGCAGCCTGCCTGACAGAGGTGTATAGTGAAAATGGTGGTTTTGTTTGCTATGTGCACAGTATGCACCTGAAGTCAGTGTGCCGTATGAAAACCTGGGAAGGTTTTACTTTCTTAGCAAAAATGCTACTGTGCATGTTGTAAAACTAGTTTGTTACTTCAAACTCATCTTCTGAGCTGGAGTGTAAAGTGCATACCTCACTTAAAATAAGGCAAAAAGGTGGTAGCCTCATAAAGCTAATAATGGTGATGATGGAACAAGGAAGATAAATGCAGAATTTTCAACACCAAAGCCTGACTGAGAAAGTAACATTAAAATGTGAAATAATCCACCTCTGGAATCCAGAGAAATAGGGCTGTTGAGAGTGAATTAAGTTACTTGTTATCACATTTTAGTTTTATGGGAAAAGGAATGATTGTGTACAAAACATCTTGATTTAAGGCAGCACAAGCTCTGAGACAACAGAGCTTGGTGGAATTCATCTTTCTCTCAGTTTAAAGGTGTGGTAGAAAATTTGTACTCATAAGAACTGGGCTACCAAAGGCTGTTTTATAAGTTTGTGTTATAATCTGGAAAGTAGGTAACATCTGTCTTTATGCTCATAATTTTACTTTTATATCTGTAATAAAAATATGTTTCTAAGGTCTATGCTTCTATGCTTTTAAGATCTGGAGCAGTGTGTCTCTAAAGGAGAGTGGGTAAAACAACACTGATGTTATTTAGCTAAAAAAAGATTCCTATTGACAGGCAATTAACATATTTGTGAGTACAAAAAATTGCCTCGATTGGATAGTAATATTTAATTGCATAAATATATTTGGCTTCTGAATGAAATTCACACATTTTCTTATTCTGGAGATCAAATTTTCTTGTTTGCATCATTAGTATATGAATTTAGGATTTGCTCAGAAAAAATTACTAGCACCTAATATACAACTTAAAGAAAAGTGCAGCTTCTACCTACAAGGCAAGCAGCAATATTTAAAAATTGACATTATTCCTAAAAGTATTAAGCTGCTTTTGTAGAAAATTTCATTAGACTAGATTCATTAAGGGGATGAACATTGTTTGCATGCAATTATGTGATATCCATGGTAAATATATTTTTGTCATCTCTTCCTGAAGTTCACAGCATAATAAAGAGCTGCTGATGACTTTGTGGAAAAAACTTTTTCCCTCTGACCCTGCTTCTCTCTCTTAACGTTTAAATTTTTTGTCTCCCTCTCCATATCAGCAGCACCTAGTTCTGTCTGAACACTGTTCAGATGCAATTGTTTAGTGTGTCATGGAGAGAAGGAGATTAGTGGGGATGGTGTGTGGATTTCATCGACTTGTGACAGACACTGAGAGTCGATTTTGGTTTTTATTAAATCAAAAGCCAAATAAAAAGTAGTAATCAAAATATATTTTTCACCCAGATCAATAAAAGAATTTATTTCTAACATTTCACTGTAAACTTTTTTCCACCCTCTCCTCAGGTGAACACAGTTATGTCACTTTTAGGAATGTTTTGTCCAACTTTATTTGATGTAATCAGTTCTCTGGAAAACTACCACCCTCGAATAGCTCTAAGATGGCAGCTGGGAAGAATCTTTGCTCTTTTTCTTGGCAATCTCTACACTTTCATTATCGCCTTAATGGATGAAATCAACCTCAAGGCAAGATATTTACTTTCCTTCACTATGTTTAGCATGTATCTGGACAACATTGAGAGCCTCCAGCCAGTCACAGACATACCAGAGAAAGACATTCTTTTTCTGTGCTGTAAATTACATCCATGCCTAAGCTAGCTATGGGAATTTTTGAATAGACAAAGGGTTGGTAACAGGCTCATGTTGTTTTTTTCCCCCTCAATTTATTTCTTTCCTTAGTTGGAAGAAGAGAAGATAGTAAAGTATAACATGACAATTTGGGAAGCCAGTCTGTACAATGGTACGATTCCAGAGAATTCAACTGCTCCTCCAATACAGGTGGATCCTGCTGATGTCCCCAGAGGGCCATGCTGGGAAACAATGGTAGGACAGGTAATGCAGCTGCTTGGAGCTCATACTTGAAAATGGGTTACACAGTCTCGTACGGGATATGGTATCTAAATTCTCTTTATTTTGGCTAAAATAATTTCTCTCGAATGAAAGTTTTAAAAAAATTATTTTCTTTGAATCCTGTCTAACAGGAAATTCTTTCTTCTGTTAGTTGACAGAATTAAAAGCATTTCTTTTTTGATTTATCTTCCTGATGTCATCTTTGCCTTCCTAGTCTACCCATTTTGGAAAAATGAAGGTATTATCTCAAAAGGGACATGTGTATAAGACAACTCTTACAGCAGTATGCTTTTGAGAAGGCATCTCTGTCTTTAGCCAAGCAAAATAGTGCAAAAGAACAATAAAAGTTTACTGGAAAATCTGCACAGATATTTTATTTGATTCCTATTTTTCTTATTCTCATTTATTCTTATTGACCCACCATCATAAAATGTGGTTTCCAAATAATTTTCTAACATACCCTTTTCCTCAGTTTGATCCTATTACATTGCTATTGATTTGTCCATGACAACAATTTCAATATTGAATCAATTTTGCTGTTCTTCCATCACCCTGACAATCTGTCGTCCTGAAAGAATAAAGCACCAGCAGGGAGAATATAGGCAGAAAAATCAGCCCCTCTGTTCTCACTGATGCTAAATAAAATGCTGAGAATACCAAGAGCTCATAACTGAAATAATGTTACCCCTAATTTCATATCAGGGAAAGTAAGAGCTTTCTGGGCTGTTGGGGTAAGGCCTGTTACAGCAGGCTTTAGTGAAACATAAAAAGCCTAAAATAAAAGTAGAGCCATGACTATTTGCATTAGGATTTTCTTCCTTCCTCTCTATCCACTGAATATTGAAACTGCTTGAGAGAAGCCATTCACCGTTGTTTGTTTGTTTTTTAATAGTCTTCTCAAATCAAAGGGATCAAAAGCAGTTTAAGGTATCATCACAGATTTCTGTTATAGCAGTGATCTTGGCTAGAAGCCTTTCTCAGTTTAATCATACTCTGGAAGTTTCATCTGATAATATGAACACAAATTAGAACAAAAGATAGCTCTAGAAAATGAGGGGCAGTAGTTCTGGCACATTACAGACTCAGTGAACGTAGAAAGGTTGAGTTTTGTCCATGCTGAAGCAGGATAAGCACAGTTACAGATCTAGTAGAGTATTTAATTATTATTGTAACTATTAACTCCTTAAATTTGTTCTTAAAAGAGAATATTGCTCTGACAGGAATTTGTGCGTCTGACAGTCTCTGACATGATGACAACATACATAACAATTCTAATCGGCGATTTTTTGAGAGCTGTCTTTGTTAGGTTTTTCAATTACTGCTGGTGCTGGGACTTGGAGTATGGATTTGTAAGTATCTTATTTTAAATGTCTTTGCTATCACTTCACAATTAAGTAACAATGTTCATTTTGCTTTCAAAGCTGCAGAGTTAACTTTAGGTTAGATACAACAACTTCAAAGTCCCTTGAAGTTAGTTTTTCTTGCATTTTGCTTATGCCTTAATATTTGTCTCCTTCTCTGGGCTTTGGTAACTTTAGGACTTCTTGAATTTAATTTATTTTGTAAGAGAAAATTTTATTTTTCTTGTGATAACACACATTTTTCACACATTTACTATTTGACCATTTCACAGAATACAATCTCATTGATCGGATAGGGTCTTCTAGCACATAGTTCATGTGGAGAAAAATATGTAAAATCCTGTTCTAGAAATATTACTACATACATAAACACACACACACACACACACACACACACACACACATATATATAAAAAATTGTTTTAGCTGATGTGAAGTTAGTAAGGCCCATAACATAAGCAGGCACAGAACTCTTCACTTGGGAGTTAGGACTTCCAGCTGACCTGATCCAGGTTAAATTTGCCAGCTACTTATGCTTTCAGGGATCTGCTGCTGTTTTCCATCTTTTAAGTAGTAGTCATGGAATTGTTAAAGCTTGTGAAGCTCCTGAAGTACTTACTGAGTACTTACTCCTTTTGCACTTACTGAGGAGTACAGAAAGCTATGTGATTTAAAGCTATCAAGGGTACTCCTGCATAAGCAGCTATTGTAGCTGTTATTTTCACATTCTTTTGTTAAAATTTTGTCTTCATACATGTAAAAATGTCTTGCATTGATAAGAACTGCATTTTGGGAAATCCCAGTTTTCCGGAGGAGATGAAAGTTTTCAGGTTTTCTGTTAAAAACATCTTGTTTCTGGTACAGCAATCTCATTGTTACTTGCTGACTCCCATGAAATTTCAACATTATTTCTAGGTTTTACATTCTGCCTCAAACAGGACTAGTATAGGGATGGAGACAAACACTACCAGTTAGTCAGATTGTGTTCAAACAGGTAATAACTGTTACAACATCAAAATCAAATGAAGGAGTTTGAATATAGCATGAGCTGAGAAACTAACAATAACACATCTGCTTGTAGGAGATCCTGAAACCAGTTTATAATTGACATTTTTATTTGGCAGTATGTAGGAATGTCTGTAATGGTCTGGTAAATTACAGTCTCCAGGTCCAGTAAACTTTCTGAAACAAAGGCTGGAAGTTGAAACTGGAAATCACTGAATTTCTGGAAACAGCTCAGCTGAAAACCTTCCTTAGGAAGTAGCTATACCTATGTCTCTGTGGTTAGTGGCCATGAATATATATCCATTAATTTTCAGCCTTTTGCTACAAGAAAAATATTTTTGATGATCAAAGTAGGGAAGAATTCCCGAGATTAACTTGCATGTTGTGTGGACTCTTTTTTTATTTGTTTAATAATTGTATTTCGGATTTTTTTTATCTGTCATTGCTAGCACCAATGTTACAAAAAGCAGTCATGCATCATTTGATTCTGTGTGATCTTATTAATATTTTAACATTCTATCCTATACAGATCTCTTTAACCAACTATTTTTCAAGTGTAATAGTAGTAATCTATTTAATTTTTCCCCTTATGCAAGCAGATTCATGTGACATTAAATATATAAATTCACTGGAAACATATGTATATATGTATGCATGTATGTACAAATATATGTATATATATATGTGTGTGTGTTTGTGTGTGTTATGTATTTGCACAAAATTACACAGAAAGAGTGCAGGAACTTGAAATATTCCAAAAGCACAGCACAGTACAAAAATTGTGGCTTTAATTGAAGATTTCAGTAGAATGACTTTGTCTTGTTTGGGCCATAAGGGAATTGTTATTTTTGCATCTCATTTTCCTCTTGCCCTCATCGATATAATTATTACCTGGAAGATATGCATTATTCATGGTTTTTTTTGTCCATCATCATGGCAAATCGTGCAAGACACCAGCTATGGTGTATAAATATATAAATAATATTTATGAATGTACAAATAATAAGTCTGAAACAGATATTCAGGTATAAACAAAAAGTTTAAAGCCACCAATTTCTTAGCAGAAAGCTTTGATCTGGTGCATATGAACACAAATTAGGACGTGCTGCCTTTCAGTTGTTGCTTAAATTCAGTGTATTCAATGTTTATAAATGGAAATGTTCATAAATAAGAAACTAGTAATTAAGGTAAAAGAAGAGATGGGCAAGTGATTAAAGATTTGAAAAAAACAGAAAGAAGGGTCAAATTATTAGTTCAGAAATAAAAGACTAAACAATTTTTGTGGTATTTATGTGTCTACACTGGAAATAAAAATGTATGATAGAGGTCTTTCTTCAGCAAACAAAGACATAATGAGACCCCATGGCGTTCTTAAAGGAAAAATTAGAATCAAGCACTCAAATTAGAAATAAGATCTTCATATTAAACAAAGAAAATGATTGGCAACCTCTATCAATGTTGAAAGGAAAACTTCAAAAGTGCGATAGCTAAAATATGAAAAAAAAAAAAGAAAAATAATGCCAGAGTTCAATTGTGTATTCAGTCAACTAAATCACATTCATCACATTAAATTTTACTGCTGGTGCTGTACTGGAGGACACAATGTTTTGACATCCATTAGCCATTCAAATAGAAATTTTCTGTATTGTTGCTTTTAAATTTACCCAGTACCCAGAATGATTTGTAATTCTCCACTAGTTTTCATCTACTCTAACTCATCTTAAAACCCTTTGTGCCAACTAATGAAAACATCCATATCATTTCTTTCAGCCATCATATTCTGAGTTTGATATAAGTGGAAATGTGCTGGGGCTGATCTTTAACCAAGGCATGATCTGGTAGGTGGGGAAAAGCACGTTGTATCTGCAGGATGGTGGGATTTGTCTGCATCTGTGAAGGACTTTTCTGAAATCCTGATCATGTCCCAGTTCTTTAATTTAATGGAAGTATATGCAACATATGCCAAACTCTGGTACACTGCAATCAGTTGGAGCAATTCAAAACTAATTATGGGCTGGGGTTATTGGACCACACACATCAGAATTTTGCACTGAGTTGGTAAAACCAACCAGTAAAAATCTGCATATGTTTATGCTGACTGCTTGCTGTAGTGCTTTGCTTTGAAATTTAGCCTTTCAGCATACTTAACTGTTCTTTTCCCATGTTCCTGAAAAAAAGACCTCAAAGCAAATGTATTTATCCTTATCTGTGCAATGAAATGAATGTGTAAACAGTACTACTGTTAGTCCTCAGATGTAGGGGAGAAAAAGTTTTCATTCTATTTTTGGACATTACATGGCTAATAAAGAACACCAGCAAGTAGAGTCCTCATGCAAGATGCTCAGTCTTCCTCAGGAACTGCTCTCTACAAGCACTGTTGACTTCTCAGTTCTTGCTAAGGCCTAATTTTTACATTTAATATGACTTGGCTGAGCAGGCTTTTTGTGTGGTAAAACTGTCACTTCTGTAAAGCCTTTTATCTTTTTATTTAAGATACACAAAAAGAGAAAGGAGCTAAACTAATATACTAAAGCCTGTCATTTTTCTGTGCTCAGAAGGTCTTTCCAACCCTAATGTAAATATATTTCCTGTTTCTAAATAGAATGTCTGAGGCACTCAGAGGCAGAGCAGCTTAGCTTGATGGCTTTGTCACCTGACCACAAGGGCAAGGATTAAGGAGAAGCAGCTTCCTGATCTCTTGTATTCTGTACCATTTGGCCAGGAAAATGAATTTAGCTGCTCTTCAGTCAGCATGACACAAGAAACAAGGTGTGATAAAAATAAAAACTTGCCAACTATTTGGATGTCATAACAATGTAACCATATATAATAAGGAAAAAACTAAATATGACAGAATCAATAAACAGATTGTTGGCATGAAGCCCTAAATTACCCTGGCAACTGCAGTTAAAATAAATGTCACTGAAGCAAAAATATTCTTCCTAAAACATGTGTTATAATATCACTAAAAAATAATAAATTATGAATGAAATTATTTTGTTTATACCTAGCTGTAGGAATTGGTAGTAACTACTTTTATGGCTGTCATATTCCACACAACACAAGCAAGATGCTACCTGGAAAAATTAAAAGTGAATTACTTTTCACCAAGTTATCATTTAATATGCAGAGAAAGAGGAATTTGAAACATAAAGTTCATACAGATAGTTCTCTTCATACACCTTCGATGTTTTTCAAAAAAGAGTTAAAAAACCCCATAAAGTTTGCTACATGGATTTCTGAGTGCACAGTGTGCAAAATACATTGATGGAAGGAATGTGTGGCATTTCTGGAAAGACAGAAGTCCTATAATATAATGTTTATTTTTTTTATTTGCTTCACTTCTAGGATGGGATCGTTTTATGCTCCATGTCTCCCAGCAATCAACGTGTTTCGTCTCCACACGTCGATGTACCTGCAGTGCTGGGCAGTGATGTGCTGCAATGTCCCCCAAGAACGGGTCTTCAAGGCTTCCAGATCCAATAACTTCTACATGGCCATGCTGCTTTTCATCCTCTTTCTCTCCACACTGCCTGCTGTGTACACCATTGTTTCCATCCCACCATCTTTTGACTGTGGTCCTTTCAGGTTCTCTGCATTTTACCTCCATCTTTTGCAATTGTTGTAATGATCTGCTTCTGCACATCACAGTGAATTATGCAGTAATGAAAAAGTGCCTCTATAATTAGCACCTGATATGTTGAGTGTCTAATTGTGATGTATTTCTCATTGTGGATAATTCCCAAAGCTGGAATCCTGGACAAGTGGTTGACTCTTTAGAAAGTTTTATCTGAGATGTAGAATAGAAAATATTTTCTTTTTGTCAAATTCAATAGAAAAAAAAATTATCATTACAGCTGCACTAAAGAAAAATGATTCTTAAGGAGTAGAGCAGTGACCTGTTGTGCTTTTAAGAGATTGCTTTTAGGAAATGTCTATATGGCCTGTAGGAAGGGCAGATCAGAATGTGTGAGGGTGTGATAAATATAGTGTGGTTCAGTCTTTGAATGCCATGACTCTCTCCAGTTCACAGAATTTCATGTCTCTGTACTACCACTGTGAATCTGAATTTGTGTCTGAAGTCTTCAAGGCCTCCATAGTCATTGATCTTTTCTAAACACCTAGGCCTGCCCTGCAAACATGTCTTGCACTAAAGGTAGTTTAGACTTTGTCACACTTTCTCTTTTTGAGTGCAGTACCTGGAAAGTCTAGGATCATTTTCATCATCTTTACCCGCCAGGTAACATGAGATACAAATATATGACTTTTATCACATAAAAACAGATGAGAAATTAAAAATTTTAAAAGTCCCTAGCCCTTGTTATCGAACAAAAATATTAGCCATGCAAGAGTAGGGGAATGGTAGAAGAGACATTCTGTTTGCATTGAAGGGTTTAAATAATACATTACTCTTGTGAGTAAAACTACATCTGTATCATCCCCAGTGCAGTTTCTAAAGGACCAAAAGTATCACCACATTAAATTTGGCTAAAGGCAAAATGACAGAGATTGTCATCACAATAGTCATAGGTAGAATGAGTAGGAAGTCATAGGTAGAATAAAAGGAAGACTCACATGACATGACAAAAATTCTGATGAGACAGAAAATTGCTTGAATTTACAGAAGATTTTGCATCAAAACAGGAGATATATATTAAGATTTTTTTTTTTTTTGAATCCTAGCAAAAACATATTGAGGGAAATACTTGAGGTCAGATCTGAGTAGCAGCATTTATTAAATTGGATATTAACTAAATGGTGAGATTACTCTTCAAAATGAGATAGATGATGCTTGCTACTTTTTCTCTGTCATGTGCAGAGATATGTTGTTCATCAAAAAGTGAAACCTTCATTGTAACTTCCAACGGGGAGCACTTCAGACTGATGAAAGTTCATTCAGCCTCAGTATAGGTAACATTTGAATATGAATGCTACATTTGAGCAGCCAGTGAATAAATACTGGTAGAGTATGCCTCTACGTTTGAAAAACACAACATTTTCCTCTTGGTAACTCAGTGTCCCATCCTTTTTGAAATTCATGAATCTTTTGGGGTTTCATTTTTTTGTTTGGTTTTTTTTTTCCCCCTTTATTCTTATGTTTGTTTAATTTTAGTTCATTCATTAAAGCAACATACACAATTCACCAGAGACCTGAGAGGAGTAGGGAAGACGGGACAGAATTATCAATATTGCAGTATCCAATATGCACTTTGTGCACACTGGAGAGCATGAGGTGAGGAAGGCAGAAGTTGGAATTTTTCATCTATTGTGAGTGGGTAGGACAACTAGAGAGAAAGAATAAGTCTGATGAATTCTGCCTCCAAAATCGTTGTATTACTTGAAAGGGTGTAAACATTGACAATGAGTTAAGAAAAAGACCCATTTGTAAGAAATTCTTTACCACAACTGAAAAGCAGTGACAGGAAACATCAATGATTGGACAGTCAGGTGGCAATTTGGTGACAATTCCTACAACTAATTAAAACTACTAATTAGAATTGATACACAGAGACCCATTTTTCTGGTCTTGTCCAGGTTAAAAATTGCAAACTTCTGGGCCATGAGGCACAGAAGGCAAAATAAACAGAAAGGGATTTTTAGAACATCTATTGATACACTTCTGAAGGAAAATAGTCTAGGAAGAAAATAACTTTCTATGTAAGTTGGAGCAATTACATATGGAGGTGACTAGATTGCTGCAACAACAAAATATCCTGAAACACAGCCAGTGACTTGTGTAGCATTGGTACACACCAAAGAGGAGAATTGGGCTTAACAAAAAGCAATTGCAAGTGGACCATTTTTTCTTGTCAAACATAAAAAAACAGGATTGAATTTTCCTGCCATGTCTTCATAGATCACAAATAACGCTTCGTTTGTTGGTTGATGATATGGAGTTCACAACTCATACACTGATTCACTGAGGAGTAATTTAGGCGGTAACCTGGCAAATTCTATTAGCATACAATGCGAATTTTGGTGTTTGTTTCCCCCCTTGGAATACATAAATACTACTTTAGACAATATCCCCTTCAGTGTACAGTTTTAATAATGTTAACATACCATATATTATCCTTTTTCCAGGTTTGATATGATGTGATTAGCTTATATATTCATAATATTTGTATGTGATATATTGTCAACTTTTCTGTTTAATAGTGGGAAGACTAGAATGTTTGAAGTCATATCAGAAACTCTGGAGCACGACTTTCCTTCCTGGTTTGGGAAGGTATTTGGTTATGCCTCTAATCCTGGACTTATCCTACCCTTTATATTGCTGATGGTGTACGTATAGAATATTAACTCAATGTTTGCTGTATCTAAGATCTGCTAAGTTTCTTTCACTCTGAATCATCACTTAATATCAGAGAAAGGTAGTGCTGGTTGTCCAGTGATGAGTGACTTGAACAATTAATGAGTCTTTTCTTTGAGCATACTTAATGTGCGTGTGCAGAAAGGTTGATATCTTTTTGTTCAATGGCTTTCTTTTTGGTTTAGTTATACTTTTAAAAAATGTTCCTGCCATGAAAGATAGAAAACTATTAGGATACAAAAGGCCCATAGGGAATCTGTAATGCTATGACATTGATCAGCTTGTGCAGTATGCAGAACAACACATCATAAATCCTTAGCATGTTCGATAGAAACATGAACACCATGGAGCAGAGTTAATCTCAGTAACTTTCAGTGAATCAGATACTCAGTGCCTTTAATTGATAAAGACTGTACTTTATATTATTGGGACAGGAGTGTGAGACATGGTTTTGGAGACTTTGTGAAACAAGGCTAGTAGAGGTTTTTGTGAGTGGCTCAGTAACTGGTAAAGAAAAATGACCCTGGAATATTTGCTTTTAGAGATTGTATTGAGTCCTATTTTATCAATGAATATTTACCTGCTTGATTAGGTTATTATACTGGGTTATTTAGCATACTGCTGAACTAAAAGTTAACTCTAAAGAGAGGTAAGCTGGGATTTGACTTTGCATTGCAGAACTGCAAGTAAATAGGGAAGATTATAGACCACAATAGAAATTATGAAAGGATTTTATATGAGCAATATGAAATATTGAGATGAAATTTTGCCGAGGCTGACTTAATGCCATAATCTATTTTAACCCTTAGTTATAAAGGGCAGAAGGACACTAGGAATAAATAGAAGAAAAAAAAAAAGGAGGAAAAATACAAGGCAAAATCAAGCAAAGCAGAGGAAACAGTACATGCTGATTAAGTATTTGCTGCTTATGTCAACTAAAGACTTCATAGCAGATTTTTTCTTATTAAATCAGGATAGTGAAAATTACTAATTTTATAAAGTTGTCACAATAGTATTCTATACACTAAAAAAAGGAAATTTTCTTATGTTTTTTCTTAATAGAAGAAGGAAGTAATAATTTTTTAAAAAAGGAATATTATTTTGGTTGTTTTCTTGACAGTATTTCAGCTTGCTTATTATATTTGTTTGAAACCTTTCATTAATATGATTTATTAATTTTTAAGGTATGTCATGCAACTTTTATTCTATAGAAGTCACTTAACAGTTAAGCACTACTTAATGAAACATCTTTCTTAAATATTATAAGACTGAATGTATAATATTAGTAGAGAAAACAATTTCTTTCATTTTTCTCCCCCGACATAAAAGTGCCTTCTTCATAACATAAGGAAGCACTTTGTTCATTGTCAAAAATATTAGTACTGACTAAGCACATTAAATGAGAAAAAGATACATGCCTTATATTATCACAACTGTAATAGTTGCTAAAGGAATGTTCTGATTATTTATATTTAAATAATTGTCTAACAAGAAACTATTGTTTTTTTAAATTTAGCCTGAGCATTTACTATCTCAACGCAACATCCAAATCCTACAAGGAAGCAAACTTGGAACTTAAAAAGAAGTTACAAAGTGTAAGAATAGAGAATAATTGATTTTTTTGCATTTTACTAAATATTACAGTGACTGTTTGGATCACTGAAAGATGTCTTCTCTTTCCCTATAATTAGCAAGCAGAAGAAAATAAAAGAAGAAATAAACAAAAGGCACAAAAATCAAATGAACAAGAGGAAAACCCATTTGAGACAGAACCACCACCAGCAAAGCCTAAAGGAGACAAGCAAGATGAATCCACTCCAAACAAAGGTAAGAATTGGTTTGAATGTCTCATGATGAGAAATTCATGTATGTGTGATCCTAGTCTTCCTCACTGCCTTGGCTTGTTCCACTGCTATAATGTCCTGAAACATCTTCACAATACTGAATCACAACTACTGAGTTCACATTTCTTTCTTCTGCTTGTTTGAGAAATATTGCAACATTATTCCACAGCTGGCAGCACCAAAGCAAAAAAGCTGAACTATAATGAACTGAAAGTCACAGTCCTGCTGAAAAAATGCAATTAAAACCTGATCTGAGTGTTAATAATCCCTCTTATCTATCACTCAGCAGTCAAAGTCTAAATCTTTTACCCTTCTGTTGCTTTTTATTGACCCAGAACTAAGCAGGAAAGGATTTGTCACCTGTGCTGGGTTCACCTAGGGAAGGCGTAGTGGGAACACAGTAAGCAACTCTTATCAGAAAGCCCGGCTGGGGGAGGTGGATGTCAGTCTGTCCTAAGGGATTTTGCTGGCTATTTACTTTCCCTCATCATGCACGCATGCCCTACAGCCACTAAAAGCCCAGGAGGGAAACCCAGGTGACAGATGATTGTCTTTGCTAGAGCCATGAAATTGCTGCCTTCATCATCATTGATAGATGATATCTAAGTGCAACTTGAGAAATTTCCCATCTGCCCTTATGGGAGCCTTGCAGGAAAAAATGGATGGAAAATACAGCACAAAGGTCATGAAGATGCATTACCCCAGGTCTGAGCAGGGGAGGCCCAGACTTTCTACTCTGAACTCTAGGATAGTCAGGCAACTGCTGGATTTCCCTGTCAGGGAACTTTGGAATTTCATGATCATTTGTTAATTCTGTCCTCCAAACACATTTCAGACAACAAGAAAGGACAGGATGGCAATGGATCAAAGAAAGACCAGCCACAAGAAGCCAGCTCCTCTCAGACGCTCCAGCATCCTGGCCCTGTCCTGAATGGCCACTATCCTCCACAGAGCCGAGGAGGAAACTTTCCTCCACCATCCATAGCTGTCACAAGGCCACCAGGGCCCAGGAGGCCTGGGATGCCAGGATATCCACCTGGAAATCCATGCCTCCCAGGGATGCATCCAGGAATGCCCAGGGGCCCTCCCATGTACAGATAAGTGACACTGAAGGACGTTGTCCTAAACCCAAACACACTCCTGTAAGAGCAGAACCTCCCAATGTTTGCTGTAAATCTTCACTTGCATGGAAGTAACCCATGTTACTTTTGACTGACATGTTACCCATGTCAGTTTTCTGCAGCGTGGGAGCTTCAGAAAGAAACATGGCATACGTCTTCTCGTGTTTGTAGGCTTTGTGAAAATGTGTTGTCTGTATCAATAAATTGCTAAAATTGCATATTTTTATTGGGGATACTTATTAGAAGAGTGGAAAACAATTTGTACTCAGTTGACTTTCCTTAAAAGCTTGAAATTTTGTCCCTGATACCTTTTCCTTAGAATAATATTTCACTGAAAACACAGCTGTGTATAAAGTTTATGAGAATCAGTAAAACTCTGCATATGTCTTGTCCTCTGCAGGTCAGATGTGCTTAGCCAAAGATTTCAGATTGTACATGAGACAGCTAGGACCAAAATTAGGGAAAGCTGCACCATTCCATCTAAAGTCTCTGTAAAAGTGTTAAAAAGTAAAAAGAGAAGCAGTAGTTTACCTGTAACAATGAAGAAAATTTAACTCCTATTGCACTACCACTTTCAGCTAGTAATAGTTTTATCACATTCTTAAAGGCTAGAAAGAAATTTAAAACATCAGAATGATAAAGAAATATCTCCTGTGCAGGAAAACATTATTTGGGGAATAGAGGTAAGACAATTATTGATTAATTTCTCCTGAATGCCCTAGCGGTATAGAGACACTTAACATTGGGTAAGAATATGTACTGCACAATCTTCTCTGTGAGTTTAAGACTGGATACTTGTATTAATCTCTGTGTAGTCCAAGGTGTAACAGTTTGTTTTTTTGACAGGTCTTGTGGAAACACAGGATAGATATAAACGCAGGGGCAAGTTAATGTTACCTAATCTAATAAAACAGGTTGTTTTTTTTGTTCTGATCTTATTTCCTTTTTCATAATATTGGTCTTAATAATTATTTTAAGGCTCACAAGCTTAATATCAACAAAATTACACAACTTACTCTCTTCCAAAAAAATAAATGTAATTCCATTGAGGACCTTCTGTATAACAGAGATTAATTTTGTATACTAGAAAATCATAACCATATCCTAGTAAAAAACTTATCTGTGACATCACAAAACAACCTAATTAAATTTTGGATCTTATTAAAAAGCTCACAAACCCCCCCAGCATAGTCTATGTATCCCCATAAACCACAGTGCTCCAGATACAACTTTCAGCTCAAGCAGTCTTTAAATCAATTGCTAGAGCTGGAAGGATTAACCAAAGGAAAATTCATTTTATACTTGACTTGACTGTTGTATTGTTTCCAGGAGCATCCACGAGACTTATCTCCAAATGGGGTGCTGTGAGTCTTATATTTTAAGTTAGAAAACGTACAGATAAGTGCAGCATAAGTTGTTTCATCTTTCTCCCTCATCTATGAACTTCAGACTCATAGAAAAAGTATGGCAATTACAACTGTTTATTAATTAGTAAATTTTCAACAGGATTAATTTTTAAGCTGCATGTGTCTCTAGCTCAGAAAAAAAAGATTGTCAGTTGTCTTACTGAAGCTAAGCATGGGACCCAGTATGGTAATGTTTTCATACTTTCAACAAAAAAAGTTTTCCTGAATGCTGGGCTTGTAGGAAAATATTGGTTTACACAGAGATTTTAGTTCATATTTTGTTAGCATTTCATAATAAGAAAATTCTGGATATTCCTCAGAAAATAGACGATTTTTTATAGGAAAGGTGAAGAAACTGAGTTTAAAAATATTTTATATCTTGGTGATTTTTTCAAGAAGTGTTGGAGTAAGTTGGAGTTGTAAAGTACTTTTGATGCAGTTTAGTTCCCTAAAATGTAGAGCAATGTTTATATCACATATACAGACCTTAATAAGGAGTCCTTGTTCTGTCAGGAGTGAAAATTGTCTGTTAATGTTAAAGGATTTCTCATTGTTAATGTGTTCAGTGGGATCTATTCAGTGGGATTGCTTTACATTGTGAACGGAAGAGAGACACAGCAAAGAATCCACCAGCTGAAATCGTCCTGGGGAGCTTTCTGTTAGGTCTGTACACTGTTCTGATTCTCAGCAATCAGTGTGTTCTCATAAAATACAGGTATATGCAGAGATAAGCATGTAATAGCCAATATGAATAACAGTAGCAAATCTAGATGTCGTTCATCAGGATGATGTGAATGAAAATGAGATATTTATTTTTATTCTTTGGTACTTACAAGTAGAGGTATTTCATCTCTCTGTTTTGTGACTCTTTGATTTCAGTACAGCATGGAAATATTGCTAATGCTAGGATGCAAAAACACTACCGGTGTCATATTTGGATGTAAACATCCTCTGTGAAGTATTTGCTTGTACTTACATTATTAGAAGGTTTTAGATTAGTGTAAAAAGCTGAAATATATTTGGAATTAATAATTCAAGGAAGAAATAAATATAATCTCCATAGGTGTTTGGGGAACAGCTGAATGTAATGATCTGCACTAAAAAGGTTGGACTATTTTATTCTGTTTAGTATGAAAATTTAAAGAAGGTAGTATATGACATCAGAATATTTTGTTTTCTTTTGAGATATAATATCTCATTTGCAGTGCATACTCATAGAAAGTTATGAATCACATCTGTTGGAGACTTAGAAAAATAATAAAAATAGCATTACACACTTTGAGGCTTGTTTTGGTCATTGAATTTTTTGTGCATTTTTACATAATAGTCTCTGCTCTTAATGTTACAGGTATGTAAATTTTCAAAAATATTGGTGATTTAGTTTGGAAATTGCAAAACGAAAGAGAATTTCCAATAACTGTGGTTGATTTTCCACTTTGATCTATTCTTATATGTGTACATTGGTATTATACACAACTAATGATATGTACAGTAAATAATGTTCATCACTTACCATTTGACTCCTTTCTCTGTGCCCTTGCCAACTCTTCACAGTTGTGGAGAGTTTTTAATATTTCACATTCTTAATCCATTGTGAAAAACTTAATAAAAAAAATAGATCAAGAACATTTTTTTCATCTCTTTCTTGGAAATAGATAAGAAAAAAATCCATTATGTAATTTGATGCCAATAATAGCTATAACCAGTTGTCTCAAAATATTGCATCTGTTATAACAGTTGTATTGGAAATATTTAATTTCCATAATTCTTGGAGCCAATAGTTTCCAATCAATAGCAATTTTAGCCATCAAAACTCCATTTTAAAATATTGAACTTTCTGACTACAAAACATTACACAGTTATCTCAAGTGACCTATCTGCAAGCTAAAATTTATTTTATTAAATGAGCTATCCAAAAGAGAGAGAAGTGGCTAGCAGAAGACTGGGACAATTAGGTTGCATCACTGATAAGGAATGAGTCTTGGGTTTTTACACATAAATAAATAAAAATAATTTTTTAAGACCTGGAAAAATTAGTAGAAAAAAAGATAAAAAGGTGATATGCAATAATAATTACAGGAAACAAAATCTTCTAAAATAATTTGATAAGTTCCCAAAATATGAAGGCCAGTTTTTGAGCGAAATACCAATAACCTCTGGAAAGATGATATCAATCTAAACCATAACTTATATAAAGAAACTATCTGATCCTGGTGTGAAAATAGGTAGCAAAATTTCATTGTAATTAACATGGGATTAAATAGAGGCAAGTAAATGTGATATTCCAAAACCTTTTTTTATTATATCACCTAAGAAGTGCTCTGTAGATAGAGCCATGGGTTCAGATATTTGGGACTAAAGATAGTTTTAGAAAGTCTGCAAGGCACACTCCCTTGTATAAAGGATTTAAAACACTGAGGGTATTTTTCCCAAAAGCTGGTAAGCCTGGTAAGCTGGTTGTTGTGATCTGACCAATGAGAGATGCCTTTCTCAATTAAAGCGCAAATGAGACCATATGTTGAAATATCACAGGATCTCAGAATCACAGAATAAGCTGAGAATATGGACTTTATTGAGCACTAAATGCAAGGTACAGACATAAAAATTTATAGAAGAGAGGTGGTCGGGGTGGAAATGGGGGGAGAGAGAGAAAGACAGAGAGATCAAGCTGAAGATAGTCACCACCCATAGTTCCAGGGGCATCCCACCAGCTCTTCTTCACCCTGGGCATCTCAGTGGTGGGGATCTAAGAACTGTTCTTCAGGGGAACCTTTATACATTCCAGGTTTTGGGTACCTGTGGGGTAGTAGCAGATGCTGCTCTTGTAACTTGGTGTGGTATGTGTATGAGCAGTTGCTTTCTTTCCCACAATTTGCCGCACTGGGAATTTTTGTCCAGATATGTTAGCCATAATGTGATAATTAGATCTCACCTCCCCAGGCCTGGAATTAGTATCTTCCTGTCATAATTTTTTATCTCAAGTTCCTGCTGTGGTGGTCTATCTTATGGCACACTCCTTCTGTGGATTTGACAGTGTTTTGAGACATGCAAAACATGTTTTTAAAGTCCTTAATGCACTGAAAGACTCTAAAATCTCTTATACCCTTTTAAAGGCATGTTCTTTTTGCCAGTGCATTGCACCATTCTGGCACCTTCTGATGTCTCTGATGACCACACACAATGATGCTGAAGCTGTGATAAATCAGCAACTAGAATAAAAGTAGAGAAATGTTTGTTTCTTGTGTTTTTTTAACAAGCAGTTTCTTACTGTCAATATATCAGCCTCAATCCTGCCACATAAAGCAGACTGACAGTTCTGTCAGTGCCACTGCTGCTCTTGTGTGCTTCAAGCAGATGGGCATTCTCTGTAAACTGTGCTCTCTAACACTATCTGCCAAAATCTGGCACTTGGTGTTTCCTATCCTCAAATGAACTTTGCTTCACAGTGGAAAGCCAATATCCTGTTGTTTCCAGAAACAGAGGGAAGTGGCACCACATGCATTGGAAGTGAGATCCACTGGGGCACGATGACAATTTACTATAAATAACAGCTTCCAGAGAATTTTAGTGCCTGTATAATATGATGCTGCTCTCATCACCAGACAAGACCAGGAATATCTATCTATCTATCTATCTATCTATCTATCTATCTATCTATCTATCTATCTATCTATCTATCTATCTATCTATCTATCTATCTATCTATCTATCATCTATAATCTATCTGTCTGTCTGTCTATCTATCATCTATCTATCTATCTATCTATCTATCTATCTATCTATCTATCTATCTATCTATCTATCTATCTATCTATCTATCTATCTATCTACCTATCTATCTAATCTATCTATCTATCTATCTATCTATCAACAGCTGATGTCCTAGTTCCCAAGGCATGTTCTGTGTAAAAATCTGCTCTCCTCTTCTTCGTCAGTATTGCCTCCTAAAACAAAAAAATGAAAAAACTGTGATTATGGCACATTGTCCAGGCAATTGTCCTGTTGCCTGGAATCACAAGATAAACTTTCCAAACAGTGTTAAAAGAGTAATATAATGAACAGTTCTTTAATGAAAGCTTTCAGGTGCACAAATGCAGCTGTTTGTGCATGCATGGTATTGGATTTCCTTGAGCTTTTAATGAGTTTAATTAATTAGTATATCTAGCAGGTACATCCAATAGAAGACAGATTGTCCTGGTAACCCACCCTTGGACCTGCCCTATTGGAGAGACTCCAAGGGGTTCCACACCCCATATTTTGTCATGTCTTCTAAGTGCTGCTGCAAGACTGGTCTTCCTTATTAGAAATTCTTTTCTTTAAAATAAGAGTAAACAGAATTTCAGGAAGGTGGCATAAATGTGTGAGAAAGAATAACCTACTATTCTAAGGTGGAAGAAAGAGCTAAGACCTATACAGCTATATATAAAAAGTGTCTTCAAAACTATAGATACATAAAAAATAGATAAAAAGCAAAAAATCTTTAGACATCTTCCCATCTATCCCAGCCATTCCCTCCACATCAGCATGCTGAAGACACTGGGAATCCTGGTCAACAGCCTGTGTACCCTAATCTTCTAAATAATGCCTGACATCAAGGAGGACTTAAATCTCTGGGCCTTCTCCTGCAGATTCCTTCAGCAGAGATACAAACCTGTCACTGTCAGTATAGAGCTGCCTCTAGCCTTGGCTTGGCCTCTGGTTTGTTTTCCCTTTGAATCAGGCTTTTAGTAACATTTCCATGGAAGCAAGATCATTGAAGAGCAGACACTGATAAGAGGGAAGTGACTTTCTTTCCCTTTTCTGTGCAGCATTGTGGTGGTGGCTGTAGTTTCATTTCCCTGGCAACAAGCTGGTCCAGATATGTCTCATGTCCCAGTCTGACATTGCAGAAGCAGGATCTGTTTTTTTCCTGAGCTGCCACCCTCTCTACTTGTATGAGAGGCTTGTCGTCCTTTTCCAGACCTGCTGCTGCTGCTCCTTTATGCCCCATATCTGGGACAGAAAAGGCACAGCATATCTGCCTGTCTTCTCAGTTAATGAAACATATCCATGCTCTTTCTGTGAAACCGGCAATCCTGTGTGTTAGGAATGCATATTACACTAGAGACTCTGTGCTGGGATGGTCATGCCATGGCTGAGGCAGGAGGAGAGGCTCTGTGTTTAACCAGTGCTGTTGAAAGCACAGACCAGCCAGGCAGTCTTTTTCTGGCTATAGGATTTCTTCTTTTACACATGGGCTCCATAATTTACTTCCTGTTCTGATGTACAGATGAGAGAAGTCTCAGCACTCTTCCTTTTGCTCTTAATTAAGTCAGAAGCTAAAATTTTATTTGCTTACTTAACGTATGGGTCTATCTCATTGTCCTAAAATCAGTTACATATGCAATTTTGCAGAATACCACTAGGATGTCAAAAGTTATACATATGGTTATTTAGTGATTGTTAGATGTTAGATGATTAGATGATTAGATATTTAGCCTAAGTGAACCCAGGTTGGCTATGTTTACTTTTAAAGATTATAAGGTATCCTGACAAGATTCTAACATTTTCTAAAAGACACTCATTAACTCTTTGGATCCCACCTTTACCTTGTCTCTTTATTTGAAGGTGCCTCTCACCCCAATTAAATTTGGTTGGCAAATGCATTCTGTATTTTTATATTCCAGAGTGTTTGAACTAGGAAATAGCTTGTCTCAGTAGTTCACCAGTTTTAACTGAAGAAGGACAAATTTGTCACATTTTTCCTGTTAGTGTATGAACTTGACAAAGTTATCCCTCAGTTCTTCCTTGTCTTTCTCTCTCTCCTGAAGTCTTGCTCTTTACCTTTCTTACTTGCTAACTGTGGACATCACTTTTAGTTTAATTTCTACCCTATTCACTCTATCACTTAAAAATAGAGGTAAAAAGATCATAGTATTGTATTTACATTCATTGACTACAGAAGGATGCCTGGTGTTCTCACTTCATTAACAGCTGAATTTAATTTGAATTTAACTTATTATAAAAAACCAAACATATTACCTTCATCTGCCTAGCCACTTCTTTAATTCCAGCATTTAACACTATAAAATTTTCTGACTACATCATGTCCTGAACTACATGTGAACATTTTGAGGCAGCTTAGGCTTTTTATCTGTTTGTGAGGCTCCCACTGCAAAACTGCTCCTAATCTTACTAGGAGCTACTAATAAATGAGCATCTAGATGTGTGTGTACCTGAACATTAGTATCACATTGATATGGGCCATCAGATATGCATCAAGCTATTACCTGTATGCATAATAAGAAATGGTTTCAAAGCTTACAGTGAAGAAAAAACAATTTTTATTTTCCTTCCATTTGCATAATAACAGTAATAATAATAATAATAATAATAACAACAACAACAACAACAACAACAACAACAACAACAACAACAACAACAATAATAATAATAATAATAATAATAATAATAATAATAATAATAATAATAATAATAATAATAAATTACATGTGCCTTGGTCTTCTCTCCAGTAGAGGTCAGAACAACATAATATAGTTCCCACCATCTGTGTGAGTAATTGCCTTAGGAAAGAATAAATCCTTCCTTCTTGATCCCATAAAAGTCAACAGAAAACAGAATTAAGGCTGCTAATAGCTTCAGATCTACTGGGAATTTGTGGAAGTGTGCCAGAAGTCTGCTGATATGATGTTTCAGCTGATGCCAGTGGTACATGTTTGCTGTTCTGTGGCTATCTAAAAGAAATAAAAAAATTGATAGGCCATCTGAAATAGTGCATGGGAAAATTCAGGGCAAAAACCCCTTTCCAGCATTAATGTGTTTTTTAGAGATAATAACTGGTACTGTAACTGCTTGGGAATCTGTTTTTTGATTTTTGCTTTTAAATCAACATTGCTGAATCATATAATCTGACCTATAGATACTTTTCAGACCAAAACAGACCATCATTCTCTCACTACAAATTTGACAACTTGTGATGTTTGTTCAAAAAGCCTGATTTAAACATTATTTATAAATATACAGAAACGGCAAATACCAAACTCATCAAAAGAAATTTTCATTTCAGAATATTTTATTTGGTCAAAAAAATAATGCCCTCAGTTTTAAATGTCTTGTTTAAAATAGCTATGTATTGATTAAGTACTTTGTTTTTTTTGTTTTGTTTTGGTTTTTTTGTTTTATTGATTAAGTATTTTTGTTTTCCTGGATAAATGTATATATATATCTAGTAACTTTCAGATATATAAGTCTTATGGAGGATAATTTGGGAAACATTTTTGCACAGCAAAGATGTTCAGATAAACTGTGAACTGTAGCTCCTTGTACAGAGGTAGCAAACAGCTCTGTGAATAATTCATGTCTTGATGAAGCTGTAATTGGTGAAACACCACAGGAATGAGAGGTTACAAGCAAAGATATGATTAAAGAAAAATCCACAGCCTTTATAAACAGTGATAGAATAGGGAAGAGGGATTGTCCTGCCTCACATGAACTGTCCATGGAGGTAGATACAATATTGTTTTAAGTATCTGTGACATCTCCTTCAGGAGGTATATGAAGGCACATATCTCTTCATTTTCCACATTGTGAGAGAACAAGTTCAAGAATACTTCAGACTTTACATTTCCATTCTCTTAACACAAAACAATTATGAAAATGAAGAAAGGATTCTGTTGTCTACCCAATCTAAGGCAGAACAGTCAGGTGCCATTCACAACAATGGTATATCCAATTCCCACTTTGTTTTTCAATTGACTACAACAAATAAATATATACCAGGAGACAATACTCCTCCAGGCAACTTCTAAACCAGAACAAACCCAAGTAACCTTGGCTCTAGCTGCCACTATGCAAAGTGGAGTTAGTTTGTTTTGTCTTTTGTAAGTCACTAGAAAACTAAAATAGTATGGGAATCTTGCAACAAATCAGGAAAACAAATTTTGGGAAAGTGTGAACATGAAACTCAGCATCATCATAGAATCACAGCATTACAGAATCACATGAATTGTTCTGGCTGGAAGGGATGGCTGTGGGTCACCTGATCGAATCTCCCTGCTCAAGCAGGGTCATCCCAGAGCACATGGCACAGGATTGTGTCCAGATGGTTCTTAAACAGCCTTCCTCCAGTGAGGAAGACTCCACAGCCTCCCTGGGAAATCTATTCCAGAGTATGGTCACCCATGCAATGAAGTAGTTTTTCCTATTCAGGTGGAACTTCCTGTGCATCAGTTTCTGCCTGTTAACCCTTGTCCCATTGCTCAGCACCCCCGACAAGAGCCTGGCTCCATCCTCTTGGCACCCTCCCTTCAGCTACTTACAGACATTGATAAGGCCCCTCTCAGTGCCTCCTCTTGAGGCTGAGCAGCCCCATCTCCCTCAGCTTTTCCTCATAAGAGAGATGCTCCGGTCCCTTCATCCTCTTTGTACAGCTCCCCTGGACCCATTCCAGGAGCTCCATGTCCCTGTTGTGCTGAGGAGCCCAGAGTTGGACACAGCACTGCAGATGAGCCTCACCAGGGCTGAACAGAGGGGCAGGATCACCTCCCTCGAGCTGCTGGCAGTGCTCTTCCTGATGAATCCCAGGACACCACTGGCCCTCTTGGCCACAAGGGCACACTGCTGGCTCATGGACAGCTCATTGTCCACCAGGATCCCCAGGTCCTTCTCCACAGAGCTGCTCTCCAGCAGGTCACTCCAGCCTGTGCTGGTGCATGAAGTAGTTCCTCCCCAGATGCAGGATCCTGCATTTGCCCTCACTGAATATCAGAAGGTTCCTCTCTGCCCATCTCTCCTGCCTGTTGAGGATCCTCTGAAGCACTTGGGTGTCAGCCACTTCTCCCAGCTTGGAGTCATCAGTGAACTTGCTGAGGAGGCATCTGCCCCTTCATTGAAGACATTGATACTGGGCCCAAAAGTGGAGTGTGACTGACACCTACAACCACAGGTCTCCAACTCTCCCCTGTCCCACAGATTATCAGCCTTTGACATCTACCATTCAGCCAGTTCTCCATAATTTTCACCATTTTCACCATCAAGATAATTTTTTTTCACAGCATCTTTGCTAGAAATATTTTACTACTTATGCAGGATTATCTGTCTGTACTCTTTGTGTGGATTTTACCAGGTGGTTGTAGTTTACTGTCACACACGTGTGACACACATTCAAAAGTTTGTGCATGAGCGCTAAAGAAGGAAGATTTCTCACAGAGAGCACAAAAAAGTAGACAGATTTTTTTGTTTAATTATGTGATGTCTTATTTATACAGTAAGAATTTTAGTCTTAAATATTTAACTTACTTCTGGATTCTCTAAACTGATGTGTTCTCTTTTCTGTCCCCACATTCCTTTTACATTTTCCTGGCTGAATACCACTGTTACTAGTCTCATCTTCAAAATTATTTATTCCAGGAACCATTCAACACAAAGATTAGTTTTAAAGATGTGCATTTTCTTTAAGTATAAAAGAGTTAAAGTGCATCTTTCAGATGAAACTGTGTTTTCTGGAAGTTTAAGCAGTAACACCATGCAAGCAGTCCTGAGGGAGTAAAATGCCAGATTCCAATGAATAACTTCTGTACAGAGCATATCAATGTTCATAGGAGATATTTGTCTGAATTGCATGGTTACCTGGAGCCACCAAAATTAATGCTAGTGAAAGCTGGCATTCCTCAAAAATACTCTATTTAAAAATTCTTAGTAAATGGGAGTGAAAACTTTGTATAGACTATAGAGTGTTCAAAAGTGCTCTCTGTTATTGACAAAGCAGTGTTAGTTTGGACAGTTCTGAATAATAGATTTAACAGTGAAAAATATCAGACTCTGCTAGATTTGGTGATGATGGAAAGTTTTGGACCCTAGGAGTCAATCACTTTAATACACAACTGGCTTGTCCCATACAGGTCTTCATATGACATGAAGGAACTCCTAATGAGCTGCGAATCTCTTCTTTCCAGATGCTTTCCTAGTGCATTAGTGCCATAAACCCCCACAAAAATCTGCATCGAACTGACTCACCCCACTCTTCTCACAGGCAGTTGCTTTTTTGCTAGGGAAGTGGGCAAAGAAAGAGGCAATGAAGCCACTGCGAACGAAGCCTACTTAAATATAGGTTTTTCTGACAGTAAAGTATAAACAGGAAAAATAAAAAAAAAAGGATAAATAAATAACATGTGCAACAGACAAATCTCAATAAAATTTATTCATTTGGATAAAAAAATTTAAAGGTGGCCTCCTGGTGTCCATAAAGCCACATACTTAAACAGCCCAATTTCTAGCATTAAAAAACCCAGTGGAAGTTACCTATAAAGTCTATATATTCTCAGAGGCAGGGAAAAGTGAAAGATAAAATGTTGAAGGTTTTAGAAAGGCTGTCTTAGATAATGGTGGCTGGTACATCATATTCAGAAAAGAACACAGTCTAAGTGGTTCTTAAGATAATCACATCTTGTAAGACATGATCTATTTTGTATCAGTGAATGCATGGACATTTTTCTTTTATACATAATTTTGTTGAGATAATGTAATAAGTGCACTTACACAGCGCAGACTGAAGAAACCTATTGTGAGAAAAACACATGTCCTGCTTTGCTGAGTGTAAGGTTTAGACTCCTAAGATAATTTCTTATAGTGCTGGACCTCTCTTTAGAGTTAATGGCACCCTTTTTTTTTTTTAAAGTAGAATAAAATCATTAATATTGGAAAAGACCTCTAAGATCATTGTGTTCAGTTGTCTTCTTCTGTTTGTTTGCTGATGTCTAGAGAGAAACATCGGGAAACAATCAGAATATCAGAAAAAATATAGGACATGAAACAAGCTGTTTATCATACCTCAAGGTATCTTTAGCTCAATAGAGAGGACTCTTCCATAATGGCTAATTTGCATGTAAATAACTCAAAAATTTAATTTCTCAATCATATTAAGGGAAGACTAAGAAAAAAGCTACATGTTTAGGGTTTTTTTTCTTCCATGGAATTTGTTTTTGTGAGCTGTGAGTACTTCCCTCTTCTACCTCCTTACTCTTACTTTGACCATGATTGTTTGTCCACAGGAACTTTTGCCATTAAAAGATTGCCATTAACACAGTGGATAATAAGGGCTGAAGATCCTTTATGCATGAGTCAGATCTCTAACACACACATATTGTTTAACAATACCACACGCTTGTCCATAGTATGGGTTTTAAAGTAGTGCTAACATGTCTGTGTGTATTTATGCTCCAAATAGAAGGTTCACATGACACTTTTGTTTCATCACACTCCCAAAAAGTCTTTCTTGTTCTTGAATTGTGGACAGTGTTGCTTCTCACTTGAGTCACTTATCTTTGTGTCAGACATTTTTCTCTTCAGAGGCCAATACATCTCTAATATTGCTCAAACGTTGTCAGTCTCATTCTTGCTGTCACCACAGTGTACTCCTTAGTCATAAGCATAGGGCACTACATATTATAGGGGGCTATACTCAGAATGAATGTAGAAACCAAAATACTGAGGTCACCAACGTGCAAGAAGGCCACAGGCAAGGCCTTGACAGCTTGTACCATTTGGCAAGGTTTGATGATCAAAGGCATTGTTTTGTTTGCTGCAGCAGAGTTTGTGCTCTATGGGCCATGCTGTATTATCAAAGCCTTTTAGCTGTATATGAAACTGTACTTACAGAGAATGTGAAAAAGTAAGGGATTTTTCTGCACTGATAGTGAAAGGAAGGTGGCCAGGTGCAATACTTTGTTTAATAACTTGAAAGCTTGTCAGAATTTGTCAAATTGCTCTTTATGTCCTTAGCATCTTGGATTGATAACTGTCAAGCTATTATTTAGTCATAATCTTTTGCTCCACATAGAAATATTAGCAATATGACAATATGAACTAAAATATTAAAACAAATCCTCTCATTGCTGTTATCTGTTCTAGCTTTCTTCCTTCTAAAAAATCCTCAGTACTGTTGGAATCAGAGACACAGAGTGTGCCCTTATCTCTGATACCTGGCTCTGACATCCAAGAAAGTACTGAATTTCATATAACATCCTGAAAACAACTGTTAAATAGAAAAACTAGAAGTGTAAGTGTGTAAATTAGAAAGTTTTCTTGTCAGTGGGTGAAAAAGGTAAAGTTTGGAGTTTAAATTACTTTAGAAAACAGAAGACAAGATGGAAGATTTAGAGTGTTGTCTCTTGTCCTTCTTCTTTCTTCATCTTCTTCTTCTAGAGGTTTTTGGGCAATAGTAAGTGATTGGATAGAAAATACCACAGTGCAGCACACAGGTGCTGGGACTTTGGGTCATTAAGAAAAATAATTTACTTGGCATTTGTTAATTGAGTAAATGAGCATATAAAAGACCTTGAAGATCTTTGTTAGCCATTTTGCATCTTTCTATCTTAGTGCATGTAGCTCCTTGTACCTTGTATATATATGTAATATAGATAGGAGAAGAATAAACAACCAAGTCCGAACAAGAGAAAACTGCCTTTCTCTCATTAATCTCAGTCCAAGGGGAGGAAGAACTCAACACAACCATGAATGTCCTATCAAGACACAGTACTAACCATTTTACTTGGGAGAATTGGCCACTTCTATTCGGCTTCCATCAAGGACAAGCTTATGGTGTTCTGGTTAATGTTTCTGCCAAATCTCTCTGCTTTGCCTGCTAGTAATGTTCAAAAGCAGCTATGGTCTCTTGCTCTTCCATGGCCAGTTTAAAAGACTGTGTAGGTATCATCTCTGTTGGTGTTCTTTGAGGACTGTTTCACAAGCTGGATTTCAACAGTCAAAAGACCTGTTTATGGGATCATTATGTCTGCCCTATTTTTCATGCAACATTAAACTGACTGACTTGGTTTTCCAGAATTTTTACTTTAGTTTCCAGAGTTATATTCACCAAGTCACTGTTTTTCTTTCAACATAACAGAAGTTGTAATTCTTCAGTCCTTCAGACCTCTTACTGATTTCACAGGGAAGTATTATTTCCAAATTTCCAGAGACATTTTTTTACTTTTTTTACTTTTATTTGATAGTGGACTTTTAATAATAAGGACTTATCTAAGTCTCAGTTTTAAGAGGGAATATGTAGAAAACACTAATATTGAGAGACTTGTACCATGACTTGAATGAAAAGAGGGAGAGCAGATGGATCAGGCAGTTCAAAAACAGTCTGACAGCAAACATGGTGATAGAGGGGCTGGAGAAGAACACTTCATCTACTAAAGTTCATGTTAGATCTTTCAAAATTATAATGAGATCTTACAGTGAGATCTTTCAGAATCTCAGGGTGATCCTTTGCTTTCATTCCTCATCAGACTCCTTTTACTTCTGTCACTGCTCCCTTCCTTTTTCCTTTTTTTTCTTGTACATGTCTTTTCTGCATTTATCTTTCATGTCCCAGATGGCCTACTCTTCTCCCCAAAAAACCTTTTGGCTGCCAAGTTCACATCTTTCAAATTCCTCCCTAAAACCTATTTCATCAGGGAATTTTCACTTTTTATCCAAGCCAGATGCCTTTCTTGCTCTGAATATTTTTCCATATCTTCCCTTGTCTGTCTTAAGGCCTACATATCTGGTAGTCAAGGATTATCAGTAATTTTCTTACTTGAAACAGAATGAGAATTCCTTACAAATTCACTGTTTTGACTGAAATAGCCTATAGGTCCTTCTATCCCTCTGTTGCCATTCAAAAGCTTCCCCTCTCTTAAAGGAAAAGAGTGTCTCAGAGGCAGAGAAGGGGGCAGGCATCACCTCACTGATGGCAAGAAAATTTGCCTAAGGAGTCCATGTTTCTAGAGCTTGCTTTTCTGTGTGGTACAAAATTGCTTGAAATAGAGAACTTTCCAATAAGACTGCAAAATCAGGCTCTTGATCATACTTCCATGAATATTAAAGGTGCGCTTTTAATAGTGTTAAGGGGATAGAAACAGAGTTCACTAGGAAAATAAATAGTCCCACTTAAATCTGCTGGAATGTTGCTCTACATTATTTACCTAGATAGCCATTGCCTTCAAGAACGGTAGGAAAAAGTATCATGGTTTCAAAAATAAAATTAAAATTTAATTACTGCTGCTGTCAACTAGCAGTCAGTTTTCAGGGCCTTGAAAAGACATGCAACAAGCTCATTTCTCTCATTAAATTTCATCCTCTGTGAAATACTGACTACAACTTCACTGACATTATAAGCAATATTTACATAGAGATCAGCTAGTCCTCTTCTTGTGTTTCATTTCAGTAAATTTCAATGGTGCTGCCATGGAACATCATGGGAGTAACATGATAATGATTCAGCCCCAAAAAGAAAGGGCCTCCTTAATCGCCTGTGTAATATTTGCAGGGTTTAAGTCCTCATTTATTCCTATTCAGATCACAGTCATCATATCCATGAATAGATATAATTCAAAGACATAGCAAAGATATTTCACCATCAGATGGAGACTCTAATGCTATGAACATAGTTACAAACACACCTAATTTTGAAAGGACATTTCTTTTATTAACAGACAGACATGTCTTTTATTAACACTACAAACGGTGTGTGCATTTTTGAGAGAAATCCACCCCGACCTCTGAGTCAGTAAACCAGCAGCTGAGGAACAAATGGGGCCATATTCTTTCTTTTTTCTGGCCTGGGCATCTTCATACACTGTGAACTAATGTTAATGGACTATAATACTGTGCTCATGTAAGTCAAACTGGACTATGGAATTGAGAATTGAGCCCTTGTTTGCCTCCTTTAAACACATTTCAACTGTTTAAAGGACTGACACACATATTGAATCCCTTAAGCTTACTAGAGGCCAAAGAGTGTGTCTGTTTACTTTGGCGTTCCTTGGGAACAGCCTCAGTGCATCGTCAGATCAATCCAAATCTGTACTTGATTCTGATGAAAATTTTGGGTGTTAAACCTTGGCTGAATGAGTCTTTGCCTCTCTCCCTTTCTCCCTCTCTCTTTCTCCTCCCTTGCCCCCACCATGCATAATATACACATGAAAACACTTCTCTGACTCAAGGCATTTGAAATATGTTTTCAAGTCACTACTAGATGTCACATTTTGATCACATTGAAAAAATAAAATTGACAGAACAAGACCATTGCCAGCTTTCTTTTACCCATCAAGACTGTCAAATGGGAACTAAAATACATATTTACAATATTTTTGGGAACATCATTAAAATATTTTAGACATTCTAAGGAGAAAAATATACATGTATACAAGGGTCCAGTTGGTTCTTCTCCGGTACCTGTACTATGCTGTGTTTTCCCTTTCCTTGCATTATATTCCAAAGTCATTCTTTGCTTGGGCTTGCAGTCACAGGCACGATGGGTAGGATTGGATTTGCAGTGCTGTGCTGCCAAAGCACACTCTGAGGAGAAGGGAAGCAGCTGCCTACATAGCACCCATTCAGAGGAGAGCTGCTTCAGACTAGCCTTAGTCTGCTTCTAAGACCTGGATGGTGCCAGCTGTTGGACCATACCAGAAACCACGTGTGAGCCTGCTGGCTTAATGCCACCAAAAAGGAACCCTGTTTTGCTCCCTTGTATCCTTCTTCCAGGTAAAGAATGGAAGTTGGGAAGATCAGGAATATAATTTTAGAATTGCCCTCCTGATCCAAGATAAAATGCAAATGTAGGCTTAATGCAATTTGACTTATATATCCTCCTTTGAGATTTCTACTCTTGAATGCAAAAGCAGAATTTAGATGGTAGAGATTTTGTAGGTTGTAGAGACCCACACCAACTCTAAAAATAGCTTTCAATTTATTTTAAAACATGAAAACCTTCACTGTATCTGTGTTTTCACTAATACTATGTCCCAGTTTTAAAGTCTTTCAGCTAATTTTGTCATTCTTTTCTTATCTGCAGCTTATTTTTAGGTTTTTTTGTTGTTTTGACTTTATATGGCATATATTTTTATTTCTCTGCTTTCTTCTGTCTACTATTGTCTGCAGAAAAATCTCTGCTAATTATTTCACAGTACACTTCCTTCTTTTCCTTTATTAGTGTTGTGCTTGATTCTTAAATGGGACCAGAATTCAATTTGTTTGAAAACTATGTCTAATGAAGTTGCTTTAGAGGCATGAATATTGGATTTGGAATGGATACCTTTCAAAAATAGATAATGTAGAGGCTGTGGAGAGAAATACCCATGCCTCCAATTTTATGTCCAAGTTCTTCATGGAAAAAGACATTCTAAGAAGAGTCATAGGGTGAAAAGTCTCATCTGTATTTTATCTTATTAAAAAGAAAAAAAAAATTAAAAATGACCACTGTATCCAAATGAACAAAACCTTCTTCTTTACTGAGAAAATTCTCCATGCATGCTGCTTAAAAATTTGTGTTGTGCCATGTTCTTACTAATGGCAGAGCTCATACTACGTAAAAGGTTGCTTCTGAAGCTGAGCCTGTCTAACAAGGGTTGACTTGTGGCTCTGGATCCAGTCCTGAGAAGATAGGAGCCTGTCAGTAGCAGGCTGTGTACTGGATGTCTGTGGGCAGTACACATCTGCTTATCTGATTTATCTGGTGGCTGCTGGTGCTGAGAGGCCATCAGAGGCTGAGCTGCCAGACAACTGTGAAATGCCAGAGCTGAGCTTGTGATCTGCTTGGGACACAGGTGTTTAAAGAGGGCCTTTATGAGAATATGCAGCTATAATGAAAAGATGAGGAAAAAGGATGAAAAGAGACAATGGATTAGAGGAGGAAAGAAGAGGGAAGAAAACAGGAAAGTTACATGAAAGAAGGTGAGTACAGGAAAAATGTAGCAGGTATAAATCACAAAGGAGGTTGCCTTCTTCTCCTCCTCTTTCTCTTCACTGTTTCTTGCTCATATGTCTGCTAAGATTTGTTATGCACTTACCACTGCAAAGCCAAGTGCTGGCTCTTTGCAAATTGTCTACTGTTGTATGTGTTCATGTTTTTCCAGTTATAATACTGGCAAAATATATTTAGCCCCCATATAGAAGATGTAGTTTATTTCTGACTACCTGAACACGCCACCGGTACCTCTGTGGTACATATTGCCCAGTGGTAAACTGGTGTAATAGAAAAGGCTAATGAAGGGAGAAGCACTAGGTTTTGTAGGTGACTTTTAATATCTTTTAGCATTATAGAGATTACATTCATGTAGCATGATGAACAATTTTAATAGTCTAAGAAATATATCTAGAGAAACATAGAGACATCTGCTAATTACTCTTAAGTGCTTTTGTTAAGGCCACAAAGAAAATGCAAGGAGAATTTGCCATCTAACACTTAAAAGAGCACATAAATTCAAACTGTACTTGTAGAATATACTGAAAAAGAAGAATTTTCATAACACTACAGAGAACTACAACTGCAAACAAGAGTAGATCTTTCTGGATATGAATTTTAAAACGAAACATGAACCAGACATTAAAGATTTCTTTTCATAATAAATCACGTTAATTTTTTCTATGCTATTCCTTATATTGTTAATGTATGAAGGTATCTCTTATACAGTCAGAAAGCAGAAAATGTAATGAATCACTTGGACAACAAAACACTTAAGAATTCAGATAGCCTTTTCAGATTCATTTGAAGATGTTAATTTCTGCACCTCAAACAGCATTACGAGTTCTTTTGAGGGATTTTGATTGTGACAGTCTTAACTTCTGTGTATTCATGAAGTCCGTATTCTCCCCTAGATAAAAGAAAACAAAGAGCAACATTTATGCTAGTGCTTTTTATATGAGTTTTGTTCTGGATGGGATTTTCAGTGGTAGTGTGCAATTGGCCATATATCTAACATGTACACTGGACATATTTGGAAGGCAGCTGTGTGGCTAGACTGCTGCTGGAAACCTTTTGAAAGGAAAAATGGGAGAGACAGCAGTTTTATTTCTGGGAGTGGTGTTTAAATTAAAGCATTTCTAAATTGTATTTCTGTACAGCAGCTCAAGAACTAGTTACATCATCACAAGTATGTACAGCAAGTTATTTGTAAAGCTCTTCTTCTGATATCAAAACTTTCTCCAGAGTCAAAGAATAGGAACTTCATCTCAAGTAAATGGGGACAAAATTATTCCATGATGAAACCTCAGTGAGAAAGAGTTAAAATCTTTGATGTGTTATGAGCATGTTTCACCTTTATGTTTTTGGTGATGAGATGAAGTTTGTTTGTGTTCCTAAATATTTGACATCTGATATAGTCAAACTATTTAGACATAACTGATTGCTCTACGGAGCAAGGATTTGCTACAGCGTAATGTTACGCAGTTCTCACTGCTGTTTCACTAGATAGACATACAAGCAAGGCAGAAATCTGTGCTCAGGACACTTGTACTGGCTGAAAATGTTTACTGTTTCCCTTCAATTTTGGAGACGAATTTTGTTAATATATGACATTCAGTAGATTAATTCGTAATGGTGTTATCACTCCAAGAATCATTCAGAGAATTTTATTCCGTGGATCTAGGAAGTCAGTGGCTTAACACAACCACATCCTAATTTTTTCAGTGTAGGCTTTTCACAGATATTTCCACTTCTAATAAAAATGGTTGTCACATATTTATAAATTTACTCATGACAGACATCTATCTGCTGATGATTCTTTCCTTGACCTTTAGAGGGAATATTTTTATTCGTCTGATAATTGTGACTTTGAATCTGAAAACTTTGTTAGCATGAAAGATTTATTCCTTCAAAATGTACTGTTATAGAGAGCATTTTTAATAGTCTATTATTTCCAGCAAATAAATCCAATTAATATTTCTGAAAAAGGCTGTCATTCAGAATTGATTATCTCCCAATTATTGGCACCCAACAAAGGCGAAGCTGTCTTTGGTAAAAATGGCCTAAATTATTGAAAGTTTTCAATTTCCAGTTTTCTAAAGCTCTCAACATTGGCTTGACTGTTCCTTTGAAGTCGGTGGGACCTTTGCCATCAGAAGCAGATTGTATCCAGTGATGAGCAAGTATGAAAACACTAGGCTTTATCTCTGAAGAAACTACATAAAAAGAAGCTCTGAAGTGCCTCACTTATATTTTTTAATCACTTCCATGGTTCATTAGAAATGTTATGGATTTGTCTGAATAAGAAAAAGAAGGCTTACATGTACTGATTTTTAGTCATTGCTTTAAAAATATTTTGTTCTTATACATATGACATTTTTAGCAAAGACTGAATACAAGAAAGACAGGATATAATTCAAGTTGAAACTGAATAAAAACTTAGAAGTTTGAAAAAAATTTGTTTTGTTTATAATATTTGTATGTTACTCGGCTTCTATTCTGGGGAAAAAACCAAAGGTCCAAATCTACAGAGGATTATTTTCACCATAACTTTTGACCTGGCTGGCATACACTGTAAAACATTAGTTTCACAAATTTTTCATTGAAAAATCTTAGATCAAGGATGTTGGATGTTTTCAAAACCTAACATTTAAAGGGGGTTTCATAAATTACCCACAGATTTATCTTCATGAAAATGACAGTTTCTCTACATAAACATAAACACAATGGTCAGTTTTGTTTACCAGCATACTTCAGCCACCGTAGGCTGCCAACTGGTCATATTGAAAAAGTGTGCATCTAAGAAATTTTCTTATTTACTTTGTAGAGGAATTGCTGGTTGATGTTGCCTCTGACAACACGATGCCTCTAAGCTCCCTAGAGACTAATTTGACAAAATCTCAAATTGGACATCCTAGTTATGCATATTTTAAGTTGGGGTTTGGAATTTCCTTTTGAATTTCCTGTGAATCTACAGTTTTAAAAATATTTACTTACATTTCTCGTCCATTTCCTGACATCTTAAAACCTCCAAAGGGACACTGAGCAGACAATGCACTATAGCAATTAACCCTGGAAAAATAGGAATATTACTTTTGACAGTGTGAAACAATTTTTTTCACTTCTGAAAAATCAGTGTTTTTCTATCACCTCTAAAAAGCCTATAGTGGTAATCACAAACAGTATCTAAGCATATATTTGCAAAAAAATATATGTAGTTTGGAGATCAGATAGATGAAGCATCAAAACCAGCTACAGATATTATCAGAGTACTAAAACTCAGCAGGGGTCTTCAAGCAGAGAGACAGTCATATCTTTCTCTGATCATTGCAATAAAATTCCTAATTTGAACATAAGCTCTCTCACAAAAGATTATCCACAGATAAATGTTCTGCAGAAGAGTTTATCATTCTAGTAGATAAACTCAGGGTAGTTTCACTATATATTTAGGAAGTTTTGTTTGGTTCTACTCAGTTAAACCTTATCCTGTATTGTGGTTGAGAACAAAGACACAATAATGAATAAGAAAGGAATTTCACAGGCATATTTTTAGGCATGAAGAATTTTGGCAGAATGCAGATCCTACTTCCTAGCTGAGAAGCTCTTTTTGTCTTACAACCTTGTCAAACCAAATATTTTCTATTTTCATATCTTATATTCTATGCTCCTGCTAGTCTACTGGTTTCAACAAAAGAGATTCTGTTCATAGTTAAGGATTCTGAGACCACCAATCATGTAAGAGCAAATCCCAAGTATTCCACTTCTATTCCAAATTTTCTTCCATATAAAGAATACCAACTCTGAAGTCAACACTGTTAACATATTTTTTTGAAAGAATATGTTCTTAGATCACAGGACCTGGGCAGGAATTTGTCCTGGTTTCTAGTGCTTTCGGATAAAATGTAAATTGGACACAGGTTTTGCACTCAAATAAAATTGGTTGTTCTCCTTCTGGTGCATTGAAATAACTGTAGGGAAATGCAGAACTTCCTCAGTGATTATCATTGGACCCTACTATGCCTCCAAGTTTTCACTCTTTAATTTCTTAGCTTTTTCTTTTCTAACTCCATATAGGTTGCCTCTTCTTTTCCACTGCTGGAAATAGTTGCCCTTTTAGTAGTTCTCATAGCTTGTATATCCTTTATTTGTTCAATCACATTTTATCAATCTTGTTGGATGGATGTTCTGCCAAGGCAAATGGCCACTGAAATTCAAATAACTAATTTCTTTGCACAATACCAAAACTGATCTCATAAATTATCTATTGGGTTATCCCCAGATCTTGAAGTAAAGGGCACTCTCACAACATTTTATTTTGTTTCCTTTTCTTCTAGTAAGTAAATTTCCTTTTTTGACTAAGTTTGTGGGAAAATTGTATGAAGACCAACAAGAAGTAATTTATATTTAATAACACATTAAATAGGGAAACTTGCGGGAAGGATAAACGGAAATGACAATGATCTACCTCTATAAAGATGACAAGGAATAAATACAAAAACAAAAGACCATGCAAAATACTGTGAATATGTCTTACAATTAGTGCCGTGGACACCTGCACATTTGAAGTAATAATTTATAAAAACATTACTTACCATACTGTTCCAGCCTGAAGGGCAGCTGCAAATGTCAGTGCTTTATCAATGTCTTTGGTAAAAACTGCTGCTGCTAAGCCATAGGTGGTATTATTTGCCCTCTTGATAACTTCATCTATGGTTTTAAACTTCATGATTTGTTGAACAGGTCCAAATATCTGTATCAAACACATGTAAACATATGAAGTGAACTGGAATAACTTACTATTTGAAGTAATTTATGAATTGTTAAACAGCCTTATTCCCAGATTCATTCAGTTAAGAGGGAATAAAGTTCTAAAAAATAGTCTAAACTTGCATAAAGATGTTTTCATTATGAAGTCAAGAGTACCTACAGTAAATAGTTCAAAAAACAATAAATGAGCAATGAAAACAAATAAACAATGATTAAATGGCACCCATCATAAAGGTAGTTAACACGGTGTCACAGTGCGCTAGCTATCTATACTGGTTACCAAGAAACTCATTTTTTATGGACAAGATCCATTTTTAAAGTTGAGAAAAAATTCAATTTTTCCTTCACCTAAATTTGCTATTAGACTTTTATCCCTGCAGTTAGCTGCACAACTGAGAATGTACTTCTAATGAAACAACTAATTCTGCTTTCCATAGGGGTGTCAGGTAAGAGAATAGTCCCTCAGGTTTGGCTTTCCTGCTACCACTGTCCAAAGTTGGCACCCAGAGGTGCCCATGCCTATCACAGAACACAAGGCTGGAGGGGCATTACAACATCTAACTTGTTCTATTTCCATGGACTGCAAGCTTTCTATTTGACTGAGGTTTTTGTGCTGGTTTCTAGATAGAGTTGTAAGGATTGATTCTCAAAGATCAGAAAAACATTGAACATTCCCCCAGTGTTCAAGTTGTGAGCTTCAAAACAGAAATTCTTTAGACTGTCTTGGCTATCTGGAGCTTCTTTGTTCATTGAACTTAAAATAATGTGAGGAGCAGTCCTTGTACTGCTGACAAAGGGGTAACTAATAGAACTGACTGCAAAAAAATCAGAACTGTGTGCTGTCTCCTACTTGACTCAGTATGGTGGAAACAATCCAGATTCTGTCTCATACAGCTCTGTCATGTTTTACAACCCCCTCCCTGTCACAATTAATTCTAAATGTGCTGTGGCCATTTTTACTCAGGTTGTTGACTCTTGGTGGATGTAGTAAGTACGTTTAGCATACTGCAGCAGTTTTCTAGTATGTAATATAATGGGCATTAATTGCAGCCCATTTGCAGTGGTTATTAATTAAGATAAATGTAAAAAAAGACACAGTGAAGAGGTCATGACTTGACTTTGAGCCTTTATGTAGAGAGCTAGCTGAGATGGCAGCTCAACACTCCCAAACATCTCTGGTTCCTTCCAGACAATCACTGATGGCCTAGCATTGTTATCTTAGTTGAGACAGTAGCAGACTCTTTAATAATGTGTAGACACATCTGCAAACTGATCTAAGCTAAATAACCCCACAGGAGTGAAACAATAAGTCACCAACAAAATGCCTCTGGAAGCACAATCCAACTAGTTTCTCATATTGCAAAGTAGCTGCCTGGTGCATACAAGCATCAAGGGGGTCCTTAGGCAGCGTAAAATGTTCACAAGTTGTGCCTCCAAGGCTTGCATCTATGTTGCAGGTCACTGTGACTTTGATATGTGAGATATGGACAGTATGGAGCAATGCAACAATCCAAACCTCAGCATTTATCTACTGCAGGAGCCTTTATTGACAGGGCAGCCTCATACTCCTCTCCCTCCTTGGGCAATCTGATGAAACAGGCACCAGGAAAACAACACAGGCACTTTAAACACCACCAGGATGGAACAACATCTTTAATGAGAAAATTTTCATATAGTCACTTGACCTTCTAAATGGATATTTTGTACAGACATTTAAACAGATGACTTCCACTGAGAGAAGAGACTACTGAAAATTTATTTACCTCTTCTTTGGCGATGCGCATATCATCCGTAACATTAGAAAAAACTGTTGGCTGGATGAAGTAGCCCTTGTCTCCCCATGGACCTCCTCCACATTCCAGTTTGGCTCCTTCTTTTTTCCCACTCTCAATTAGCTCCAGGATTTTTTCATACTGCTCCTTATCAATCTAAATGAAAAGATATTTCAGGAATGAAAACTACACACACTGATAACAGTTTGTCTTCTAGTTTATACTCCTAAACCTGTGTCCCTGTGAGCTGGAGAAAAATATGGCTTTTTCTCTGTGGCAATAGACCTCAGTGAATAGACCTGATACAGGCTACCATTTTCTGTTTCTAGGAAAAATTACTCAAAATGTAACAAGATATCTGAAGACAAAGAGAGATATTTAACATAATTATGGTTAAAACATACAGCTACACCCCATGATTACAATTTTCCATTAAATGGGGTCATACCAGTTCTGAAAGGAGTAACTTTTCTAATCCATAAAATAGTTAACCTTCAGCTAAATGCTGCTAAAGAAAAAAATAAGTTAAGAAAAGCAAATTATGAGACTGGAAGAGAAAAATGCTCATTCAAATATTTTCATTATTGTTTTTTTCACATGTTTAAATTCCTTGATTTTTTAGTAGGAGTGTGTTTACATGTCTCATTTAAATTGTTAGCATGAAATTCAAACTCAGTAAAGCCACAATAATATGAGAGAGGATTTCTGTTAATTTTATATTAGCTGTACACCAGGCAAATGGAGATTACTTCTTTGAGTCTTCCTACCCTTTGACTTTTAAATTTCTTCAGCTGAATTTATTATCTTGCATCAGAGAATATTCCAGGATTTGAAATAATATTTTTTGATTTCCCAAATTTTGTGCAGCTTGGAGTGCATTTTTTCCAGTTTACTAGGTGTCTTTTATTACTCAAAATGATTGTCAAAACCAATAAAGAATATTTTACTCTATAAAATGCATGTGAGTGGTTTTGTCTCCTACTTTTTCTTTGGCTCTACTCAGCTTTTTATTCCATGCTTTTATTCCATATTCTACAATATAAACTGATGTGAGAATAAGACTATATGAGAACTATTGTAACTGTGCTCTGATCTACTGAGTTCACAGCACTGTGAAAGCAATGCGTTTTAGTGGTGCATTTTGATGTTCATTTGATGGGAAAGCTGTTGGTATAATCTTTGAGGAAAAAAATCCCTTGCATTTTAATTGTGTACTATTCTAAAACTGACAGCAGCATAATGGAAGTCTAGTACCTTGAAAAAGAGGAAAAGATATCGTAACTCCTATTTCTTCAAGCCAGTCATGTAAGAGTGGCACTATGAATGAAAAGCTAGCAAGCTCTAGCATGACATGAGTGGTTGTACTTGCACTTTTATAGATCTTGCATTGGAGCTTTCTCAAAGCATTTCATTTTTTTATAATTGTTCCCCCTCAATAATAAAAAGAACTAGAAAAGAGAAAGAGACCTTAGGCCGATGATATTGCCACAAGCAACAATCACTCTGATTTCTTCCTTGTACTGCAGACTAACCTCTACAAAACTGTACTTAGACTTGAAGCTATTGCAACAGCAAGAAAGACATTAAATTGTGATGTCATGACAGAATTATGCTGGAAACATGTAATATTACTCACTTGAGGACCTTGCTGTACACCAGGCTTCAAAGGATCCCCAAGAGTATACTTCTTTGCTCTTTCAATGCTTCGTCGAACAAACTCATCATAAATAGGCTCTTCCACAAAAATCCTAGATCCTGCTATGCAACATTGTCCCTGGTGGTAGAACAGACCAATATGGGCAAATTCCACTGCAGCATCCACTGCAAAGAAATGCAGAGTTTGTCAGATCATAAACCTGATTTGTCACTTCATAAATTCTTTACTATCCTTTGTCACCCATCTAATTTCCCTTTCTAGCATTTCTTATTTTTATGGCTCTCTGAAACACAGATATACAACCATTAGCTTATGTCCAAACCACCCTTCTCAATAGCATCATGGTACACCTAGCTGAACACACCTTCAGACATTCTATGGGAAATTTGAAATTATTTGCCCTGTCAGGAGTGCCAAGAAGAGTATTCAGACAAAAAAGCTAATAAACCTGTTTAAGATCTTTCTATCTGCTTTTAAAACTACATTCATGTTTCATTAGGATGAATATTAATTACATTAAGAGTGAACAGGTTTTCAGAGGTTCATATCTATTCAGGAACCATCAATTTTGGTGGCAATCTAACTTAAAATTATGGCATGATCAGTAAACATTAAAAATTACTTATTTTTTGAGAAGGTTCAAATAATTTACTGAAAAAGAAAAGGAAAAGCAAGTTGGATTTGCAAGTGTAGTAGTTAATAAAATAAAATTGCTACTAACAGTCTGCATCTGCAAATATAATGTTAGGACTTTTTCCCCCAAGTTCCAAGGTAACTCTCTTCAGATTGCTCTTCCCTGCTGCTTCTTTAATCAGTTTGCCAACCTAAAAGACAGGGAGAGGACAGCTGAATGCCAAAATGTTCATAATGACCTCTATAATATTTTTCTGATTTCAACAAAAGCGAAGATTAGTTAAGAGATTTCTACTGTCCCAGTAATAACATGCAAAATAAGTTAAAATAAAACAACTGAAAAGAGTCAGGTGCAGGGTACTTGTGCCTTACAAACTGGAAATGTTTTCTAGTAAAATTTCCCCTTGTAATAGTAATTGCCAAAGATACATGGTGCTTTTTTGGTTACTACCACTCTACTTTCATGTATCTCTAATCTAAAGGAGGCACAGGTTGCTGCTGCACCAGTTACTCCCATTAGATTAAAATCCCTCTGTTTTATGCATGAGAAGGCTTTTTACTGCACAAAGTTTATGAGACAATCTACACTGGATGCATGGACACTCTTCCTTGTTTCAATTTCTCTCTTAGATGAATGAAGAGGAGGAGGTGGACACTGCAAGCTAGAACCCCTACCCTGCTTTTCTCTACTGATGACATGATTAAAGGAATTACTTAATATGAAGTGCCCTGGAAAAGCCGTGAAGGAAAAGTCTGCTTGTAGCTCTTGTGGCTTTGGTCTCTAACAGCCTGTGTGTATCAACCATCAGGCAAACTTCCTCCCTCTGTTAGCCTTCCTGCCATCATTTCTCATTGCTAAATTGCACTGCTAGAAGAGAACAGTCACCAAGTTCTAGAATACACCCTTCTGGTCCATCTGCCTGTGGAGGGTCACTGGGAACTAGGAACTCTAGTTGTCACTGTCTGTTGGGAACAGCTGTGGGATATTTCTCAGATTTCTAGGGGTTTTGGGTTGTTTTGATTTCCCATCAGAGCTGAAGATTTCTGAGAGTGAACATAGCTCTTGCACTCAGTGTGTACTGATCCCTGACATAGGGCAATGATATTTATCTTTGGAGTTTACATCCAAGAAGTTAAGGGACCAGATGGCAGCTTTTCCATTTTGCATGCATGTAGACAGACAATACAATGGACTGTATCAAGGATATAGCTAATTCTTAATCCTATACATAGCCTGCAATGAGAAATCTCCAATTATAGCACTGACAGTTCTTCTGAGCGAAGGTTAGGGAAAATTAACAGTGACCTTCCTTTTAAACAGATACATATTCAAACAGTCTTCTAAGACCACCCAGATGGTACTAAGTATCACTGAAATACCAAAAATCTGTCACTACATCCAAACGTATGCAGACTGAAGAATGAGATTTCCTAGGTACCTTCCTGTCCTGCTGTTATTAAATATAACAGAACTTCTTAAAAAAAGTGTAAACAATGTTATGAAAAAGTTTTGGTTTAAATGAGTAAGACTAAAAATACCCTTATTATATTAGAACCTACTGTATCTCATGGACTGCCTTTGTTTGAAGGGCTTCCCAGCAATTTCCAGCAACAAACATTGTTTAAATATGTTTAAAGTTAATAATAACCAACAAATCATTAAACAGACTTTGTTTAACAAACCACCAGCCATAAGAAAAAAAGAGTTAAAATAATTACACAGAATAAGTAAGGCATTAAATCATTGCTGGGAATCAGAGGGGCACATTTCCTGCTTATATTTTCTTGCATTCATTATATTACCTCTGTAGAGCCTGTGAAAGCTACTTTATCTATATCCATGTGGTGAGAAATTGCTGCTCCAGCGGTGGGTCCAAAGCCTGGCACAATATTCACCACTCCAGGTGGAAATCCTGCCTGAATTGAAAGAAAGAGTCCTGTAAATTTGGGGGAGGATCATAACTAGAAGAACATGTATCACACGGTCTTACTTCCCTTTTCAGTTCTCCAGCCACCTTTTCTTTGCCATATATAGGGCTCAGCCCTAGAGCCCCCAGAAGATTTCATTCTCACATGGTTTACACCCTCTTTCTTTTACCTTTCTTTTAAGTTATTGAACTACTTCTTTTTTTTATTTTTTCCCAAAGAACATGTTATTTTAGTTCTGTGTTAGTGCCTTTTCTGAATAAGTGCATTTTTTTTAAAATTCTCTCACTCAGATGTATAATGAAATATTGCTTACTTTCATGTATTTTTTGTTAAAGCTGTTTGAATCAACAAATATATTTGCTGGCTTCTGCACATTAATATCCATGCTAGATGGAATTTAATTAATTATCTTCTACTGAAATTCTTTTAAGAAAAATGATGGAACTCTGGATGTAGGTTGAAATTACAGTGGGCAATATATGAGTTTAGAGCAAAAAAAAGGCAGATCAGCTACCAAGAGCAAAGAAGCAGGCTGAGATATGCACAGTTTCAACATCTTGCACATTCTTTATGTAAATAAGCTTTTTCTATGATTTAAAACAAATGCATTGACTCCTATAAATCCTGTATTAAATATGTTCCATTCACATAATACAAAATAAGCTACTTTTTCACAAAATAAGCTATTTTCTTCCAGCAGCTTGTCAGGCAAACTCCAAGGACATGCAAAGAGTAGATGACATTATTATTATTATATATTTATAATAATAATAAATAATTATTATTATTGTGAAGCAGCTGCATAATCTCAGTGACACTTGCGGAAGAAACATGGAATTAAAATATCAAATAGGTTCATATCCTGAATTATCACTTAAATAAGTCTCTTTATAACACTAAACAGGACTTTGGAATTGCATGAAGAAGCTCCATATTTTTTGGAAAACTGTGAATTTCAGGTGGTGAGTTGGAGCTTCTAAAATTCATTTTAGAATTTTGGATATCAGGTTGTTACTTTTGTTCAAGAAACTTTTCTTCCTTACAATTTCATGCTCAGATACAGCCTGTCAATGCTTCCTATGCTCATTTAGTTTTCCAGATAAAAGTTTACCCTGAAGTTGATGAGACAATGAGGTTCTTTCCACTTGCTTAGCATTGTGTTTCTTAATTTGTGTACAGTAGTCTCATTTTGAGAATTTAATTTCCATATTTGTTTTAGGATCTCTTCTCTTTATATTAGTAAGGGAGCCTTGTAAGTGTTATGATGCAAGATAGTGAAGGTTACCAGAAGTGAGTATATATAAATATTTTTTAAAGTGGACATTTGGGAACTAGAAAGTTAAATGAGACTTTCAGATATTTTCACAAATCTAAAGCAGCTATTGAAGTGATTACTGGCAGGGATTTGGGCTCCTATGTTTTTTAGATATTCTGGATACTTATCACAATCCCACTTCTGAGCTCTCCTTTCAAATAATCAGAATATCAGAACAGATATTTCATTAGATCATAACAAAATTGAGTTACTTTTCCTGTAAAGTTACTTTTTTCAGAAAAATAAGCTTTCAGACACTCATGGCTAAAAATTAATAGAGGATATTTTTTAAAGCTATTCCTCCTTCCTAGTATTATCTAATAGCATTTACTGTGTGATGCAATAACAGCAGGACTTGGCTCCATTCTGATAATAATTTCATTTCTGTGTAATATTAACACACAACCAGTCAGTATGCTTTGCTGAATCACGGTTTTAAAGCAGAATTATAAAATGTGCTAAGTCATTTCCATTAAAACTCTGCAAGGTTACTGCACTGGTGGTTATTAACATCTGTGCCAACCTTTGAAACATCTTAGATTGTATTTGTTGATTTTATTGGGAAGAAAATGAATCTGTTTTACTGTTCTCTTTGGGTGTTTGCTGGACTGGGCACAATAGTTAACTTTGGAGACGCTAACTTTTTGAAGGAACTGGCACACCTCTTGTTCAGGAGCACAAAGTGTCTTCTGAGTTTCTGTGTGAAGAGAATTCACAGGTTTGGAAGCAGTCACCAGTTTGATTTTACAGCTTCCTGTTAATAATAAACCTAGGTAGATAAAAACTTTGTTCAGTTAAAAAAAAAAAAAAAAGCTGTACAAACAGGTCCTTTTCTGTGATAACTACGCTAATAAAGTCATTGCCATCCACCTCCAAGTACTCTGCACTTGACTCCTTGTTTGCTTTTGACTTTGAAAGGTACTGTGCTTTAGTAATACAAATATACTTGCTAAAAATGGAGTCCACTGAATTGCTGTTGTGGGATTTTTTTTGTGTGTGTACTAGGCTGAAAGATATACATGCTTTTGCTCTGGTTTGGCTTCACTGGTTTACAGCAAGGTAAGTTCCACAGTGCAAGGCTGGGCATGCAGTGAACCTGTCTTATATTACCTTTGTGTCATTTCAGCTGCAGTATACTCTTACATGTCTGAGGGGGGCAAATAACTCTGTTGTAGGTGACTTACCTCTTTAATTAAGGATCCCATGTAAAGGGCACTGAGTGGAGTTTGTTCTGCTGGTTTGACAACCACCGTGTTTCCACAACAAAGGGCAGGGGCAATCTTCCAGATGAACATAACCAATGGGAAGTTCCACTGAAAGACAGACGAGAAAGTGTATCCTATTTCTAATACATCACCAAAATACCTCAGCTTTTTCTATTATTATAGTGCAAATTTTCAACTGGGTGGCTGAACTTTTTGTTGAAGTCCTTTCAGAATGAAGATGTTTTGAAAAAAATTGGCAAGCCGTGTAATACAAAGACTGGGGATTTTTGTGTGTGTGTAAGTCCAGGGGATCCAAGGTTTTAGTTACAAGCTCAAGAGACAATGAGTGTACTCCTTTAACAAAGTATTACAGGCAGTTGTTGGATTAGTGGTGCAATTGGGATTTTTGCTATCTTAAATGGTCACATCCATCATCAATTCAGTTTTCTAAGGGAGAAAATGTAATGGCACATAGTGCTGCACCTGCCCTCTCCCCTGGAGGTTTTGCTGGCAGCTGTTTGTTGTGGGCTGTTCAGACAGACTGAGGAGCAGCTAAATGCTTTGGTTCCCATGTTCTGCAGTGTAAGGGACAACATGACCAGGGGAAAACAGCTTTGAGAATATTTACAATAGTTTGAGTAGCATTGAGGCCATGAGCCTCAGCTCAATAAACACCTTTCTGAAAGGGGGAAAAAGGCAGTTAAATTTTAATCTTAACTTGTATTACAATCAGAAGGGCTAGGAGGAATATACATGCAACACTTCTTTTTGTCTTTCCTTGTCTCTTGCTAGACTCACCCCAGCCTCAAAAAGAATGGGAGCATAAATAATATAAAGTGAGGGATTATAAGGTTTTCTGCATATTCATTGTTAAAAGTGGAGCTGCATAAATGAAAGGAAGTGGAAAGGATGAGCTATCAAAAGTGGTTTGCAACATACACAGAGTCCTCACAGTTTTGGTTTATACAGAAACATTCAATTTGTTGGTTCATATTTCAATGGAGAGAAAATGAAGATATATTCAGAAATACTTAGCATTTTTTAAGGGAAGTAAGTGTTTGTTCTAACTGCTGCTTATACTTCCAGGAGATAAATATATTTTAAATGGCCGCATCTAGTATTTCTTGCTCTTTGGCACAGCTTGACTGAGGGTTTTACTTGAAATGTCTTGTATCTGACATACAAGAGGATCTAAACCAGCAGTTTCCCAAGCTCTCCTAGAGACTGGATACAAACATACTCAAGCAACATTCTCCAAATCAATATGGTGTTCTAAAGATAAAGCAAATTTTCAAGATCAGCTTAAAGACATCGGGAACATGAGCAGGACCCACCCATCTGAGCAGACCTTATGGACAAGACGACTTTTTAAGAATCTGTTGAGTTGTCAAGCAGATCAGCTGAGGCTGCTCATTGGTAATGGTAATGGTAATTATGATTACCATGTGTGAGGGGTGGGTGGATTAGGAGAGCCTAGTGCATACAACTATTTTCACAGACACCCACCAAGACTATATGGACTTCAAAAATAAATTTAGCACTTGAGATCCTCAAATCTTTTGAAGGATCAGACTCAGGTAAGCCTTTTGAAACTTCAGTTAAAATGAGTAAGTTCAAAACTGGGAATTTAAGTGTGCCAGACAGGAGTTTTATTGGACATGTTTGTGTTGTAACTTGTGCCACCATCATGGTGAATGATTCTTAGTCATAAACAAAGATCCAGCAAATCTAAATGTCTAAATGCTGTATGGAGCAGAACAGATATTCTAGGTCTAAGAGAACTTATTGTTTATAGCCTCATAGGCATAAACATTATAGACTGTAAATATTACACTGTCCTACATGTTTACTGCTAATTCTTTCAGTTTCAACAAAACACAATTCCATCTTTCAAATTATTTCATAAACCAAATTTTTCAGATTTATTTTCTCTCCATATACAGGGGGAGAGGGACAAGGCTGGACCAAAGTGACTCATCACAAACTGATGAATCAGAATTACAGTACTCAGGATGGTAACCTGAGGGATAGGACCTGAAAATTTGTGGTTGGTAATGTTTCACAAATGCACTTGCACAGGCAAAATTTCTAAAGCATTTATCTTTGTAACAAGGAACATTTGTGTTTACATAAATGGTTCCAACTTACTGGAATAATTTGGCCACACACCCCAATAGGCTCATGTCTTGTAAATGTAAAAAAGTTTCCATCTAACAGAAAAAAAATAAATTAGGCATTCAGACAAAGCATTCGTGAGAAACAGTTAAATCAGAAAGATGATAAAGTAGGGTACCAAACTTAGCTGCATACAATTTTACTTATAAATGATATTTTCAAAATCTTAACTATGCGAAAAGCCATAAAGTACATCTGGATTCAATGTCTACTTTCTTCATAGCTCCAAGGTTTGATTTTTCCAGTCTGACTGTCTTTTTACAGTGACAACCCTGCTTCTCAATATGGTATGCACAGCCAATAAGAAATAAGCATTTCTCATTTCTTTTTTCTTTTATCACCTTTTTTTTTTCTTTAAAAAAATTCTCTTTTAAATCCTAGGTACATATCAGACATTTTTTAATATTAGATCTTAGCTTAAATCAAATCCATTAAATATAAAATTCTCTTTGATTCAAACAAATATGTGTTCCATTAAACCTAGTATAGAGATCTACATGAGGCAAAAAAGTTGGAAGTATTTATCACTCTAGTTTTCCTTAATTCCTTCTTTATTACCTTTTCCTTAATTCCTTCTTTATTACCTTTTCCTTAATTCCTTCTTTATTACCATTCTTTTCTTTGTCTTTCTGAGAAAAGGTAGCTAGAGAGACAATATTTTCATAGAGCTGCTTAATAGGAAAAGGAATAGAATGAAATTCAGCAAAAGCTATTTCCTCATTCCTATCTCTTAGTACTTTTCTTAATACATTATCCAATCACTGAAGTAAATATTTCTGCTTTGTGCTAATCTTTGCTTAAATATGTAGGCACCCAGGTCTCACTGCTGTAGTCTTGTATAAACTATACATTGCTGTGGAAAAGTAGCCTACCACATTTCTTAGTTGTACATACAGGTTAAATGTTTTTGGTCCATAAACAATAGTTGTTAGTAGTGTATAGAACAAGAAATAAATGTGAAGACCTACACTAAATGTTTAAACTGAGAACTATGATAAATCTTTAATAATCTGTCTTAGAAACTTTCTAGAATATTTTCCATTTGAGATACTTTCTGTGTTGCACAACTTTTAGGTAGAAGTCAGTTATTTACAGCTTGTGTTGGCCTCAGTTCTGTAGTTTTGTTATCTTGGAACTACTCACCCATTGGAACAGTACGCCCATGGATTTTATCAGCCCAGCCTGCACAGTAGCGTAAAGTTTTGATACAGGCTCCCAGATCCATCAGATAGGCTGTGGAAAAGAGCTTCCCACCATCAATCGTTTCCATTGTCTGCAGACAACAGCAATTGAAAAGTTAATACCAAATACTGATAATGGTGCTTTTGCTTGTCCTTTGTAATTTAGCTTTTGGTAGTTCACTTTGAGGATTTCAGCTTCAGCAAAAACATTTAGATTAACTCCCCCCTGAAGAACACATTTTGAAAACCTGAATGTAGCAATTTACAAGTGAGAAAATTTAATGATGGTTTATTTGTATTGAGCTATGCAGATAGTGGGATCATGATGCATTTGTAATGGTAAGGTTTGCTAAAAAAACATCTCCCATACGAATCAGTAAGACAGTTCTACTTTATGTTAAATATTCTGCAATCACAGATCAAGGGATCAGGCAGGAGACAATGCAAATAACTGAGGCACATAAAATGAGTGCATTTCCTCAAGTATCAGCAAGGCTCAAGTCTTGTAAACAATAGCCTAAATACACCTTGAGTATTTGATGTGCAAAGGAAGGATATGAGATATCTAGAATTCTTAAGTGAGAAAAATTCATTATGAAAAATACATGCTTATACAGAAGAGAGTCTCTAAATAAGGTTACTTTCCAGCCAAATCTAAGGAATGTGGTTGGGATTAATTTCCATTGAGAAAACTATTGGGACATAAAGACCATGAGCAGTTCTTAAACAGTGTCAACATATTTTTGACACTTCAAGAATATTTTTCTCAAGCTTTCCAAAACAGAGAGATTGAGGGCCTTCAACTTTATGAACAATCCTGTTATGACATTCAGCAGTAAGAGCAGAAAATATAGCTTTAAGATCTAAACTATAATTCCAAGATGTAATCAGATTGGCATTCTTTAGCATTTCAGGTTGGTTCAACAGACTGATCCTCCAAGAAATTTTTCATCAAAAACTCCCCTGTGAAGTCCACATTTTTAGTTGGCTGGACACAATTCAGATATAATGCTTGGGAAGACAACAAACAGAGAAGACAGAAATGCTTGATGGCTCTTAGCAACAAGAATAAGCTAAGATGTTCAACAAGATGGCTCTTAGCTTTCAACATCACAACAGATTGAATCCTAAGCAACACCATTTTCAGTGGCTCTTTCACTACCTTGCTTTGACTCTTTCAGTCATTGAAAGCAAGCCTATTAATTGGTCTGCTGCATCTTATCAATAAATAAAGCACTGAAATGGAACAATTTTTCATCCAGGTCAAATGTTTGAACATGGGAAAATGACCCTGCAATGAGCTTTGGACATCTATTTTGATCTCTAGCATGCAGGAGTGTGTGTTACTCTATAGTACAAGTTTTACAGGTAGGATAAATTGTGAGTGGAGAAAATTTCTCTTCATCAAAGTCTGGAAAGCACTTTACTCATGCACACCTTTTCTGAAAAGGGAAATATTTATAAGGTGACTAAGTTGTAGGAAATGTAAATAAGGCAGTAAAATAGAGACTTGGGAGGGACCTCAGAGAAAAGCAATTCTTTCATATTATGCAAAATGGCAAATGTAAACAAAAACTAATTCAATGTTTCATCTTTCCTGCGGAAAAAAGATTGTATCTTCATCCTCTTTGTGTTTGTAATGTCTTAGACTGTACAATAAAAAAACAAAGTCCAGCTCATTCAAATATTTAATGTACAAGAGGGCATAGTGCTCTATTTACAATATAGCTCTTAAAATTTTGTCTCTCCCATTCAAATGTAGCATTTTAAAGGACATAAGTTCCACTCACAGAAAGTTTCTCCTGAGAAACTCTACTACAGTCATAAGGACATATAATGGGCAACAGATGTTTTGCAGATTTTACATATCTGAAGGTTTAAATTTTATGAGCTTATCTACAGTGTGTTTTATGGCTAATGGCTTAATACTTCAAACTATAACTAGATCAGTGTGAGTGACGATCCTGTATGTTGGATACTCCTCCTTCTCTAAATTTTTATACTGTTTGCAGAAAACCAGGATTCATCTTCACCACAAGCAATTATCCCACATAAATTTTAGTTACAGAATGTGCTTGAAATAGGAGAGCAATCACCTTAATAGTAGTGCCATACATGGAGCCTAAAACACGGAGGAAACAATCCTTTATCAAACTGGTGGTGTGTGTCTATTTTACATTCATTACTTGCCTTAGTGTACAATCTGTAGGTGAAAGTGTTACAACTTATGTGTCTTCTGTTAAATGTGGTAAAATAGCCAATATACAGTGGAGTTTGTAAAGAAAGGATATAATTCCTCACCACTCATGTTATTGTTCTTTTCAAAATAATCCATTGCTGCCTTTGGTTCTGCTTAAGCTTTATCATTGATTACTAGTTGCAAGCTGGAGTTAACGAAGGACCAGTGATAAGAAAATACAGAGTCATGAAATTCAAAATTTCTCACAGTTCTGTTGTATAAACATGGAGTCAGGCTTTGAGTTTAGGCCTTGATTCAAGCTTTGATTTGAGTTTAGGCTTTGATTCAGACTTTGGTTTAGACAAGCATTAACCAAGTGATCAATGCTAGTGTGCCCTTAAAAATTAGTTATTGAAATTACTGTAGTTGTAGGTAGCTTAAGCATCACTTCAAAGCTAACCAAATACTCAATACTTTGAGTACATCAGAGTGCAAGCCAGCTTAGTGAAGTCCATTGGCTACAGAGAGGAAAACCAATGACTGAGACAGCCTAGCTTTCCAAAGAGCAGCAAATGTTAAACTTGCTTGTATCTTTCTTTAAAAATCAGGACTTTTCCCCTTGTCCTTCAGTGCACGTGCCATACTCACAGCTAAAATCAGACGATCTCTTTCAACCAAGTCAGCTAGTTTATTCAAGAGCCTTCCTCTCTCTGAAGCATCCATCGTTCGCCAGGTCGATCCGAGCTCGAAAGCCTTTCTCGCTGCTTTAACTGCCTTGTCTACATCTGCCTGTGGGGAAAACAAAAACACTAACATCATCAATAACTGGTTCTGTCATACGCCTTTTTCGCTGTTAAATGTGAAAAAGTTTAGCATAAGTTTAACAAAAAGTTTCAGAAAAAGTTTAATCAACACCAATCTAATGAAAATTAGTATCAGTAATGTTAACTACATGGGTTATTTTCTTTCAAACGCTGCTGTTGCTATTTCAGCACTGTAAAATTCTATGAGAAACAGATGGGTTCTCAAAGTTTCCAAACTAAAAATACATAAAAGAACTCTATTTTTAAAAATCAGACTTTTAAGCCCTTTTTATACACCAAGCAGTTACATTGATAATACAATTTAATCTCTTTTATTTACAAAGAGATGCCTGAGTCTGCAAGGTAAATGCTTAATTACTCATCATCTGAAAGTATTTTATGGTGCAATGAAGACCAGGTTAGAAAAGCCTGCTCCTTAGGATGTTTCACAAAATGAACACAAACTTATTATTAAGGAAGACAAACCAATACATTTATTTTTGAAAGTATTAAGAAATATTTATGTATAAAATTACTTTAAAAATTAAAAATAAACCAGATTTAAAAAGCTAAGCCTTTATGTTTTGAAGTCTAAGGACTGTCTTTGCATATACCAGCTAATTTGTTGGTCCATTAGGGTTTTTTATTGCATATTTTGTTATTTATCATTTGGTTTTCACTATAGAAGAAAAATATACAATGAAATTATTCTGTTCAAAGGGTGTTTCAGGATTTCAGGAAAAACAATTACAATTTCTTGAAAAAAGTCTTTTTGTGCTTGCCATCCTTCTGTATTTAAAAATACAGAATTTTTTGGTTTTTTTTTTGTTTGGTTGAAAACAAAAACATAATGAAAAGAGTGACATAAATAAAGGTTTATTCTACTTTTTTTGTCAGAAACAGAAAATTAAAAAAAAAAAAAGAAAATTATATATGCCAAATTTCTGAGAGAAATTTGTATGCAATGTTTGAAGGATGTCTTTCAAACATTTTCTCTTTGCTAATATCTCTTTCAGGAAAATCATTATCAAGGTTGACAAAGTCAGTGAATTCAACTAAGTCAACTCTATAGTCAATTGCTTTAAACATGAACCAGACCTTGAATCTGTAACTGATGTTGGTATCCATCAACTAATTTTAAGAAGCTATGAGTGGGGTGTGTTAGTGGCTAGGAAAGCCCAGCACAGATCTGTGAGGCAGAAGGCCACAGACCTTCCAAAACTTTTTTCCAGGCAATTGGGAAAAGATAGGAAGGAACTATATGAATAGCATAGCCATTAGTAGAGAGTAATACTGACCAGTCTTCTACATCACCTACACCAGGTAGCTGAAATCTACCAAATTAAGAATTATTTTTCTTCAGAATCTGTCAGCATGTTGTCAAACGCCTCATCACTATCTGTGATCCCTATCATAAATTTTCTACATCTTTGCAATAGGATTCTAGCACTGTGGCTTGGTCTAAACTGGAAAAAGAGAAGGAATAAAATGTCATATGAATATAAACGACGTAAATTAAAGCTACGTTGTCTGGTGTTCTTTCTACTAGGACTGCAGAAATAATTATAACTGAGAAAAAAATAGTATAAGAGTAATATAGGCTGTGAATAAAAAGTAATAAAAAAGATTGTTCTTTAACTGTATGAAATTTAATTTCATTACTTACATCTACACTATGAGTATAAAGACTCCTTTCTGGTCCAGTTTAGATATTTTACAGAAGTACTTTTAGTTTGCATATGCTGACCATTTGGTGAGCTGTTTTATTATTACTAGGGGCCTTTAGGATTAGGAATGTAGCTTGAAAGAGCCATCAAACTGGAAGAAAACAGTTCCCACCCACCTATATGTCTGTTCTTTGTAATCTTCTCTTGTTTTTTAAAATACCACTGCAAGGCAGTGGACAGTCCTTTGTCAACCCTATTGTATGCACAAATTAAATTCCTAAAATCTCTTGGCTCATTATCTGAAGTCTAGCCTCTTCCATATTAGGTTCATAATAGCTGTGTAATTTACTAGATCTGCACAATTCACTAGGCAAATTAGTTAATAGCAGTTGTCATTACACATTAGTTTGCAAAATTATTGAAGAGAAAGCAAACCTGTGCATTGAACAGTATTATCTCTTTGTTCAATGAGTTTTTAGAGAGCCTGTAAGGAAAGAAAGCTACAAAAATTTGGAATGGTAACTGAACAGTTGCAGGTTATGAGTAATTTAATTTGGGGATGATAAATTATCAGTGTCTCCACACTATAGATAGCTGATATTAAAAAACTTTGAAAAATTTCAGGTTTTAAAATTTTTTAAGGTTATTTCACTCCAGGTGAAATAATTAAAAGTCAGATTTTCTCAGCAATGTTTCTCTAAGAAAATGTTTAAAATGTGTCTTCATTATGACCTTAGTAGTTTGTGGTTACTATCACTCAAGTACTAGACAACAGCAGAGACAAAGATTATTAGGAAAGTCATCATGAGATTACAAACCAGAGTAAGAAAATTTTAATGAGAAGAATATTTTTAGTGTCTTTTTCAAAAGAGAATTTTGTTTCAGTGTGAATTTCTGCACAGTAAATTAAAAAAAATCTGAAAAAGCACATGCTTATTATATTGGCAATAATTTTTTGGTTAATTTATAATACAGACAAAAGTTTTACATTAGTTTTACTGGATAAAAAGGTGTTTAGCATTTTGATGTTAAGCTTAAAAAATGCTTATCATACAAAACATTCTAGAGATGCATATTTCTTGATTAAAATGAATTTTTTTGAGAAATGGGGATAATTTTTCACTTTTGGATACAAGATTGATTTTGAAGTGGAAATGTAGAAAATGAAATATGTGCAAGAACCAAACCTGTAATTATAAAACCAGCTTTATTTCCAGCTACAATCATCTTGTGAACTGGAAATAAAACCTTCACATATTGTATTTACTTTATAAGAATATTATGAAGTAAATATATTTACTTAAATATACATATATATATAAATATATAAAAGAACTGTCTTTGGACAGCACTTTTAATGCTGTTGAGCACATTGCCTGTCCTATTTAAAAAAACAACCACATTCCTTATATTTAAACTATATAGTAGCACTAGCAAATCCTGTTTGCAAGAAAAACACGCAATATAACAAAAATACAGAGATTAGGTTTTGGTTTTCATTATCTCTTTGGTTACATGGCATCTATCTGAAACTTTGCACTACAGAATATCATAAATATATTTAAAAACATGTTTCTTTACAGTCTTGCACAATTTTTTTAGTCATCTTCTTCATTGATTCAACATGCTTTAAGGAGGTCAATTTTGGAGGAATTGGTGACTATTTGATAAGCTACCTTCAGCTTCAAAATAATTTTTAGGACTACATTCCAATATGTTTTTCACAAAATAAAATATTTAAAGGAGACAGTTCTGAGACATATTTAGCTAAAAATACTCACAGTAGATCATCTTCACAAAATTTTTAGGAAATGACAATTATTTGTCCTTTTTATATTTTCTATAAGGAAAAGCCTTATATAAATATGCAATGAACAAGATTGTATTACTTTGTAATGAAGAAAACAGAAAAAATAAAATAAAATCCTGACTAAATTTTTAGATGTCAATGAATACAGATAAGAAAAAGAATAAATCATATTAGTAGAACAAATCAGCAAAAAGTATTTCTTCAGAACAGTTCTCATATGAGGCTAAGGTAAAGCAGCTTTTCTGTGTCTTTATGAAAAAATGTTATGGCTTATTAAAAAGGGTTTGTGAAAGTAGGTACACAGGATGAAGAAGGTACATCTCAGGTGATGTTTTGCCTGCCTTCCTTCTTTTAAGTTACACTGAAATTAAAGTTACAGTTAAGGGCAAGAAAGAAAACCCTACCTTGTCGCCTTCTTCAACCTCACAGATTTTCTCTTCAGTTGCAGGGTTAAAGACTGCAAATTTTTTACCATGGACTGAATCATGCCATTCATTGTTTATAAATATCTGCAGGGGAAGAAATCATGCAACAATATTAGTAACATATATGGCTGTTGTCTGTTATATGCTTTAGTGAATAAACTTATCTCTCATAGCTGAGAGCTGCCAGATTGATAGATGTCTGAACTAAAACTGGATAGATGATGCTGCATTATTCTGAAGAGACAAGGAATCACATATACACTTAACCAGGATCAGATTTTTAAAACTGACTACCTTTGGAGAGGCAAACTTTCACTACATTGCATTTTTATTCTGTTTCATGTCATAAAAATATGCTATTGTAAAGGGGTCCTTCCTCTCTGTGAAGTACAAGGGAGGTACAGCCCTATATGACCTATGAGAAATTACATGAGTTTCTCCTGCTCACAGGGTTGGTAAGAGGGAAGGGCTCTTCTGTTACACAGCCTGACAGAAGTAAACCCAGTCCTTGGATTTAGTAATTATAATTTAGTAATTAGTAATATAGTACATTGAATTAAGAATATCTCAGAGACAACTGTTGTATTTAGCTTTGCTGTGATTTATTTTCATGCTCTCTTGCCAAATTAAGAAAATCCCAGCCAAAACCAAACCAAAACCCCCAAACAAACAAAACCAATAGCAGGGTTTTTGAAATTGAATCTGAGACTGAAAAAAAAGCCCTGTCATAGTCAATTGAATGAGTTAAAGAATCATGGAATGGAGAAGGCTGAAAGGGACCACAGTAGGGTCGTATGGTCCAATCTCTGTGCTCAAGTAGGGAGATAGTAGATCACATTGCAAGAATTGCACCCAGATGGTTCTGTGTGCTTAGGACATGCATAAGAACCTCTGAAATTTGAGGTGTACTTGTCTCTGTTCACAAATGCAAGACAGAGCCTGGGTTTTACCTGTGGGTGCACAAGATCTGTACTATGTTAGAGCTTGCCATCTCTGGGACACTGTTGGCAAAATGGTCAAAGTGGTTTAATTTTTTTTTTTAACTGTAGGTTAACCTTGAAGCAGAAAAGGAATACTCATTGAAAAGACCTGATAAATGCACAGCTGTTGAAAAGGGGAGGATAAGTTGCTAATAAATGTTTTGTATGTTGCTTCTTGAAGTGGACATCATAAGGTATACAGTCCAAAGCTAACAGCACCTGTCCTTTTCTGCCTGAACCTCTGTCATGTCTGAGTTCAGGTCAGTGCTGAAATGGGTGTGCCATGCTAAGCCATCCTCCCAGTACCTTGAGCCCACCCTCCTGATGCTGGTGGGCTGGTGGGCTGGTGCCCTCCCTTCTCACTCTCTTCCTGTGCCATTGCATTCTAGGCCTGCCAGATCTCAGGTAGGTCTACCTGAGATCTACAGATGAGGTGGTACTCACCTGTAAGGACATGTTTTTTTACTCTAGAGTCAAGGCATCTTGCCCCACAGTCAGTCACTGGAGTCTAGCAGTGATACCAGCTAGCACTCTCCTTTAGGACAAAGAACCTGGTACTGCTGCTTAGGGTAGCAGGAACTTTGAAACAGCAAGCCAGAAGAATTTTCTGCATAGTATTAAAACTTGTCGAGTAGTTGCTAATAGTTGGTGAATAGTTTATTAATAACCATCAAATTGATTAAATTAATATCTCTAAATGGATATGGCAACAATATCTTAATATATTAATATATTCCTGTATGATATTAATATAGTTCTGTATGTTTCTGCTTGTCTTTATGCAGGCAACTCATACAGTGCCATTGTCATCTCTGACCATCAGGACTGACCAGCAAACTCCTGAATTAACAAAAGCTGTCAGTAAAATAAATATCTAAGTTCATGGAAATTTCTGACAGGTGGTGAAGAAGCAAGTTTTAAGAATATCCCTACAAAATTGCAATTGTGGTGAAAGGACAAAGACAGCAGTTAAATGGTTAATATGAAAAAAGCTATTGCCAAGAGAAGAGACAAAGTAAAAGGTAAATATTAACATAACACTGCTATGATGTTACAGTATGCCAAATTCATATCTGTCTGTGAAAGGAATAATAGAAAAACATACCATTTTTGGAAATATTTAAAGTGCTTGTTTAAATACTACATTTATTGCACCAATCAATATCACCCATAACATTAGTTTAGAATATATTTCTTATTAATGTTTCTAATACCATTCTTGTTTAAAACATAACTTCATTATATTAAATATGTATACAATATTGCATCAGAGTTGCATAAATCAAACTACACAGATGTCTTTCATAAGCAGCCTTGCAGAATGAGGTTAAGAAAGACGGGAAAGAAAAAGTCTAAACTCTCACATAAGCTGAGTGAATACATTTCAGGCAGCTCTACTTATTAACGTGCATGCAGCCATGCTTGTAAAATGCTGTGGAGTGTTTGCTATAAACAGGACATGGATCTCTAAATCCAGGCAACTCTGAAGCACCAGCTAACAGCAGCCTCTAGCAACAGCCCTGACCTGCTGAGGAAAACAATGCTTGGGATCATCTTGCAGTAGGTTACAGTGTTTTGTCAGTGAGTCAGAATTCTGCTGACAGCCCTTCAGGCACAAATGAAAAGGACCTACCCCTCTGTGGCAAGTGCTGTGCAGGAGGCTGTCTGTGGTGACTGACTCCAGCCCACGAGGTTTAGGGCCACAAATATATTTTGCAAAGATTTGGAAATATTACAGATGTTTTGTGACTGTTACTTCGCTGGAATTTTAGGAGAGAAGATTTTTTTATTTCAACAACCCCAAGAGTGAATGACTGTTCAGACTTCTTTGCAGTAGAACTGGAAATACAGATTTCCAGTGGATGAGATTGTACACTGTTAGAGCTTAGTATTTTAAATAAAGCACAGGCAACATCAGTCAAAAACCCTCAGATGTTTTTATTCCTCAATGTCATAGGGGAATAAAATCTTACATTTCTGAAATGATTGATTTGAGCTCAAATGATGTAATACAATCCATTTGGTGTTGAAGTAACTTTCAAGACTACAGTATTTCTGTCCTTGTTAACATAGTTGATTTCTTCACTTAGATGACCTGAGCAGAGAATGAACACACAAGACCTGATCTTTTCTCTGCCTTCCCAGTGGCTTTTTCTCCTTCAGTTCTGGAGTACTTTGAATGAATTGTGAATTAATTTTGAAGTTTCTGCTAGATGGGAAGTGCCATATTTCTGTCTGTGCTGCATGAGGGAAGAAAGAATTTACCTCTGTACAGACAAACAACACCATAGTTCTGCTGAAAGAAATTTCTTGGTCTTTACATTAGGTGTCATCATCTTATAAAACATAACTTTTTGCTTAATCTTCCTTAGAATAAGGATTGCCTTTTTTTGTGGGCTCAATATCATGCAGTCTGTACAGGGTTTCAGGCTTCAGTGCCTCTGTAAAATAACTTAAAAGTACAGCTTAAAAAGAAAATTTCTGCTGTTGCATTGATCCCATATTCAGCATCTTTCTATAAACTCACTGTTTTTTAGGGAGGAATTTTTATATAATTCACTAACATTGATTTACATTGTAATTCATAAAGAGATGTAGTCAAGAAAGATAATGGAACTAACTAAAAGGTGGATGTTCCCTAACTTAGCTGTTAAGGACAGCTTTTTAAACATGGAACTATAGGTCTAAGCTATCTTCTGTTTAGATATTAAAAACTCTCCCAAACTTAAAGTATGAAAAAAACCAAAACTTCCTCTCACCTTAAATCTGCCCCTGGCTATAGCAAAATTTTTCTTGACAATGCTCTTCAAATGAGCCCAGTTCAAATGAACAAAGTTTCCTGTTTTGCATAGATGAAAGTGATCACCAGATTTGAACCCTTGCTCATCTGGCTGCTCTCAAGCATTCTTGTGTGGACTATGAAGCAGGGAATTACACAAACAGTACATTTTTACAGGCCAGGAGCAATGAGGAGACACCAGGGCTGAGGCTGGACAGCTGCTGGAGGCAGCTCAGCATCACTTGTGTGATGTGGTACATAGTGCTGAATAACTGTTGTACCTGTTCAGTCCTGATTATATTGATTGTGACAGCCATTCAGGTATTCTTGAGTACAATAACTCACCAAAAATTTACTTGGCAGTAAATTTTACAGATACTTCCAAGCCTTTAAGTTTTGTAGCCCAAGAGGAGGCCCATTTCAAGTGCTATAAGTTCAAATTTACCAGTCTCAAAATATGTAATGGAATCTCACTATATTCTTTGAGCAGCAAAATTAAAATATGTGGCATTTCTTAAGGTACTACCAAAGAATTAATATTTAAGTTTTAAACAAATATGTCAATACAGATGCTGCTGTGAAATCTCTTTCTTTAATTCCCCTCAGGTTTTTCCTTACAAGAATTTTATATTTGGCTAATATTTCATGCAACTTTTTTTTCCCTCTCTTGCAATATGCTATTATTGATTTAGGAATTACATTTTAATGCTGCAATGGACTAATAATTAGAGAACATATTCTTTCTATTAAATATTATGTAATTTTCTTAATTTTCCACTAAGTCACTCTGTGTCCACAAAGTGAGTTGATCTTAGAAAGAGTAAGTTCCTATAATACCTTTCTAGCTTATTACCTTTCCCCAGATATTCCAATTACATTTTTTGAGCTTTTATGCCTAGCCTTTGTTCTTGAAGCTAGTGGCTGCAGCATTTTAATGTTCAACCATAATTTTTCTTTACTCAGGATGTCTTATCCTTCCACACTTCCTGATATTCCACATGTAACTTAGCAAGAGAATGTTCAGCCCTTTTTTCCCCCTGATGTAATTTGACAACCTAATAATTAACTTAGCTGAGTTTCTCTGATTAAAGGAGTACTACAGGGTTTAGTGAATGTGAAAGCATCATGACAGAAAGCATTTGTCAAGCAATCATTGTCTAATTCCTCAGTGTTGTCTTGGTAAAATATTTACCAACACATTTTTAGCTAGCTACCAATACTCACTGAATTCATTGAAATATCTTTAAAGGAGGTTCATACATGAAACGAATACAAGATTACTTTATGGTTCAAAATCCAGGCCAATTTCAGTGTTTAAAATACATTTGATTTGATGCCTGAATGTCAAATTTCATGAAGAGTGTTAAGTTATACCATATGCATATTATGCATAGGTATTTTATTCTGAAATATAGCTATATCAATCTCATTTAGTTAAGTGACCCCTGTGAAAAGCCACAAATGATCCCAATCATAGAAAATAAAATATAGAGACTGTTAAATAAAGAGAGTCCTTGGAACATTTCCTGCAGAGCTCTCTTCAGATCCTTTTGTGTTGACTATTGGTATGATGCAATGTCAGAAAAAAGAGAAATTGGAGGGTATGACTGGTTCTAGGTGATTTAGACAGAAAGGTTAATACATCAGTAGTAAGTAGTGCTTCCCTCATCTTGGTTCTTCCAGTGTTGCTGGTCACCTACATCCCATGTTCGTACTTGTATGGGACAGAAGAGGAATGGGATGCATAAGAACACAAGAGTGCAAAGGCCTTATTAAATTGGGGGATGAGTGTTGCATATGGGGTGACATTTCTATTTTCCCAGCTCCCTTGTCCCTCAGCACACTGCTGGGGCTTTCAGAAAATCCTATGTGATATTTGAAAGAGGAGGAAAGCTTTGCAAATATCAAGCCTCCACAGACATGTGCTAGATCTTGTAAATAAATGCATCGCACTTCTACAGAGTTAGAATTTGTATGCAGCTTTTAAGGAAATGCTACCTATTGTCAAGGCAAAAGAAACATTTATTATGTGATACTCTCCTTGATTGCACATTACAAACTAGACTTTTCAGTAATGTCTTGTGGTTGCATTTTTTGTACTAATAGAATTGATTTTTAATAATGAAATATTTTAGAAGAATGGAAATATTTACAGGAATTTGTGTCTTGCATATTCAGTTACATCAGTTGGTGTTTTTCTCATATTAGTTGTTTTCTACTGGAAAACTAAAAAAAAAAATCAGAGTAAAATAATCTTTTTTTTGAGACAGGAAGAGCAGTAGCAGACTATCGCATGGCAGAACTACATATCTTTCTGTTAAATATTTACAAAGTAAGATCCTGTGTGATTTATTCAAGAAAGACATGTAGTGGAACATGGTTAAGTTTTTTCCATTAGTAAAAAAGTATAGCATGAAATTTAAAAGACCAAATTTAGATGAATACCTGCTTTAGGAAATGAAACTAAACAGTGGTTCTAGAAAATAAAATTATTTCCCTTGCAATGGTCAAGAAAAATAAAAGAACAGTAACCAAAAACCTCCAGAATTAAGAGGTCCCTTCTGATCAATTCGAACCTTCATGCTTCAGAGGACAAAGGTTCTGGCAACACTTTTTCAAAGTTCTAGCAGATATCTGTGTGTTACCATACAATATTATGATATACAACCAGCAAAAGAGTCTTTTAAAGCTGAAAACATAAGTCTGGATTCAGACCTTCTTTATCTGTATATTTCTTACTCTATATGGAAAGAATTTTCTGTTTCAAGAAGTTTATGGTAATATTGCATAGTTAGATTGATAGACTATATCTAGTTATAAGCTGCTTGTTTACCTGAAAAACAAATTCAAAACCAGATTAATTTTCTCTAATGTAAATACGTGACCAGAATTAATTTTATTTTAGTTTCATTTTCACACATCCCTTTCCGTGTAAGTTTATCTGGTATAATTATTTGAATCTGATTATAACAAAATGCAATATGCTAATATTTTAATTTGCTATTTTAATTCATTTTAATTAAAAAAAAAAAAGAAACATTTCCTTCTTTGCTCCATTTATACTTTTTGGCAAACTTATAATTGATGAAAATTTGTTTCAGGAGAGAAACAACACCCACACCAAGTGAAATATGGAACTATTCTATCATGCATGCACATATAGGTGCTTTAAATTAGGTTAAAAGGATCACTGAACATCACTTGCTAACATGTGTAAAATCAGAATTCAGCCAGAATAAACAATTTAAGCACTGATTTACAGTGGCTTCCATAGTTCATATAAAGCTAAAATCAGCACATCCTCCTATCTGAAGTGAATGCATAAGGAAGATTAGGAAAAGCAAGTGTTACTAACCTTGGTATACTTAATTTTCAGATCTTTTAATGGTTCTGGCAGGGCTGGCATAACTGGAGCAGGATTGCCATCTGAGCCTTGCTTCTTCATGTTTTCAGCTGAGAAGTTTGAAGACGTTCCTGAAACACAGGTGAGAAAAGGTATAAAGGGAATACAGTGATTTTTGCCCTGCCTGAGCTCTTGGCTTTATTTGTGCTTTTTTATCTGAACCAGCCATGGTATATTTGCATACGGGAATATGATTGGATGAAAGAATTCATCGCAAAGAGAAAATGACACTACTTATTTTTATGACCAAAAGCTACAGCCTTTCCAGTGAGCTGAGACCTCGAGGAAGCACATGCTGCTGAAACAATCTGCCTAGGCAGACGCCACAAATTCCTTACTGGGGAACAGAGTTTAAGGCCATTTCATCTTACCTGTAAAATTTCTTTCTCTCAGCCTCCAGGTACCCAGAGCCTAGGGGAACTTCCTCACGTACTTGAAGGCAGTTCTGAAGGTAAAGACACACTTGTTAGCTCTGAAAACAAACCAACTCCTTCTTACCAGAAGGTTAATGAGAATAATTACCAGAGTAAGAAAACATTAATTAAGAAAAAAGCCACCTTGGGTTACATTTTAATATGTTCAGAGTACATTAGAAGTACTGTAATTAATGCTTGTTTTGTAGATCACAGAGATAAGGAAAGATGATAAAAAAAATAAGGATAGAAAATCCTTCATGTGTTTTTCATGAAATGTGAAGGTGGAAAACAATGATAATCCAGAAAAGAATTCTCTCTGTCTAGAACTAAGTAAAACTGTTGTTTTTTTTTTCTTCTAGACAGCACCACAAATTTAAGGACAATGTTTTTAACACAGTGCCCTTTGGAATATCTAAGTCCAAAACAAATTGTTCAATAGATTAGACTTTTCTACCCTGGATGGAAGTAATTTTTCTGTTTTGATTATTCAAAGAAAAACATATATCTTGCACAGGCAAATAATTTTATAAGATACAAGAAACTCCTATTTTTTCAAATTCTGCCTTTTCTGTTTAGTGATCTCACAGAACCTGTATTTATATGCTGGGCTTCTGATTAATACACAGTGGATCCATGCCATAGAAACTGAATAAAATTATCTTATTGCTTTCACTGAGGCTACATAAATGCTTGGAGAATTCACTGCTCACAGTTATTTCATGTGTCAGGCATCATCTAAACCATCTGTCAATGAAGGACCTTTAACTAATGGATGAGGTAGGACATATCATGAGCTTAGTTTTACCATGCATTAATTCTGTTTCACATGGTTTCGGAATTAAAGTGCATGCCATAATTTCTATTGATGATTTTTGTGTTTGGACATATGGTTTTAGCAACAGTTTCTGAAATTTAGCTAAGTTCAAGTTATTTCCAGATAATCACAATAGTCATCTCTCAGTGAGATGTAAAGAGATGTGTGGACTGAAACAAGTTTCAGCCATTCACCTTGTCCTGTGAATGAAGAGCACTCATTCCCATTGCTAAAAACACTGTGATAATGAAGGTTACCTGCTCACTTATCTACTTTTGGATGCATCTGTCAGCTTTTCTGCCTTAGCTGTCTGGCTGAAGGCATCTGAACATAGAACAGTATGTTTGAAAGAATTTGAGCAGCATTTTCAGACTTTAATATTTTGGGTTACAGTGTTTGCCTGCCTCAGAGAATCATGTCTCATGTAGAAAACAGAATATCCAAATAGGGTTTGTTCATTTTTATTTGGAATATTACTTTTCAGGCCTATTCTTGTGTAGAATTCTTTTTTTCTAGATTTAGACACTAAAGTCTACTCTAGAAATCTTCCTGACACTAACTTCTCCATTAACCACAAAGAGTTTCTCTATTTCCCCTGCAAATTGCTCAAATTTGCCTAACTGGAGATACAAAACAGAGGTCAGTGGATTTCTCTGGTTTCAGGTAAAACAAAGGTCTTTCACACAGATGAGAATGCCTTAAATGTGTTCTCATTTAGGTACCATTGTATTCCTAATTTTTAAAGCAACCATTTAATCTAGCAGTTAATTATTATAGCTTCTTATGAAAATGGTAACATATATCTTCTTTCCATATCTATAAAGGACAACCTGAAATCTCAGCTGGCAGGCTTTAAAGAAGCCAGATGAAAACTTTCAACTTTTCCAAACATGCTGGTAATCACTGCTTGGTTTTCTACACTGTAATTTAAGACATACTTTAGCCTCCTTTTTTCTTTCTGTTTCACCTTTGGATTTCATGAATCATCTTCATTTTCCTATTTATTTTCATCTTAGGAATGCTTTTAGCCTAGTGCAGAAAGTATTTTATTTTCCTCATATAACATCTTCCTGTTTATTGCAGCTTTCTGCTATTTTCATTCTAGGACTTTTTCCCCCATCCTGAGTCACAAACTCTTTCACATTTCACCTAAATAACGATATGCAGTTCAAGAACTATAAGTAGTTCTAGGACTGCACTATTATTTCAAGTAGTGAATTATACAACACTTGAATTGAAGCTTACATAGTTTTGCTGTTAATGTTTTCTTGGAAATGTTGTATTCTATCTAATTCTTTCCTTTCCTTTGATCAATAATTTGGTCATTAGTTAGCTTTTCACTGCCGAAGGAAGGAACACTAGAGACTCCACACCCAGGCAAAGTATATGATGTGTTTTCTGACTTTGTGATAGTGCTTCCTATATTCCAAAGCATAACATTTATTCCTGTTCAAAGCTACTGAATTCCCCTATTTAATACAAGTTCAGAGGGGAGCAAGAGTATAGGTCCACTGTGCAAGACCAATGGCTGCATGAACTTTAGGTCTGACTTCTGTCACTCTGTGTCAGGAAGTTAAGTAAAAGTTTTATGCTAGAAAAAAGTTGTAAATAGTTTTTCTATGTGTCTCCTCTCAAAGACTAAAAAAAAATAATTAAGAACCAAACACAGCACACCAAATTAATTACAAGTTCTCCTCATATCTGACCATACAGTGGGACATCAACAATGTTGTAGCACTTTCATTGTGTTCATTGTAGTCTTGGTGGGCAAACTATTTGGCATATATTAAGATTTGTTGCAGCCCTATATTCATCATATAAGATTTAATTTAATAGCCAAAAGTGCACAGATGAAGGCAGAGCTTCTAGTTGGGCTAGCTGGAAATCCAACTAATGAAACCAATGTGTCAGGGATGTGACCTGTGACTGGACTCTTATCCCTAAACACAGTGCTAGTTCTGTCTGTAATGCCTTGTCCTTTCCTAGCTGCCCTGAGATATCAGTCCAGGAGCAATTTTTGATTTTACTTGGCATTTTTATATCAGTGTATGCTGAGCTAATACTGTCTGAAAGCCATGATTTTGTTCTATGACCTTCTACTATTTCATAGAGAAATATTTACTTTATATTGTAGAAGAATTTTGTTTATCCAGAAGCTACTTTCATTTTTCTAAAGGCCATAAACTTTTGGGATTTTACACCCTACAAGTAGGCAAAAGCTTTTTTTTTCTCTAAACAGTCTTTTTTTTCTCTTTTATTTTCCTTTATTTTTTTATTTGTTTTTGTCATTTTTTTCAATGACTGTCATATTGTCTTCCAAATTCCCACAGTCCACGTGCCTCCATCCTCCAGCAATAGCAGACAATGGACTTAATCTTTGTATAAAGCTGAAATTTTAATCACAGCAGTAAGAAAATCTGGCCCATAGATTTCTGTAGAAAAAAACCTTGTCCTTCATCTATTTGATCATTAAAGAAATCTAATTCTTATTTTGTTCTAGACATGCTAAAAGGGGCGTAATCAGATAAGATTGCATGTAATTAGCTTTAACCACCTCTAGTGTCAGAGGACATTAGAGTGCAAGGACTTTATTGCAGGTAAACAGAGAGTAGATGTTCTCTACCTTTGGGTTTTGCCACTTACAGCTCTGGAAACTTTTCAAACTGAGTATCTCTGATCCACTGATCAATCAGAATTACAGCCTGAATTCCACAGTGCCTTCTAAAAGGGAACATAGAAACCTATGAAACCTCTACAAAGTTGCTATAATTTAAAACACTGGCGATAAACAATCTTCCATGGTGACTTATACAGTACTGTCCAAAGTTCCCTGGAATAGGAGTTGCACAAGACACACTGCTGCACTCTGTAGTTCTATTGCATCATCTGTGCTGAATTCAGACTGAGTCTTGAATGTTGAAGTACATCCCTAGGCTTTATAAAACCTCACAAATTAAAAAAGAAAAAGAAAAATCTCTGTTGAGACAATATAATTGTTAAAAATCTTGATTATCTGAAACATATCTTTCAAATTTAGAATATACAGGGAGTTCAGAAAGGGGATTATTCAGGGATTTGAGTAGATCTGTTGATTCTGACAGGATCAAGCATTAAGTTATAAGTGGAAGATCTAAGGATCAAAAGCAGTAATATATGTTTTGAAAGTCAAAATCTTTGAGATTTGCAAAATCACTGGATTATCGTTCTGAAATTCTCTATGCTCTTTGGTAATCTTCCTTATGACATTGCATTAATGGCAGTAGAACAGAAACAGTGGCTGCTGTTTAGTGTGATGTGGAAAGGCAGACATATCATAAAAGAGGCAAAACTAATGTGAAATTCATTTTTTGGACCATCCAAATTGAGAGCACAAATCTGGGTAGAAAATTCAAGTTCTCATAACTCTTATTGCAAAGCACTGAAGTAAAATGACAAGCTTTTCAAGGCTACAGAGCAAATTCCCTTGCCTTTTGCAGGACACTGACTATCCTGCGTTTCTGACAATCCAAGCATTCCTTTAATTTTATTATCAGTTTCTCTGAGCACAACTAGCAGTTTTTCACTTATTATGAAATTTCTGTGATATATATACTCAAGGAGTGAGGCAGTAGACAGATGCATATCTATCTATTTGAGGGTGAAATTTGAACTATGCTAATGAAAAATTGTTCCCTTTTGCAACACAGACAATAAGAGTGTACAAAGAAATGTCTTGGAATACATTTCTCCATTCTCTTCACTCTCATGACAAGTGACAGGATTCAAGGAAATGAGATGAAGCTGAGTCAGGGAAGGTTTAGGCTGGATATCAGGAAAAGGCTTTTCACCCAGATGGTGACTGGGAGCAGGCTCCCCGGGGAAGTGCTCACAGCACCAAGCTTGACAGAGCTCAAGAATCATTTGGACAATGCTCTCAGGCACAAGGTGTTGCTCTTAGAGTGTCCTGTGCAGGGCTAGGATGATCCTTGTAGGTCCCTTCCAACTCAGTGAGATCCCTTCTGTGTTTCTGTGGCTTTCATCTCACAATGACATTTCCAAAGTACAAGAATAATTTGTAACAGTGGGTAGGTTTAGACTGCTGCATTTCATCATGTGAGTTGGAGGGAAGAGATGCCATCCAGAGGGACTTGAACAGGCTTGAGAGGTGGATCTGTGAGAGCCTCATAAACTTCAACAGTCCTGCATCTGGACCAGGGCAATCCAAAGCACAAAAACTCTGTTGGCAAAGAACAGATTGAGAGCAACCCTAAGGAGAAGGACTTGAGGGTGTTGGTGGATAAGAATATCAACAGTTTTGACAATTTGCACTAGCAGCCCAGAAGGTTAGCGGCATCCTGGGCTGCACAAATAGAAGTGAGGCCATCAGGTTGAGGCAGGCCTCTGCACTAGTGACACCCCACTAGAGTGGCAGGGAACTTTCCATTAAACCAGGTTTCTCAGAGCCCCATCCAACCTGGCCTTGAGCACTTCCAGGGATGGGGCATCCGCAGTTTCTCTGAGTGACCTGTGCCAGGGCCTCATCACCCTCACAGGGAAGAATTTTTTTCCTGATACCTAATCTAAACCTGCCCTTTTTCAATTAGAGCCATTACCTCTTGTCACTACATGTCCTCATGAAACTTCACCTTTCCAGCTTTCTCTTGCCAGGCCCCCTTTACTGATGGCTGCCATGAAATCTCCCCAGAGCCTTCTTTTCTCCAAGCTGAACAGACCCAACTCTCTCAGTGTGTTTCCCTGCAATGCTGCATCCAGCTGTGATGTTCCAGCAGATGGATGTGGACCTATTGGAAGAAGTCCATGGAGATGCCCAGAGGGCTGGAGCATCTCCTGCAGGGAAACACACTGAGAGAGTTGGGTCTGTTCAGCTTGGAGAAAAGAAGGCTCTGGGGAGATTTCATGGCAGCCATCAGTAAAGGGGGCCTGGCAAGAGAAAGCTGGAAAGGTGAAGTTTCATGAGGACACGTAGTGACAAGAGGTAATGGCTCTAATTGAAAAAGGGCAGGTTTAGATTAGGTATCAGGAAAAAAATTCTTCCCTGTGAGGGTGATGAGGCCCTGGCACAGGTCGCTCAGAGAAACTGCGGATGCCCCATCCCTGGAAGTGCTCAAGGCCAGGTTGGATGGGGCTCTGAGAAACCTGGTTTAATGGAAAGTTCCGTGCCCATGGCAGGGGGGGTTGAATTAGATGATACTTAAGGTCTCTTCCAATACAAATCATTTTATCATTCTGTGATGCTAAATAAATTTTTAGAATTATTAATTTCTCTTTCTGTTAGTTGGACATCTGGTCATTGTAGTTTATGTGTTTTTTGTAGCATGAATAATAAAGTATATTGATTTTTGGAGACAGATATTTTATTTTTGTATATAGGGCAGTTTACACATGAAATAATGACTAAAATATGGTCATAAAAACTTCAAACTAAAATAAAAGGAACTGGATATATTATGGGGCAATGAAAGATTGATGCAGGAATTATTACATCATTTTAAAAGACTTTTATCTATAGAACCCATTTGAGTTACAGGTACTAATATTCTTCATAATATAAATTAGAAGACTATTTATTTCATTGTTACAACATTTCTTAAAAGCTGCAGGAATATTTGGTAGAATGTAGTATATTCTGCATCCTTAAATTGAAATTACTTATAATTGATTTTTGGTTTTTTTAGTTTATCTTAAAAAGAACCGCACTAAAGTCAAACAGAAACAAATACAAAGAACTCAGTATAGTGTGCTGCAACAAAATTGTATCTATTTCTAGAGAAAGAAGAAAATTCTCACAAAAATGGAATAAGACTTGTTCAAAACCATAACTGGCTTGTAAAAGTCCTTCTCTACATTGCCCTGAAATAATGGAAAATGGAAATGGAATATAAGCAACTCTATTTTACTCATACCAATAGAATTTTCCATACTTTCTTAATTCCTACTTATTATTCAATCCTGACATCAAATATTTGCCATTTAAGGTCATAGAAAGTGTCAATGAATAAGTTATCACATGACAAAAGTATGGGTTTTTCAATTAGGGTAAATGAGTTTTCATGTCAACAGGACAATTTTAATTAATAAATGTCAATAGTTTTTCTAACTTTATGATAGAAGTCAACATTCATATCTTTTTTGCATACTTTTTTGCAGTACTCTCCGGTCCAAGAGAAGGAGAACTCTGAATAGAACAGCATTATCAGAACAATGCATTAGTTAATAAATGAGTACAGTTTTATTAGAGACTGTAAGTCCAGTCTTGGCAGCATAGACTGACTTATATTTAGAGTATCTTTTTGTGAACTAGAACAAATGTATTCCTTTTCTTCCTGTTAAAAATAAAATTATTTTTTTAAACTTTTTTGGTACACGGTTCAAATGAGGGAGCAAGTAATAAGTAATGCAATAGTTTGAAGGTCTCTCAAATGATTTATTACAAATAAAGAGAAAGAATTTATGACACAGGTCACAATAAAAGCTCTTATCAGTGAATTTAATGAATAATTTGAAGCAAATCAATCGAAAAAAAGCTGTTCAGTGTTAGATCAGAATCAGACCCAACACTAGTTATTAACCTACATTGTTAGCAACAATTTATGCCAAGTAATTTTCAACATTTCCTCCATGAGCCTTTGTTTCAAAGCCAAGTTTTAGACAGCCTCAACTGATTTTACATAATTGCTATGTGTGCTTTTTAAGCCTCTGTGTAGTAATTGTGTTCTTCAGCTATGAAAGACTCACAAGTGAAAACAACCTTCTTTCTTTCTAATTTTAAAGTTTTGAAGAGAATCTAAAAGAAGTCGCTGTACAGCTAAAATTAAAAATAGTCAGAGGTATATTTAACATCTACCTCTTTCTTTGATATTTAGAAACAATTCTCTGAATGAATATCCTTTAATTTCTTGACATCAGTTTTTATTATTTTCATGTTACTGTCTTATATAAATTATCAACATCACCATAAATACAGTATTTTTGAAAGGCTTACTTTTGTGTGCTTTGATATAGGATGTATTATGTCCTGAGTTCTCTGCAGTGAAAAAATTCAAATCTTTTTACTCAAGATGAGCATTTTTTTCATATATCATGGTAGTTAACTGCTAGAACAGAATTTGAAAACTGCAATTAATAGAAGGCATTAAGCAAACGCCCACTGAAGGTGCAACTGAACTGATGTAAAACTAATACAAAGTCCAGGATTATCCATTTTTGTTATCCTGTCACCCCACTCCTCACTCTAACTTGCTATTTATTATTTATACTGTTATTTCCAGGAAGTTCCTACAGAGCTGTATAGAAAACATGGCACAGATAAATAATCTTGAGGTCAAAATTTCCCTTTATAATACTTGAAATGTAATTAGAACTGCTAAGGAGGAACCATATCTGCAGCAGGAAAGTGACTTATTAGGAATAAAAAACTTGGCACAGTGACTAATCACACAGCATTCCCAAACTGACTGCGACACTCAAGTACTTTCCTTGTATTGTAATGTCAGTGGAGGATTTTGACGGATTTCCAACTCCTCTGTTTCCCAACTTTTTAGTTTAACTTAAACAAACAAACAAATAACATGAAGCAATTGCCTTTGTTTGCAAATGTCAGTGAGGTTTCTGTGGATGCTGTCAGAGATTGCTGCTTCTAATGAAAAGTGAACTTTAACCAGGGTGTAAATCCGTTTATCTCTGGTCTGGGGAACTAGGACTCAGAATTCAAATTCCAATATAGAATAAAACTTTTGCAGCACATATAAAGAGTCTCTGTTTTCCAGCTAATAGAGTCTACTATCTTTTTAAGGTAATTGGTAAGATTTACAATATCCCCTGTTCTGTACTTAAAGTCTTAATTTCAAGTTTAGATGTAGTGAGTTGGCTACATTATCTTGTTACTTGTTATTCCCATTTTTCTCTACTTTGTTGTGATTACAGAATCACAGAATCAGCTAATTTGGAAAAGACCTTTGAGGTCATCAAGCCCAACCTGTGACCCTGCACCAGTTTGTCTACAAGACCATGGCACGGAGTAGCACATGTACAGGGATGGTGACTCCACTACTTCCCTGGGAAGCCCATTCCAATGCCCAGTTGCCCTTTCTGTAAAGAAATTCTTCCGAATATCCAAATGGTTATAATCCAATTCTTATGCTTTTGTTGGTAGAAATATTTTACTACTGTGCATATGCTACTCACTAGCGCCACTGTTGAATGAGAATTAACAGCTAAAGCAGTAGACTAGGATTTTTAAAAAGAAGATGTGGTCATTCTAGCATCCACTGAATCCTGTCAAGAGCTTTCCCATTGTTTTGTGAATTTTCAGAAGGAGCAGTTTTAAGTCCTGGTAATCATCTAATTAAGTAATTGCTTTTAGAAAGAAATATGAGTTGTGAGAAATTTGAAGCATATTGGTAGTTCCTGTAAGATTCCTGGAATGCATTTCAGGATGGAAAATAGATGATAACAACATAGTACAGGAAATCAGGTTAATAACATACACTTTGGGAACTAATGTTTTAGCTTTGTTACAAAAATGTGTTAGCCAGCAGAATTACAAATGCAAACCCAGCAACAGTAAATCTTGGAAGGAACAAAACTTACAGTGAAAACCATACTCCTGTATGTGGTGTGTGACATTATTCCCTTTTCATTTAAAATTAAAAGTATGTTTGTGAATATGATACCTGTGTGTGCATTTGTTTTGTATTGCAGATAGACAGAACTAGACTCACGTTTTGGGACTGATTCAATAAATGTATTTCACTTCTCTTCTTAGAAGAAAATAAGAAAAAGAAGGAAAATTCTTTCTCAGATGAGTAAGAATGTTTGAAATGGGAACATTGTAGTCCAAGAAAATTTTACAGTACTTAACTAACTTATTGTAATTCTGAGGAAAAAAATACCTGCCAATATTTTCTCATTGTTACAGAATTGATAAGAAAATAAGAGTAACATTTGGTTGTTGTTTTTTTTCCTTGTCCAAGAAATGTGGCATGTGTTCTGCTTCTCTTTCCATAAACACATGAAAATCTACAGCCTCGATGTGTTTTTCCTGTTATTTGATATTTTGTTACATTAGGCTGATGCTCTCATCATCTGTGGACAAAGCCCTAATAATCTATGTAATTAAGAATGTAAGTAAACTTCTTTTTTAGATGATTTTTGTGCAACATCATCTTCTGCCAAAGTGTCCCAAGAAAAGTTCAGACCTTTAAAGCAAATGCCAGAGGAGGTTTATATATTTAAAAAAAATTAAGTTAAAATTATAGGTATTTTAATTTAACTGCACATATTACAAGGCAGTAGAATAATTAAGAACTTCCTTGTTTCTTTCAATTTGTGTAAGAAAAAGCATGAAGACTGAGAACATAAAGATTTTTTATTCCTGATATAAACAAGTATTTTGATAAGATTTCAGTGCATTTTTCAACATCTTGCTGAAGCCTGCCAAATACATATTTTCTGGCATATTGGTTTGGTAGTGAGAATGCAAGTTTTATGCACAGTAATTATACTAAGTACTGAAAAAAAATCTCTGAATTATACATTTGCTGGATGATATTTGTATTCTGGGGCAATAATGATAGCAAAAAACCTGAAATTTACTTTGATGATCAGCACATCATGATGGAGAAAGCTGAGGCAAAAATAAATGAAAGGCAGGAGACAGTGGTCAAAAGCAGAGTTACTGTTAGTTTCTTATCAATTTTCAATGAAAAACCAGCAGCATATAGTTAAAGTTATAAATCTGGCTTGAAAAGCAACACTATTACTTCTCTTTCTTGTTTCCTTATCTTGCCAGACTCCACTGACAAAGAAGTTTTGCAGGCAGTGGAAGAGAGTATTTAATCTTTCATAACCAACATGAATTCATAGTTGTTTTGCTATTGGTTTTCATAAGGTTTACATAAAACTACTCCTTTATTACTCCTTTCATCATTGTCAAGAAAGATTCAAAATTTCATCTCAAATCTAAGCAAAATTCTGGTGTTTTCTCAAAATGTCCCCTGAAAATTTGTATTAATTTAGCATGGGTAAGTAGGAAAACTTTTACTTATATTACAGAAGGTAATAAAACGGAGAGACTGAAGGCAGAATTAGCAGAGGAAGGAGAGACTGCCAAACTGCATACGAGCTAAAGCGTAGCTTGAACACTAATCAAAATAAAGTTCTGATGAGATGAAGATTTAGCTACCGTGGGCTAAGAGATGAATTAGAAGAGAGAATTGTATGTATCGATCTACTTAAACAACCTGAGTGAATGTAAGCAAACTTATTAGGCAAAACTTCATTAGAAAACTTTGGTTTTGTAGTTTGCACTCTGAATATTTTCCCATTCTAGCTTAACGACGGCTAAATACTCCTTTTGCCACCTCAGTGAGAGCAGAAGCACACAATTTATGTTTCCTTGCAGTGGACAAACATCCATACCTCTGTGATGCATCTTTTGAAGAGAAATGTTCCCAAAGCAATTGTCCAATTTTTCAGCTGCTGGAAGCTGGAGCTCGAACTGCAGTTCCACTTTTCCGTGCAGAAACTTTTTTTTTTTTTTGGGAGCAGAACAACTTTTCTTCCACTGTACCCTAGTCAGTTAATCACAGTAGTTGGGGGCATGCAACGGCACTCAATCTCTTCTCTAACAATGAAACTTCTCACTTTTTTATTCACCATTCCTTGATAAATCTGCTTTCCCTGTGTCTTCTTTTAAACCACTGCAGTACACTAGAAGTTTAAGTGGTAAAGCTGACAGCTACATACTAGGTACACTAGAAAATGTTCTATTTCATTCTTCTCTCACAGGTCACTGTTGCACTGATGAAACTGCAACATCAGTTTGGAGAATATTGCCCTTACACTTTCTTGTATGTTTTTCACAAGATTAACTTTCTTTTTTTATTCTTTCATCAATAACAACTCTTTCAGCAAAATCCTCTTAGCTGATTTCTTGTGAGAAATCAAATTTAAAAAAAAAACACAAAAATGTACATGCAATAATTATGCAGTATCTGTCTAATATTTTCCAACATTGTAAGTTCTTAGAAGCTCAAATATCTCTATACATTTCTTTTAAAAGTGTCCTCCATTGCCAAGGACACTTAATGATGGAAAATAATACTGTCATACCCCTGTGAAAAGAGAAGAAAATTTTTACTCATTAGTTTTTCTCAAAACACTACTCAGGAGTGTTCTGAGAAAACCTACAGAATAGCTGTTCACTAAGGACAAATTGCATGTGATTCAAGTGCTGTAATTTGCAATGAAGAGGAAGAAAAATTTTTAAATGAGAGCATGTTTATCTAGCCAGAAAAGTCATGTAAGTTCATATAAAGTCAAAGAGCACTGTTAAATTGTCACAGGATGGATCAATACTTTTAGTACTCACAGTTCAGAAAAGTTCAGTACTTGAGGAATTGCATTTTCAGTTTACTTAATACAATCACAACTATTTAATCATAGAAGTTTTTGGATGGAAGGACAATCAATTTAAGAAGATCTGAAAGACAAAATGCAAAAGTTTCTTTGACAATATTTTTGTCATGATTTTTTTCCCCATTTCTTCTCTTTGTCATAGCAAGTAAAGCAAAATAATATGAATATTTTATTCTATTGGACTATAAAGTCTTGTTTTAGTGTAGCTAGAGTTGTACAAATAAAGCATTTAAAAACAAGAAAACATCAAATACACAAACTATTTTTTATGAGGGTAAAGAAATAGCTATTTTGTCATGCTATCTCTGTGGCAACTCTAAGAGTGAATAAGAGTAAAGTTTCAATAAGACATTTCAAATCCATCCCGTTTTTTCCTACCCAGTCCCTAATTCCATCATGAACTGAAGTATAAAATTAGTTAAATAATATACACTGACAACATATTCCGAAGGCTTTAGTATTGTTCAGTTTATATAAATATCACAAAGAATATATCTTAAAAATAGTCATGGCAATTTGTTTCAGAAAAAAGTTTTAAAATTTCAAACATGCAAAAATGTCATAACTTCACAAATACCTCCAAATAAAAGTTCTCTGAGTTATGTTTTATTTTTCCCCAGACCTCACCACAAAATAAGAAAAACTGTTTTCTTTGATCTAAAAAGACATTACTTCTCAGGGCTCTAAATTTTATTTACTACTAAATTTTCTTTAATTTTGGAATAAATATTAATGCTAATGGAAATTTAAAAAGAAGACCAATTAAGTTCATTGACTCAAGTTTTAAGCAAGACACTAGAAACCAAGGAAAGGTACTAACCTGAGTATTACGTAAAGACATTTTTTCATATAGGTTTGTGCTTGTAGCTGTACAGCCAACATAGAAAAATCAGAATGAATATTAATGATGGAAATTACTTGCTTGATGGTGAGCATTTGCAGAAGCCTGCAGTCTGTGTAATGCCATGCAGTGGTTTAAAAAGGAAGTGTTTGTAAAAAGGAATGGTCAGCAAAAACTGAAAGGATATTTGGGTAGTAACTCCATTACAATAAGAATATGCCTACTTTGTCCTAACAATTTCAGTTACTTGTTTCCATGATAAAAATGGAAATGGATTCAAAACTCTCTGGCTAAAAAGCTGAAAAAAATTTTGTATAGATTTTTATGCTGCTATATGAAGATGCAAAAATTTCTGTATACAGCAAGCTGTACTCACCATCACTAAATCTTTTTCCAGCATTCCTATTAACAGTTTAAGGCTTACCAATCATCAAAATTTCCTAATGAACCTCTGGCTTCTGAGGAAATTAGCAATCCAATTAATATTCTGCCTGTACCTGTCCACAAGACCATTCAGGATGATCATAGTTAGTACTTTTTTATATAGGCTAAACAAATCCTTTGAGTTCACAAATTCTGTTGCTACAGCTCAAACATTATAAGCTTTGTTGCCTTTACTCTTTTATTACCTGTTTTCTGTTTTTCTGGATTTTTTTGTTTAGCTAAGAATATCTGCCTTTATGTACTTTTTAGCAATTTGTCTGAATATAAGCAATGAATATTTAATTATACTTAGTCTGAGTTTTAATTCTGAAGTTAATTTAAGCACTATATCAAATAAAAAAAGATGTTCATTTCTAGTGTCAAAATACCACTGGTTCATCCTACATATATATTTACCACTGTGATTTTACCTCTATATGTCTCAAAAGTGAGTCTAAATCAACTGCAATGCAAGCATTAGCAGCAGAAGATAAACTATTATCATGACAAACTGATTTAGAGCAGTTTTTAGTACCAAAGTCATCAATCCACTAGGAGCAGTGTCTCTTAAAGGATAATTTATAAAACAATATGCTTTATGCTTCTGTAATATCCCTGGCTAGACAGCCACAAGTTTGATTCACATGTATGTGCTACTAACACCTACAGGACACAGATGCTTTTGCATTACCTGTGCATTTTAGAAGTTACTTTTCTCTTGGTTCTGCAGCTGTTTATCTTACCCTGCATTCTGAAGCTTTCACAAAGTGTCATAGTGAGGGTGGCTCAAGCTGAGCTTGCTGTCGAAACTGTGTCTGAGCTGAGCTTCAGAGGTAGCAGTGAATTGGTAGCACTTGGGACTGTGGGTTCTGCTTTGTGTTACATAACAATCTTCTAGTCACTCCCCTCAGCTAGTGACAAATGATTTCCCTGGTTCATGACATACTGAAATGGAAACTTCTTACCCCACAGCACTATCTTGCTCCTACTCTTGCCATGTCAATTAATGGAAGACGGGGGGGGTGTGTGCATTGCACAGAAAATCATGCTGTTTTAGGCATGGAACAATTTCAGGGGCAGGCCTATTGGTTTTACGTGAGGGAAGCTACAAGATACGATAGAAACCATGATTCTGATATAAGCATGTGAAGGGATAAATATATTTCCTCTTGAAGAATCACGTTTGTTTACTATACGTGTGATAAAGTGGAAATGATTTCCTCACTTTTTAAAAGTTTTAACTTTCTAGACACCTTTTTGATAGACTTTAGATTAACGCAGTTTTACTATTCCCCCCTAATATTTTTCTTTCTGACTAATAAATGGATTTATATGAGTTCATACAAGTTTTATGACTTTTTTGTACCACTGGAACTTATATAGTCTCAGATGTCAAAAGTTCATAAAATTAATAATGTCATCACTGCATAAAATTATTAATGTCATCTAGTATAGAGATTTTTAAAGTCCTGAATTTTGTTAAAGTACATATTTATACCTTTTTCTTATGCCACTCTTACATTTTAATCTAAAACACATACAGAAAGAGAAAGATTGTATAAATTAAACAGTCTTAATTGCCAATACTGAAATAGAGGTGTTAATGTAAATTCTTTTAATTCCTTGGGTGAAAAAAGAACAATTTTTCATCTGATGTTTCAAAACATCAATTGTTTTGAAATTGTTTTGAAAAGAACAATTTTTCTTTTCTGTGTAAAGACCCACACAATCAGTACATTTTTGCATTACTATGGAAAGAAAAGATCAAACAGAAGAACAATGTAAGGGCTAAAACTGTCTCCTTGCTGGATTTAATGCAGTTTGCACATAACTGTACCAATAGCTGAGGAAGTAAATAATCAAATGGTATATTAAGAATAAATTGCAAAAATCTCCTAAAATTCTTGCAACATCTCCTTACAAAGATGTTGTCTATGTTGTCTATGTCCAGCTAGAAATTTCTTGCCCGCCTACCTCCCAGTAAAGCCTCAGAGGACGTCTTTTTGACGGGATATTATCTTCTCCAGTGCTGTAGCACTCTGGTATGTTCTGATAATCAAGCTTATACTTTGTCATTCATTAAGCATTCCTTTTGTGTCTCATTAGTCTGATGTCTTCTCTGTCATAAAGAGATGCTTCGGGCAGAAAGGAAATTATTGTTTCTTAATACGTATAATGACATTTTGATGGCGGTATTTTCAATGTCTCTGTTTCCTTTTTTTTCAATAGGTTTTATATTCTGGATATCAGATTTAAAAAAAGACCATTGAAAGTTGTTTAACTTTAAAGATTTATTGCATTAGCATTGCTAATTAATGGATAAATTATTGACACAAATTACTGCCACACAACTTCGTATGAATGCAGACACATACATACTGTATTAGCAATTTAATGTAACAATTACCATAAAAGTGGTTGTCTGTAGCTCGTGAACCTTATGCAACAACCTCTGAAGATTCAAACTTTACATATTTATGCATTTACATATACATATATAAATAGACTCATAAAAATTCAGAAGCACTCACATTTATGTTCAATGCAGGCATGTATTTTTTGTATTAGTTGCACAGCTATACCTTTCCTAAGCATGCATTTCATCCAAAGAGCATGGTATGAAGTCAGTCAAAAAATGTAAGGCCTTACCTTCAGAATCAGGACTTGATTTCTCAGACGTGTTATAATTCACTTCCACAGCACACTCTGCCCTAATGTCTGTGTTCAGCACTACAGAAAAAGTACCAGGCATGACCTCTATATATACACAATTCACTAATAGAAACAAGCAAATACTTAGATTCTTGTTTCATTTCAACATTTATCAAATGATATTACTGTTAGAAAGAGATCCTTCAAGCAAACAGTCTGCATTGAATTGGGAGTTATCTTGATGATACACTTCAGGGGGAAAAAAGGACCTTATTGTACAACACAGCAGATGAAAATACCCGCAGCCATTGCACGTACCACTCATTCTGTTAACCATGTAATATAAATTGTCATTTTGACATGTAGACTATTTCTCTTCCTCTATCACCTCCATGTCAATCCAATTCACTCATTCTTGCCAATGATGAAATGAAAAAAAAAAGAAAAAAAAAAAAAGAAAAGGAAACAGGGAAAGATTGTTAGTCCAGATCTGCATTTGCGGAACATTTTAAAGCCAGTTAGGTTAACCATTGGGAAGATGTTAGTCTAGATAAGAGAATCCCCACTGGTTTTCTGTCTCCCTTAGACAATGAAATCACGTAGTTGTGTCTGTGCCTCTGTTTTGGATTGTTCTGTTTTAACACATAACAGATTGAGGGCTCCCTACTATTCCTAATTAACTCAAACTAATGAGAGAATGGGTGGAGGGAGTGCCAAAAAAAGAAAAGAGATCATGTGTTGGAAGAGATTGAATTACAACTTAAAGGGGATGGAGAAAGGAAAAGAAAAAAGAAGAAGGGGGAGGAGATGCAAATACCATTAAGGTTGCAAAGTAGGGGAGAAGAATCGCCTGAGAACAGATTTGTCTTTCATTTCTAACAAGAGTCAAAGATGTCTTGCAAAAACACCAAGGAAACATAAGCAATACAATACTGAACTAATGTTAGATTATTGTTTCTTCAAAACTACTTCAGCACCCACTACTGTTCTGCTTCCGCTCTCACTCTCCTGCTACCAGTAAGTTGTTGGCTTGGTAACACAGCCCCTAATTAAACCAGTTTCAAGATAAAGCAAGTAAAAGTCTATTTTCAGGTGTGCACATACAATGTGAAATGTCATGTTTAGAAGGGTACTTATTTGTCCCAGGCACAGAAGAAGACTGTGGCCAAAGCTTCCACATTTCTGTGCCTGAGGTCTCCTTTCTCTAGGAGCCAAGATGAAGATGGGAGCCTGCAAGAGGCAGAGAGGACAGCAAGAGTGTGTTTACTGTGGCTGTAGCTGAGGCTGTAGGACTGCCTGGAGTGAGACCTCACTTCTTCCACGGATGTCTCAGCTCCATTGATTCAGGTTGGGCAGGAGAAAAGGGGGGCAGAAAGCAAAGAGAGGTAGAAGGGGAAACCAGATCATGACAGGGACGAGGGGCAGGCTGGTGGGGGAAGTCACTGGGTTGAAAGAAAGAAGCGCCATGAAGAAAATAGGTTGGCAGACCAAGGGAGTGGAAGATATAGAATCAGTTAAACTTTCACATTAACAGAATTAGGGAAACACTGGGAAAGCAGTGAGAGGCAGAAAGCAGCATGGAGCTGTGTGAGGAGAAGTTTTAGCAGGCAGTGTGCTTTGGGGAGAGGAAAGGGGGAAAAGAGAGAGCTGGGAGAGGCAAGGGCTGGGGTGTAGCCCAGCCCCCACCGCTATCATCCCAGAACCAGAAGCTCTTGCTGGGCCCTATGCCCACATGTGCCTGCACACACATGTGCACAAGTGCGTGTAGTGCTCCCTTCTTTACCGCTGCCCAGACTGGGGTTAATAACAACCCTGAATAGTCTAGCAAAAGCCATGGGGATGTGACAGGTAAGCAGGAAGAAAATAGCCAGCTCGTTTTGGCAGTCTGTGGTTATTTGCACGTAAGGAGACCAGGCTGTGTGCAGATGAAATGAAGCAGCGGGCTGCGGCAGGGCAAAGGACGCGCCGCCAAGTCCTGACAGGCTGAGGTGTGACCTGATGAATCCTAACTGCCCTGGACATCCCCAGGACAGCGAGGGGAGGGACAGCGTGGCCACAGGGTGCTGGACACTGCCTGGGCTTGGGCTCTGGGTAGGGAGGATGGCAAAGGGAGCCCTACAGCACCTTGTCTCAGACTGAACACAAATGCAAATTTACTTAAAAGTTCAGCCAGTGGAGGACTGAACATTGCACCAAGATTTTCTTAGATTATTTTTTTTTCCCAAGGAAATTTTTGGTACCTTTTTTTTTCAGAAAACGAACTTCAAAAATTTTAACATCATCTCATTACCAACAAAGGATTTTTTTATTTGGTTTTGTTTTGTTTTGTTTTGTTTTTTCCAATTTTATTTTTCCCCTTGGAGCAGGATATGTCCTGTATAAGAGAGATACAAAAATTAGCTTTTGAAATGTATTCTGCAACAGAACAGCCTGATATATGTGCCCCAGATATATGAGCACCTGTATCTTTGCAATTACTAAGAAATTTTGGCCATCCATGGAATTTAACATATGGCATTGGTGAACAGATATGGCCACAATAATCTTAAGGAAACGTGTCGTAAATAGTGCAGCTGTGGGAATATTCTTTTTACATTTGTATATGTACAGGTCCACATGGGCCAGACAATTTACTTACCTACAAATACATCTCACTTGAAAACTTTCTGGAGAAGCTGTTGCAGTATGCCAAGAGGTGTTCTGTTTTAACCTGCATCTAAGACTAGCTGTTCAACAAAGCAAAAGAAGAGTGTGAACTGTAGCCTTAAAATCAAAAGTGAGGGCAAGAAAATTCTGGTTACCTTTAAACAGTTCCTGTCATGGAGATTGCAGACTGTGGAAATCTTTAAGCTAGTAGGCTTAAAACCTAGCCAACAGAGCTGTGAAGGAATACATGTGTAGGTATAGGACAATCGTGTTTTGCATTCTCTGCTATCATAATTTCCTAAAAAATAAAGGTAATAGTGAGAGAACAGATTAATTCAGTTCCAATCTCTGGTTCCAAACACCTATTAAGAGCACACAAAGAAAACAAAATAGTTGGTCAATGTGTTTGCCAGTTTCAACTGGTAGAACCTTCTGTATTGCACCTGTGTGCACACATAGGTAAATGAGAAAGATCAGATTTACAGAGTTGTTAATTAACTAATCTTTCTGAAATGGGTTTTGTACGGTGTACAACTGTGAAGTGAGCTAGGGTGTGTAGTAACACAGAGTCCTCAGGCAGGTGCAAAGGAGAGCTGCTTTATTGTAAAAAGCAGGCCCTTTAAAGCAGTTAGGCCTTTATCAGTTACATACTTTCAAATCATAACAAACATAATTCAACCTACCACAGCACACCATTATGTGAACATGTAATGGTTATATAACTTGTTTTTCTACCTCTAATTCAGCTGAGTCACTTTTTTTATAGTCCTTTTTTGCCTAGTAAAGTAGCAGGCCTGAGCCATGATTTCACAAGGCCTTCCCTTTGTAAGGTTTTACTTAAATGCAACGTACAATCACTTTTTTCACCCCCTTTATCAAAAAGACCTTTGCATTCATTCATAAATCCAGATGAATGTTTTATGCAGCCTGAAAAATTGCATCTATGAAAACACAGGAGAAAAGGGAAAAGTGATGACCATTTGGCTGAAATCACAGAACAAATAGGCAAAGATCTGAAGAGAACAGATACTAAACCTGTTCCACACACATCGCACTACATATTTACACAATGTTAATGCTGACAGTCCTGTCTCACTAGACCACACCAGGGTATAACTCTTTGGCTAAGTGAAGCTGTAACAGTCTGCTTTTACCATGGATAGCCTTGCAGAAAAAGCTGCCAGAAATGGAGTTTTGTAGCTGCTGTGAGACTTTGAAAACTAGATTTCCATAGGATTAGGCATCAAGTATTTGACTTCTCTTGCTCTCAGGAAGGATGAAAATGGATTGAGGATATGATGAGGAGGTACAGCCCCCACTTGTACATTTTGACAGTCTGCTCTCTAAAAGAGTATTAGATTAGTCTTTCATTTTTCCAAACTGACACAGTAATGGGAATGAATGCAGAAAAATTAAAATCAACTGCCTGAAGAACTAAAAGTTTTTCAAAAACTTATATATATATATATGCAGATGCAATCTCCAAATACCAATTTACACAAAGTAACCTCCAACACCCAAAGAAGAGGAAAAAAAAGAAGTGAAAATGTGCACTTCTGTTATAATACTAATGTAGGGAAAAAGGGAAATACTTATATCACACTGTGTAATTAATGAAGAACTACATTCAAGTCACTGGTTTTTGTGAATGAAGTTACACCAGATTAAAATTTTAATCTACTGCACTCTTGTATTACACACATGTAGCAGTCTTTCATTAAAGATTGAATTCCACTGAATAATATGGAATTTTTCATTCCTCTCATTCACATCAAAGTATTATTTTTTAACTTCTGTAGTTATCTTCAAATTACTCAATCAACATTTTTTTTGAGGTGACATATGAAACATCAGGCTATTAATGTTTTCTGCATGATAGTTATCACAGGCTTCTTGGGCAAATAACTTCAGAAATAAATTTTGCTTTTAAAAGACAATAAATATTCCAACAGTATTAAAAGTTTATCTGGAAATCTATTATCAAAACTCCCCATTGTAACAGGAAAATGCCTTCAACAAGTATCTTACTGCATGGTAACAAATATCCCACAGATATATTGATTCATCAGCAACCACATGAGCATTGAATTTTACATTTTACTATAAAAAGTGTTGTTCTGCAAAGACTGCAGGAGCCCTGTAGGTCTGTATGAGTATGCTCCTCTCTGAGACTTCAGAGAGCATGAAAAAGAATCAGTATCCGAAGTATACCCTCTCCATTGTTTGTTTTACAAATGCTGAGGCCGTATCAAATAACAGATAACAAATCTAAGCTTTCTTTTTACAATAAAGATGGTATGAAACCTTCAATTTTTAATAATTATTGTATCAAAAGGTATTCTATTCTGTTACTATTTTGTGTTCTAGCGTGCTGTGCTAGCAGGAACTTCCTAAAGCAGTAAGCAGTAGCTTTAGATAAGTTAGTTCTCCAACACTCCTACTTAATTGTAACCCAAGTGAAATGCTACTGGTGTTAGGAGGTCTTTTGAAAAAATGTATTGTAGCCCAGTTAGAATGCTGGACCATTCATTACTGGACATTGTGGGGAAAAGTCCAGTAGCTACCAGCTTGTGTTTTGGCCAGCATGGAAAATGACCGATAACTAAAGCAAATTGTCTCACAAACCCATGACCATCAGTCCAAGCTCCTCTCTGGGAGCAGATCTCTGAGCTCTCCTGAGGCACAGCACCTGTGCCAGTAGCCCCATCCCACTGGGATGGCTCTTGGAGCCTGCCAGCTCTCCAGTGGGCAAGACTGTCACTGATTATGAGGCCTCAGCTGGTTCTGTCCCAGCACACACAAACCCCTCGAGGTGCAGCAGGGCCCATTAAGAGATGCTAGGGGATTTGATGTGAGCATTTGACTGAACTTGAGGGGAATTTTTGATAGGTTCCTTTAAACACACAGATGTAGATGTATACAACTCTTCTCCTGTGTGAGAGCTGGCTATGTTATCTTGAATTCATAATTAAGTCACTGTATTATTGTAGCATATCTATTTGAATAAGTGTATAGATGTTAAATTGGTCAATGATTAAGTGCTACTATACCCTTTTGAACCCTTAACTTCTTGTATCCACATCCTTTGCACTTTAACCCTCTTAGAGTCTCTACATTAATCACTGTACAAGGATTCTAGTCTGACCTCCTTATGTATGATTTATCCATAAGTGATACAATGAAACTTGCCACTGAGCTCTGTTAAAATTGCACTTTCTCAAATTTATATAAAAACCTGCTGTTTTGCCAATAGTTTTGATGACAGCTCTTTAAGCAGCCTAGTAATTAATTTGTGACATGAGGCTGTCAAGCACAGGCATTAGTGTCCAGACAGATGTGAACACTCGAGAGCAGTCAGCAGTCTTACCATTCACTATTAACAACTGTCTACATCTTGCTTAAATTATGTCCGCACTTGACTGGACTGTGACTATCCTACCCACTCATACATGCAGCAATTACGTGAATGATGCAGCATCATACCCAAGCTTTAAGTCCGTGCATTTCATGTAAATCCTTTCTACATCTTTCTTTTTCTAGTCTTGGAGTACTGAAAGCTCTAAAATAATTATCAGCACTCAATGTAGACTTATGCCTGAAGCTAATGTCACACCAAATTTACATCAGCACAACTCACTGAGTTTAGTCACACTACTGTTAAAATGCTACAGCAGAGAAAAAAGGTCAGATCTATATAACCAGAGGTGACTTACATTTCAGTTGTGTTTTTTACTATTTGGATGTGTTTCTACAGTTGGAAAATATTACAAGACCTATTGTGTCTCCATTAGTTCTATTGTGGATTCCTGAGAAACATAAATGTGGTGTAACATTGTGCTCACAGAAGCTGAATATCTCCCAGAAGATAGTAACGCCCTCCTCAGAGTATTTATTACTCAGAGGTAAAGCCATGTGTTAACATGTGGAGAAATTGACATATTGCTCATCATTTTTTCATTCAATCACTTGCAGATTGGATATTGAGGATATTTGGGTTTTTTAATTAATCTTTAAAAAATCTTTTTAAATAAATGAGAAGTTAAATTAGGATAAGAGATTTTTTTTCTCTTATCTATCATATTTTGTCTTTGTTCTACTGTAGAATGTACTAACAGTCTCCAAGTCAAGCTAACGAGAGCTTAGGGAATTCAGACAAGTCCACCTCCTAAATAATGTCTGGCATGACTGAATCTTCAACTGCATCTCTTATCATGGGTTAATTTCAGGCACAGGTATGTCTACCAGAAAAAAACAAGGTATGTTAGTTTGGAGGAAATGCAAAAATTGTGTAATACAGTACATACTATTTTTAATGAACTTTTTTCAGGACAAGACAGCCTCTTGAAGTGAACTATGTGTCTAACACACCTCAGTGTGTCACATTCATACAACATACAAAGTACAGTTTAGTTTAACTTGATATCTATTGGAAATTAAGGTAAGCAGCAAATGTCTGGTACCCTAAAGACAGTATTTAACATGCTGAGAAATAGTACAGATATTTAGCACATGTTTCATATTAACCGTAATTCAGATTTTCACAGTAAGACAAAAGTGCTTAAATGTTCAGTTTGCTGCAGCAATCTTGCATATCTGGCTCTGAGAAGCAGTTGTCTAGGAAAATTCTAGGCATAACACTACTAAATTTGCTGCCAAGCAACAAACCCCTAGCTCTAAAACCCATGGTCATGTTTAAAAATATAAAAAATATAAAAAATTCAGTTAGAGGACTTTTCCCCAAAACAAAAGCAATGGATGAGTCTTTAATGATTGCTAGAAAATTAGTGCAGCAGACAATTGTATGGGAAATATTTCAGTCATTGTGTTGCTTTTTACAGTTAGTGGCCTTGTGGTAGCAAAGGACAGGACCAGAACTGTCAGTAAAATCCTGGAGTTTTATGAAGTGTCACATATTGAAGGAAGAGAGGATGAAATCCCCAGAGCCCAGTACTATTCAGACTGTGGTAGTGTGAGAGCCAACAGGTTGCCTAGCAAGCTAGGATTCCCAGAATGAGGCAATCAGGATCTCTCAGAAGGGCAATCTGTCTGTCCTTCAACCTGGAAGTGTTTATGTTAATTACAGTTTTAAAGTAATCTTAAAATTTTGGAGTTTGTTGTTCTGATTTTTTTTTTTGTAAGGCATGAATAGTTAACTGTGAGGAGACCGATTTTCACCTTGTCATGGTAAATTTAGTTGAATTGGAGCTAACCAAGCTGTGTAATGAGCCTGTCACATGAAGTTTTGTGTACCATTCCTTCATACAAACAAGCCCCCCCACTTTTTTCATTATTATTTTTTTTTCATTATTATTTTATTCTTAGGGCTGCCTTTTTGTTCTTGTTTTTCTCTGAAGACAGAAATGTGTCTGAATAAAAAAATTGCTTCAGTTGCTGTTTCCTTCTGTGGATGACCACCTGCGATAAATTTGAAGAAGAGATTTTACTGGTCAAAAGGATTTAATTTAGCTGATTCTTTAGTCATTCTTTTAGGTGAAGTTTCATTACCTTTATGAATACTCATATTTTCTTGCATTTTATATTTTTTCAAGGACAGCTGCTTTCTAAAGTGTTACTTGAGTGTGACTACTGAAGTCAGATATTTTCTGTATGAAAAGAACTTTTGTATTCGAAGAAGTTTTGCTGCTCCCGGGAAACTGGTGTACTGATTTAATATTGTCTGAGTCCCAAAGGTATTTTAACACCGTGTAGTCAGCTGACATGATTGCTCTATGATTACGATTTTAACATGTTTTTCTTCAGAATTAAATATTCTCAAAAGTACTACAGAGATTCCATGATAATAATTTGTTAATGTATCAACAGAAGAATTTTGGTGTGTACATGCTTAATCCTCATCACTCTTGCATCATGTTTTCTTTCAAGTGGCAGTAGTAAACTGCAATATAGATGAATGAAATGTTAAGTGAATTACCTTGCAGTCTATATTTTATAGAAACAATTTTATTCCTGACAATCAGATAAATTAATGCAGTGTATACTATAAACATTACCTATAGAATATTAAGAAGTTTTTGGTAAAATTACAGGTCTTGTCCTTCTTACCTGTTCACTGTTTCCATTGATAAGAATTTGTTGATTTCAAAACCTTCAAAACTTTCACGGCTGAAATCCCTTAGACCTGAAGTAACTCAGGTTGCTTAAAAGGCTGCAGTGGTAAATAGTCTTGTGCTGCCAATCCACTACTGTTTATAATGTACTTTCAACATTTTAAATGCTGTGTGTATGGTTAGGATTTGTAAAGGCATTATTTGTACACAATCTCGGAATAATGGAAAGCATACCAATTTTGGCTCAGTTCTCAATTTATGTCCATACTTATCAAATCCTGACTAACAGTGAAACAGTTTAAATTTATAGCATATGTAATCAAAATTAAGTTGTTAGGGTTTGTGGTAAGGAAAGCAGTTATGGCTGTATCTTTTATGCTACATAATCAAAACTGTTATAGCCAGATTCCCAAGAGTTAATAATCATTTATTTTGGGGTTTTTTTACAGTTATCTGAGAAACATCTTGAAGTTCAGTTTTCTGTTTAATAGTTATCAGTAGCATTTTTCAGAAGGTATCTGAAGTGACTTCTCAATCGAAAATAACTGTTATTTGTTTTATTGCTCTATGTAGCAACAGTTTTTCTTCTGAGGTTGCATCTGTCCTTCCTAGAATCTTTTCATTTTCCTTACATCAGGTAATCTAACTTTCATTACCAGTCCAGATATTTTATCAGTAGGTCAACAAAAGGAAGTTCAGTGATAATTTCTGGTTAACTTTTGCTGTCTCTGAAAAAAAAACCAAACAAAAAAAAACCCCAAAAAAACGAAAAAAAAAAAAAAAAGAGGCAGTTAGAGACATTATATTTATAGGAGCAAGAGGAGTCTGCAGTGTTTTCAATCCTTTTAGTGTCTGTCATTCAATTTTAGTGTTTTAAAGTGTGTCTTAATGAACTGTAGACAACCAGTGTGAAAATAGTGACAGGGTCAAATTTTGGGAGACCTGAAGGTGCTGTTGGCACAGTTACAGACATGGTAAAGGTTGTGTGTGCATCTCTATCATCAAGAGGCTGATAAAGGAGTTTTCAATTTGTGGCTAGTCACTGAAAAAAGAAAACCAAAGTAGGACAGAAGGAAAGTCTTATAGTTGTTTTAAAATTGTTAGTCTAAAATAAACCCACAGCAAAGTAGAAATCGACTATATTTTAGAAAATCAGTTGTATGTACACAACTTGAAAAAAGTTATTTTTATTTTAACATCCAGTAGTAGGACCTAGAGGTCAGTTTGCTGTTGTGTAGAATATAGTTTAGAATAGGACCTATTGGAGAAAGATTAAGAAAGCTTGACTTACTGTAAGGTTGAATATTGTAATTAAAAATTGAGCTATTTCTGTTTCTGTGCTGTAAATAATGCTTAAGCATGGCTTGCTCATATCTTCTTTAACTAATAAGACTTCGAGGCATTTTTGATAAAAACTGGCCAATGTTTAACTACAAAACTAAATCTTATAGTAAAACGTAGCAAGAACATTAACAAACCACCTATAGTAACTGACTTTGCTTGTTTGTTCCTTTGATCAAATTATTCAGCAGAAGTTTGGGTTAGTTCCTCAAAACACCATTTTTCTTCAAGTTGCAATATATCCTAAGACTGTTCATCACTTTTATCAGGAGTTTGCATTATCTGTTCTTTCTTCCCACTGTAATACTCACACATAACCAGAAATTAGAATGTAACTGTTTTATCAGACAGAACACATTTGTTTTCACAATTAGTTATTAGAATGTCTTGTGCTTTTATTTATAATTTCTTCCCATTCACATTTGGGGCTATTTTTGTATTTTAATAAGATTTTTTTGTTATAATGTTTATTTCATTCTATGAAACTCATATTCATATGAAGTCATAAGGCGCCCTGCTTTCTGCTTAACCATTTTCTGTTTTTTGAACTTCCTATGTACTAAGGCATGTGATAAACTGTAGCTGATGGACGTTCCATTTCATTAAAAAGCAAGGGCAAAACTAATTTTGCCTGAAAGTCCAGGTTTTCAGAGCATGTGTAAATAGATAGGTGGTATTGGCTCACGTGAAGGAAGGGAGGCAGGGACATACAGTGTTGGAAAATATAAGAACCTGTTTCCTAATTCCCATTTCCACCCACCCAGCCCTTGCTATAACTTGAAGTATAACATATTCACAGTTTCTTTTAACTCCATGATCCTTAACTCTCTGGAATGGCACTGCTGAATGGGTGTCTTGTTCTTCCCGGCCCTTAGCTTACTGATACTGAAATCCTTCATTCTGGGGTAAAGAAACCTGACATCTCTGCTGTGGGCAGGTGTCTCTCTTCACAATTTCCTGCCTGAAATATAAACGTATACTGCTTAAAGGAGGATAATTCATAAAGTTCTGAAGATTGTCTGAAGTCAAATTGCAATATATTTTGTAGCCATTAATTTTTAACTTGTTTACAATCATTTTCTACTCAACATGGTAGAATAAAGTTTAATGAGAAAATTAATATCTGCAATCAAACATGAAAAAAAAGAAAAGGATCATTTGGGGATTTCAAGTTATGGCTGTTTATTTACTATTTTCCAGCGCTCCTACAATGCCTATAGCTACTGCTTGCATTGCTACTAATTGAATACTGGTAGCACTGTTTCTAAATGTTGTTGGATCCTAGAATTCATTAACAGAGAGGAAGGAAAGGGGGCTGTCCCACTGGTGATAAAAGTTCCTACACATCTTATTGACCTGAGCAGCATACCTCTCATATTTGTGCTTATGCTTTTAATTCTGTTAAAAACTGCCAGGTTCTCATTATTATGAGATCTGTACCTTTTCAAGGAGAAACCATGAAAGAGACAATGAAGGGAGAACACAGAAAAAATTCAGTCTGGATATTGAATTTATGGGCACCAGGTCAAGCATGCTCCAGAAAAAGAAGCTTGACTGTGGAATTTTCATAAGCTTCAATTTGCTCAACCCTTTTAAGAACATTAATCTACTTCTGAGCTGTTGGAGCACACTTTTCTAGAAGTTCAGAGCAGATATGTACTAGGTGGCAGCTACTGAAAACACTTTCTATCTTTTCTGTAGAACTGTCAGTTTTACCATCAGTTTTACCTTGAGACATCATCTGAACAGTTTTCTTTGTTTATTCATAGCTGCTTACAGGGCTTGTCCTTATCACATCTGTATGAGAAATGTCTAGAGTCCTATTCAAGCCTGTATAACCACTTCACAAATCTATAAAGTTACTTCTGTGTGTAGTTGTGTAGCTTAAGCACTGCCTATATTTAGCAGTGATACTGGGAATCATAGTCTCAGCCAGACCTTTACATGAACAACAGATCAGTGAAGTCATACTAATGTAGTGGTGTAATGAATTTAACTGCAATATAAGCTCAGGTGAAATATAAATAAGAATGAACTTTTTTCATTATCTGCTAACAGTAAAATTGTATTGGTGTTTAGTATCTGGAAGTTTCTTGTTCCTCTTAAAAGCAACTTCCTGTTCACAGACTCTTAATGATTTAGTCACTTTTCTGGACTGTGTTCTGTATCTGCTTTTGTTATACAGATAACAGCTATAAAGTTTTGCACTGAATTCAGCTCACAAGGTGTTACATTTCTAGACTAAGACTCAGTATAAGGCTTTAAATGTTTATGTTTTATGTTTATATTTTATTTGTGTTATATGACTTGATAATAATATTATTCAATAATTTAAAATTAAAAATTCATCATAAATTAATAGCAACACTGTGTTACTCATATTACTGAGTATAGTAGTGGATTCAGTAAAAAAATAGTGTAACAGAGAAGAGAATCAGAAACCTTAGATGAAATCTGTGTCAGAGCAAAGTAAATAAGAAACTAAGATAATGAGATACATAGAAGTCAATAAAAACTAAGACTCCTGCAACATAGGGTTTTTGAAGACATTGCCAGAGATTTCAAACAATCTGTACTTGAAAGGTAAAGTTAAACATCTACTACTATTTAATGTGCAGCCACGCAACCTTGAGGTCTGTTCTGTGAATAGTGCCAAATTGGAGGGACTCTGGTGACTTTGGATAGATGATTTCAAAGGGAAAAAAAAAAAGACTGCTGGATGATTTCTTCTCTCCAGGAATGACGCTAAGAGGGTTATGAGGAATTTTTATACTTGCACGGTGGCTCAGTGTAAGCAAAATGTAAGAGCAAGAAATGTCTCATTTCAGTGACCTGTATTGCATTGAAGTGAGAAATAATTGCAGTATGACTAGATATTTTTGATTTAGTTAGAGGGGATAACACCTTGGAGAGCATCCACAGAAGAGGTGTTAGAGCACCTCAGTGGAGGTTGGGTGACAGAGCATACTGGGCCCCTTTTACCAAGATAACTGCAGAATGCAGTAGAAATTATTTACTAACATTTCCAGTATTCATTCACAGTAGTACAGTAATATTTAAAGATGCACAGTAATGAGTAAAAGAGTCACAGCTGATGTGGGGCTGTTTGAATACACAGGAAGAAGTATGCCTTGACCTTGGAAGTATTTAGAGCTACTTTTCTACCTCAGAGGCTGGAATTGAGCTTGAGGTGAAATTCCTGCTAGAGAACTCTTCCCACAGCATTACACTGGCTTAATAAGGACATTTTTAATTATTTATTTATTTTTTTTTCCCAAATAAGGAATGCAAATCAAAATGTTCACTTAGCAAGGCAAAAGAAAAATAAAATCCTGACTGGACTCCTGACTTAGTTTTCTGGAGTACTGTCATTTCTCCATTGATTCCATCTCCAAAACTCCTGTAAAAGCTGAAAAGAATATACAAGATTGTTAAAAATCTGAAAACTCTGGTTCTGGCAACTTAAGCCCAAAATGTCAATCAGGAGGTCATTATGTCTATTCAACTAATATGGTTTGTAGGGAATTTTGAAGATTCTCACTCCTTCCTCTACTTTTCCCACTGTCTACCATTTGTAATCCACACTCTATTCCAGCTGAAGACAGAATGGAGTAATTCACACTGTATTTCTGAATTACGCAATCCATTAAAACTCAAGCCTCCTTTTCCTGAGCACCATGCTATGTCATGACACCCCAATTCATCTATTCCAGAGAAACCTTGGTCCCTGGGATCAAATAATACAGAGTGGGTTTTGACCACGCTGTTTAAGATTAGCCTTTAAAGTGCAGAGGTGCTTGAGATGCCCTGTGGTTGGCTCCCCAGTCCCCTTAAGATGATATTTTCTATGCATAAACTTAAAATCCCAACTTACTGAAGTCATGTAATACTATTTACCTTTTCTAGAGTGTCTTAAACACTGATAATTGCTGAGAAGGAATGAAGCCTGCTAGAATTGCAAAAAGTGCAGTTTCTTCAAAAGTCCACAAGGTTTTCCCCTGAAGGATGAATTCCCCTGAAGGATGGACTTTTTATCACAAGCAGCTCAATAATTTGCTTCAGAAGAGACACTGAAACCAAACTTAACAAGTACTGGAGCCTGGCATCTCCCAGTAAATGAGAGAACTCTTTCACTGTGTAGTTGTGCCTGAGGAGTTTGACAGAATCACAGAATGAGCCAGTCTGGAAGGGACCACCTTCTGGTCCAGCCTCCATGCTCAATCTGGGTCATCCCAGAGCACATGGCACAGGACTGTGTTCTGGCAGTTCTTGAGTGTCTGCAGTGAGGGAGACTCTGCACCTTCTCTGGACAATCTGATCCAGAGCTCAGTCACCTGCACAGTAAAGAATTCTTTCTCATGTTCAAGCGGAACTTCCTGTGCATCAGTTTCTGCCCGTTACCCCTTGTCCCATTGCTCAGCACCCCCGACAAGAGCCTGGCTCCATCCTCTTGGCACCCTCCCTTCAGCTACTTACAGACATTGATAAGGCCCCTCTCAGTGCCTCTTCTTGAGGCTGAGCAGCCCCATCTCCCTCAGCTTTTCCTCATAAGAGAGATGCTCCGGTCCCTTCATCCTCTTTGTACAGCTCCCATGGACCCATTCCAGGAGCTCCATGTCCCTGTTGTGCTGAGGAGCCCAGAGTTGGACACAGCACTGCAGATGAGCCTCACCAGGGCTGAACAGAGGGGCAGGATCACCTCCCTCGAGCTGCTGGCAGTGCTCTTCCTGATGAATCCCAGGACACCACTGGCCCTCTTGGCCACAAGGGCACACTGCTGGCTCATGGACAGCACATTGTCCTTCTTTCTGAACCACTGATATTCCTGAACTAAATTTGCTTTAACATGAACTTCATATGCGTTCAGCACATATTTTTCAACCAATATATTTTTTTAATGTGACACAGAAGGACTTATTTCAAAATATTAAACCCATGCCTCTGAAGTATTTTTCCTTCAGGGCTGGACTATTCAAGACCTGGTTAATTTTTCTAGTTTGTAGTTGTCTCTAAAATTTTAAAGAACTGATTTCACCTCCCACATCAAAATAAAAATGAGAAGCAAAAATTAGTATCTGTTTGAACCAGATGAAAAGTGATCCCATGGCAAATGCAGGAGCTAAAAGTACCACTTAGTTTCCCAACCCTTTCCACAGAACGTGCCTGCATAAGAAATTGCTGTGATTTTAAACTCAGCTAGAGATGAAAAACCATGTCATCACTCACTCAAACCCTCCTTTCTTCCCTCTCCACTCCAGTGGAATAAGAAGAATTAAAACTTGTATGTGGAGTTAAGAACAGTTTAATAATTGAAAATAAAGTGAAATACAACAATAATAGTAAATAAAGTTAAATACAATAATAATTGCAAATAATTGTAATAGTAATACTAATAACAATAACAATAATAATAATAACAGTAGTAGTAGTAGTAATAAAGGGGGAAAACTGCAAGTGCTGCACAATGAAATTTCTCACCACGTACTGACCAATGCCATCCCCGCTTCCTGAATCCAGATCAGTTTATCCTTCAGGTAACTAGTCTATATTCTGCCATGGTTTATGGCCATGATGTTCTATGGTGTGGAATATCCCGTTGGGCAACTCAAGCCAACAGTCCCAGCTATGCTTTCTTCCAGATTCTTTTGTGTACCTCCTTATTGGCAGATAAGGAAAAGGAGTCCTTGAGTTAGGATAAACACAACTTGGTAAAAAAACAAAACATCAATGTGTTATCAACACCATTCTCATTCTGAATCTAAAACACAGCGCTGTAGCAGTTTCCACAAAGAAATTACCCCACCTGAAATCACAAAAGCAATGATGGGAGCCACCCCTAGTTCCATACTAAATATGTCATGCCAAGTTTCACTCTCCTCAATATCCCATCACTTTTCCTACTTATCTGTTTTGATTGATATACATATAAATATCAGTCTCTAAGTCTAAAGAACACCTTTGGCAAATGTTCATAAAATATCTGCACACAAAAAAACCCAAAACAACCCAATGAATCAAAACTAAAATCAAAAACATCAACCAGAAACCCTCACAAAATTTTGAATTAATGTAGTCCATGATTTTCACTTTCATTCTTGATAATAACCTTTTCAGCAGTAAAAATGAGGTGCTCAGTGAAATAATGCACATGTAGTCATCACAAAAGTGGCAACTCACAGTGCTGTAGTTATTAACATAATTCAGTTTAATTCATCAGCTATTCTCACCCAAAATCAAATCCCCTTGGGCAATACCCTGGACTTCCCCATTGTCCTGCATTACCCACAAAGCTTCACCCCAGTGCTTGAGCAAAAACATCATCCCACTGATGGGTTTGCCTTTGTCTGGGGCAGGAATAATGCAGTTCGCCCAGCATGCTTTTAATGCGCACTACAGGAATTTTATCCCCTTCCACAGTACATAAAAATTTTGATTGTGCTGGGCCAGCCTGTCTGGCAGGTCCTCTGATGTTGACTAAGCAGGTGGCCTTTGCCAATTGTGTATCCTGATGTTTGAAGGTCCCACCATGCATTGTTCTCAGTGTAATCTTCAACAATCTATTACATCATTTGATCTTTCCAGAGACTGGTACATGACAGGGAATGTGAAGTACTCACTCAGTTCCGCATTCTTTGGCCTGAATGTCTATGAGGTGGTTTCAGAAGTGAATTACATTTTCTGATTTAATTCTTTCTGGAGTACAATGTTACCATAAGACTTGCTTTTCAAAGCCTAGGATACTGTTCTGGGTGGTGGCATGGGACACACAGTATGTTTCCGGCCATCTAGTGCTTGCTTCCTTCACCATAAGCATGGAGTCAAGCTTGCCATCATAGTCTTGGGGGTGTGAGACATAGTCAGTCTGCCAGGCCTTCTCATGCTTACATTTAAGCCATCATCCTCCATACCAAAGAGGCTTTACCCACTTGGCTGTGCTTTGACAGCAGCGTATTTCATGATCATGGATAACTAGGAGACAGTATTCATGGTTAGGTTCACCCCTGTATCGCCCCTGTTGGATCTCCTCCCAATGTGTCATGGACCCACCAGCCTGGGAATAACTTACACTTATTTATCAGTCCATATTCAGTTGAGCCACTTCAGTGCTGGTTGTTCTGATGTTCTTCTGTGGCCTGACTCTTGGTTACCTGAGCATCTCTGCAATCTACCTTCACAGCCATGTTCTCCACCTGGGCAGTGATGTCTTGCCACAGTGCAGCAGCTCAGACAGATTTACTACTTTGCTACCAGTTATTCTGCTTCCTTTGTTGCAGCCACTCCCACAGGGCATTTGCCACCATCCATGAATCAGCATAGAGGAAAGTATTGTCCCTTTCTCTCGCTCAGCAATGTCTAAGGCCAGCTGGGTGGGTTTCACCTTCTCCAGCAGTTTCTGTGACTTGTCATAGGGAACTCCTGTACACAGCTGCTTTCCATCTCCAATTCTTTCCCACAAGACAGCAGGATCCACCAGTAAAAAAAGCATATGTCTTCTCACTTTCTGGTAATTTGTTATGTGGGGCCCCTTCAGCATAAATTACCATACTTCTCTGGTAACATTCCAAAATCTTTACCTTCTGGCCAATCCATGAGACACTTCTAAGATTCCTGGAGAACTTGGGTTTCCTGCCCAACCTTCTCGTGTGGTCATGACCACATGTAGTGTGCTTTACATGATGTGTAGAGGAGATCCTCCCTTTGAACATCTAATCCAACTTGAGTAACCAAAGTGCCAGGCAGAGCTGAGCTTCAGTACCAATCATCTCTGAAGTGGCTCAGACACTTTCATATGATGTCAGTATCTCCTTTCAAGTTGGGGTATAGAGGAATTCAGATCCTCTGTATGCCTGAGTCCAAAAACCTAGAAGTCATCCTTGAGTGCTCCCTGGTGCTTTCTGCCAGAGCCTCCAGGTAGGGCCATTCTCCCCAGCTATGTACAAATGTGTACAAAGCACATTTTTTTTTTTTACATCTAGCTCTGTTTGGACTGGCCAGAGGACTGCAGCATGACCTGTCTCCTGCCTGATTTGCTCAAAGGCCTGTCGCTGCTCAGGACCCCATCTGAAATCATTCTTCTTCCAGGTCACTTGACAGAAAGGGCTGTATCAGACTGTAATTTGGAATGTGCATTTTCCAAAATCCCACACCACTTGAAAAAGGCTGCACTACATATCACGCTGAAGGTGATGTTTTGTTGTTGACTTATGAGTGGGGGAATTGCAAGAAAATTCCTGAAAAAGTTGGAGAGGTTCTGTTTTGTCATGATGATTCAATTATTTTGAAGCTGAGATGCTAAGTACAGGCATGAATTAATCCACCTCCTGCAAAAGTTGCTATTTTCATTTCTGGAGATGTAAATGACCTGGTGAGAATCACTACAATGATTACTAGAAGCTGTTGCTGTTAGGGAGTAGCTAAGCTTAGCACTGATTTTTAAGACAGATTGATCAACTCAACTTGTCATACAAGTGCAGATAATAAGGATGGATCCAGCATTACTGTCTAAAAATAGAATAAATTAAAAGTATTCATAAAAGAAGTTTTAGGAGTAGTACTTCTCATGGAGAGACAGGGAGCAAAATATTCCACCAAGATATAAATAGCTCAGTTCTTGTCCCTTCTTTATTGTACAAATGATGAATTTTGTTTTTACATCCAGGATCTCAACATACTTCACTTAAAAATGGAATTAAAAACTCCTATTTCTTCAAAATACATTTTTTCATTTTAAGGGTAAGAAAATGAAAAATGGTACCAGTTTTTCATAGTTTGTTCCCTAACCAACAGATAAAATTTGAAAACTGGTATAGGATGCTATAAATATGTTCCCATCACGGAAGGAGATATTAGTAGAGTCTGTTAACTTTCAGAAGGTTATTTAATTAGCAAATTATGACAGATGAAAAGAACAAAAGAAAATATAGCTTCATTGTATAGAAAGGCTGAGTGAAAAGTCACAGGGCAATAAAATCACGCCTTTTCACTCAGAGTAAATAGAAGAAACAATAAAGCTCAGCTGTGGAAACAGATAGCTGAAACAATGAAAGCAACATACTCCAAGCATGCAGAGGGGTGTGGGTGGAAACTGAGTGATGTGACCAAACACTGATACAGAAAAATAGCAATGGCTAAGGCACAGTTTAAGGGAGCTTAAAGCATCATCTCAGTCAGATTAGTCTTGTAAATATGTCAGTTAAAGGAAGAGCTAGGAAAGGGATTTAGGATAAAACGCTAACCGAAATAAAGCAGGAAGGACTGTGAGCACAAGGACAATTAGTTAAATTCTAAGGGTATCAGCGCATCCATGTGGCTTTTGTAGATATGTTCAAGGAATGTCCTTGTAAGAGGCCTGCTTCTTTCTGTCTCCAGGATTCCAACCTACAAAAATCACGAGCAAAATAACAAATTGCTGAAGCACAAGGGTTAGGTAACAGTTCATGTTGAAAGGAGACAATACTCCTTTTTAAGAGAGAAGAAATGGCAATTGAGTTAACTTAGTCTGGGAGGTTACAACAAGATATTTAAATAGAGGTACTGTTCAAATGTGCTAAATCAGACTAGTAGTTGATTGCATTTGAATAATGTAGATGATAAGTGCTACTAAGGTCAAATGAAAAGGTTATTTTAATATATTTTTTCTTTTTTATCAGAAAGAAAGATGGCTGATGATTGATCTAAAGTAAATATTGCAGATTTTTATTACTAATTTCAACAGAAACAACAACCAGATATCATCTTCATGCTGAACTAGCCTTCTATAGTGCAGAAATACTTCATGAGCTTCATCCTTAAAGCTTACTAATCTAACATAAGAGATCTTTCATACCTTCTACAAGCCAAAACATCTCAGGATCATGACATTAGTTTGGAGATTTTATCTTTTTTCTTTTTCTTCCTATGTAATTGCAGGCAGGACACAGGATGTGAGTTTGGCAAAGAAACAGAAGCACCGTAACTGTTCTACCCAAAGAACAGGTCATACTTTAGGTAAGAGCAAAAGGAGTATTGGATATTTACTGTTTTCATATATTTCATTCAATATAAATTCATATAAAATAGGAAATGTCAAAGAAAAACATCAAAGCTCACAGGAAGTTAATTTTTAGTAAAGTGTGGAAGTTCAAATTAAAAAAGAAAAAAGAAAGAAAGAAAAAAGACTATCAATTGCACCTCCTTGTGGTCTACAAAAAAAGTGGTGACTTTGAGACACATGGTTGCTGAAGCGCTTTCTGAAGCAGATTACTGGAGCGGGGTGAGGCTCTGGCACAGAGGTGTGGATGCCCCACCTCTGGAAGTGTTCATGGACAGGTTGGACAGGAGTTTGAAAAACCTGCTCTAGTGGAAGCTGTCCCTGTCCACGACAGGTGTAGGCACAGAGGTTAGAATGAGGTGATCTTCAAGGTCCCTTCCAACACAAGCCATTCTACAATTATTGCAAAAATTACATTAAATAGGCATTTGCAGTTCATTTGCTACTTGCATAGGAATTGGCCTTCAGAAGGGATATTTTTTGAGCAGTATGAATATATGAAAGTAAAAAATAAAATATTGTCACTATTACATAAAACTGTGACCCAAATGCTGGCCACATCTCTCTGCTGCCTACTAGTCACCGGTTTCAAGAGCACCATGTCAGGTTCTTTTTTCTCATTCCTACTTTCAAACATCTTGTAGCAGATAGATGCGTGCAATCCTACAAGCAAATATCTTGTATCTGCTAGAGATACTTCAACTATAAAGGCAGCCACTGTAGAGCACTCAAAGTTATATTTGGGTTGCTTATGCATCCCTAGGATCTTCAAGGTTCCACTGATTTTACCTTGCTCTCCCTGTATCTGCTACAGTCATGGTTTTGGTGTGGTTTCACCTTCCAAGATATGGACAAAACAAATGTTTAACAAGATGTCTCCATCACTTCCTTCCAATGTCATGCAGAACCTGAGTGTTCAAGTATTCACCAAACCAGGTGTTTCCCTGGAATTGTATGGGAGAATCCTTTACTTGGAAATCAAAAATTTCTACTTGTAAAGATGGATATTAAGATCTCGACATTTATCAGTTAAAAAAAAACAACAAAAAAACCCCCCAAAATTAAACTAAACTAAACAAAATAAAATAAAATAAAATAAAATAAAATAAAATAAAATAAAATAAAATAAAATACCAAACCCACAAAAAGGTCAAACAAAAAAAAACAAACCAAAAAACAACAAAAAACCCAAAGGAAACCCCCAAAAACCCAAAGCCATGCAAACCAAACATCCTAAAACAACAATCATAAAAAGACAGATCTCTAAAGAGACATTGCAATATCAATGACAAAGACAAACAAGAAAACAAAGGTATTAGTAGCTTTGAAGTTTAACTTTTAGGTATCCTTGTGTTAGGAACATCTAGTAAGACCATGGCAATTTTATATTCTCTGCTTGCTTACTCTACTTGAGATCATGTGTGTATGCACATACAGAGTTATTTTTAAATTTGTAATATAGTTTTGGTTTAGGTAATCTCCTTATTTTTTATTATTTTCAGATAGATAAAATATATCTGTCTAGTATTATTAATTCTGATTTTCTGAAATTGATTTCTGTATTTTTAGAAACTTTAATGTGTGAAGGTGGGCTCCATGAACTAGGAAACAAATAAGGAATTAATAAAGATCTTCTTCTTTCATTACTGTTAAACATTGCCATCTGGAAAAGTACAGAATGTATTTTAAAATACTCTCTTTTTCTGAACCGTCCTCTTACTTATAAAATGCTGCAAAATAATTTTTCCAAAAATAAAATAATATAGGTCCATTTTCAAAAAACACCTGCATAGCCTCTGTATTCTCTTTTGTCTAAAATTCTTATTTGAAAATGATCTTTTCTGTCATTTCTCATTCCCTGACCAGAAAACCTGAAGAAAGCTTAATTTCCACAAACAGTATCCATTGAAAGCATGGCACAACATTACTTGTTTAACATAGAAGGTAAAAAAGGCTTGAACTTCTTTAATTATCAGTCTTTGTGTCCAAAAAGGGAATGAAATAGCCTAGTATTAAAAATATTCAAAAAATATTTGATGTTTGTAGCCACACTTTCATTGGCAAATCACAGACAGAGGATGCCAGCTTTTTTTGCTGTTGGGACAATGAGATACAGAGAATTACTTATTCCATGGAGGACTAAACTAGTTATTGCAGACAAATTTATAAAGCATCTGTAACCCCTGCTTGTTGTTGCCTTTAGCACTGGTCACAGGCTGTGACAGGAATTATTTAGATACTGCGATGCGCCTCTGCTCATCTCGCCTGAAGCTGTTCAGAATTTCTATCTGGAATCTGCAATTGTCATCAGGCTTCTTGGGAATGGTTAGAGCAAAGTTCCTCCCATCTTGCCTAGGCATGAGATTCAACTTATCATGGCCTGACATAATTTCCAGAAAGATCATGGTAGGATTTGGTACTCCAGTCCACCTGGAAATACAGCTTTCACCAGGTAGTCAGAGGAGCTTTCTGTAGAAACACAGGGACATTTAGGAATGCCTTAATTAGCTATGGGCTCTTAATTTTGCCAAATTAGAGCCCTGCTTTTATTGATAGATTGCTACTTTGATAGAATGCAGCAATTCACTCTCTGTAGCATTTATTTCTATCTTCTTGTATGTGCATCCCCTTGTGTGAACTGGGCTGTGTGATAAAATCCTCTGTTTACACTAAGATAATGTTTCTACATTAAAGCATAAAACATTTATATGTGTAAAAAAACTTCTGCATTCAAAGTTCATCACACAAACATTCTGGAAGAAAGTGGATGTCATGGTGCCTTTTGAATATATAATCTTCAATTCACTGTAGTGGACTGAAGTGCCAGGGATTCATCAAAGCAGCCCTCTCCACAGCTGGACAGGGGAGAGAAGATATAATGAGGCATCCATAGGTTGAGATAAGGACTCATCAAATACCATCATTGGAAAACAGCTTCAAATTAGAGGTACTATTTGAATTTATTGCTAATAAAATCAGAGCAGGATAATGAGAAGCAAAAAAAGATCTCAAAAATACCTCTGGAGTGAGTTGTAACCTGCTTCATGGAAAGCATACACTGGTAGACAAGAGGCTAGAAGCCAGAGGCACCAGCCAGCCATGCCTCCTGCTGCAATGGGGAACTGCTACCAGAATGAAAAACTGTGAACAGCTGAACTCACCACTCAAGAACTGATTTGCTTGGATACTGTTCAATTATTTATTAGTGCTTGTGATTGGCTAAGACTTGCCTGGGTGAGGTTGCTGGTCTTTTGTCAGCCTTTCTGTTCTTTAAATGGCACCTGCTGTTGTATGAAGTGGGAAAGCCATGGTGCTGGGTTATAATGTATAAATTTTACATGAAAATATCTTTCATTTCAAAAACGGATTTATTCAGGGTGCAAACATTGTTGATAGCAAGTCGGAGTACAAACAGTGTGCACAAATTAAGTACTGATTCTCATAGTAAATATCTGATCTTTCTGCAGTCTGATCAAAGTTCAGATTCAGCAGTGTTTTTACCTGGAAGACTCTTCTGCGCCTATCAACATCTGCATAAAAGAAAGTTGATGAGGCATGCCAACTAGAAGGGATCAGACTCTTCCTATAAAGAACATAAATTTGCTAAACAGTCTGGTTCTACTGAGGAAAGTCCCTTGGTTTTCATTAGCAATCTAAATGGCTTTAAATACAAATTCTGATATTTGTACTTCAGGTCCAAGGGAATCATCAAAATTTTAATGGCTGTCCTCAAACCGAACAGCCCGGACAGCACCTTTTGCCAGTGGTTTAAAATATGTCATCCTTCATACATTTTTCCTTCAGGTGGGCTCATGTGTTATTTTTGTTTCCTTTTAAAAAGAAAACTTAATGGAATACATGTGCATAAACACTGAGTGAGGGTGCTTAGTTTCAAACTCAAGTGGTTGAAAGTGCATGCTGTCCACTCATTTCCAAGGAAGTAAAAATCCCCCAATTTTAGAAGGAGACAAGTGATATGCAAATAGGCCATGATTTAATCAGGAATCAAGCACACTTTGATATTTTCTTCACGGTTTGAATAGTAGGGCTTGTTGGAGTTTTTTAGGCTCCCATTTCTGCCATAAAGGTGAACTAGAATCACAAATTTTGCTTGTGCTCAATTAAAAAAATTGTCCTACCTTAAGTTTCCACAGGTTAAAATATCTTTTCAGGCAGATGGGAGTCTACCTGATTGTTCAGACTGAAGGACAGTTCAGGCATTATAATTCAGATAACTTTCCTGTCTCCAGTGTCTCGGCACGGTGACTTCTACTTACATATGCCGTGCATAGCTCTATTGCTGCAAAGTATCATGAATCTTTGTAGATCTTATGTTTTGCCCTGTTTTTGCATATGCTCTGTGTCTGTAGATTGACTTATTAAGCATTTAGATTGGGGATTTTTGAAAGTCAACATTCTCTTAAACATAGAGGAGGAAAATGAGCAGACTAAACAAGGAAATATGTTTGTATTTTCATTCTTTCAGTGAAAGAAAGTTTAATATGGCTTGCTTGTCTAGAATTATTTATTTCAAACCTTGTGTTGGTGTGGCATTTAAGACATGTCTATCTCAAATGGGCCATTTATGGTCACTCAAAGTATCACCATCAAAGGTATTAGCAAAAATAGTTTTAATATGGATTTGTAAAAATGCAGTTTTAACAAAGTTGAAAGGTAAGGCTCACTCTATTACTTGGATGGAGCATACAATGCAGAACTGAGTTAGAATGATACTAATCCATAAAAGATATTAATGCATAAAGGTAAGGGAGACTCTCCCATTGAGTGATGAATTTCACAGTGGACTCCTTGTTTTCTGAACTCCTGATGGAACTTAGATGTGGCTAGATCCAGTTTTAGTCTTACAGATGAAAAATGAGGGACCTTGCCTCCTTAAAAGGAGGAATTGTGCATTCCAGGTTACCCTTCTAAAACTTCAGAATTCTTTAGTTAGCTATTTAAAAGCAATTTTTTTCAACATCCCATATCTGCAATTACCTAATAATGGAGATTTAACTGGTTTTGTAAAATAATTTTTTTTCTGTTTAATTACTTTCTTCAATTAAAAAGTCTCTGCTACAGTTAACTGTACAAGCAAATAGTGGAGATGGAAGCTCAGCAGGGCTCTCATCTCACTTAGGGGAATACATTTGCTGAAACAGAACAGAATGAGAAGTAACACATTTTGACTCTTGTGAAATTAATAGTCATGGTTTACAAAGAAAATACAGACATTAGCCTGGGTAAGATAAATTGTTATTATGAAGATTTGTCTGGTTTTAATAACTTGTTTCTCTCTGGATAAACTTTTGATCAGAGATCTTAAATGTTATGTAGTTGTATAATTTTATTTCTTTTGTGATAGTATATTAATTAAGAAATATTCTTGTAAAAGCATTCAGCTAGAGAAGAAAAAGGTTTCAGGAAGATTTTTTAATGTTTTTAAAAGCTTAATTCTATAATGGCAAGACATTTGAGTTTCATAGGGTTTTTTTACTGAACTAATAATCATATAGTAATGCATCATATCCTGCATATGTTTTTTGATAAGCCCTATATTGTGATAGCAATAAAAAGCAATTTCAGTTAAATTTTTCAAAAAAAAAGAGAAAAACAAAACGTATGTAGTATGTCCTGCGGGGGCAATTGTTGATAGGAACAGACAGATGTTTTTACTGTGCATTTCAGAATTACACAGTAGAAAAAGATTCAAGCAAATTTTTCATTAATAAATGGATATTGTATCCCATCAGGAACATCTTTAGATGTTAGGGTAGCTGAAAAATTCTTACAAATGTTTTACTGACTGAGGATCAATTTTTCTTTTTGAGGTGTCTGCATGGTGCTGCAGGTAAAAAACAGAAAAAAAAAAAGAGATAGTATCTGCAAATTTGGCTATTACTTTAAATCTTCAATTTACCTGTACAGTAACTTCTGCTGTGTTTCCTTTTCAAAAAATAAAAAAAATTGAATTTCATATTTTTGTTAAGCCTGTGTACCTGTTGCTGTATCTCCAAGGCTGAAAGGTGTCAACTTTTCAAAATACAGAATGTATCTTTTCTCTTGTTAAGAATGCAGGATCCTGCATCTGGGGAGGAACCACTCCATGCACCAGCACAGGCTGGAGTGACCTGCTGGAGAGCAGCTCTGTGGAGAAGGACCTGGGGATCCTGGTGGACAACGAGCTGTCCATGAGCCAGCAGTGTGCCCTTGTGGCCAAGAGGGCCAGTGGTGTCCTGGGATTCATCAGGAAGAGCACTGCCAGCAGCTCGAGGGAGGTGATCCTGCCCCTCTGTTCAGCCCTGGTGAGGCTCATCTGCAGTGCTGTGTCCAACTCTGGGCTCCTCAGCACAACAGGGACATGGAGCTCCTGGAATGGGTCCAGGGGAGCTGTACAAAGAGGATGAAGGGACCGGAGCATCTCTCTTATGAGGAAAAGCTGAGGGAGATGGGGCTGCTCAGCCTCAAGAGGAGGCACTGAGAGGGGCCTTATCAATGTCTGTAAGTAGCTGAAGGGAGGGTGCCAAGAGGATGGAGCCAGGCTCTTGTCGGGGGTGCTGAGCAATGGGACAAGGGGTAACGGGCAGAAACTGATGCACAGGAAGTTCCATTGGAACATAAAGGAATAGCTTGTGTAGGTGACCATCCAATGGAACAGATTTCCCAGGGAGGCTATGGAGTCTCCCTCACTGGGGATATTCAGGAGCCATCTGGACACAGTCCAGTGCCATGTGCTCTGAGAGGACCCTGTTTGAGGAAGGCAGCTGGACCAGATGACCCACAGTGGTCCCTTCCAACCTGACCTGTTCTGTGAACCTGTGATTTAACTCTGAACTACTCTGAATATGACTTTAATCTAGTCCCATTTAAAAGAGGTGTCTTCAATGAAAGTTGTGCATTTGCAGATTTATTATATTGTGTGTTTCAACTTTTGAAAGATATCATAAAGAAGGATATGATAAAACTTTACTGTTAATAAAGTTATACTAATCCATAGAAACTGCCTGGCAGAATTTTCCATGAAAAGAGATTGCAGTGCTACTGTTAGTAAATCTTTTTGAAAGATTTGATATTTAGTAAGTTAGGAATATTTTGTTTCACGATGTAAAGAAATGGTGAAATAAAAAGGATGAGCCCATTTTAGCACTAATTGTTGGAAAGTGCAGAAGTCTTTTGTCATGGATATAAAATTAATTCGGTAACATCTGGTATGAGCTTTCTTTTAATCTTCTATTTATATATTATATTCTCCACATAGAAGACTATGAAACATTATTTTTGGAACTTGTTTGTGACCTGTCCCTGGCCTTTTGTACAACAGCATTTTGTGAGCAGAAGAAAAATGAGGAATGAAATGCATATCCTGTGTGTGATGCTGTGGTTACGGTCATGCATGGTACACATAATAATGTATAATAAGTGGAATACATAATAACATCTTTTTATACTAGTGTGTAAGTTCCAAAGAATACAGGAAGAAAAAAAGCCAAACAAATCAAGAGCTTAATTTGGTGAAGTTATGTATCTAGAAGAGGCAATCAAAGATACATAAAAGGACTGAGAGGTACTAAAAGTTAGCAAAAACTGCAGTTGTCACAGCAAAAGACCTGTAATTTAGAACTGACATATATGCCATCTCTTCAGGCACTGAAGAAGGCAGTTTCACCAAGAATGCTCTCTCTGCCCCATGGAGGACCTGCTTGACTTGCAGAGTATGCTACTAATGTCCTCAAATGTCACTGAGATGGGATGGGTTTCACTGCCAAATGCCTCTAGACAATTTCAACTCAGCTTAAGTTTTGTGTGTTTATATGAACTAAAAATGATTCATACTGCCAAAGCTGCATGTATGTCCTTTGCAGAAGGGATGGTGAAATGCTGGAACAGAGAAATAAAATGGCTAGTGGAAGTAGAGTCAACAGTAGGAACATGGTAAGTAGGGAGAAGGCAAAGAGCTGGGATGCTGAAATGAGATAAAGACAAAGGGGACAGTGGTGGGAGCAGAGGGTTCTCTGCACACAGATTGCATTCATCACACAGGTGAGGGTCAAAGGTGGTATTGACCTTGAACATGCCAAAAAAATTAGCACAGGCAGAAGCACAGAGTCTTTTCTCAGTAAGCAGTAGGCAGTCTTGCAATAACCCACAGAGAAGGCTGCCCTGTCACCCAGGTGCTCCAGGAATGGGGTCATGTTCGATCTGAGCCCATGGACACACTGCCTCACTGCCACGAGCAGAGAGGGAGCTGGCACAAGCAAGCCCGAGTTCTGCCCCAAATGTGGCAGGGATGCAACTGGTTGCTCTGTTTGTTGAGGTGAGCCCAGCACTGGAGACACTGTAGGTACAGCCAAAGCCTGCATCATCAGGACCAGCACGGATCAGGGGCACAAAGTGAGGCCACTCACTTTAGGATTATATTTATAATAAAGAAAATATTGTACATGCAGCATTTGGACAGGCTGATCTGCCTGATAATAATTTTAATTATGCACCTGTGTCTACAGCTGTCATTTTGAGAGTAGATATAGTAGTGCACATATAAAGCATTATAAGACACTACTGAGAAATGTAGCCTGTGAAAAATTATTTTAACTATGACTTGAATTTGATGGGAGGCAATAGATCTAGTTGTGCAGAATGAAACCAGGAGGCTATGCTTTCTCATTTACTAGCAATCTGGAGTTCAGTATTTATTTCATATCATAACTGAGTAACAGTTTAATAAATTATTTATTTTTTCTGCCCTAAAAAAGTATTTGCTAGTTTGTTCAGCTTAGAACATCCCACATGAAGCAGGGGTCCTGGAGGGCTAAGGAAGACACCTGAACACACCCTATATCAGTGCACTTGCAAGAGTTCCCATGGAAGGAATGTCTAGGGTACTTGCAGTTCCAAGTCCCATATACCTCAGAATGATGTGAAGCCTACTACTTATGATACTTAGTTTGTCATGGGAAAGGTTTTTGGATGAAAGTTTATCCCCTATTTTTTTTTTCAATTTTGAAATAATTTCAGAGACATTTTTAACGTTCTAAATATAGGTGATATGCAACCCACAACTAATGTAAAAGTTCCAGATTTACCAAATAGTAATAGGAAGACTTTTCTTGAGCTTTTGGGTATTAATAAAGTAATTTGAAGCTTTTAATTGGTATTCATGAGAATGTCAGAGTATTTTAGAATAAGGAGTTTTAGCTTACATTTTACTGCTGATTTTTTAGTTTCTTTATTTTGTTTTTTTTTGTTTTTTTTTTTGTTCTGTTTTGTTTCTTTTTTTTTTTTTTCCTGTGCATATAGCAAATCCTTACAGGACATTCAAATAAAATTTCAATAATTAATCCATGCAATCATATTTTACTCAAAAAAATGAATTATTTTATGAACAAGATGAAAAAATTCTATTTTTTTTTCAGGACAAAAGATTAGATATGATAAATTACAGATATACAGAAGTTTGCTTAAAGAGTATTTGACTTTTACAGCTAAGATTCTTCCCTGATGAAAGAAAATAATTTTGAAATTAAGTTTCTGGATAATGTAATTTTTCTAAATTATTATTTGCTCTTTCGTTGTACTCTTCTATAAATTGATTGCTCTACTTTTTAATCTTTTATTTGTTTGTTTCCATACACCAGAGGAATAGTGAAGTAAAATTATCAGAGACATTGTCAAATGCTTTGCATAAATCCAGGTAGATGATGCCAGTTGCTCTGCCCCTATCCAGTGCTCTAGCCCCATTACAGATCACCAGATTTGTCGGGCATGATTTCCCCTTTGTAAAGGCATCTTGGCTGTTACCAAGCACCTCTTCATTTTCTGTGTGCCTTAGCACAGTTTCCAGGAGAATCTGCTCCATGATCTTGCCTGGCACTAAGGTGAGACTGACCAGTGGTTCCATGAGTCTTCTGCTTTCCCTCTTTTATAAATGGGAGTTATATTTTGCTTTTTCCAGTCACTGAGGACTTCATCTGCCTGCCACAATTTTTCAAAATTAATGGAAAATGGTTTAGTAACTATGACAGCTCTCTTGGGTTCCTGGGATGAATCTCATCAGGTCTTCCCATGGACTTGTACATATTCAGGTTCCTTAGGTGGTCTCAAACCTGATCCTTTCCCATAGTGGGCTTAGGGTCTTCATTCTCCCAGTTCCTGAATTTGATTTTGTTCTCAGCTTGAATAGTGTGGCTGGAGCCACATCTCAGTTGAAGACTGAGATATAGAACTCTTTGAGAACCTCATCCACCTCTTTTTCCAGGGCAGTCAGGTGTCCTGCTTCCTGCTGCAGAGGGCCTGCATTTTCCCAAGGCTTCCTCTTGCTTGCAACATACCTAGAGAAGCTCTCTTTTTTATCCTCAATATCCTTGGCCAGGTTCTACTCTAACTGGGCCTTGGCTTCCTTAACCTTGTCCCTAGGTTGTCCTTCCTTTGTAATTCCCCTGTATTCCTCCCAGGTCACCGGTCCTTCTTTCTACTTCCTGAAAGCTTCTTTTTCTGCTCTGAATTCGCCCAGCAACTCCTTTAACATCCATGGAGGCTTCCTGTCATTTTTGCCCAATTTTCCTCTTGTTGGGGTACGTTGCTCTCGGACTATGATTCTAAAACAAAATGGCACTGTTTTCTTATTTTCATCACTTGTTGTATATTGATTAAGTTAATTACATTTAAAGTATGTAATGACTGGTATAAAATTATGTTTTATGATAATTTTAATGAAAATCTAGTTCCCAGCCTTAATGTTGGCATTATAAGTAAGCAAAGACCAGTAGCCTAGTAGAGAAATTACTCCTTTTCACTTTGTCACATAATTAAAAAATATAAAAGACATAAAAGGTAGCAACTTGCATATGACACCATGAAATTGCTTCAGAAAACTTCCGTAGACATGAGTTTAGGTGTGGGAAGGTGCTAAATTATAAGCTTTGGAGTCAGACATTCAAAAAGGTTAGAGAAAGAATAAGAATAGTGCCAAAATTTCTTCATAGATTAAATCTTTTCACATGAGGACTTTAAATAGCTAACAAAGTTAAACAATAAAGTTAATAAAAACATTTCTTTTTTGGATATTTTATTTTACACTTTTATACATAAAACATTCAATTACTTTGTGTTATACAGTTCTATGGCTGAACCACAGCTCAAAAATCTCCTTTGATTTAAAACAGACTTCTGGCTTACTACATAACTTCCATTCTTTAAAGCTGATTTAAAACTGCCTTTAGCTGTCTCATTACCAACAAAATAAAAATTCTAACAGAAGTAAAAAAATCAAACAGTGTCTATGTGTACATTCTGCATATAGATTGCATATAGCTTTCATAAATATTTAGGGTTTTTTTCTGTCTCTGTGGTGGACTGGATCTGGTTCAGTCCTGTCTAAAGCTTGGGCTTATCATCAGTGTTGCTACATCTTGGAGTGGTATGTTCACAGCAAAGCACTCGAGATCACCCTCTCTATCCACTCTAGCTGTTTTTCTCTACAGCACCTTCACCATAATGCATCTACATCTCAGTGACATCTATGTCCTTGTTCCTTTTCTCTTACATTCTCTTCTGATAGTCTCACAGTGTGCTCTAAGAGTCCAATGCAAAACACCCTGAGTACAATAATGGCACTCAGGAACAGACATCGTGTTCCCACAAGGACAGCTCCCACAAGGACAGTGATAAGTACACAGCAATTTGTTTGCACAAGAGGGATGTTTCATCCGTACAGAGTGTTCTCTCCAGATAGGTGATTCAAACCTAGAATATGCACCTTAAGAACAGATATGCAGTAAAAAAAATTATGCCTGTGATGATACTATTTGAATTATAGATCAGTGCTGGAATACAAATTTTTTTCAGCTTATAATATGAGACTTGATGCAGCTGAGTAGTTCAAATAAACCACTCAGCTCCAGGTACACATGTTTAACAGATGACAAAAAACCTCAACCAGACTCTAAAAGGGCACATTTGGTATTTAAAGTGTGCATTCTCTTCCAGGAACATTGCATTATCATCTTCAACAACTATTAGAGATTGTTAGAGACAAGTGTTGTCTTCAGCAAAAACAACCATCATCTTCCCGTTCATTTGGGAATTAATTATAACTTGATTGTAATTACAACCTTCTTACAACTATGATTTTGAGGTTTATATTTTTAAAGTTTTCTTCATGTCTATTATTTATTGAATTTCGTCTTTTATTAAAAAACTAAAACAAAATAAAATGAACAAAAAAAACAAACAACAAAAAACCACCCCAAAAAACCCAAACAAAACAAATAAAAAAACCCCAAACCCAACCCCTCCCCCCCAAAAAAAACCCAAAAAAACAAGAGAGAGCGAGTGTGTAAAGTTGAAACACATACTATGGTATAAAAGCCAGCACTTTAAAACAATTGCTAAAAAATTTGATGTGGGACAAAGTTAATTTTGGAGGCTTTTGCTTCACAGATGAAAGTTAGCCTCAGGAGCCATGTGTCTGAAGATATTGCTTGTGGAGGCATGCTAAATGCCCCACTTTAGACAGCAAAAGCTTATATATCCCACTTGCAATGTGTTTGACTCAAAGACTCCTTTGCTCAGTCACAGACTCTTTCTTTCAGGTCATTGTTAAGCTGTTTGTTTTTACTTTTTTTGTTGTTGTTTCTTTCTTGTAGAAGACTTATTAAAAAATATTTATTAAAGAGCATAAAATTTTCAAATCACTTATATGCCTGCATAAGTTTTCTGATATTTAGTGAACCACATGTATTGAATGCTTCTAATTTTTTGTCCACTCAAAAAATACTGCAGAGAGTTTTTTTGTGCTCAAGCTTTCTCTCCAGTGCTCCTCTCTAAAACAGGGAGTTTCTTTCAGAGTTGGAATCTCTCTTAGTGTTTCTTCATTATCTGGTAAACCTAAAAATTCAAAACAAAACCAAACACAAAAATGCAATGAACGATGCAGCTCAAAATTAACAAAAAGAAAAAAAAACAAAACCGCTTTTATTCATTATTTACCAATGAAGAGCTTCTTTACAATAACTTGTCATGATGGACATCTTCTCATTGTCTTACCCTGCTTACCTACGTAGGGTACTTAAGTATTTAATGTAATTTTGAATCTCTTAATTTTGAGATTCAACAGTCAAAATATCCTAAATGCATTACTGCACTCTGGCTTTTGATGCATTTTTAATGTATATAGTTGGATCAATTTCAGCAGAGCATCACAGAATAGGTCAGGTTGGAAGGGACCACTGTGGGTCATCTGGTCCAGCTGCCCTGCTCAAGCAGAGTTGTGACACAGCACATGGCACTGGATTGTGTCCAGATGGTCCCTGAATATCTCTGGACAATCTCTTCCAGTCGCCTGCACAGTAAAGAATTCTTTCTCATGTTCAAGCGGAACTTCCTGTGCATCAGTTTCTGCCCGTTACCCCTTGTCCCATTGCTCAGCACCCCCGACAAGAGCCTGGCTCCATCCTCTTGGCACCCTCCCTTCAGCTACTTACAGACATTGATAAGGCCCCTCTCAGTGCCTCCTCTTGAGGCTGAGCAGCCCCATCTCCCTCAGCTTTTCCTCATAAGAGAGATGCTCCAGTCCCTTCATCCTCTTTGTACAGCTCCCCTGGACCCATTCCAGGAGCTCCATGTCCCTGTTGTGCTGAGGAGCCCAGAGTTGGACACAGCACTGCAGATGAGCCTCACCAGGGCTGAACAGAGGGGCAGGATCACCTCCCTCGAGCTGCTGGCAGTGCTCTTCCTGATGAATCTCAGGACACCACTGGCCCTCTTGGCCACAAGGGCACACTGCTGGCTCATGGACAGCTCGTTGTCCACCAGGATCCCCAGGTCCTTCTCCACAGAGCTGCTCTCCAGCAGGTCACTCCAGCCTGTGCATGGAGTGGTTCCTCCCCAGATGCGGGATCCTGCACCTGCCTTTGCAAAACTTCAGACAGCTCTTCTCTGCCCATCTCTTCAGTGGAGGTCCTTCTAGAGCGCAGCACAGCAGTGATACCAGCCTCTGCTCCCAGCTCAGAGTCATCAGCAAATTTCCTGAGGAGGCATCTGCCTTTCCATTGAATCCATTGAAAAATAAACAATACCAGGCCCAGTATTGAGCCTCGTTGATACTTATTTTCACCCAATTAACAATAGACACGTATACTATTTTTCTAGTGACCCATCACCTGTGTGCTGCACTGTGGCATATTCTATCCAATGATCTGCTATTACCCAAAAACCTCTAGAAGAAGATGAAGAAGAAAGAAGAAAAAGAGACAACACCCTGAATCCTCCATCTTGTCTTCTGTTTTCTAAACTAGCTTAAATCCAGTGACTTGAGAAAACTCTAATTTACACACACTTTTAGCTTTTAACTTTAACGGTTTTTAATAGTATTTAACAATATTTAACTTTAACAGTTATTTTCGTTATGTTTTCTTGGATATCAGAGTTTGGTATCAGAAATAAGGGCACACTCTGTGCCTCAGACTCTAACAGGGGACACCTCTAGTGACAGGCCTCCAACCTGACTGTGCCACTGGTGATGACCCTCTGGGTTCTGCCATTCAGCCAACTCTCTATCCACCTCACTGCTCACTAACTGGTCCATACTCCCTGAGTTTGCCTATGAGGATGTTGTGAGAGACGGTGTGGAAAACCTTGCAGAAGTCAAGTTAGACAATGCTCTCCCCTGGTCCATCCAGGTATTTGTTTCATCACAGAAAGCTACCAGGTTGGTCAAGCATGATTTACCTTTACTGAATCAATTCTGACTTCTCCTGATCACCTCCTGTCCACATGGATAGAGATGGCTTCCAGAATGAGGTTCTCCATAGCCTTTCTATGAATTGAGGTGATAGTTCTCTGTGCACTCCTTCTTGTCCTTTTTGAAAACTGGGGTGACATCTGCTTTTTTTCAGTCTTCAGGCATGTCTCCCCAACTCCATGACCTTTTGAAGATGATGGTGACCAGCCTTGCTATGATTTATGCCAGCTCTCTCAGCACTCACGGCTGCATCCTGCCTGGGCCCGTGGACTCGTGGGTGTTGTTTGAGAAAACTCAATTCAAACAGTTACTTCTATTTCCAGTTATTTACTCTGATCTAAATTCACACGAGGCAAAGCTTCTTTTGTAACCTACTAATAAGCAGGGAATCCGTGAATTCCAAATCATTAGATATCTGAAACCAGAGCTGCTGGAGCCAGAGAAGAGCAACAAAGCTGGATCACAAATCTTATGAGTATTGACTGAGGCAACTTTGGGTTTTTAGCTTGGAGAAAAGGAGGCTCAGGGGGAACCTTATTGCTCTCTGCAGCTACATTAAAGGAGGCAGGAGTGTGATGAAGATGTATCTCTTCTCCCAGGACACAAATGAGAGGACCACAGGAAATGGCCACAAGTTGAGTGAGGGGAGGTCTAGACTGGATATCGGGGAAAATTTCCTCATGTAGAGTGTTGCCAAACATTGGAACAGTTTGTCCAGGGAAGTGGTTTAATCACCATAGCTGGAGGTATTAAAAAAACTATGTAGATGAGGCACTCAGGGACTTATTTAGGGTTTAGTAGTCAGCTTGACAGTGATGGGTTAATGGTTGGACTGAAAGATCATAAGGGTCTTTTCCAAGCTAAAGAGTTCCATGATTCTAATATATTTAACTTGTAACAGACATCAAGGGCCACCATGATGCATAAAGACTTGTACATGAACAACAAAATAGATATACAGGTGCAAAATAGAACATGGGAATCCTCTCAACATGCAGAAATCTATAACCCTGTCATTCACTAATTAGCAAAACTATGTCATTCTTGGGCGTAAATGTGCTTAGACATCACAGAAAAAAAGCAAATCTCAAATCCCTTAAGAACAGCTAGGAAAACAAGCACATTAATAACTTTAAAACCAAGTTGAGTGACACATTGTAATGTATTACCTTGATTTCCATTTTAAACTTCTGCATGAGTTTCTTGGAATGGTGACTCTATCTCCTCAGAGCATATTGCAGGGTCTTCTGGAGAGTTCCCATAATTATGGGATCAATATATAACCCAAGATATAACACAAGATCAATATATAACCCAGTAAATTTTTTAAACAAGGAATTACCATTTTTTCAAATAGAAGAACACATCAACCTTCCTTTCCCTAATTCACCAAGACCAGGCTTTGTGTTGCAGAATCACAGAAAAAGCAAATCAAATATTTTGAGAAAGATTTTTCTGCTAGTCCCACCAGAGGAACATAATTTGTTAAATTCATGCTATAGATACTTTTAAGTTTTCTTGAAAAGGGGTTACTGCCTTATGAATTCCACATTTGTTATTTTGTTCAGTGGATGTCTGACAAATCTAGGGAGATTCTGAGTGCATCTACCTAGAACATGTATTGAGATATTTAGGCACAATATAAAAGTACATCAGTTTTCAAAATGATAAAGATACCAAAGAAAAGATGAATGATGGAGTTTAAATTTAGAAGCCAAATTTAAAATCCTTGACACACTATTGCAATTCATACAGTAGCTCACTAAAATACACAAAATGGAAAATGTGGCATTGGAACGCTAAAGGCATTGCAACAACTTGCTTTTTACTGCTGTACTATTGTTTTATGTATTCAAAAGTATGCTAGCTGAGGATAGTTAAGCTTCTGTGATTTGACAAGAGGATTTCTCACCTGACCAGGGCACATAAAGACAATCCCTTTTAATCCATTTGGGGATTTCTCCTGTCTGGATACAATCAAACACAATTTTTTCTGTTTCAACATATTCTAAATCAGATTTTGCTTTTCCAATGTTTCTGAAAAGCTTCGTTGGGAGGTGTGTCCTATCATTAAAAATAAAAAAAAAAAAAAAAAAAAGAAAAAAGAAAGCAAAAGAAAAAAAGAGAACAATAAAGAAAAAGTAGAAGTTACTTTTAAGGAAGTTAATTTGTAATGAACTTCCTGCAGAAAAAGTAGGAAGAGAAGATAATATTGTAGCACAGGGCTACCAAATAAGCTTATTTCAGCATATTTTAAAATACAATGGATAAAACTTGCACAGTTAAGTTGAAACATTTTTCTGCTTTTTATACAAGGTATTTCTATGTTATTGATTTCTTTCATAATATAGATGTAGACACTACTTTAATACTTCTCCCCATAAATAGACATGAAAACCATAACAGCATTGTCCAAAATATATTTTCTCTCTCTGAAAAGAGCTAATTATTTTCCTGTTATTTCTATGTTTGTTTTACTAACTATTCAAAATACCTTGTGTCATCCATAAGTTCATTTCCACAAAATATTTCATAGGACAGAATGTCAGCCTGAGCATTGTTAAAAACTTCTTCCAGATCAGCTCTTTCATCCTTGTTTTTCCTGATAAGATCATGGATGCATTGTTGTGCCCCAGGGACATCACAATATATGGTGTGAACCTAATATAGATAAAAAAATGCAGTTTCTGCAGTTCACATAACTGAAAGGCTAGAAATACATGTTTTTTACATGGTACTATTCTCATGCTTCATTAATTTATCTTTAGAAATAATGCCACCTAGTGAGTATTCAAGGTAGTCCCTAATTCCATGTGTTACTCTGAAAATCTTACCTGTAAATTATAGTATTCAAAGTAACATTTTGCCACTTCTAAGACTATAACATTAATAAACTAAACTGCAATCTCTTTTTTTAATGAACTTCTTACAAAACCCATTAAATAAACTTTCATCTTTGCAGAAACTGTATTCTTACCATCTTGATAAGAGATTTCAGGAACATTAGCACTGTCATTTGAGGTTTCATCGCCTTGTTAAATCTTCTTTCACTTTGCAGGAGATCAGTGACTTCCCTCTCTCGTTTCTGTAAAGATTCTTGTATCTCTTGCAGGATGGTGTGTGCTTGCCAAAGATATTGCTTTTCCACTGACCAGTCGGTTTTCTCTCCTTCATTAGCTGCCTGCAGGCAACAAACTCTGTATAACTTTTATGCACTCTGCCAATATCTACATTTTGATTGCTTTCATGCAAAACCACCAAGATTTTAATAAGGGGAGCAGAAATGGAGAAAAGGAAATGAAATATTGAATAAGATGGTTTCTTTGGTTGCAACATTCAGAATATAGTTTTTGTAAGTCGAAGAGTTGAATACTTAAAAGCATTTGGTAGCAAAGTGTCTACTATCAAATATATAATGACAGCCATAGCACACTACTGGTGATTCCTGAACCAATGAGTTTATTCTATTATTGTGATGTTTTAATCATTCCTCATAAATGTGTAATTTTCAAGCCATGTATATATTTACACACCTTAATTACTATCTATTAGACTGATTCAGTTAGTTAATATAGTTTGTTGATATCAGTTGATTTCAGCTTTTGCTAGAATCAGCCTGATTGCCTTTGAAATACCTGCAGTAATCCCATAAACAACCAGTTACATTTCCATATTTGTGCTCACTTGTTCTTCTGGAACCCCCGACACGTGTGAATTTTGTCCTTCTGCCTTTTCAGACTTTTGCTGAAGAATTTTTATCTGGAAATTCATGAGGTCTTGCAATCTTTCCACATGTAAACTGATGTTGTGTAGCTCCTGTAAAGCTGAATTGAGAACAATAGAAAACCAGGTAAGAATAACTTCAGCATTTCTAATCTGCAGTTCCAACAATACTGTCTCTGTGAAATTATCTCCCTTTAGAAATCAAGATTTTATCATGAACCAAAAATTTTTAATAATCAATATTCAATTTTCATTAATAAATTATTGTAATTTATTTAAAATCAAAGAATTATTAAGGATACATACTTTTATTTTTATTTACACTTCCAAAGGAAAGGCTAAAAGTGTTGAAATAAACCTACTGAGAAATTATGCTGACTGTAAAAAGCAAGATGTGCTAAGGATTTTGGAGTTATTACAGGCAGTATTTGTAGCTTCAACATTCTTTTACTATTCCACCTGAGCAGACAATATTGAAAAGAATACTTATATTGACTTCAGAAGGTATGCAGCTCAGTGTAAACAAAAGAACAAACAGAGAAGAAAGAGACACAGGTCAAGAAACTCTGCATCTGAAACACTCACTCAGCGTGTGCTGTGTATAAAGGTAATCTAGCTTTTTACACAAATCTTCTAGAATGCAGACCTGCAAGACGAGAAAAGAATAATAGCAGGAAATCAATACCACTTTTCATTATATTCTCTGTGGGGAGAATAATCAATAAAGTGGAAAGAATGTTGTTGCTACTTATGTGTACAACCTGTACAAACAGGTTATTGAGCAGTAATCAAATACAGAATATATAAAATACAGAAATAAACAGAGACTGCTCAGGCACCAGTGTTTTCACAAGAGCCTCAGTCAAGGGGTTCTACGCTTTTACTTTCTTAAGCATTTTTCCACAATACTGAAATGATAACAGAGACAAAATTATTGATTCTCCTGAAACAGTTGAATAACAAAAGCTTTTGGAAGTATTCCTACGGTGACCCTGCAGAAAAGATCATGCATGCCAAATCTTACCAGCACTATCTGCCTAACAGAAAATACTCCTTCTTCCCACAAGCCTTGGAACAGTGTCCTCACCACTTTTAACTCTTCATTATAGTATTTTTGCTACATTTCCTCGATATATAACAATAATAATATGATAACAAACCCCCACGTTTTTTTGTTTTTTTGTTTTTTTTTTTCAGTTTATCAATAAGGCCTGGTATATTATAGCAGCTCAACGTGGTTGAAAAGTAAAAATCCTAATTTTAAATACTGGTGCCGTGCAGAACTTAAACGGAAGGTGGTGCTAGGACACTTGAAAAGAGATACTAAAAAACCTGCCTGAGCTCTTCACTCAGAAATCATACAGAAATCCGCATTCAGTTTCACGAATTAAGGAATAACTTGCCTCACAGACCCCGCCCCTAGACCCCCTCCCTCCCTCCCTCCTTCCCGATCTTCCTGAAGTCGTGTCTCGGAGAACTGCAATGAAAACTGGTTGTAACCAAGCAGTGGTGCAAAACTAAAGGAATAGCTGCACAGAATTGACAGAATTTAACCTTGTGCAGAAAATAACAAATATCAGGCCATGTTTACAAATTCTAAAAACTCAACAAATTTCTTTTGGTTTTTTAACATTTATGCTGTTAATAAATTAAAAGTGTCATTACTACAGACAAATTTGGAAAGCCTCAGAAACTTTTCCTGGGAAATACCAAATAAAGTAGTTTTGCTGCTGTGTCAGCCAGCTGAAATTCAATATTGCAATAACTTAGACAATTAGAAGCTTTTGTTGATTTTTAATTTCAATTGCTAAACAAGGAAGAAGCAATGTGCTGTACCGTAATTTTAAAATTCTTCAAAAAAGGACATAAAACATGGAATGCAAGAGAAGTGACCATCTAATAATTTTTAGTGGAAAGAAAAATATAGGAAGAAAAAAACAACATCTCCATTGCTCTTTAAAGGGCGAAAATCTAATTTTTTCTCTGAAAAAGAGGAAGGCAAGTGCATTGTAGTTCAGTTTTCACTGATTTAGATGTACACATCTAAAGGCAGTGAGGTAGGCAAACATCACACATTGAAATAGCAAGAACACCATCTTCCTCGAAAAAGAAAATACAAACTCTGTTTCTTTACCTTTTCTTTTCTCCAGTTCTCTGTTCTTTGCTTCATTTGGTAAAGAAGATCTTCCTTCTCTTGGATCAATTGTCTGTTTCTTTCTCTCAGGTTCTGAAGGCAGTAAAATAAGGCAAAAGGGTTGACAATTGCAACACTATTTTTCAGAAAGGCATTCAGTTTGAGATTTTTGTTTCATACCTTGAAAAGTCTTAACATTTCGACCAGGCTGCTAAGGCCTGTGGACCTAAAAAAATTAAAATTCCTCATTTAACAGTGACCATCTGTGTCCAGAGGCAGTCTGTTTCTAAAGACCCTTTCTAAATGCTGGAGGACTCTGAATCTTTTCCTCAGTAGCAGATCAGAAGGAACATGATAAACCTTAATATCCATTCATCACCAAATGAGCAGCAAACATTCTATATATTCTAGGACTATCATTCACACATCATTTACATGAAAACAAAGCTGTTGCCAAGTGCATAGCACAGCTAGGTCAAACCATGAAAACCTTAAACGAAGCTTTATTCATGTCCAGAAGGAGAAAACCATAGCTTATTTTGAAATAAAATTTGACAGTTTTATGCAAAGCTGCATGTCTTCATTTAACTGTCTGTGCATAAGAGAGCATTAATTATAAGGTCTGTTCCTGCCACCTTTGTAAATACCTGCTGTGCTTATCCCCATGTAAAACAGAAACACTTGTTTACCATAACTGTATCTTCCCAGTGTATGTTGTTCTTGTTCATCAGCTCTTGGTAAGCTTCTAACTGGGATTTCAGACACCTCATTTTCTCACTGTAATGGCTCCTTATAGTAGTTATAGTCTCCTCCTTTGTAACAAAATATTATTGAGAAAAGAAATAGTGAATGAGAACAGAAAGTTGGGTATGATAAAGGAAATGGTTTACACATCAGGCTCTCTTTATTCTCATTTATGAACAATTTTTATTGGCTGCAAACATTTACTGTTAATCACAGGAGGTTTGTACTGTCATTCATTGCAGACTTCAAGCAAAACTTACTCCTAAAATAATATATATTCTATGTATTTTTTTTCAGAAATAAAACCAAAGCCACTCTCAGAGCAGATCAGAATGAATCCACCCAAGTACAGCTAAGCAATTTTAAAGAAATTAAACTTAGCTCAGACAGGGAAAGTTAAGAAGTAGCTTAGCAAAAAAAACACACAGCAACTAAAATGAGAGCGATTCTGTGAAGTAATATCATTACAGTCCCTGTGCTTGCATCACTGTCCAGCAGGTTGCTGTGTCTTGCTATGCAGCTGTGCTCTCCCCTGTTCTCTTCCCCTTCTCTCTTTCTCTTCCCCTAGTGAACTGTAGGCAGTTGAAAGTGGAAGATGTGACTGTGTGAGGGTTACTTCCCTACCAAAGTTCAGAAATTGATTTACACTGGTATTGCTATGCTTGTGCAGATGTGACAACCTGACAAAAAGATGAAATCTTGTTGTGCTCCAAAGGGTGTCTAGGCTTTGTGCACTACGTACAGGAAATTCTCTAGATTTTACTTGACAGTCAGAAGATTTTGTTCACTTCCCCTTGGTGGCTTTAGAAGAATTTCTGAATCTCCTCTTTCTGTGTGCCCAGAGTAAACTTTGTGTGGAAAGCATTCCTCTTCATGGGAACTGAGTGCCTGTCTGGATCAGAAAAGGAAAATGATGTGACGAATAGACAGAAATGTGAAGCTGTAACTGCAAGAAAAGACTCCAGAACAGAGTAGAAAAATATGATACAGGTAATTCTTTTTGTGAGAATTATTGACTAGCAGAATACAGAAAGGCTTCCACTAAGGAAAGAGAGGTATTGTGCAGTTTTGATCACAGGAATGGCACTTCTGGATCCTCACAGTCACTTGGAATGAGTTTACAGAGGAAGATATTCTGCTATGCTGTAAACTACATTGACAAAATATTGCAAGGCTAAAGCCAAGCTAAATGAAAAGTAGACAAAAAATACCTTCAGGAAAAAAAGCCATAAAAGGCAATACAACCTGGCACAGCCCTTAACATTGCAGTCATTCTTGAGAGGCACAGCCTACAGAAATGCAAATGCTGAAACCATGGTGTCAGTCATAACATAAAGGTGATATTAAGAGAAAATTTTAGTAACGACTAAATTTTAGAGAAACCTCTGCCACTGTGCCAGACAAAAAGTTAAACCAGACTTCACAAAGTTGTAAGATAAAATACACTTCAAGATACACTGTCATTACATACAGACACTAAGAATGGTACATGAATGGAAGAGATGTAATTGTGAATGAAGTAGATTTTATCTCTCTGTATCACTTTGATTAATGGTCAACAGTCCTAATGCTCCAGGATAATTACCTGCTTTTCTTTTCTTATATCATCTAGTTTTCTAATTATCTTCATGTGTCTGTTTTTCATTTGCTGCATGTCTTTTACAATCTGTAGAGGAATATGGAAATTAGGAAGTCAGAGCACTAGCAACTCCATTTGTTTTATCAGAGATAAATAGTGAGTAGAACTGCAGGCTAAACCTTTCAGGCTTCAATAATAGAAAATACATTACACTATTGAATAAAAGTCTTTGAATAACTTGAAATGGAATTTCTCTTTTGGTCCTAAGATTACACCTTCCACTTCTTCCTCTATTATAATGACATAGTCATTATAATAATTCTAAATTTCATAAAAAAGAATAGTATTATGAGGCCTGTAACTGGGAGAAAAAAAGAGAAGCAACAGACAAATTTTGCATTTTATAGTTAGGAAAACATAGTACTTACATATTATGTTCTATTTTATTTTATATTTCATTAAAATAACTTGAAATCCTACAAAATTGATATATCTTTAAGATACACTGGAATTTTTAATGACTAACAAAAAGTGATGCCTACATCCAGGATGGACAAATTGAACATTTTCCTGTTTGAAAGTGAATCATTTAAGTTTTAAATAGTATCAGGTTCGTTAATTAATATCTTTAATTAATTTTGGTTTTTATTCAATTCATAATAGTCACTAAAGGAGAATTTCATCAGTTTCCATCCTAGCTTCTACTGTCCCCCTTTTTTTTTTAACATACTTGTCTGGTAGGATCAATGTCAAATTTCACTGACACGTGAATGAGACTAACAGATATGGCTCTGTCAATTACAGCAGTAACTTGATCATATGTAAATTATAAAAAATTATAAAAATCTAGAACTGTTCCAGAGATTTCCTTGGTTTCAGCTCTTCATTTAAGCTTCACATGATGCAGATTCTGCTGACAGTGAGCAGTTCAGCCAAATTAAAGCAAAAACATAATCTCAATTACAAGATTATTGTAATAAATAAATAAAATACAATCTCAGATTATTTATTGTGGCTGATGAATTATTTGAAAATAGTTGTGGTTGTTAGCATGGATCTAGGCTGACAGATTAAATCTTCATGAATATTTTCAAGCAGTTGACTTGGGAGTGAGGAGTCTCTACCATCTGACACTGTCAGAGCTCAAATGACAAAAAAAGTAACCAAGAAGCAATGCAGTCTTGAATTATACTCTCTTATTTACTCGTCATCCACAAAAACTACTGTGGAAGTAGCAGAATTCCAAGGAGACACAATCAAAAGTGTAAGACACAAGAAAAGCCTGTTTAAAGAGGAGATTGAAAAGCTCCAGATGGGCTCCAGATCTCATCACCCACAGAGGTCTGAGTCATTTTAGTAATTTGTTTCAGGTATTTAACTTGTCTTACAGCTAGCTCAGCAGTCTGTATGCAGCCTGTACAAAAGAAATCACCACTGAACCTTTTTGACTCATACTAAAAAACCGAGAATACAAGACCATGTTTAGTGGAATAAATAAAGCAAGGAAACCAGTAAACCAGGATATATGTGTATTTGTATTTATTTCATATACAAAGGAATGTGCACAGATAATGTTCCATAACTTAAATATGGCTAAATACAAAATCAGAAGTTATTCTAGTTTCTGTCATCAAAAATATGATTTTGTATTTAGCCATATTTAAGTTATGGAACATCATCTGTGTAGATTCCTCTGTATATAAAATAAATACAAATACATATGTATTTGGATGTTTTAGGTTTTTTTACCTTGATGATATGCAATGTAGCTAAGCTGTATGGAATGTATGGCACTTTTTTGGTTGTACATTCCTCCAACTCAGTTTCTTTGTGATCAGCAGCAGAACAAACTCCAGATGTGGTAAACTGATCTAGCATAAAACAAAATTTACCTTATCAACTAAAATGCGCTGCAACTTCATATGTACATATTACAGTTAAAATTTTTTTAGTGGCATTTATTGTTGTTTTTTGGGATTTTTTCTAATAACAAAATAGGATCCTGGGAGGAGAAATACAGTAACTCAGATTTGTTAGCTTCTTCCTCTAGACACCATCATACAGACTTACATTAGACAATTGCTTGCTCATGAATACTCTGATATTCATTACTTACATATATTTATGTCATTAAAACTAAAAATTAAAAATCAGGTTAAAAAACCCATGCAGAAACATGTTGCCTGTTAAGAAAACTAGCTTTTACAACAACTAAGAGGATACTTTACATCTTGGAAACTACCTGCTGCAAATTACTGGATAGACACATTTTTTTATCAGGGTATGACATACATATTAGTTTTTTTCTAATATTCCTTTTTGTTAAATAAGAATGTAAAATTACTTTTCCCCCCACAATCAGATTGTTCTTGCTTAATACAGTAGCTGACTTGTTACTGGAAAATTAATTTAAGTAACACAATTCTCAACCCAGTATCATTATTAACTAATAGGAGTATGAATTCAAAAATACTGATGTAATTACCTAGAATAGTGACTTTTGTATATCTAAGCTAAAGATTTTTCTTTGAAAATCCAAGCAACACAGCTTAATTCAATCAGAGCTCACATATAAGGGGAAAAAAAAGAATAAACCTCCTCATTTTATTTAAGGTATTATCTGTTCCCAAAACAAGAATAATACTTGCTTTACAATATACCTTTATCTTGAGTTCTGTCTTCACTCCATCCAATCAGGGAATTCAGAAATGACCACTTGTTTATATTCATTCCAAGCTTGTGCAACCATGAGCTTCCCTCTAAGTCTGTTAACAAAATTCAAGGGCTAAAATATTGTAAAAATCATTGACATTCTTGCCCCGATTCTCTTTGACTAACAAGTGTTCTAAGTAATTAAAAGGAATACAAAATGTGAGAGACTGGGAAGTTATTGAGAAAACCACAAGCATCAGAAGGATGTGTGAGGACTTGTGTGAGACTTGAATGGTTCCACTTGATCCTGAAAATAGAGATATCGAATGCAAAAGCTACATTTTGGACTTCTTTCTCACCTTCTGTAGGAATGTTTTCAAAATGTTATTTTAAAAATTACAAAATAAACTGGATTTTTCCTAATATCTTGGAAAATGTGAGTGTGTGTGTATGTGTGTGCTAAGAGGTGGGGCTGCATCACATTTTTACATGAGGTGTGTCTGACTCTCGATGCATGCAACACTTGCTGAGAGAAAACCTAGCCACAACACCTTCAAGTACTCTGATGTGAAAGAGAAAACAGTGTCTGAAGGAAGTCCTCTGACTCTTTGAATTGGTCGAAACAATTATTAGACATTAAGAATTTTTGCATGCTGGAAAAATTTAAATGTATATATTTCCTTAGTTCCTAACACAATTTTTATTTAGTTACATACTGCAATGATTTTATACTAACAAATGCTTTTATACTATTGATTTTATAGTAACTCTCTGCATGTTGCTTTTACTAGCTGTACTGTAAGAGGATGCACCATTCTAAAATACAGTCTGCTCAGCTACCAGATGGTCCAGTTCAGGTACAGCCATAAAAGTCTTGTTTTCCAAGATCCAGTTTTGGTGATTTACAAAATACATAAAATAAGTGTTGAAAACAGTACCCTTGCTATTCTACCCAAGCTATTCTTTTTCCTGAATTCATTATTTTCATCACTATACATTACATATAAAGAAATATCAGCTTTTGTTCTGTGATTATGATATGATCTCATGTTAATGATAATGTCATTGAAGGACACAAAACCTGTATTTTTTAAAAGACTTGATGTCTCGCATCTAGATCCTTTTGGTTGACATTTTGTTTCATTTTTGCCATCTTGGAGACTCCTAGCAACCCTTCCCATAATCCTACTTTAGGCAAAATTAGCCACTTGCACATCAATGTGTGTAGGTCAAGAGCACATAATATAATGTTTATGCAGTCCTGCTGCTGTGACTCTACAGTACAGATACCACCAGTGCCTTTTGTGGAAAGCAGTGGAGTACAATCTGATTCTGCTACTACTACTTACGCTCCTCAGGTGTGTCTTTCACCACAACACTTTCAATCACACACGAAGGATGCTCCTGTACGTCCTCCGAGTCATCAGTAACGCTCCCTGGTAGAACAACAGTGGAGTGTGTGGTGGTCTGTGGTTTCGTTTCAGGATCAATTTGCACTGAGCCGTTGGGGACTTGCCAGCATGGAAGGTCAACACTTTGTACCCATGCTTCTGAAAAACAAGCAACATAACTCTTTTCAGTAAAATGGTAGCTCAAGACATTCCGTTGAGAATTAAAAACAAATTTTGTGAAACAAGACCAGATCTGCAATATCAGACACCAAAATGGATTTAAGATTAAAATATTGGAAACTATCAGCAGTTTAATTAAACCTGGGTGACTTTCTTAGAAACTGATCAAAGAGAACCTTTGGTTTTGGGTCTTTCTGTCTTTTGTGAAATCTAACATGATTTGGTGATTTAATCTTGGTTTGACTGTCAGATTTAGCTGAATTAGGAAAGCACATTGAGGTCCATGAAATATAGTCAGAATTCACCATCTATCCTGAATAAAACCTGGCAAGACTCATGCAGCTTCCATCCAAAAGCGCATCTCAAACACACTCCTCAGTGCATAACTCTTGGCCAACTTTTGTCTCTAGAAGTCTCTAAGATATTTGATCTCTTTTTATGATCAATTTCTGTTTCCCCAGAAGAAGGTCTTCTTGATGAATTTTAAAGAAACCAAAGATATTTACTAGCAAAAAGATTTTATTTTTTTTATTTTTTTGATTACCTTGCCAACCTCATAAGTCCTATAGAGAAACGTGTTGCTTTTCTAGACTTTCAAGGTTTATAGAACAGAAGAAAATGAATACTTGATTCTGAACAAGAAATAAAAATGGCAGGCCTTTTGGGAAGCAATTAGAGCATGTGCACAGGAATGAAAACATAGGTGACTCTAAGTTCAGCAAATGAACTCATGTCATTGCAGTAATTTCAGCTATCTGGCAAGAGCTGTCAGAATTGGGACTTGCCCACTGCCTGTCAACCTCACAGAAAAAGTACTAAAGCTTTTAAAACTTGGCTTGAGCCCACTCAAAAGGCCTGAGAATTACACTTAAAAGTGGTCATAAAGAATTATGATGATTGCAAAGTTATTGAAATGACCATGGACCAGTTGAAGTTCTACATATCTAATGAAGCTGACAGAATATTTTCATAGGACAGACTGAGAAATGCATTTCAGAAACGCAATATAACGAAGATCAATCTGGTTTAACTTTAATCCTTCCCTCCCACTATCACCACAGTTTGAATTTTTTTTTTTTTTTTTTTTTCTTGATCAATTTAGTAAGTAGCATTCCCATAGAAGCAGCACAAGAATATGTTGCTAGATTGATACCAGCTTCTGCTGTGGTTTGAGCCTATCTAGCAACTCAGGCCCATGCAGCCTCACTTCCTCACAGTGATGGGTAAGTGAATCAGAAGGGTAAAAGTGATAAAAACTGGGCTGAGAGTTTAATAGGTAAAGCAAAGAGCTACATGCAAGCAAAACATAGTAAGGAATTAATTCACTACTTCCTATGGCCAAGTGAGCGTTTAGTCTTCTACAGGAAAGCAGGGCTCAATTGCATATAATTGTTACTTAAAAGACAAATTCTGTAACTCAAAAAATCCCTTCTCTTTTCCTCTAAACTCTAAACTTTTATTGCAGCACACAATATTTTTGCACAGGATGTCCCTTTGGACGGTGTTGCAGTTTAGGAATGGTGACGTCCAGTTCAATGGCTGCACCAAGACTCTCCTAGACACACACTAAGCACACTCCTAAGCACACCACTCTCTCATAACATAAAACAAACGCTCTTTTGATATCTTTGTGTACAGCAGCTGTCTGAGAGCAAGTTTCTTTTTTGCTTCTTGTTACAGCACTTTCTACTGATGAACAGACTTTCTGCTATTCAACATTACCCACAGTGAAAATGCACGCTCTGGGCTGTCTTACAATATCATCAGCAGACTGAACAGAGCCCGTCCCACCCTCTGTGCTCTGGTGCAAAACAAAGAACAGCAGTGTGAGGACTGGTAGGAGTGGTGGGAGTGTCCTTAAAGTATGGTTCATTAAAACAGCCATAGTGAAAGAGAAAACCATTCCTTCTGGACTTGGGCAGTGAGATATAAAGAGTGTTTCCTCCTTCATCATGTGTAAAACGGAACATGAAACAGTGTGGATAGAGAACAACCATTCTTCCAACGTCCTGATAAGCAAGACCATATTGTTTCCCTTTGTGGCTTACAAAAATGTGGAAATTGTCATTTTTATCTCTGCTAGTGATCATTCAGAGAAGCAGGAATGTAGCAACGTAATTGCAATATTCAGTATACCTCGTAGCTGGAAAATGGGCCTACTGAACCCTCATCTCTTTTTTGTGCATGGAATAGTGGTTTCCCCTCCTATTTAACAACTGCCTGGATTGTTTCTGAAGGGCACTCCTTCCTCATTAGTACTACATCATGTTGGTATCAGGTGGAAGATTCATACCAGGATATCTTTTATAACTCCATCTCATCCCCTGACAGTGATTTAGCAATGAATTTGGACAGTGTATTACAAGTAAAGGCCTGTCTACGTTGATGCAAGCTACAATTCAGTTCTTTTCAAGATGGACATATATTAGGCAAACACTTTCTTTTTATTCTTTCTGGTCAAACCACATTTTTATCTCTAACATTCTCAGGTTACTCTGCCTTATGTAACAACCTTGCCCAGTTGTATTGCCCAACAGAGCTGACAATCAAACTTGTTTAACTTGTTATTCTTCAGTTCTCGTGTGAAGGTTAAACAGTCAGTCAGGATGTATATGTGTATATGTGTAATATCCTGGCAAGGAGAAGAGAATATGTGGAAGCTATCACCTGATAAGTTGACACCCATGTCAGGAGTTAATATTGCTACCACAGACAACAAAACTTTCTTGCTGTATTTTGTTGATATTTCGTCTTGAAAATAAAGACATACATTTTATACTATAAGTCACAGAGATGCTGGACAAAATGCAAGAAAGTAGAATTACTTTCCTTGGAAAAAGATGTGTGTTTGTGTGTCTACTGATAGACAGAGTTGTTCCTTCATGTTGGTTAGACCTGAGATTCCGTGTTACTACCAGTCTGCTCATTCATTAGTCAGCTGCCTGAGACTACAAACAGACCACCAATGGTGCTATTCATCTCTGAATCAGACCTGGTAATTCAACGTTAATCCTTACTATTGCACTTAAATTTTAAACTTAATGCTTGAGAACTATGCTTGACATCTGAGGAAAAGCTACTTTTACAAATATGTGTGGGAGGGTCTAATATTAGGTAAGAGAAGACTGTTCCCTCATGATTTATGGGCAGAATCTGCAGGTTGAATAGAAGATCTTCCTCATCATTCCCTATCCTGCTTTTCAGCACCCTGCTCCCTGAGGTGGGGCAAGACAAACCACCCTGCATTTTTGTTACAGGCTTTGCATGACTGCTCCTTTCTTTTTTAATTGTACACCTTTGAAAAGCAATTATAGAATCTGGCCTTCTGCTTTCGCTTATTCTAACCCTAAATGCATACTTAATAAAAGTCTCAAACTATCAATGATTGTGGATGATGAATGTTTTAATTTTTGAGACCCAACCTTGGTTACCTGTTGGTCCTCAAATATGGACACATGAGGGTTTGTATCAGAAAAAAAATTGAAGCCTGAACAGTCACAATAGTTTTTATAGGAGGTAATCTGCATAACAAAAATTATTTTAAGAGTACAAGGATAATTTAAAGACAGTTTTAAGATGACATGGTTAGGATTTTCTCTGTGGAAAAATCTAGGAGGAAACCCACAACTTTTGGCAATACAATTTTTTTTTTCTTTTGTCTTGGCATCATCATTTCTTTTTTGAGACAGAATCCTCTGGGAAAATTTATTTGCCTTGCAGGTTAATTTTTTTCAGCAATCAGGAGTTAAAATTTCAGGGAAGAAATGAGCAGTAGGGATGCAAGACTTTGAGAAAAGCTCTAATTTTGTAAAAAAAATAGCCCTAAATAAAATAATAGTAAACAAGAAATTTATTTTTAATCACTTACTAGTGAAAATGGTTTATGTTTAAAATCCAATTGAAATTCCCTTTCCTCAAGTTCATTGCTTCCTGTCCTACAATGAAACTGATGATTTTTTTAAGATTTCTGAACTCAGTCTTCTAAGAAATAACTAAAGATTCTTACATTATTAGACCATCATTCCACTTTTCAGACATTCACCAGAAGCCACATTCATCAGCCCTTTGATGATTCCCCTGTACAATCTCTCTTACTCACCTTCTAAGGTTGCATTTCCTGAAACGAAAGGAGTATCATGCCTGAAATACTCAGTAACTTGTTGAACTGTGAAAAGTCAGGCCTATTTTTCTAAAAAAATCACAAACTATTTGTAAATCCTGCAGTGACTTAGAAGACCTTAATTTATTACACTTTTCTAAATGTCTATGAAGACACATACATACACAACGTTCCAAATTATCCCTAGCATTCAAACACGCTGTTAGCAAGACAGCTTTTGAAAAATAATTAGCTATGTATAAAACTATTTTCATTCATTTGTGCTTATCTTTCTGTTATGTAAAGGACTTAGCTCTTTCAGTATGCATTTCATTTGCATGAGTTGTTTTCTTTCCCTGAAAAAGTGATGGTTGTCCTCTTCACACTTTGAACTCAACTTATTTGATAAAATAGTGGCCTGGCTCCACCTTACCACACTCTATATCTGTGTGTCATAATGTAACATACACAAACATTTCTTATTTTTACTAAATACATACTAAGTCTTAAACAATTACCTTCATCCATGTTTATCCGTCTGTTTCTCAGTGTTTCCAGAGAGATGAGGGTTAACTTCTGTTATTTTCTGAAAACCTCCCACACTGTGAACATAAATATTTAACCTGCAAAAAATGCAAGAGCCTCACTAGGCAACAAGATACCTGCAGAAAATAAAATAGACGTGGATCAGGTTTCTTCTCATTGACTCCTGTGTCAGGCAATGCCTGTTTTGCCAGCAGACTAAAACTTACTAGATGAAACTCAAAGCTGTAGGAAACTTAGCTGTAAGTGAAAAAAGTACAGGTTGGTTCTATATATCTGAAAGCACAAATATCCAGAAGATGAGAAGGGCTTCATTAGAATAATTTATAAGTCTCCACACTTGTTTCAGCTTGAAGAATGTGAAACATGATTCTTCTTCTGGTAGGAGTTAAATTGATAGAGTTCCAAGTAGTATTTTATACAATTGCAGCTCTAATTTCATAAGAACAGAGTGATTAAATCGGTCCAGATGAAGCTGTTACTACATTAGAACAAAGTTTTCCCTGCTTTTTACAATTGTTTCAAGGAATTGTATTGTCATTTCTCTTCTCTGATAATTAAAGGTCAAACAAGCCCATACTTTTATTGCTGCCTATGCCGTTATACTGTGAATGGCCTCAGCTGAGACAGGCTGGTTATTCTGAACTGTAAAACAAACTGTAAGTTTCTTGGAATAACTCCAGGCACAGAACTTTCGATATTCCTATATTAATATGAAAAAAAACCAGCAGCAGAAGAAGCAGGGAGAAGAAAGTACTATTTAGCAATTGAAAAAGAAAATACAGAATGAAATCTGCAGCCTGACATGATCGAGCCTAGACAGGTAAGACCAGTGGCTCAGGATTTCTACCTCACTGCTATTTTTTGTGTACCCCACCCTTATGACAAAAGGGACTAAACCCAGAAACCTGCCTTTAGATTATAGTACAAAAGCAAGGCTTTTGGTATCACTAACTCAACAAGCAGTTTCGCTGTGAGTTTTCAGGAAGCAGCTTCATTGTGAACCTTTGTATAAATAACCCACCATTAATATAATTTCTATGACTATTTACTCTATTGTGCAAATTTGAATATTTTATAGCTTCACTGGGATGTAAAGAAAACAGTATGGGACCTATACAAAAAGCTTTTTTGAGTTTTTTGGGTTTTTTAAAGGGACTATTTTTGTGATTTTTCTTTTTATGATAACAAAGGGTGTTTTTGCCTTCCTTCTTCTTTCCTCTTACCACAGAGGGGGAAAAAAGAAAAAAAAGAAAAAAGAATGGAAAAGAAAAAGAAACAATAGAAAGTGAGCCATTGGAACAAGTGAGTGTATTTGATTTTAAATAATCACTATCTTATAAAAATAAAAACATATTTGACAGATTATGTTTCCAAATTATTTTTACACTGATAAATTATGTAAGACACATAAGCACTACAGCTATTGCTAGATGAAGAAACTGGCAAAGCAATCAGATAATACCACACTCCCAGTAGTATTTAAGTAAGGTATTTTAGGTTTCTACTTAAATTTTTAATTTTCACTGTGATGTTTTTTACTTTGTTTAATCTTTTAAGTCTATGTAGTAATCCCATTCTTGAACTAGAATGTGACAGTGCTAGCTGTTAAAGAAACACAATAAAACAGATTGGTAGTGCTGATATCTGGGGAGAGGTCACTCCTTTCAGTATATTTGTTTTGGCTGGTATTCCTGGTAATTTTACTTTAAGAAGAATCTTTACCTCAAAAATATTTACTTTTTTTACTTAAAACAGTAACCAGTTACACTTTATGTCTTTTTCTTATATTAATGTCATTGAGACTCAATATTCCACTTTTATATTTTGTTATCCATGATATTTCATGCCTAATTATGTGAAGATGAATTTCTATGGCTAGGAATTCCATGTATACTCCCAATGACTTTGATTATCTTGAGAAACTTATAGCAGTTACAGGGAGAAATTATTTACACTGGTATAGAATTGGGCTACATTTGAAATGTTTCATCTGCATCTTTCTCCTTTGAGGAAAATCAGATGCAAATCAAACTCTGAGTAATGTACCTTTAGGCAGTTCTATAATGGGACAAATTACAACAAATACAAACATGCCTTGAACCTGGTTATCTTGGAAACAGAAGCAAGCTTAAACTGTTTAAAATTTCCCTTTAATAATTGTGACTTGCACCATGTCACCCATTGTGTCCTAGAGGTGTTACTTCCCTGGTAGACTTGAGATAACACAGTCTAGAATAAAACTGAAACAAAAGAACCAGAGTTTTCTGGAGTTTTGGCTGGAAACACAATAAGGAATTCCTGTTCAACATCACAGTACAGAAGTCTGTAGGAAAATGCCTGGATCCAAAAAATATTTTGCTGAAAGTCAGCAATAAACTTTTATTTAAATTGAGGAAAAAAACACATAAAATGAACAAGGTGTTCAGGGATAGGTTTCTTTTCTTTTGTTCCTTCTTACCTATAGAATTTTTCTTGTTTTTCTTCTTTTTCTTTTTCTTCTTCATCTTTGTCTGCTGAGACATCCCACGGTTCCAGCCACAGCTCTGGAGCTTCTGACACATCTCATCTATCACCTCAGGATTTCTGCTCATTCCTGCCATCCCAGGTGGGTGCTCCTCAGAGTCCTGCAGGTGCACTGGGATTGACTGCTCCAGGGTTTTTTAATTCCATCCTTTCCCGTCTCAGCCGAGAAAGCTGCCACAGGGTCCCTGGTTCTGTTTTCTTGCTAATGCTGTAGTTATTGTTGTTTGTTTGCCTGGTTATACCAGTAAAGAACTGTTATTCCTATCCCCAGATCTCTGCCTGAGAGCCCCTTGATTTCAGAATTATAATAATTCGGAGGGAGGGGGTCTATATTTCCATTCCAAGGGAGGCTCCTGCCTTCCCTACCAGACACCTGTCTTCCAAACTGAGGCAGGAGGTTAGAAAAAATAGTTTTTTGAATTGAATACTGACATTTGGATTTTTCACTATCAATACTTTGGTTTTGGTGAAGATTTGAAGAAAAGGTACATGAAAAGTTTTATTTTGTCTGAGGTTATTCTAATGTTCCATGGAAGCAAATCAGTTTTGCAATCACTGACTAATTGTGAATTAGCTCTGTCTCCTCATTTTGGCAGGTAAAGTGCTGAGTGAAATAGTAAGAGCCAAGCAGTCTCCAAAAACTCCTAACCACAAACCATCCCCACTATTCTGGGAAGAAGATGTTACAAGAGTGATTGGAATGTGTAGTTTCCCCAGGTTTCCTCAGGTTTCTTATGACTGTTCTTACCACACCTTGAACTTAGACAATGAGCAAAGCATGATTTACTATTTTGCACTTATGTAATTTTATTTCTTCATAGTTGTGGGACCCAAGTGAGGGCAATGCCACTCAGAACAAATGTAACTTTGACTGAAGTGATTCTGAAAATTTAGACCATGATACATGCTTCTTGTTGTAGATATGGAATAAGATATGTTTTATTGGTTTAACCTGGATATTTTTTTTCTCAATAGATCCACCCACTGGTATCTATTTCAACCGCAACCAAAGCAGCACAGTTTGCTAAGGGCATAATGATAAATTGAATATAATATTAATTTTCTTTAGAAGAAAATATGTTATTATAAATAAATATTTTAATATAATAAATATATCTAAAATAAAATAGAATATTAATTTTCTTTAAAAGAAAAAGTGGCACAAGAAATGGCAGTAGATGTAAAGCTACTTCAAAGAGTCAATTTCAGAATGCCAAGTAAACTGGGAAATCCCAGATGGCTAAATTTAACCTGCATATTGCAGTACCATAGGTGGTTCATCTGCTGATTATTTTTTTGTTAATTAGTGCTGTCTCTTCTTTCTTTGAAGTTACAACAACCTAGTTGTGCAGCAGGGTTCAGTATCTTGTCAATCAGAGGACTGCTCATCTTGCTGCTTGGTTTCTGTAGAAGAGACAGCCCAGTTCCATTCCTCCCAAGATCAGGTGTGACACACTTCCAACTCTCTTCTTTTGGTTTGTTTTTTTGTTGGGGAGGATGTCTGGGCTTTTTCTCCATTCAGGGCACCAACCTTTCACAGCTTTTATGCACAGTTCAATTGTCAAAGTCACATGTGCTCCCTTGACCTGAATGACTCTTCTGTTATTATTTGCACCCTCTGATTAGCACTGTACACTGCATAGGACAGTAAAAAGCTTATGCATTCCCACTTTTCCTTGTCCCCTTAGCACTTTCCCTTGAATGTGCACTGAGTTTTACCTTCCACTGTAATTTACTATTTTTGCCACATCAAACACGTCTGTTTTGCTCTACCATGATTTGGAAGAAGATATGTGTAATGAGGATTTCCAAAGTTGTTTTTCCTAGAGGCTGCCTAGAAGGCCCACATTTTCCTCATATAAATTACTCTGGCACACAGAGCAGCTTTTGTCTGGAATGCACTCTGAGACATTGAAAAGCTTCTGGAAGTCCTTACCTGAACTTGAGTTCATTTAAACTGAATGGGATTTCTAATGATGTTACTTTTACACGATTTCTCATGCAGCCACTCTGCTTGTTTTTACGAGAGGATGGGCTATTTTTATTTCTCAGTGCAGAGGGTTGCTCACTAACATTTTGTGTCTTCTGGATAGCCAAGCCATGTTTAACCATGAGACTCAGTATATCCCATTACACTTCTAAAAATCTATGGAACTGCAGAAAAGTATTTACTGTAACTAAGAGAGCAGTAAGTATTAAAGCTGATTATAGAAACAGATTCACGTTTAATTAAACCATGGAATTCCTGTTGCTTGAGAATTATTGCTAATTCAGTATTTCATGAGGCAATAACAAAATGCAAATCCATGTTAAAAGACAGAGGTGTTAAATATTTTATGCAGTGTAAATAAAATAAATCCTTGTTAGAAAATGCCTAAAAAATATTTATGATTTGTTTTGCATCGGTATCAACAAATGCACTCTTCCCTATTTACAATCTTGCAAAGGGGTTCAGAACTGAAACATGATCTGAATGGGAAATACAATATTAATGAAAATAAAACCTTTAACAGAGAATCCATAAGAGATATTACACAGTTTTGAATGTGTCCTATTGTGTCTAATGAATATGTATCTTTTTTCTTGTTTAAGCATAAAAATAAAAAAGAAATTGTACGTCTAGATTTGAAGTCATCCCGCCCATAATATCATAATATAGGATCACAGGGATATACATAATCGTAACCTGACTCTAGAAGGACCTAACTGCAATCATGCATATCAGGTAAAAATGCACAGTGAGACAGTGTAGCTGTTCTCACTGAATTTGATATTTAACCTCTTATATCAAAGGAAGAGATGAAGGTCTGAGGAGACCCTATACCTCAATATGCAGGAAAGATATTTTTCTGAATAATGCAACTGAGACACACTTCCTGAAACAGGAATTGTACAGGAATTGGTAAATATGTGTTAGGAAAAACACTGCATTATCCCTGGTATGATTTCTTGGAATTATTACTGCCTTCAGTAGGCTTGCTGTAAGCCATTCAAGCTCTTAGATCTTTATCATCGATATTAATGTCTCTGTTGCCTGAAGCCTGAGTACAGGTGCTGTACTGCAGGTCCTGGGTGCCTAAGGAAATTGAGTAATGTGCTCCTCCTCAGTTTTTAGGAAGTGGATAAGAGCTACTGAGGATAACTGATGTCACAAGGTGCAAAAGATGAGAGGCAGATTCCAGTTGGCTCTGGATTGCTATCAGATGGTTCAAACTGGATGGCTGTCCTGGTGTGAAACAGGCAGATCTCTGTTTTATAATTTATTGCAATATATATATATATATTATAATTTATTACTGTCAGGAGCTCTTTCAGGATAATGGTATTTAATAACAATGCAATTTGTGAACATCAATTTTCCCTAAAAGAGAAAGTATGAAGCTCATTCATAAAATGGGGTCTTTGGTCTAGTGTAGGTAGAATCATCATTTCCTAAATTTCCCCAAACTTAACTGTTCTTTAAGAGTTTTATTCTTGGATAGAATAAAAACAGATTTACAACAGAATAGATGCAAGGGCTGCTACTCTGTCTCTCAAACTCCATGAAAATTCCTAACTCATTTTCCTAAGATTTTGTGTAGGATGGATTGCTTGGGGAAATCTCATTTTCCCAACTGAGCTGTCATCACTAGCCTTAAGAGAAATATTTGGCATGGTCAAATCTGGCAGTTTATCAAGCGATCATTTTTCTTTTCTATTTTCACTGAACATTTCTGTTTCTCTCAACTGCATTCCATGCACAGAGGCTTGTAAACAAACATACTTATTTTTGTCACTTTTGGGGCATTTGAGCCTCTACATCAGTGGCTACATGGTTTGCTGCTTCTGAGTAAATAGTGACAACTCAACAATAAACAATATGCAAACTGTGATAACTTTATGAAACAAATGACAGAGTAACAATAAGCAATTTTTAAGAGCTCTGTGAAACTAAACTGCATTTTTTAAGTGGCAACATTTTGTACAATGAAGCAGTCCAGAGCAGATGGTGACTCAGTCGAGCTCCAGGAAAACTGAGTCAACCAACATCTGTACACCCATTAAGAAGGAGCAAAAGCAAATGCAAACCGCTCCTGCAATGAGTAGTAACACAATGCCTTCTTGTGACATCACTCTCAAGGTGGAAACGTGGGCCTTAAGACAATTGAAATAGATTTTTAAAAAAACAATCCAAAAAACAAAAGAACTAAATCAGAAGTTAAAAAATAGGCAATAAAAATTGGATAGTAATCTGATTAGGGAAAACTGTATTAGAAAAAAGAGTCAACAAGGAGGAGTGTCTTACTATGCTAGCACACTGATTTTTACCCCTAGTAGTGCTCAGTAATAGACAGGGGAAAAACCCCAGAAAAAGAGTATCAACAGAGATTCTGGCCAAAACCTGACCCAAATGAAATAAGACTGCTAGTGTCATTCTGACATGGAATTCAGGTGGGCTAAAGTAATTTGAATATCACACATCATAATTAAATAAATCAACATACACCTGACAGCTTGCTCACTGTATCTGTGTCAGCTGGTAGGCCCCTTCAATTATTCAGCTTACTGGAAACATTTAAAATACTTTTGTGAAATTATATACTAGATGTACAGGGAGAAAGGAAATAACAAAGCATAGGAGAAAAGTGTTCTTAGAGAGCCAGGGGGGCTGGGGACTCCCTGGGGGCCAGATGTATTCCCATGAGGGTCAGCAGCAGCCGCTCCTATCCCATCACCCCAGCCAGGAGCAGGACACCTGGGGTGGGCACTGTACTCACATAACTCTGAGCACCACATATTTGGGTGCACAGAGGAAGGAAGATGTAAGCTATGCTGGAATGTGCATGTGTGTTACCTTATATTTGAGAAATTTGTGAGGGTCCCCTCTAATAATTATCATCAGTCTGTTCTTCTTCCTCCTTCTATAATATCATACAATTAATTGTTAGATATGGGTTTCAAGGGCAGACTGGATTTCCTGTATGTTCATTCAAGGCAGATCATCCATACTGGGAGTACCTGGGCATTGCAGCCAGCCGGCAGAAGGAGGATGAAAGTCTGCTGGGGACCTTATCTGCCCACTTCAAGCACTTCTGGCTCAGCAGCAGGTATTTCTTCACTGGGCATCATGCCCCAGGCCAATTTGAGATGTTAGTGATATGCATGGTGTTGTGCTGTGATGGCTTGGCAAGGAAGTGCTTGCAGAAAACCACTTCCCTCATCTTATAGATATACCCTCATCTTGTGCAAACCACTCTCACTTTGAACTTCAGAGTTTAATCTGATTGTTTCAATCTCTTTCTAATTACATAGGTGCCAATTAGTTAGTGCCCTTATATTTAGCCTGCCTTTTTCCATGAGTTTCTTTCAAAAAAAAAAAAATTATTTATATGAAAGACTAGATGTGTTTTATTCCTGGGTTATTTCTGCCATGGGCCTGCATGCAAAAGATGCAGAACTGATAGCCAGTGGATCTCAGTGAAGTAAGGATGCTGCCTTGACTCTTTACCCTTTCCTCTCTCAAAGTTTCACTGAGCAAAGGTATATCTTAACAGATTCACTTTTGAAATTATATCAGACATATCAACATGTGAAGAGAATAACACAGGTTAAGTTTTCTTAATATTTAATCTCATGATCCCAAAAGATTTATGGCAGTTTATTAAAATTGGGGATGTGGTCAGGGAAGGAGAGGAGAGCTACTGTGGCTTGCTCATTTGTTATCTTTTCCCTTCTGAAATCTGCTCATACTTTTGCCAGCACATAGTTTCGTAATGACTTTTTTTTTTCCCTGATGTTTCTCCACTCTGGGTGGCACCCAGATATAACTGCTGCAGATGATTACAAGAGCTGTGGAAACACTGGTTGCTGGGTGGAGTTTCCTTCGCAGGCTATAAAAGCTTTGAGAGCCCTCTGTTCCTTTACTCCTGACTGTGCAGCCCTGCAAGGCAGTGTTTGTGTGGAGGAAGGTAGGATTTTGCAGTTCATTATTGCTCTCTGTAGACCCAGCACACTTTAGGAATTGTATGCTGAATTTGCCAAGTGACCTGGTGCAAACTTTCTGTGGGTTGTGCTCACTGTCAGGGAAAAAGACCGGTGTGGGCAGGAGGAATTCCTTCCATTCTGGAACATTTCACACAAAGGCTAGGACAATTATAGCTTTTATTTAATGCAATCAAATATAGGGAATAAAAAGTGGTTAAAACTTGAAAAGTAAACTTATTTGGAGTTGTCCATTTCATATGCTTTCTCATTGCCTTTTTAGTAGGTTGCTGTAGAAATCTGCAGGAAAACCAGAGTTCCTAGAAAACTACTGTGCATTTTATCTAAGTTTTAGAAATAGAAACTTCAACAGTTTCTGCATTATGACTGTAGAGGAATCATTGTTCATGAAAGTGATGAGAATCAAATCTCTTGGAAATAAAATCAGAAATAAAATTTTACAAATCAAATCAATCTTTTAGAAACATGAGCAAAATCCTGCTTTTCTGACTAAGAACTTGGCAAAGCCATATAAAAGCTGCTTCATCGGGAGTTCTTTCTGCTAAATCTTTCCATAGAATTTCACAAGGACAAGATTGTTTTTCTCTCTGATGTTTCCATATTCAGAAGATTTTCCACTGCAAACTAAATTATTCTATTAGATATTCTGCCTGTTTATCTGACTGGGTATCATGACTGTAATTTTTATCAAAATCCTGATATTGAGACTTTGAAAGTAACCAGGCATCTTACATCCTTCATGATATGGTTAAATAAGTATAGATAAATACTGTCATCTAACACAGACTGTAATGTAAAAATCTAGTTTTTGTCTTTAAATATTTTTAATAAGGTATTTTCTCAGAACCTTAAAAATTTTTGATTGGTCCTGCTTGAGGGGACATCTTCAGGGGATTAAGAGCCAGGCAGAAAGCAATTTTATGGTGATTTTTTTTTTTTTTTTTTTTGGTGAAACAACAGTTAGGTCTTTCAGTCTGAATGTCTGTATGATTTTTTTCAGTCCCATTGAGATGTTGATAATTCCAAGTGGGAATCAGTTACTTTTTTACTATATTAAAGTAATGTTTGCACTCAATGTATCCCTCGTGTATCTAGGTGTTGTTTACATGATCTCTTTACATTTTAGAGTGGCAGGACAAAGTATTGGGCAAGATCTTGTCTCCATCAGTGGGCTGGCTGTCTTCCTAGATTCCAATCTTCTTTTTTCTTATCAGATGTAGTTTTTTCCAAAGCAGAAGAAGAGTTTTATATATAAATTGGTTTCTTACCTTGCTAAACTAATTTAAGCAGACTGAGGTTTTTAGCTCCTCCCAAGGGCCATTGACTACTTTGACAAACTTGCATTATTTCTTTACTATATGGATATAGATGGATCTACATGCCATTGTCTTTATTTCAAAAGAAGAAAAAGTACTTTTAAAAGTTTTTAAGATGCACCTCTTTTTTTTTCCCTTACTGTATAATTTAAATCAGAAAAGGCATGAAGTTTTAGAGGCTTAATAAACCAAACTTAGTGTAGTTTAGTGGCCTTCTACTACTCCTAGCTCCAAAGGTATCAAAACCTTTAGCGCTTGGTGTCAAGGGTGGCTGTGGGGATATGTAGAAGGAAGGGGTGTGTTGGCATTGCTTCCTGCAGCCAACACCCCCTGGAAAGGGTTAATTTATCAGGCAAAACACTCTTCTTCTCAGGTCTGGTGCTGGGAGACAGAATCTTGTTTCATAGTTTGCAGTGGTTCCCTGCTCTGAGTCAGATAGTCAGCAGACATACCAGGACATGTCAGTGCTGATGACTCAGTGTACCCAGTGTGGAGACTTTTAAGTGTTTCCATCCCACTGCACACAGCTTTCATGTGTGCTGTTAAAAAATGCAGCAGAATTTCGGGTATTGTATTGCTTCATCGCTCCTTGCTAACTTCTGTCAACAGAAGGGTGCAGGAGTCACTCTGCTTGAGAAAAGTGCAGGTTGCAACTTAAAAAGTTGGTCCTTAAATCTGACTGAACATTCTGCCCATTATTTACCCAGTTGAGACCTACTCTAAATAACATACAAATACAGATTTTTAAATCAGTTTCAGCTTTTCTGGCAGCACAGGGAGAGCTAAATTCCTTCCTGAGGGAAGAAAGCAAAAGCAAGAGTTCTTTGGGGAAGAGGGAATGTGGCTGGCTCTTACCTTGGAGAGAGCTGCAGGCAGGCTGTGTGAGGTATTTGTCACTTTGTTGGCAGATGAATGTTGGCAGAAAGAATCTTTATGGTTTTTCTGTGATGGAAAGAAAGAGCTGGGCTGCAGCTATACTCCTTGGTCCTAAACTTGTATCGATTCAAAATACTGGTCCCTGCCCTTGCTACAGGACAGAGGGGATGTGTTAGCAGCATAAGTAACATAATTTTTTATAATTGTGTTTATCATCTGTACTAAAAGACTGCAAATAGAATTTTGTGTCTTAACAGTAGTTTCAAAGTAAGTCTGGTTTACTCAGCAATACTATCTCTAGTTACTGCTTACATGTATGCTTTAAAACCAAGTATTCCCTAAAGCTTGCTGGGGAAGAGTGTTTTAAAAAAACATGTAGTTTGAATAGCTTTATTTGATAAACCATTGATTTCCTCTATTTCCTCACTAATTCAGCTGGCAAACAGAATGTTCCCCACACCAACAGCAGAAGTTGTTATGAAGCAACCTCTTCATTATTTTTGAGTACTTACTGTTACACCAAATCTCATTTTTTTCCTTTTCTGCATAGTGACTTTTGGGAAAGCTGGGTGGATTTTCTTTTTGAGTGGTAAAAAGCAAAAGTTATTTTTCTTTCCTCTTCTTAAATTGGTAATGTTTTATTATTATGGAGAAATGGTAGAAAATGTCAGAAAAAACAATGTATATAAAACTATCCAGATTTACTCACCTTCCTTAGAAAATGTCTAGTCAAAGAAATTACATGAAAGTATATTTAACAGGGGAGTATCTTTTTTTGTCCTAACATAATACACAAGAACTGCAATCACAGTGAAGGAGACAAGAACCCTTGTTTACCAGTGAGTTTCCAAATGATCAAACTACGTGGGCATAGATGATAGATTAATTAGTGAGAAAGACTAATTGGTTTCTAGTAACTTCCCTTTGTAAGGAAGTGCTAATGTTAATGTATTATTAATTATTATTATGTATTAATAATATATTTATATATAATATATTAATTTTTATTATTATGCTAATAAGCAAATAGTGCTGCTGCTGTTCTTATCTAAAACTTCTGAAAGTAGCTAAGAGAGTAGGGGTGACAAAGCAGCTGTGGAGCATCACATCACTCCTGAAGCACCAAAGTTACCTGCCTCCAGTAGCACAGGCCAGGTGCCATGTGGGACAGTAACCACAACATGTCATTGTGCTAGAGAAGTGATTTTGAGGGTGGAAAATCTTGAGTTGCACTGGTTCTGAAAATTATGAAAAAGGTTTGTAACTTTACGCATCTCTTCCCAGAAACTCTGTCAACATGGCTATGGTATCAGAATTTCTGAAGCAGGCATGGTTCATGGACAATCAGGAGCAGGAATGTATTGTAAGTGTTATTAGCTTTTGAAAGCACCATGTGTATTTTTCTGTACTCTTACAAGTGGTTTAAAAGCATTTAAACATCTTTCATACATGCAGATGTAAGGAAAACAATGGCAAAACTCTAGCAGATTAGAACTGGAACCCAATTTTATTGCGCTGTATAGTCTGATGCAACCATATTACCTAGGAAGTTTATTATAAGATGAAAAATTGCTCCTATTTGTACCTATCTGTTAAGTTATCAATTCCTAGGCAGAACTAGTTAGTGTGATGAAAATGTAATTCCCAGTGGCCAGTCACTAATTCACTCAGATCATCTTTAATGTAGTAATCTGATGCTGAGTTCTGGACTTGTATGAACATGTTCAGGTAATGTATGTGAATAAAACAGGAACTCTTTGGCTGAGGCGTAGGAACCCAATGATTTGGAACCCAGGAATGTAAAGGAGGAAGTGAAAGTCCCTAGTGTATATCCTAGCTTTCATATCACATGTCATGCTCATGGTGGAACAAGCCACAGCATGTAATATAAAGCCTCAGACAATGAGTACTGTTATACATTAGAAGGGAGGGATATGATTGTGAGGAGACAAGAATTACTGTGCTAGGATGATATGGAGAGTCTTTGTCAGAATGAGGTGAAGATACTGAAATGAAAGCAAAGGTAAAGCAGTACACTGTGAAAGCACACAAGTTCCCTAAAAAACTTACATTTTGGAAACAAATTTATATAGGGGAAATTTCATTAAACAAAAGTTTTCTGCTCTAGGCCCCTGTAGATTTTGTAATTTTGACTCCACCATCCTGTCCCACTTCCATTCCCAGGGCCCTGAGACATTCTTGGCTATGGTGGTTACAGAGAGTTTTGTATTGCTGGTGGATAAGTTTGGCATGGAAACCAGTATACAAAGGTTAGCCTTTGAGATTGAGAAACAGGCAGTGAGACAGTCCCATTCCTTTGTTGACTTAGCACACAAGACAAAATGATCTCTTGAAAAGTATGCAAGAGACTGATTTAAGTATGCAGTCTGTCTGCTCTCTTACAACTCCTGTGAGACAATTGTGTAAGGAGATGAACCTTTAATTATCAGATGATAGAAGTGTACAAAATTCAATACAAATTTTTGTACATAAAACATTTATTCAGAAAACCTTGCCCTTTCTCTTGGGATATTTTATTTTAATGGCAAAAGACTTAAAAAAAAAAAAATACTAGTTTTTGAAACTAGAGAAAGACTAAAGGTGATTCTGTGAATTTTCTATAAATCTTTCATCCAATAATCTTGCAGCTTTTTATAGTTCTGTAATAGCAGTAGGTGAGAATCTGTTATTTAGTGCTGTTGAGTGCTGTATGACTTATTTAATGCTGTTAGGTCCTACCCGTAACTTGATGTGTCACGTTGCTGACAGGGTAAGCCAAATGACCTGTTGTACAGCTCCCAGAGATCTTCAGACATTGACTAGGGTGTGCCCATCTAGGGGCAGATTCACCACAACCAGCTGGTGGATAATGCTTTACCAAGACTGTGCCTTATGTCTAAAGTTTCAAAGAAGCTGGGCAAGAGGTCTCCACTTCCTTGTAGGGTTAGGCTTGAACACTTCCCCCAGATCTTGAATGCAAGAAGTGTTTGAAAGCTTAGTTATGAATCAGCTGAGGGCACACTCAGTGCGATACACAGGCAGTTTGCATAAGATAAGCAAAGAAATTAGCACTTTTTATGGAAGTGCCTGTAGGATTTGTGGATTTAGAGCCTATAGAATTTGAGCGTAACTTCCTAATTATGATAGTTAATTATTTTCTAATACAATCCAACCTACCCTAAGAAATAGGTGTTCAGGTACCTAAACCAATTTATGAAGTACTTTTTTGTTTCATATGAGAGCTGTGAAAGGGCCAGATCCAATGCATATCCATTGTTGAACACATTCAATTACCTGTAGCTACAAAACTGTGTGTTATTGATGATAAAAGGCAATCTCAAATGCCTAGTTTATTTGGGCATTCAAAACTGCTTCTGTAAAAAAAATTTGGTATGAGCACAATTCTTTTTTCCTTTTTTAAATTTTATTTTCTATTTTCCCTCTGCAGAAGAGTTCAAAAGGTACCCGTGGAGTACAGACATACCCAAACTTTGATCCATCAGCTGATGTTGTCGCTTTGGACAGAGCTATTACTGTGAAGGGTAAGAGGAATAAATATTTGACTTAGTACATTAGGATTCTTAGAAAATTTTGAGAATAGTACTGAATAAAATATGGGAGCAAGAGGCAGTGCAGTGGCAGGCAGGAGAGGTGCATCTACTTTTGAAAGCTTGGTGAAGCTTTATACCACTTGGTGAAGTATCTGTATCTTCCATAGCCTGATGTATTATGGTTTCAGACCTTAACACTATATTAATGTTCTTGAACATATTGAAGGAAGGGTTGTAAAAATTTAATTTGTAGGGAAGGAAATATTATTTCAGCATACCATACTAATACTTTTTGGCTTGATTTCCATAAAATTCCTGCAAGAGGCAGTGATAATGCTGATCATATATTGTATGCTTCACTGTTTAAAACATTTCACTGTTTTAATGAAATTCTTATTTCATTCACCTTCAAAAGGTTTTTCAGTTAGACTTACTGAAATAAAAGGAGTATGCCATCAATTTGTTTTTTAGTGGGGGTTTCTGTTTGTTTGGGGTTTTTTAGGGCTTTTTCAGTGTAGGGGAAGATCTACACTCAGAACACTGTAAGACATTCTATGGAATTTCTGCATCTTAATAAGATCTATTCATTTGGCTTCTTAGCTTCATCATTAATCTTGTGAGTCTGTAGATTATTACAGTTTTTCCTTTGGTTAAATATGAGTTTGTCAATAAATCAAAGACTTAAAGCAGATAATAACTAAAAAAATTAGCTGTCTGTATTCAAAAATCTATTTTGGATATATTGGAATTTTGTTTGATATTCATAGGTGTAGATGAAGCCACCATCATTGACATCTTGACTAAGAGAACAAATGCTCAGCGACAGCAGATCAAAGCTGCCTATCAACAGGCTAAAGGAAAGGTAAAGTGTATTCAAACCAAGCTTAATTTTCACCCAGAATATCAATGTTTCTCCTGGCTTGAATGGTATATATGAGTAAAAACAGAATACTGAATAGGACAGTAGAGTTGTAGGGCCATAACACTGTCCCCAAGTATACCAGCACTTATATAAGTGTATAAGGAGGTGCTTCTAGTGGTTTTAGAATATTTTTAGATAGGTGGCAGAATAAATCTGATTTTAATTAATTTTTTTTCACCCTACTTAAATTTAGGTCAAATTGGAATATAGCCTTTATCTTCAGAAATTGTGGGGTTTTTTTTCAGGGTGATATTACATTCACTTCAAACTTCATGCAATAAAAAATGAGTTCAAATGTTACACAAATAAGCAACTCAATCATAATTGCAAGAGTAATATGGCATTGTCTTCTCTTGAAGAATGAGCAGCCTATTTTGAGTGTTCTTGTGATGCTGTAAATGTTTCAATATAGCTGAACTACCATGTGTGAAAGCACTCAAGAATACTCACTGAAAAACCCTGCCTGACACTTTTAATTAATGTGTCAAACGTGATAAATTTGAAACTTGAAATAGGGCTTCATAATTCTTTCTGTTATGGATATGGGAATGATGTAGACTAAGACTGATCAGAGGCCAGACTAATTTTTGGACTCCAGCTGAACAGCAGCTACCCTTTTACCATTCATTAACTAATGTGTGTTTCTTATTCCTCCTGAAACAGAGTCTAGAAGAGGCTTTGAAAAAAGCCCTGAAAAGCCATCTAGAAGATGTTGTTGTGGCTTTGCTCAAAACTCCAGCTCAGTTTGATGCTGAAGAATTAAGAGCCTCCATGAAGGTAAGGGCAAAATCTCCAAGGAAAAAGTTTTCTAGGGAGCATCTGTACTTATCAAGGCCTGTAAATAACACTGGACATAGATTTCAAGGCTTGGGTATTATCTTTATTTTAACTTCATTTTGTTACATAAATCTGTATTGGTAACTCGGTTTATGAGAACAAGACCCAGTAATCCCTGATGAATTTCAGAGTTGGAGGAGATTCTTTTGTGAGAATGAACTCTTTCTGCCTTCTGAAAACTGGTTGCTAATGGGAGCCACAACATTTACATTCATGCTTATATAGGAGAAAGAAAGAAGGGGAGCCTTTTTTTTTCTTCATGGATTTTATATTCTTATCTTTTATCTGTTTGATCTTTTAGGCACTAGTATATTGAATGTGATAAAAATTTAATTCCAAAAGAGCTGAAATTACATTATATGGAAGCACAATATTTTTAATTTTTATTTCCCATTCCATGTCTTCAAAGCTAATCCAATGATTTTCATCTTATTTCCGATAAGAATTTTAAATTTTCTCTATTGAATAACATCTCTAAAACTTCAATTGCTTTTATCAGGGACTTGGAACTGATGAAGATACCTTAATTGAGATTCTGGCCTCAAGAAACAACCAACAGATCAGAGAAGCCAGCAAGTACTACAAGGAAGGTAATTCAGAGCAAGAAAGAAGTATTAAGATGCAAGGAAGTAGTTATACCATTGTATAATTATATAGGAGACACATTGGAGTCACAGCCTCACTTATAATATATAAATATAACAATATGGGAGGCAAATGAAGCTTCATAAAGATTTGTCAGGGTTTCTGGCGAGGGAGGTCATGGTGATTTTTTTGCTGATCTGTGTAGGTCCTAATAGAGAAGGAAAAGATACATCACCACTGCTGGAATTGTGGGTGTCTCATGGAATGAGTCACACATTTAGATGTTTTCTTGGATGCATGCAAAGCCAAGCTGCTTTTCTTCCCCTATAACTAAACCTTGGCTGACATTTTAAAATAAAAGCATAGGCTTGAAAAAAACAAACAAAATGTAGTTGAGTTAGCAACAAAGGCATGTTAGCAGTAGGAGCAGCCAGTGAATTATTAGGGGAAAATACTTGAAGTTACTTCAATGTAAATGTGGTGTCTCTCTTATATATCATGTTTACTGTGTTGTCTAATTAAATCCTGTTTTCTGAGATGATGAGGTAAATTTTTACCAAGACATTTTTTCTTAGATGCCTATATTAAGAGCTTGATTTTTTTGGAGAGTTTTGTGTTTGAGTTCAATAGAGATAAGAACAGCCAAAAGTAAGAATGAAAAAGAAAAAGGCTCAGAAAAAGGTTTGTGTATTTTATAAGCAGAAACCTTAGACAATGCTACCCACAAGACCTTAGAGAAGGACATTTTCAGCACATTTTAGGTTTAACCTCCAATTTCACAGCACATCTCAGGATCTGAAGGATACATTACAAACAAACTCCTTTGCTTGAGACCAAATGAAAGAAAGCAAGAAAATCACATTTCTAGTGGGCATATTTAAGTGGGAAATTAAGAAAATACTGAAAAAGATCACAGAATGTTTTGATGGGACCTTTAAAGATTATGTAGTCAACTAAGTTGATAACTTCAAAACAAACTATTTGATTGCAGTGTTGAAGAGAGACCTGACTCAAGACATCATCTCTGACACATCTGGAGATTTTCAAAAGGCTTTGGTTGCTCTAGCCAAGGTATGCTATGTTTAAACATTTTGAGTGACAATATCTACAATCAAAAATCAATGTTCTCAAGGCTCTTTTAGAGAGACCTGCAATAACTAAATATTTCTGCAATATTTATTTCTTTGCATTGTTCTTTTTTCACTTTCTTATCTTAGACCATTAGAAACTGTTCTTAAACAAACTATAATAAGATCTATCTCAAATGCCTTTTAAAAAACTTTATTGTAAAAAAATATTTTTTTTATCTGTTATGCTTTTAAGACTTTTTTTGTGCTATCTTTAAGCACTAGAAAAAGTAAGAGGCATAATGTCATGTCAATTGACTAGGAAAAGAAGAAATGTTTAACATTAGAGAAATATTTTTTTCCCCTTTTAATGTATGTTTATACTAGTTAGATAATAGGTCAAGGGCAGGCAGTTAATAAGTGGACAAAATTATATGTAAATTTACATTCAAAAGTAGATGAGTTCAAATGCTGGACTTTCCCAATTAAAATACCCTTCTAAAATTAATAAATATTTTATTTTTGTGTATATATATATATATGAACCTTGTATTTGCATGCATGATGATTTTTTGATAGATCTATGTGTATGGCTTGGATTTCCAGTTTTAGCTATCAAATCAGCTTGAAAGGAAGTCTGCTGAATGATCATCAGGGAACAGGTCATAGGTTTGAAGCCTCCTGTTTCATGACAAGAAACAAATGCTTACTGTGAACTGTTAGGTAGGAATTAAGAAATAAGTTGCTGATGGCTGTAGAAGTATGTCCTCTGATTACAAATACAACAGTTTTATTCACAGGATGATTGACATAACTGCAGCAATTTCCAGTTATGTACTGGTTTATGTATGAGGGCGGTGCTGCAGAACTCTCAAGTGTTGAGGTTTAATGAACAGAATGATTGTGAGTACCACTGAAATTTTATTTATTTCTTTATATAGGCTGATCGATGTGAAAATCCTCATGTGAATGATGAACTTGCTGACAGTGATGCCAGGGTAAGATCATGCTTGGAACTTTTCAGAACTTCTTCTACTTGAGATTCCCATGGCTGTCTGGATCCTGTGCGTTGCAGAGATTTCAATATCATACAGTAATAATTTGAGGAGACAGTATTTCACTAGGTTCATGTAAGTTAATTATATGAAGGAAATTAGATCTTCAGCCTAATATCTACCTTCAGAAACATCTCTGCAAGACCTTGTCTAGTTGGTGAAAAGCATGCTGGCCATTTGAAGTACAAGTTAACAAGTGAAGGAAACAGACCCAGTCTTGCTTCTGTTTATAAAACATTTCTTGAATTAAGGGACAGGGGTGTTCTCATCTATGTGCAGAATTAGCTACCATAGTAGCAGTGTGAACTCTGCAGCACGTTAGATACCACGGAGTATCATATCAGCAGATGCTTTTTAGTGACAGACCTTTCAAGATTATTGGTAAACATCACAGTCATTTTCTTAGTAATTCTAAAATAAACATCTGATCTTATTATTTCTTCCAACATTAGTGGGAGTATCTTTGCTAAAATCTTGATAAAACTTAGCAGTTATTGCTGAGTTTTCACCTACAATATGTTGCATCATAGCTGCAATTTAAACTTGGATTACTTCAAATTGATTTGGCCAAGAAAAGGCCATTGAGAAATACTGCTTTAATTCCTTTTACATAAGGAGTTTAGTTCTATCATCAGCCCTAGATATGAAAGTAAATTAATATTTTTTTCTAAGTTAGAAAGTTCAGTACTGTTTACCTTGATGCAGACTGTTAAATCTTCATGCAGTGTGGAGGTCTCCTATTATTACTCTTGGAGAGATTTGAGAAGGTGAGGAAAATGGAGGAGGCTGGTTTGGTTTTTACTTTCCTGGAAGTAGAAGTCACTCCTGGAAAGATGAGGAAGTACTTAGTGCATAGGTTTCTCCTGCATGTTGCACAAGGTAGTTGCAGAAATAATTTAGTCAGTCTTACGAAATCCTACCAGTCCTGAGTTTTCATGCAGACTGCTATCAGGAGAAATGAAAAATAACTTAATTCAAGAATGTAGTATACCCAGAACAGCTAGATGATGGTCATAAAATGTCTGAAAATCTGCTTTCTAGCTGCACAGTGTTTGCTAGGTGCTATTACAACATAAGTGAAATATGAAGTATTATTTTACAGAGCTGGAGTTAATCTGAGGTAGGGTACAGTTTTGATCTGGGTCAAGGGATAGTGCTCACTACTAACAAGCAATTTGCACCTCAAAATACAGTATTCCTGTTTGAGTTTTACTATTCTGATATTGACCTTGCCACCATCTTTTCTTTATGACAGGCCTTGTACGAAGCAGGAGAGAAAAGGAAAGGAACTGATACTGGTGTGTTTGTAACTGTTCTTACTGCAAGAAGCTACCCACATCTTCGAAGGGGTAAGTTGAACAAAGCTTCATGCTTCTCTGGGATGATTTTTGAACATTGCCTGGTCATGAATTCAAAGATACAGATTATCAAGAGTGACTCTAATTGCAAGTGTGCTTGCTGACTAAGGGTGTGGTTGGCAGCCTAGTTGTTCTTTCAGGAGTAGGGATGAGCAGTATCACTTAGGCTGTTAGCAAAACTGAAGTCTCAGCTGTGATCACAGTGCCAAGCAATGAGAGCTCCCCAAAATGGTCTTGCCTCTTAGGCAATTTTCCCTAGACAGGGGGCTATCTCAGAATGTCACAGGCTCTAGTGTTGGCCAACTCTACCCCACCCAGCGGGAAATGAAACCTTCCATCCTACCAAAGTCCCATTCTGTATGCTGACTCCATCAGTCTGTGCAGCAACACTGCTCTTTACACTGTGCTGTCTGAAGGAAGTGAGAAAGATGACCCACAAACAGTCCTCTGCTGCAGCAGTGAGGACAGAATAGGGCAGAAACAGTGCAAGGAGAATATTGGTTTTTTCCCATTATCTAGTCTTTCAGAAGTACACCAAGTACAGCAAGCATGACATGAACAAAGTACTGGATTTGGAGCTGAAAGGTGATATTGAGAACTGCCTCACTGCCCTTGGTAAGTGGTTCTGCAGATTGAAAGCTACTGTACGTTCTGACTAAGCTTAAACTTTTATTTCTGCCATAATTGCTCTGATCAGAAACTGTTCTGTACTTACCCTGCTTCATTGAGAAGCTTGCTAAATAATACCTTGGAAGTCTAATCTAATCATAGTGATTTAATTGGCACCTAAAATCTGTTCAAATTGATGAATGAGTAGACATACCTTTCTTGATATATGGAAAGGTCTTTTGAGGAGAACAGATAAGTTGCTGACATAGACCTTTACAAGAAATCAATATACCAAAAAAACCTGTCAGAACAGTATCAAAGATCCAATAGTTTTAAACCTGTCTTGAACCAAAGCCACTCTTCTCCAAGGTTCATGTTGCAAGAATAATATAATATATATAATATTATATTATAATATAATTTAATATATAATATAACATGTTATATATAATATAAATTATATATAATCAATATTATAATACTGATTCTTAAAACCAGAAAAATTCCTTCAGTGGTTTTGTTCAAGAAAATATTCATATAAAGTTAGTAACTGTTGTTCATGAACAAAAAGTTAAGGAAGGGCCTCCCTCTTACCACTGGATCAAGGATGTAATTGGGAGCCAGACACTGATCTGATTCTTAGTTTTTATATCACAGTCAAACATACTTTGGATAAAATAATAATTTCCATCAAATCCCTCTAAATATCAAAATCGAACTATGTCTTGGTTTGGAAAATATCAACTATAACCTCGAGCTCTGACATAGAAAGCATAAATTATTTCACATTTTTCTTCTTGGGAACTGCAACACCTTTCTTAATTTTGTGGCAGTAAACTAGGAGGTAATGTGTTGTTTTTAGAGTAATTATTCTCCCCTGACTGAATTGCTTTCTGAATAAACAGAGGAAGGGATGCTTTTGTCCTCATACATTATGAAGTCAGGTAACAAAGTACATAAATAGGGTATGTGGGTAGGAAAAATGGAAGTGTTTTATTGGTAGACCTTTATTAAATGTATAGCTGAAGTGACCTTGTCTCACTGCTTCATTACAGTAAAGTGTGCCACAAGCAAGCCAGCTTTCTTTGCAGAAAAACTCCATTTGGCGATGAAGGTAATCTAAATAAATATCTCCTCTTTGTGAACATGAGATGCTTTATAAGCTGAGAAATTAGATGTTAGCTAGAGGTCTCTAGGCCTTTTGTGTGGCAGAAAAAACAGCAGAGGGAAATTCAGAGTATTTCTCTCACTCCTTCCATTGCTTTCTTTGAAACTTCTTTTGGAGGGGTTGTCTGTTTGCTGTGGTGTGTTCAGGAGGGCATCTGTCCATCCACACATCTTTTACTGTTACAGCAACAGGAAACAGGCTGGAACCCTCCTTATGAACCAACAATTGTAGTAGAAAGGGAAAAGGAGAGCAATTATAGTTCATGGTAGGAATCTTGTGGATGCCTAATCTATAATGAGATAACCACGATCCTTCTGGCAGACTTGGAACCTATGTTAGTGAGGCAGATGGAGATCATGAAACAGTCTAGTATGTGAGTATTGTCATAACTCCTGTGACTTGGTTAGGAGCAGTGTGTGAAAAATTGAGTGAAACATTATAAAAATGCTGATCATCAAACTATTAAAAAAGTAATGAAAAAAGGCAGTAAAGTCTAGGCTGTCCCTAATGTCTAGCAAGCACAGTGAAGGCGGATATGTCTGCTTTTAGGAAACAGCTGAAAGAAATGTTTAAAAATATTTTAAAAGCCCCCAAAAGAACAGGGTGGGGGTAGCCTATCAGAAGTGAATTGTGCTCATAGGGAACATAAGGCAGATATGTGATCTCCCTGTTATGAGAGATACTAAAGGAAAAGGACAGGGTTGTGTTCATCTCTAGTCTGATGGATTAACATACAGAATTTGATTAAAGATATTTCAGTGATGAAAGCAGCGTAATTATTTTCTCTCCTTTTTTCTCCCCCTTTTCTCTTTGTTTCTTTTAATAGGGTGCTGGGACCCGGCACAAGGACCTCATCAGAATCATGGTTTCACGCCATGAAGTGGATATGAATGAGATCAAAGGCTACTACAAGAGTCTGTATGGCATCTCCCTCCGCCAGGCCATTATGGTAGGTTTTCTGCCACATGACACATGAAACACAAAACAACCTGATGTTTTTTGAAGTCCAGTAAAAATCTGTTAATTTTCTGCTTCTCAGTCACCTGTTCATCCTGCATAGCTCATTGTAGATGAGTATTTTATGTTTCCTATGGCCCACAGGCTGGGAGAACGAAACATTTTTCCAGGTCAAAGTTTTTGTCAAAAGACCTATAGAAATAGTAGTGATACATCTCTCAGATATCATCTTACAGCAGAATACAAGAGCTGAATGGAGAGGACAATATCCCCAAATTCTTTGTACTTGAGCAGTACCTTGGCAGGATAGTGGAGATGATTACCATGACAGCTTTAAGGGAGGTATTTGACACAACTGGATATTGGCTTTTAACATTTGGGGTACTCCAGCAAATTAATATTTTAATTTAATTAACATTTATTTTCCCCATTTTCCCTATGATCTAAATAAATGAGTTAAACTAATCAAAATATTCTGCTAAAAAGGAATGACCCCCGCAGTGTCCTTTACAGAAAATTCAAGTGGTGAGGGACTCAAAGAAAGCTAAACTGGCAAAGCATAGCATCTTTGTGGAGAGTAGTAGACATTTCTGGGGAAAAAAAAAATAGAAAAAAGTCTTCATTGGAGTAGAAACATACGCCATACATGTATGATGGATTTTACTGACATCTGCTACTTTTACAGTTAGGTGACACAGGTCTGAAAACTAGATTCAAATTAGAGAAAACAAGAAATGTGTGTAGTAATTACACTTCATACATGATGCCTATTATCCATTTTTACCAAGCTGAATAAGCAATTCCATGGTGGGTAGAGTATTACTGTATTGTTTAGCCTTTGTTTGAGATGCTCCTGGACACAATGAGCACACACAAAGTGCTGTAAATACTAATGGGCATTGGACACCACTGATCAAGAAAGAAAGTTTCATTTTATTCAGAGTAAAAGCTTAAGCTCTTGGGTAGATAAAAATCTTCTGCGCTTCTTTTCTTCACCTATGCCACTAGACCTCCCAGCATTTTTATTAGCCTTGTCTACCTATGGTTCACCCTGGAAATGCATGTGCTTATTTCTAGATCATGCAAATAACTTCAGTGAGGGTGCTTGGTTTCAGCTCAGTCTGTGGCTAATTGGTGTGTTATCAAGTGATTAATTTATATAGGTGGAGGATTATATATTTGATCAATATATATTGAATGTTGATTGAAATTTATTTTACTTGAGACCATTATTCTAACAGTTGTGGGGTTTTCATGCTTAAATTTACAGGATGAACTCAAAGGGGATTATGAAACCATCCTGGCGGCTTTATGTGGAAGTGATAACTAAGTTTCATGTTCCTGAAATGCACTCAAGCCCAGCTGCTGAAAATCTTTGTATTTGCATGTCTATGTAAAACACAGGCTTTACATACAGAGGTTTCTGTGGTTTGGCACTTAGTGAATATGTATTATGCTTGAAACCTCTAACTCAGAATGTATTTTTTTCAATATTCTTGCTCTGAATGGCATCAATATTTCTGGTTGCCATTATTTATCCAAAATGAAAGAATGTCCCCAAGTTTATATTCATGTGATTAATTATAAGAATGGTAAAGTTTTTATCTATGCTAAGCAAATAAACTTTTAAAAATAAAATTCAGACATGTGTAACTTTGTATATCCTTTGTTGCTATTTTGCATTCAATTTCAAGATGTGTGAGGGAAAAATCAGTAAATAGCTTAATCAAAACATAATGTAGTAATATCAAGTACTATGTAGCAGTCTTATGATCTGCATAAGACTTCTTTTTAGCAGAATGTAAAAGGATTTCAGCAGGAATATGTCCTTTGTGGGAGCCCAGCCTAACTTTCTAACTTCAAAATGGGAATGGGGAAGCATTTTAATTTAAAGAGAATTTTAATTTAAAGTAAAGGAGAAGTTAAACATGTTATTAGTATGAAAACAGTTGTTACCTGATTACAGGGGCTTTGTAGGACCATGCAACAGAGGAAATGTTTACTGTGCATTGCTGCATTTAAAGCACTTACCTTAATTTTAAGGTGCTTCACTGTTTTTTAAAGAAATGTATGTATGCATCTTAGCTAGAGGCCAGAGTAGCTGCATTTTGCTTGTATTCTATTTCTGTCTACTTCTAAAATGCAAATGCTGATTGTTTTGGAGAGGAGGGATTGGTTTGTGTAGTGCTATATCAAGGAGTAAGTCACAGTTTTACAGCAAGCCAGCTTAATCTCCCTAAGCATTCACTTCTGTCTGAGATGGAAAAGCCTCTGTACTTTTAGGGAACTACTTCCTTAAACATTGAAAAAAAACCGACAAAAGTTTTTTTTAAAAATTCGTTTCATATGGCTGTTTCACAATTGTTTTAAGTAGTATGATCTGTTTATTGTCATGGAAACATGAAGCCCTTTATTACAGTCTGGAAATTTTCATAGTGCAAAATATAGGACTGAGGTTAATGCTTGTGAAACAGCACCATCTATTTCAATGCCAGAAGGCCCCATGATGGTCTGAGTAGAAATGAGAGATGCTGCTAAACAAAAAACAAATTAAAGCCAAAGATTTTTAGGTATGCTAACATAAATGGAAAGGCCATTTTCTGTCATTAAGAAGGACAGTCCTTGTCTTAAAGAGCTATGCTGCAGAGTAAGGGGGACAGAGAATTACACAGACCCGTACAGATAATTTTCATTTTCAATACAAATTAATAAGAGCATTAGCAGTGAAATGTAAGTGAAGGTCTATATATGCTAGCTCTAGTCAGATTGTCATTAAGATGAATTACCACAGAAGACCGGTAATCAAAGGTTGTTTGTATTTTTTTGTTCCTTTCTTTTTGCATCAAAAAAGTAAATGTCACATAAAATCACTGCAAATGAGTTTTAATAAGCCCCTAAGGAGTCCATTCAGCAGCATGCCTCTCTCTATGCTGAACTTCAAGCATGGGAAGAATCAGATTTGTTCCAAAGAAGTACAATCACATTTTTCTGCAGCTGTTTTCCCAACCAATGTTAGATATTAAGCACCAGTATAAGGAAAAGTAAGAAAGGCAAAATAAAAAATATTTTTTCTAAAGTTATCTCAAAATCAAAAAGGCAACTGTGACAGTGTCGTACTGTAAAGGACTTCTTGGGGCTTATTCAGATTGTCCAGAGGAAGGCTTGCTGGGGCACAGTGCTGGGGTTCACAGAATTCACAGTCACAGAATGACCAGGTTGGAAGAGACCTCCAAGATCATTGAGTCCCACCCATGCCCTAACACCTCAACTAGACCTTGGCACCAAGTGCCACATCCAGGCATTTTTCAAACACATCCAAGGGTGGTGACACCACCACTTCCTCAGGCAGACAGTTCCAGTACTTTATCACCCTTTCTGTGGAAAACTTTTTCCTCATATCCAACCTATATTTCCCCTGGCACAGTTCAAGGCTGTGTCCTCTGGTTCCGTTGCATGGAGAAAGAGACCAACCCCCACCTGACCACAGCCTCCTTTCAGGGAGTTGTAGAGAGTGATCAGGTCACCTCTGTGTCTCCTTTTCTCCAGGCTAAACAACTCCAGTTTTCACCCAGGTTCTCACCACTATTTTAGTGAAACTCAATTTATGAATTTTTATGATTTTTTATAAATTTTTGAATTTTGAATTTATGAATTTTTATGCCTCTTCTGAGATGTATTTGCAGGTATTTCATAACACCCTGCAAAAATAAAGAAGCCTTTAATCAGGTGTGAACATGGAATAGAAGGAATGTAGCCTGCCATGTTTCAAAGAGAGTAAGATATGATTTTATTGGAAAGTCATGTATTAGAATTTGACTTGCATTCCAGCTTGTGAGCAATGGTGATCCACTCGATGAGAAATGGCTGTCCCGCCATTTAAAGGTGATGGAGGGGAGGAAATCAAGAGGAAATGTCAAGTTAATATGTTAAAATAAAGGCCATAGTGAAATTCATGAGAAGGGCTTCCTTGCTTTGCTGTAAGTTGGTGGGAGAGGGAGAGACAAAAGGGTCACAAGAAAGGCAACAAGAAGATTGAAATATGATTTTTTAAATCACTGTACACTTGTAGTCTATCAGAAGAAAACTACTGTGAGGGCACAGCTTCAGTGCAAACATGTAAATGAAAGGGTTACCTTGCATCTCCACCAGGAAAGGCTTTCGTAAGGGCTGATAACTTTGAAATAATTTAGAAATATATTGGAAAACCATTCCTTCAAATAGCACTAACTCCTTCATGACTGTTTAATAGAATACACTGGAAATACTACATTTGTCACATTTAATTTATTATTACTTTATGATCAGCCATCTGCTGCATGCATTGGACAGATTCTTCAGGTCCTCTTTCACTGTGAATGCTTTTCTGACTATTATGGCTTTGCCCTCACAAAACAAATAATGGATTTACAGGAGGCTAAGAAAAGGATTACATTTCCAAATGGCATTTCCAAAAGACTGTGGTGCCACCTTGTGACAATCGAGAACAAGGACAAGGGATAGTATTTCTACAGAAATTCAGTCTCAAACAGGGGAAGGTCTTATACTGGCGCTGTTTCCCAACTGTCATAATAAAAAATAAGGTAGTTCAGTATATTATGGAAAATGGGGGGTTTCTATTTTCCCCCCTGCTCCAGAGTTCATTTTTTTCATACTGGTTTCGAAAAGAACAAGTAGAAAAAAGTATTATCAAGGGTAGAGGCAAAGAGAAGTTTCTCAAAGCACGGACACTTGTAGAATAGGATAGTTGTAGAATATGGAAAAAAAACCCTCCAAACCCAACACACCACCAGACCTCTCTAAAACTGCAGCAGATGTGTGCGGGTGCTAACAACAACCCCTGTGCTTGAAGGACTCATTTATCACGTGGTATGTCTCTCTTATTCAGCAGATTTGGGCAAAGAAGGGTGAACTTTGAATAGACACCACTACAGAAGGTGCTGTGGCAAGGTAATACAGCTAAACAGCCCTGTGTGGTTATCTAGAGTAAAGATAAAATGACATAAATATGTCACTTTATCAAATCAGGCTGGTTTTCCATCTCCATTCCAGAGGTGGTCTGTGCCCAGTTCTATCAATTGCTATGTGCTTTTATGGTATGTCCATTTTGCTTCAAATAGTTGGAATAATATAGACAAAAAGTTATTTAAAAATCTGGGCTTTAGTCTTTAATGTCTTGTTTTACAACCTATTCAAGTGCCTCCCTCATTCAGTGGGACCAAATGTAGAAAAGCCAAACACTCCGCTTCTAGGGAGTTCAGATTTACAGAACTGGTGTCAAGATGCCCATTGCCATATTTATTATTTTCTGGGTTATTCTTCACAAATCAATGAATCATAGTATTTCTAGCACTGTCTGAATAAAGAAAGGCAGAAATTAGATCTTGTATGTTCCTTGATTATGCTTTGCAGAGCTTTAATTAAATTGATGAATTAAATTGTTCACTGTGAGAGTAATAGATGTTTTCTGAGCAGTTGCAGCTAGTAAGTATCATATAACATATATTTTTGACTGTCAATAATAACTTATTTTGGCAATAAAACTTATTCTGCCTCTGTCAAACTCTGCTTAGTCCTTCCTTCTTATCTGCATTAAGTGGTTGTAGGTCACTATAAGAAAATTGCCAGCTGATTTTTCAAAATAGTAGATTAATGAAATTTAATGTATGAAGAAAAAAAATTTAATTTCTTATTATTCAGTTTTATCCATTTTGAACTTCAACACCTTCTTCCACAACCTCCTCTTGCCATATTCTAACCTATGCTAGAACTTGGCTGCTAAACAACTGGCAAATACCTTGGAAGTTTCTGGAAGTTCTGGAAGTTATGTCAGATTTCAAGAAGTCCATTTGAATTGTAAAGGTTCTTCTGCTATTTATGCCATTTACAGCAAAGCTCTCCACTCTTCATGGAGTCATATATGCTTAATTATGTGGATGATTGGAAGTTTTTTAATATATTTTCTTGGAAATTAACATTTCAGTTAGCATGAGTTTATTGGCAAATTAATTATTTTGATTTCTAAATTGGTAATATTATTTCCAAATACTTGCTTATTTCAAATAATAACTGGATATTAATAGATACCATATGTTGTTAATTATTCCTGCTAACACTGTCTGATTGTTCAAAAAAGACTGGAGGTTTGTGTGTGGATTTTTTTATTTTGTTTAATCTGAAATTACCATTATGTGGAATTGTTTGAAATATAGGATGCTTGCCTCTAATTGACTGGGGCAAATGCTTCTGGAGTATCTGAAAAATAGGATACTTGATATTATGGAAACTTGAAGATTTTGTTAATCTACAGCTTATCTACCAAGTCTAGAAACAATGTGATAGTTAAGTATTTTCATCGTACCCTGATATGAACCTATGGCAAGTTACCTGAGCTTGTTTAATTATAGTCCACAAAATTTAAATATTAGGATTTTTAATTTATAATTTAATCTAGATGTGTATTTAGCCTAGTATTAAGGAAAATACACAAATATAATATAGTCTTACAAATATACACAAATATATTCTCTTACAATATACAACTGAAAAATTAAAAATATAAAGGACTCCCAGTCTCTATAGATTCATTATTAGTATAAAATGAACTGGAGAAAAAAAGTACTTTCGGTGAAGCATCAGGGATGCTGATGCTGAAGCTCTGCACTGGAGAAGAATTTTACTTTTCTCTTTAATGCAGAATACAAAATGCTTCCCTCAGACGTGGTTTGGCTGCAGGTGAATTGTCCGTACTGCCAAAAACCACTAGATGTAGCTATTGACGCTTGCAGCAGGAAGAACGCACACACCCAAACACACACCCACACCTGCCTGCCCCCCTCCTCCTCCCCTTCCACAGCTGGGTATTTGTTGGTTCATGTAAGTGATGTTTTAGATTCTTTTTTTTTTTTTTTTTTTTTTCCAAGCAAATCTTCGTATTGTGGCTTTCCTTAAAATATTACATATGTCTTTTCACCATCTCTGAATTTGTCAGACCCTCCTCATTACACATGATACAAGAAGGCAGTGTAAAATTTAAACATGATATGACTGTTCATGAATTAATTATACATAATGATCATTGAAAATAAGCTAACACATATGCTTCCAGCAACTGGACTGACATTGTGACTGGAGTGGTACAGGGCAGGTTTCTCTCGGAGCATTGATGCATTTTACATACCTGGGATATAGCAGTAATCTGAAGAGCTGCAATTGCCACAATACCAGATAGATTCCTGAAAATAGGAGTCCTGTACTAATCTGTCTAGATTATTGAATGCAGTGACCACTTGGCAATACATCAGGGAATGCTTGTAGAACTGAGTCAAAATTAGTTATGAGGTTTTATTTTCAGTTGCATCTATAAACGTTCTGTATCCCATTTTGCCATTTTTGTGGGAAATGCATGGAAAAAAGTTACCCATTGCTTTTATTTATATTGCTTTTAAGTTGTTTTGCTTTTCAGTTACCTGCGCCACAGTAATATTTAAAATTGTATTGACAGTACCACTCTGTAAAATTATGCTAGGATTGCCAGTTTAATTAGGAAAATTATGATTTAAAAAATACAAAATAAAACATGATATAAAAAACCCAAAAAGTTTTCTTATCAATAAAAATAAAGTATGTATATGCATAAAACATATACAAAACTTTTGTATTATTTTCTTCTACAATGATTAATGCAAATAGGCTGTTACATCAACATTTGCATATCTTTATGCATTCCTGTGACTCCACAGTTCACAGCTGACTTGAGCAGAAGGCCTGATAACTTGTCCAGACATCACATGGAAAATGCCTGGTCCAGGCAGCAATGCAAGTGGATCATCAATGCAAGAATCCACAGTGAGAGGATTATAGGTATTTAAGGAAATCCAGAAGCAAAGCTACAAGAATTTTGCCATGACATGCTCCAGAACTCAGAATAAAATTAATCCCTGAAGAATTAAGTTAATCATGAAATTCACTGGTGTACGCTGGTTTCTTAAGTATCATTCCCTGCTCAGTCAAGGCAAATTGTCTGCAGTGTCTGGGCCAGGAGAAAAACAACAGCAGTTTTTTTAGTAACCCAGTCGCTGCTGCTGCTGACCTCCACACAGTTTTGGTCTCTCTGTGCCAGTCTCATGAAAGAGATTGTTTCCCCTCTCCTCTTCTTCACTCCCATTTCCTCCCCTGCCCTCTCTGCTATGTTTAGGATAGCTGCTGCCATTGTGGGGTCGAGGTCTTCGAGTTAAAAGCTGCATTACAAAGCATGTACACAGACCAAAGAAATTGTACAGAAACTAACAAAGAAATGTCAATCAAGCAAAATATGTGAATCAGGGTATAAAAAGTAATTTTTTCACTTCAGTTTCCCCCATTGTCCTCAATCTGTGCTTCATAACAGGGGTCTGCTTTCCTTGAGTCATGAACTCTATGCTGCCCCTCACAAAGGTACAACAAAAAAATTCTGATTTGTATGTCTATGGTACAAAAGATCATGGAAACAAGATCTCTATGTTTGTACCATTTTTATATAGTCCACAGGATGATTTAAAGTCCAGAGTTCCAAATTTTCTTATTTTCTTTAGATACCTGGAAATGCAAACAAAAAAACCACTGCATTTTAAAAGATCCAGCAATGTCTCAGTCTTTTTATACAAAAATCAAAAATAAAAAACCTCCAAATGTTGAAACCAGTGTCATCTGTTTTTCAGTAACCTTTCAGTAAACTTTATTTTAAGCAATTCCATCCAAATGTTGGGGTGGGAAGTCTTGTTGTTTTTCTTTTTGGGGCTTTGTGGGTTTTTGTTTGTTGGTTTTTTTTTTTCCCATTGAATTATGAGGAATTAATTAAGAAATTTAAAAATTGAGTCTGAAATTGATTTGTTTGATGCCATGTGCAGGTGTTTACTTGGAAAAGAACTGCAAATACAATACATTACAAATCCTCTTGATTTGTTTGAATTGTCTTACTTTGACTACTGACTAATTTTTTAGGCTGCTATGATTACAATTAATCATACCAGTTCAAAACAGGTGTTGCACTGTGTTTCATGTACCAAGAAACAAAGAAAGTTTAAATATGGCAAAAATTCTTCTCTGTTCCTTGTTAATTTTCTGGTCCCTGGAGTGGTGGAATAGGTGATTTTTCTTCATGGCACCTGCAACCTGCAACAGGAATCCCAGCTGCATAAATTATGGCACTCACAGCTTAGGACTGCTGATGGAGAAAAGCAGGATGCAGGAAGTGTGATCTATTTACAGCTGTCACAGCTTAATGGAAGGGTAGCTGCATCCAGCATCAGAGTTTCAATAGCTTTTTGAGGATGTTGTAGGGACTACTAAAGTGATTTGGTCTAAAAGTACATGTACCTAACCCACTGTGATGACTCTGACCTTTGATAAAAACCTTGTGAGATATGGGTCAGTATAAGTGCTTTCAATCTGGACAACCGAAGATAAATATGGGAATGGTCCAGGTTCAAAAAGCAGTCCCAAAATACAAACCTAGACTACTGGTATAATCTCAAATAGCTTGTTGCCATGCACCCCCCTTTTAGTTAGACCTAATAATCTTCAAGGAAGTGAAAAGCCTTTTTTGACCCTAGAAAATTTTTTAAGCCTGTCTTGGATTGAGACAGTTTAATGAGGTGGGGAGTACGAAATGAATAACCTGCCTCTTGATTCCAGCCAATCTCTTCCCACCAATGATGAATGAGATATGAGTAGATACAAGTGAAAAAAAAAAGTTCAGTAACAGAATGTCAACAGGCAAGGGAAAAGGGGGAAATAACATAAATTCACGATCTGCCACCCAAACAAAGAGACCCGAAATGCTGGAAATGCCCTTCCTGAGACCCTGCCCAGCAGGGACAGCTTCGGGCTTGCAGGACTGAGGGAGATGTTGCTCACTGGGGCAGCACCTCCCCTGCTGAGAGGCTCCTGCAGAACCCTCCCCAAGGCAGCCTGAAATCCCTGCTGCAGCCTCCCCCAGAAGAGGAGAAGAAAAATCCCCAAAAACTGAAAAGGGAAGAAAAGAACCTTTGCCTGAGCAAAGACCAGACCGCACATGAAGCAAATACCATGCAGCAAAGAAGCTCCCCGTGAGAGACAATTTTATAAACACCCATGATAGCACCCCCAGAAACACACACAAGGTGTCTGGCTATAGGGTCTTACAGAGTCAGAATTTTGGGGCACAGATAGATAAGGAATACACTAACATTATGGATCAATAGAAAATGGTTCAAAGGCAAAAGTAAATCATATGAGCAGAAGGCTGCTGGTGTTTGCCATGGACTTGTCTGCTGATACGCATGGACTTTATGATGTCTTAATCAAAATTAAAATTATCTTTTTCTATGTGATTTTTACAAGTATTAGCATTCTTCACTGGAACTAAAATTACCATATTAAGTGTACTTTACAAGAATATATTTTCACAGTATGGTTCATAGTATTCATACATTGAAATAGGCAGATCTAAGAAACAAGCATCATCACAGCTACACGGTATCAAATTGTCTTAATAATTCATCTAAGCATGTACTCACACACAGTAATCCATTGATGTTACATTACAGATTGCATCCCCGAAATGATTGATGATGTCAATCATTGTAGGAGAAGGGATTACAGGCAACATCACCCCTGATAAGTAACAGCTGTATTAATTACCCAATACAGCCTTGCCCCTGAAGAGTCACAGCTATTTCCAATAAAGATAAGTATGATAAAAGGGATGGGTTGGCTGGTTATGGGAGGACCTTGAGGGAAGGCCTGGAGGAAGAGGAATGGTCCAGGAGGACTGGACATAACAGGACAGAGAGAATCACTGCTGTGAGGTTAGTCTGGGTCTGCAGTTAGAGCCTGTTGTTGGAACCTGCATTAAGAGCCTGCGAAATAATATGTGCAGTCATAGTCTAGCAGGATATAACCAGCCATCAGAGGCTGCAAGGGAAACAAACCTACAGCAGGAGCTTGCTGTAGCCAGAGTCAGTTAATAGTTGGAGTCAGGATAACTGAGTTATAAAGAGGAGTAAACCAGGACATTTTCATACTGTGATAAACAAGAAGTCTGTGTCTCTGCTCATTTCTACCTCTAATGAGGGGGCTGTTGCAACAAATCATTATTTAATACAGCAATGTCCTTAGAGTTCCCTGCAGATGCCTTGCCTGCTCTTTGGCTCCCATTAGTCTCCAAAGCCTGTGCTTTAAAACATCTCATAGTTTTAATAATGAAGCCATTTAGCACATTGTTTGCTGTGGGATGTAGAAAATATAGTTGCATTAATTTTACTGGAAATATTCATGAAAGCATGTGAACACACTTAAACCCAGAAAATATAGAAGAGTCGTGCCACACACTGTAACACTGCTAACTAAGGCCAATGACAGAGGTGGTGCAGGAGCTGAGAAGAGCCCAGAGTGTTTGTTGCTATGTGTTTTGCTTTCTGATTTCACTTACCTTTTCAAAACTGGTTTCTAATTCCACATGCACATCCTGCAGCAAATTGAAGCCATTTCCAAAGCCGGGGCTGTGTTTTCACTCCTGTTCTGGACTCATGGGAGATTTTCCTTAAATCCTCTTTGCACTTCTAGAGTGCCCAGCCTTTACTCTGGAATTCCCACTCCTTCCAGGATGTCATCCTCTAGAAATTGCAGAAGATTTAAAAGGCTAATTTGTGTAGCACATGTATGTTCCGGGGATAACAGATGTCCAATTTTTTTAAAGGAACTGTATGTTTCGGTGCTAAAGAAATATGACTACTCCCATAACTCATTCAGCAGATGCCAATGAGTAGGGATGATGGTTCAAATTAATTTTCATTTAATTTTTTCTGTCTAGCTAAGAATCTTAGTTCTATCATCTTCTAGAAAGAGCAAACGAACAAAAAAGTGATAGCGAATGTCAGTGCTTATGAAATGTATCTCATTACACTGGATTCTCCTTTTCAGAAGAACAATAATTTAAAAATGGCCTAACGGAGATAAAAACTGCTGGAAGGGATTTCTCTAATTCTTTGGTTTTCCTGCATTCTTGAAGGAAAGCTTAAGACAAGTGGATGTAAATAAAATGCATAAAAAATACATATCTAACATTCCTACTGGCATTGTAAGAAATGTATGTTGCTCTGTCTGGCTGTGTTCTGGATATGAAATACTTCCCCTTCTCTCTACCCTCTAAAAAGATGTTCAAGTCTTTTCTGAGGTAGTCTCTCTCCTTTTCTCCAATATTGCACCAAAGTAAGTCTGCATAACTACATCTGATACATATTCAGACATTGTGTACAACGTATTGGTAAGCAAGCACATGATCCTGTAAATTATAGAATATTTAATGATCGACAATTGAATGGAAAGAAAAAGAAAAAAAATAAATACTGATCTTAGACTTTTCTCAGCATCTCAAGTTATTATTCTCTCTTTCAAGCCAACTGCTTCTTCTAATCCAATGCAGAGTCATAATAGCAATTAATTTGCAATGAATAAGCACCAGAGAAGTTTCTGCTCTCCACTGTAATGTCTGTAGAGATGAAACGGCCAACTCTGTTTTTAAAGCTGAAATTCACCATTCTGCTCCCACTTCTTCTGAGCTCACTGACATCAACAGAATTGCATTTGTGTAATTCTGATGTTACAAAAAAAGCTTTAGACTCCACATTCTAGTCTGTTGTGGGTTTTAGTTCATCTGGCTATTATTCTTCGGAATGGTGCTTAGGGGGGACACTGTACTGTGCTGTCCTGAGCTGTGTCCGGACTGCTGCTTTCAAAGGGATAAAGGTGGGAAGAGTACTTGTAAGGAAACAAAATACCAGAGTGGACAGAAGCTGTTAGCAGAAAAATACAGCAGGCAGTAGCAGTAAGACTGTCACAACTGCGTTGTTTTCAGATGCAGCAACAGAAATATTTGCAAACCAGGGGAGTGTCATGTTGCAATGTGACAGTGAGGGGTAGTGGGGGCTGGGGGGAAAGTTGTAGTTTCTTTCAGGTGCCTATGAAAGAAAGACCATGCTCCTATCTCTTTAGAGCCAAGGCTGTCCCTTTTTCCAGCATGTAATTACAGTGACATAAAATAAGCAAAGACGGTGGTAGTCAGCACCCAAAAATCTATTGTAACACCCTGAACATCTTTCATCTGCATTCTTGACATAGGTAAAATGTTAGAATTTGGCATAAAGTGACAAGACAATAAAAAAATCCCAGCAACAAAGAATTATTGTGTTATTCTTGTGTATTAAATTGGAGTCCTGGCTGCAGTAAGAGATGGTCTAATCAGCAAGGGAATAAAATGGTCTGAGGTCAGCCTCAGTGAATGACAACTTGGCAGAAAAGACATTTCAGTATCTTCCTACTGTGTCCTGCAGTTGATTGTAATAGCTGTTGATTGTAATGGTAGTTTGAGCCATTTTATATTATGGGAATTGTCAAAATCTGTATGATACAGTCTGTATGACTTTTAGGTTTACAAAAATAATCATTAAGAGTTGCAGCTAATGCAATCCACAGCCTTCCTAAATACTAGATGGAAGACCTCTCTTACCATACTTCTCCCCTAATTTCTGCATCTATCTGTCTTTTGCTATGCTATTATAGTAATTATTTGATTTGCACTTTTTCATTCTGAGGACCATTGTATGGATTGCTGGTTTGTTCGTGCTAGGAGCCTGTCATAACCCAGGAGAAGAGTCTCCTGCTGTTATGTAAATAACATTTAACGAAGCCTGTACTAGAATGACACTTTTGACCTCCAGACGACACATCATTACAAAAGGAGCATTTAGAAATTGCTGCTATTTGTATGGTTGCTTCGAGGGTACTCTTTTTTTCAGCTGAAATTTTACATTATTTTACAGCTGAGACAAAATACTAAAGAGCAGTCTAAAAAAAGATTTTTCTTCACCTTCCTCATATCCTATTTCTATCACTGTTTTCTTTTTCTTTCCCTGCTGGAAAAATGTAAAACTATCCTCTACCTTCAGTTGTGTCTAGCACATAGTATTTGGTTCTAATGGTATCAGCTTTTTTTAAAGTTTGTATTCATGATGGTGCAACCAGACTGAAAGTTTACAATATAATTGAACCACTATTTAATGCAACAGATTTTCCACATTTATTTTTTCATAGATAAAGTTTAAAAATAGTCTTGTTTTTGAAGAATATAAGTTTCCAGTCTGCCCCAGAATGCACTTTTTTAGCCTATTGAATATCTACAGTTGTGGCTTCCAAGTGTATTTTTGACTTTTGACCAACACTTTATTTAAACCAACTAGTCTTTTAAAAATTAAAATATATGCCATGAAGAAGAAAAATAAAGTGAAGCTGAATATGTTTCAGCCATAAAGGGTTCATCTCTTAGTTATGTCAGGGGAAAAAATAGCTGATCTATGAAAAAAATTTGACACCAAACGTGTACAACATTAGTCATATATTTTAATGGGTCTTGCTAGAATTCATAAATTTGATGACTATTTCTTTCTAGTTGCTTCTGCTTTCACTGAACTAGTTTGCAATTGTGGAGGGTTGGGATGGCTGCAACATTCCTTTAACCAATAAGAAATTGCAGCTGTTAGAAAAGAATCTGTCTGCTAAATTTGAAAACATGTTTTCAGTATAACTCTTCAACACTGAGTTTAGCATTATTAGGGGTCTCTTCAAATGAAACTGGTTTTCGTATTTTAAAATTATTTTCATAATTCCCCACAACTTTTTTCCTGTTCTCCTCCTGTGTCCATCACTCTGTTTTTCTTGACAGAAAAAGTACATCTGTGGAGGAAGCAGAAATGTAACCAGAACCCAACACTTTCAGTTGTATTTTTTTTTTTATGTTTAACTTAGGATTTCTTTTCTTCACTTACAATTGGTTAAAGGAAAATAATTAAGCATTGTGCTTTTCTATTGCATTTTTATTGGGAAGAAAGGGGAAAGATAATAGAAATGACAAAAAATGCTAAACTCATAATTAAAAGAACTTGTTTTTCTGAAGAAACATTTTAGCACCTTATATGAAAATGAGTTTTTTAAAAAAAAAGGTTTTTGTGAACCTTTAATATGGATGTTAGCAGAGATATTTCCAACCACTGTTGGTACTAAAGAGGAGACAGAAGCCTTTTAATGCAATAACAGAAAAGGTAATTTTTATTTGATCCTGAAGTGTAGCCATTAGTATTTGCCTTTTGGATTCTTTTCCACAACAAAAAGTGTTTATGCAGAATGCTTACTAAAAGTATAATAGCAATAACAGTAATGATAATAATTCCAGACTTACATAAACAGTAAAGTCAATTAACAAAACTAGTGACATAACACAGAATGTTAAGAGTAAGAATATCTCAGCAGGAGGCTATTTTTCCTGACATTTGAAAGTTTGAGTCTATTGTATTAAAAAAAAGAGTGCTGTGAATGCAGAAAAGAGGTATTTATGATGGAGAGAGCTGACCGTTGTGACAGCTAGATATTTTAATTGTAAACTGTGGATTGGCCTTTTTAATTTTACAGTTTGAAGCAAAGAATTGCATCAACCTTATTTACTCCCTTTCTCCCACCATAAGTTTTTCACAAGCTAGACTCCTCTGTGGAGATCCTGTGAGGTCTGTCTCAGTTTTTCTACATTTGTTCATCTTTATTCACATTGTGAATAAAAGAGCAAGAGCTCTTTCTAGCAGTGTTCTTGATCTTATCTTTTTGGCCTATAGTAGTACAATGTAATTTTAAGAATCCAGCTAATTTCTCTTTAAATAGTAAGAAATAATCCACACCTTCCCTCCCAAAAAGCCCAGGCACCTGAAAAAAAATCCTAAAACACAAATGAACTCCTTTATCTCATCCTCTTCTTCCTCTCCCCCCCTCTCAGTGAAGACTAATAACTACCTGTACTCTGCATGCTGTGGCTTATATTGTACAACTGCAGCATGTAATCAAAGCTGACAGGTGAACCCCCAAGCAAAATTATTTTCTGTTCATGAATAGAAAAAATCAGAAAAAACATAGGCATGCAGCTAGCACAGATCACAGATCCTAGAGAAACACTGTTATGCTTTCTCACTATTAAAAAAGCTCTTACTGTAAGATACTCTCATAAAGGGAAGAACCCCAAATAATATTTTCCAGAGCTTTTTCTTTCTGTAACTATCTAAAAGTAAGAGGAAGTTATTTCATTTTTTTTCTCTCTCTCTCTGTATCCTTTTGTACCTTTTTCTATTTTTTTACTGTGTGACAGTATATATTTTGATCTGATTTGAAAGTAGTCAAGGGCAAGAACAGAAGGAAAAAGAACTTTTGATTTTAGATCTACACCAAAGCTCAGTGACTAGGCAGGAAGACAACTAAGGAGCCTAAGAGAAAATCAGAGAAAGAGAAAATTGGCCACAACCAACATGTAAAACCCCACACAGATTTCTAAAACATGAAGAAAAACTGAAATAGAATTTGATTCCACTGTGCTTCCTCCTGCTGCTCTCACTGTTGAACTCAGTGTTACTGAGAACCCAATTTGCAATGCTGTCCTTACCCCTCAATGAAAAAGAAAAAGGCAATGGGAAAGGGGTGGTGGGGGGAGAAGGGGAAAGGGAAGGGGAGAATAAAGGTGTGACTGTAGGTTTTTGACTGTATAAGAGTTTCCCATCAGGAAATGTTAGTTGAATCATTTCTGCTTTCTCTATAGCAAACAGGGGACAAACATGGAAGAATCCTTTAAAGGCTTTTGTTAAGGTCACCATACTCAAGTAAATAAACTTTTAAGAAACATCTAAATACTTTAAGGCCTTACAATGGTTAAAAAAAAAGCCTGGTTACAGGAGGACCTTCTCTTAAAAGAGATGCTGTTTTCCTCTGGTCCATGAAATGTACATGAGGGACTTGCTTGTTTCGATACAAAATGGATTAAAAATTCTAATTTAGTAATTTTGGGAAAGCCTTTACAACATCTTGTAATATCTAACAAAGCAAAATCTAACCAAAGTAGAGAGTAGACTAATTTTTGGTTTTTTACTCTGACATATTCTCGCAATGTCTTTTGAACTTCATTGATGCCTACAGAAAAACTGTGACTTTTTTTGTTTTCACCATGAAGATACTTCTGCTTATGCATGAGCACATCATTTAATCTTTATTCAGACTGATAATAATATTTGATATTCTGAGGAGAGGAAAAGACATGTTTCAGCAATAAAACCTAGAAAACCAAAGACTGTTGGTCTAGGTTTGTAAACATACAAAACTTAGCACAAGCTTTTAGGTACCAAAATGCTACATACATTCCTGACTGTACAAGACAGTGGATTTTGGTGGGTTTTAGCTTTTCTCTACTGAAGAAATCAGATGATAGCAATGAAGAATATGTGGGTTCAGTAAATAATTCCAGCCAAAATCATAAAGCATGATTCCCATCCAAGACTCCATTTTGTGACAAAATTTAATAGGACATTCATTGCTCATTCCTGCTTTTAGGCTTGATGTTGTGACCTAGTAACACTGTTTATTCTGCAAAATGATAATAGAACACAACAAATCTTATGGTTGATTTTTTTTTTTTTCCTCACAAGATTCACTTAGGAGAGTTGAAAAGAGCTGCTTCAAACAGCTATGAAAAACCTGGGCAAAGAATCTGTCTCTTAATTTGACTTAGGTGCATTGTCCTAGAGGAGATATCCTTTTCATGCACCCACATCAGGAAGACAAGGGAGGATTTTTTTTCCTCAGATTAGTCCATTTCACTGAATATGGCACAATCGCAGCATCAGTTCTTAATATTTCTCTGTTTTATGGCTTGAAAATTCTGCTAAGAGTAAGCACAGATTTTTCCTCTATTGATTTTTTTTTCTGATTTAATTATAAAATATTGTAGGGAATAGGGAAGACATAGTATCAACTTGGGAGGTGTCAGTCTTAAAGAGAAAAGACATGAGAATACGTAACTAGTTCCTATGTATGCGAGACGAAGTTAATTCCTGTTTTTATGCTGGTAGTCAGTAGTGGGATTCCCTGGGGAGGGCTAGGAATCAAGCTTTTATTCAGACCTGAGAGCAGTGAATGTAAACACTTGGAACCAAAGAATATTTTAACTTCCAAGGGAGATCAAGGGAAGTATTCAGTCCAAACCTTCCTCAATACAAGCCTAGCTCTATATACCTTGCTCATGTCTATGCCCAGCTAAATTCTGAAGGTCTGCAAGGAAGGTGGTTTCACACCCTCTCTGAGCAATCTCTTCCACTGCTTGAACCTACTCATGATGATAAAGTTTTTCCTAGGATTTACCCAGCATATCCTAACAAAGCTCTCAGCTTCATTCTCCTTCTATCCTCTTCATTAGGCATCAGTGGACAACCATTCATTCTCTCCCTTGCTTTTTATTATTTTTTGAGGCCAAACAAATCTAGCTCTCGACACTCTTTTCATGACCTGTGCTAGAACATCTTGAACAGCACTGTGGGAGGAATCATGTGTGTCTTGTTTGCCTCATTTTTTTACCAGTTGGTTTTCCCTCATTTGGAAATACTGCTGTGGAAACACAGTCAATCAAAACAAAGTACACTTGCTGTGTGCATATAGGTAATTTATATAGAGCACTATCTTTACATGTAAAACAGAAGATGAAAGGGACCTTTGTGAAAATGTAGAAGCACATATTTTTCAGTTTGTCCTTTTAATTTAATTTGCAGAGAGTTTTATTTTTCCAGACTGCTACCAAAGACTTGCTCTGCTGGTTGAGACATTAGTGAGGCTAAAATCTTAGTTCTGTCACTGGACAGAAATGTTTATATTTTTCTTCTTTTTTCAATCAGGATATGATCTTGGAACATAAAATTTTCAGAAATATATATTTATTGTTTATATATATTATGTATATAGTTGTATATATATACGTGTAATATGTAATATTTGTTGAATCTTCAGACAAAAGTTTCTGAATTTAAAATTATTTTACAGTGTGTCTTGTTTAATGAGGTATTAGAAAACATTTGCAACATAAATACACTTGTTAGGAATCCTAAAACTGATTAAATGAAGATGCCTTTGGTGGAAGTTAGCCATGGTAACTTTAAACATGGTCATTTAAACAGTCTGTGTAGCATCAGTGACAGCTGGAATATCTGATATTGACCATTTATTCCTAAGGAAACAAGTTTAGTTCTTGAAAATATTTAGTTCTTGAGCTGCCTACAAGTGATGTAAACAAGCAATTTTTTTTCACCTTGGTGGGAACTCGACAGAAGGGTCAATCTTTAAGTACCTGGTATTTCACTTGTGCCAAGAGATTCTTGGAGGAATCACTGGTGCCAAGAGATTCTTGGAGGAATCATGGTTGAAATGAACACTTTCTCTGCAGTTGCAGTATTTTAGAGAGACTCTCCTTCTGCAATTTTCATTTCTTCAGTATTTCTTAGTAGCACTACTTCTTTACTTGTTATTTTGGTTTTTTCCCTAAGGTGTTTTGCATTTCCTGTTTCCCCTGCCCCTGCTTTTATTGCTGTCCAGTGACCATGTCACATTAAAGGTGTGGTCATGATTTTCTTAGCAGCTCTGGATGGAGATTATCTAAGCAACTCTTCCCTTATGACATGGTTATAGAAAGCACACACAGCTGTAGTTGCTGGAGGCAGGTTTTTAAACACAACCCTGTTCTTAGGAAGCATATCCTAGCATCAAACTCCAGAACTTTATTAATCAGAGTATCCAGACTGGTAAAATACATGGCTTTGATATTTGTTTAATAAGAAGTTTCTGGTGGTACCACTACCCACAGATATTAAGAATTTTACAAACAACATTTTTCGAAGACCATGGCCGAACACCTAAAAAAACTGTTTTTTTCAGAAAGGTGTTACCATTACAAGCACAACTATTACCAGAATAGTTATGGGGAAGATGTTCTTTGGTTAAGAGAACAAGCAGCTGAGCCAAATTGAAGAGGGATAAATTCAACCAGGTCAAACTGGACTTTGGCCTTGTTTCAAGACTCTTTATGTTTTTCTGAACCTCTATGTTCTTATGCTTTTATACCCAAGACAAATTTTCTTTTTCCTGTTTCCTCAAGGACTACATGTCTGATGTGACTCAAGCCTAGTTCAGACTCATGCTCTGTTCACAAAACTGAGACAGAAAATAAGCAGGTGTTTTCCCACAAATTCTTTCAGATTTAAAATTGAAAAACATCAGATCCTCTTGGCTGGAAGATAAAGTGGGAAGCAATTTTTCACACAGGAAAAGGCTTCCTATTTTTCACTTTGGAACCCAGAATGAGTCTTCCCTTTCTCTTTTGAAATTTTTTTTAAAGCCAAAATATTATTGCTTTTTATTTTTTGTATTTTTTGAAATAAACAGACATAACAGAAAAGCACTATGAAGCAGCAGACGATCTGTGTGGCTGCATACCTTTCTAAAAAAAGATAAAGAAATACACATAGATGAAAATTCTTGATTTGATTTTTATTCCTTTTTGCTATTTTTACTAAGTTGATGAAGCCTTGCTTTTTGTTAAAGTCTACTCATTCTTCTGTACTAAAAAGAGAAATTCCAAGGGATCTGTGGAAGATAACCAGACAACATTATTTAGAAACAAGGAAGAAACTTGTATTTTTTATGTTTCAAACCTGGATAAGTACTTAACTTTCTATTTTTCTGTTGCTAAATTGATTCATTCAAAGACATCTTTAACTATAGCTCATTTGCGATGAATTGGATTAAATGAAAGAAGACGATTCAGAAAGCGTTAGAGATACCAAAGATGAGAGTATAATGGACAGCCAGTCTGCTCATTTTTCCTGGGAATGATAGACTATAAATAGCTGTCTTTTGCCCTCCAGTACACACATTCAAGTCCCATTGAAGTCAGCAGTGCAGAAATCAATGGCAACTCTGTGTGTATGTATCAGAGCAGATTTTTTGTTCAGGCAAATGCTTTGTACTTTGTATAGGAAGACCTAGAGATTATAAGAAATATGAAATGTTCAGAATAGTAATATCACCCACAAATCCAGCTAATCTTGCTCTGTATATTTGACTGTACTAGGGCATTCTTAACATATGTATACAATATACACCAAAATAGATTTAAAATAGGCATGCATATAAATATACACAGCATATTTTACCTATATTATGTTAAATTATATTTTTAGCAGAAAATAGAGGTTGTGTTTTTACTATTTACTTCAGTTGTGATTATTTTTTTGTGTTTTTTAATTCTTGTATGAGAGGCATTATTCCTCTCACGTGGACTGTGTTCTGTACATGTTTACACAGTGACACTAGATTCAGCCTTATATTTGTGTCTGCTTTCTCCAGTTCAATCTTCTGAACACAGAGAATTGCTCATTTTGGCAAAGAGTGAGTTCACAGGATCATAGAATCATTAAGATTGAAAAAGACCTCTAAGATCATTGAGTCAACCATTAACCCAGCACTACCTTGTTTATCACTAAACAATATCCCCAAGTGCTGCATCCAAAAACCTTTTGAAAACTTCTGGGAATGATAGTTACACCTCTTTCTTGGACAGCCTGCTCCAATGCGCAACCATCCTTTCAAAGAAGAAATATTTTCTGATATACCCCTACTGGAGATCGAGGCCATTTCTTCTTGTCCTGTCCCTTGTTACTTGCGAGAAGAGACTTCTCCCCATCTGTCTTCAGCCTCCTTTCAGGCAGTCATTGAGAGGGTTAAGGTCTTCCCTGAGATTCCTTTTCTTCAGGCTAAACACTCCCAACACCGTAGCCACTCCTCATATGACTTGCTTTTCAGATCCCTTCCCAGCTCTGTTGCCCTTCCCTGGACCCTCTCCAGCATCTCAGTGTCTTTACTGAAGTGAGGGTCCTAAAACTGAATACAGAATAGAGTGTGGCCTTACCAGTGCAAAGTACAGGGGTTCAGTCACTGCTCTGGTCCTGTTGGCCACATTTGTTCTGATCTAAGCCAAGATGCCCCTGGCCTTCTTGGCCACCTGGACACATGGCTGGCTCATAGTCAAGTGCTGACCAGCATTCCCAGCTCTTTTTCTACTGGGCCGACTTCCAGCCATTCTTCCCCTGGTCTGCACTGCTGCAGGGGTCTGTTGTTGACCCAAGGGCAGGACGCAGCACTTGGCCTTGTTGAACGTCATACCATCAACCTCTTCCATCAGTCCAGTTTGTCTAGGGTCCTCTGGAGATCCTTCCTGCCATCCAGCACCAACTTGGTGTCACTGCAAAGTCTCTGAGGGGGCCATCCCCTCATGCAGACCATTGACACAGGGGTTGGGCAGGACCGGCCCCAGGACTGAGCCCTGGGAACACCACTGGAGACTGGCTGCCAGCGGGATGCAAGTCCATTCACAACCACTCTCTGGGCCCAGTGAACCAGACAGTATTTCAGACTGTGAACTGTGCATATGTCCTGGACATGGGAAGCCAGCTTCTCCAGGAGAATCCTGTGGGAAATGGTGTCAAGGGCTTTACTAAACTCTAAGGAAACAACATCCACAATCTTTCTCTCATTGACTAAATGGGTGTCTTGATTTAGAACACAGATGCCTACTAGGGATGGCAGGAGCCTCCCTTGGAACGAGAATGTAAACCCCTTCTCTCCGAATTATTATAATTCTGAAATCAAGGGCTCTCAGGCAGAGATTTGGGGATAGGAATAACAGTTCTTTACTGGTAAAACCAGTAAACAACAATAAATACAACAAACAACACTAACTACAGTGTTAGCAAGAAAACAGAACCAGGGGCCCTGTGACAGCCTTCTTGGCCGAGACAGGAAGGGATGGAGGACAGGCTTTGCCTCACAAACACCCTGCGGGCACAGGATGCTGGTGCTCCTGCCAGACTTTGGAAACACCCAGCTGGAACAGCAGGGATGAGCAGAGTTCCCAGGCTGGTGGACGAGATGTATCAAGTTCTGTGGCAGTGGCTAGCACTGCAGCATGCCCTGGTGGGACAGGGGGTGCGGGGGTCCATAGACGAAGAACAGAAGAAAAAGAAGCTCCTCTGGGTCACGGCAATTTCCCTTCTCCCAGTAACCACAGCTCCCTGTGTGTCCTGCCCTGAAGCCCCAAGGAAAACCAGCCTGCCCCCAGCTACCCCTACCCTCTCTTTTTCCTGCCCCACTTCCTCCCTGGGCCCAGCTGAACTATTTGTGTTCAATAAGTACCAATCACTGCCAGTAGTCAGGTTTCCCTGCAAATAACAGGTAAGAATTCTATAGGTGTGCAGGAAAAAAAGGAAGGACACTCAACCTCCAACAATGGGTCATCCTGTTATAGTGCAAGATCAGGTTGGTCAACCAAGACCTGCCTTTCCTAAATCGGTGTTCTCCGGGCCTCTGCTTGTCTTGCAAATGCCATGTAATGGCATTCCAGGTGATCTGCTCCTCAACTTTCCCTGGCAGGCTTAGGCTGACAGGCCTCTAGTTCCCCAGATCCTCCTTACAGCCCTTTTTGTAGTTGGGCATCATATCTGACAATTTTCAGTCAATGACCTCTCCAGTTCGCCAAGGCTCCTGGTAAAAAATGCAAAGTGCCTTGGCGAATTATTCCACCAGGTCCATCAATACTGTTGGGTGGATGCCATCTGACCCTGCAGACTTGCATGTGTCCAAGTGGTGTAGCAGGTCACTGACAAAATGGTTGACCCTGGATTATGGGGGCTTCATTTACTCCTTATCTCTGTTTTCCACCTTCGGGGCTTGGTGCCCTGAGGACAACAGGTCTTGCTGTTCAAGACTGGGGCAAAGGAATTAAGTATCTCAGGCTTCTTCTTATCCTTCGTCACTATGTTTCTGTCTATATCCTGTGAAGGGTGGAGATTCTCCTTAGCTCTCCTTTTGTTGCTGATGTATTTTAAAAAACATCAGTTGGGTCTTTTACAGCAGTAGCCAGACAAAGTTCTACCTGGGCTTTGGTATTTCCAATTTTCTCCCTGCAAGGGAGAAAACACTTGTGACAGATTATAATGGTGCCAAAAGCGTGGATTTTGAACAAGCAGAAAATTTAAACTGGAACAAAATACTAGGCAAGGTGGGAATATCTCTGTCTTCCTATATGGAATTTGTTTGCACTTATAAATGCTGTACGTGAATGTATTCCTAAATATTTTTACTGCTAAAATAGGAAACTGATCTTTTGCTTTCATTTTATATTTTCACTCTATTTTACTCCATAATTGAGGGCACCATTGGACAGGCTACCAACAATTTTTGTTAAAAATTATAAATTGTCATTATACAGAAGAGACTCTCTCTCCAGATGATAAGGTCTATCCAAACTGGAAGATGTATCCAACAATAAAAAGTTGATTTGTCCAGAGTCTGCAGTGACGTTTTACCAATCTCAATAACAACTGGTAAGTGCCTCCTGTTGGCTGTAATACTATGTTTTAATGACCAAATAAACAGTTTATGTACCATTCTTGGCAAGAAACCCCATTTGCTGAGGCAGGTTAGGCTTACTATTTTTTTCATATGTTGCTTAGCTGGGTTTTTATTGAATGTTTTCCCCTAATTCATTGTTTCTACTCATTTGTATATGAACCAAGAAGCAGTGAGACAGAATAATCCTAGAACCATTTGTCTCGCTTTTAGAAGACAGGTGTCTGCTAGGGAGAGCAGGAGCCTCCCTTGGGATGACAGAATGTAGACCCCCTCCCTCCGAATTATTATAATTCTGAAATCAAGGGGCTTTCAGGCAGAGATCTGGGGATAGGAATAACAGTTCTTTACTGGTATAACCAGGCAAACAAACAACAATAACTACAGTGTTAGCAAGAAAACAGAACCAGGGGCCCCGGGACAGCTTTCTCAGCTGAGATGGGATGGAGGAGAGGTTTTGTTTTTCACAAACCCCTCGGGCAGTCAGTCCCGGTGCTCCCGCAGGGCTCCGAGGAACAGTCGGCTGGAACAGCAGGGATGAGCTGAGATCCTGGGTCGGTGGCTGAGGTGTATCAGCAGCTCCGCGGCGGTGCCTGGCACTGCCACCTGTCCCGGCAGGACAGGGGCTGTGAGGCCACCAACCAAGAGGGAAGAAGGAGAAGAAGTAGCAGCTCCGTCTGGGTGATGGCGAAATTCCTTCTCCCCACCGCAACAGCTCTGCGCCCAAAAAATGTCTTTCTCCGAAGCTGAAGAAAAGCCCACCAAACTGTCCCCACCCTCCTTTTTCCTGCCCCCTTCCCCCCCTGGGCCCGGCCGCTCTTTTTCTTTTGTCGAGCACCCACCAAGTACCCACAGTTAGGTTGTCTCCGCAACTAATGGGTAAAAATTCCACGGGCAAGCCAGAACAAAAAAAAGGGCACCTAACCCCCAACACCATCATTTGAACAACAGCCTAACCTCTGCAGCTATAAAGGCTGGAAAGAGAGAAAGAAGAGAGGCTACTTGTGGTGAGGGAAAAATTCCTTTCCTGTGGTGGCTTCCACCTTTACAGAACAATGGACAAGATGAGAATTCACTCAGGAAATTTTCTAAAGCAGAAAACTGTCCCTGTCTTATTCTATATAGAAAATTGCAATCAATCCTTTTATGGTCCTCATCCAATGTCTTCAAGGAACAGTAAAGAAATACCAGGAGCATGGAGTATGGAAGGTGGTCACCTGCTCATATAGTTAGGAGTAATTGTTTTGACTGTGTCTTTCCAGCTCTTTGTGACCATGAAATATTTTACATTTTCTTACACCTTTTTGTCTCATTTGTATGACAGGTAAAATTCAACTGCAAAAAGAAGTACTCCAAACACTCTCCACAATCAATGGAATTCCTTTGGTTTCGACTGAAGCACCGCCTTTGCTTTCGGGCAGCAGGCAAACCTTTAAGAGACTGTCAGCTGAGAATCTTTTCTTGGATGTAATACCAGGACATTTGAGTGTATGAGGTGCTATTTTGAAATGGTGCACAGAGCAGTGAAGATCTTAGCAATAATATTTAGCTTGCCAGGAAGCAGAGTGTATTTATTCTTTTCTTCAGAGCCTTATTTACGGTACACTGGGACTTCTGAGTAAAGGAATGGCAAACTTAATGAAACATTTGATTGGTATTAATTACTTTCCACTTAATTACCTGCCATGTGGATCTTGTTGAGCTATTGATTACTGGGAAACATACATCCCACTGGGGATAGTGTGATTTAACTTCATCCAATGAGTCAATTAGCCCAAGTAACACTGGGAGAGCTGGTGCTCTGCCTTAGTGAGTGGGGTTTCTCGCCAAGAATGGTACATAAGCTGTTTATTTGTTCATTAAAACACAGTACTACTGTCAACAGGAGGCACTTATCAGTTGTTATTGAGATTGGTAAAATGTCACTCTTTCATCAAAGATTAGCAGCAGTTCATAGCTGCAAAGTGGGTGAAAAACCCTATCAGGTTTGAAAGCACAGTTGACCGCATGAGGTCAACACATTAACCCCTGTTTGCTTCTCATTTGTGAGAACTTCAGTTACAAATTTGTGTCAGCTCTCCCAAGTGCAAAACATCTTTCAATGTCATTAATTCAGAAGCTGTGAGACAACAGACACTGAACTGTGGCATGTGACATTCAATTAATTTCACCAAGAGTGAAACACATGGTATGTCCTCCACCCCACCAAAACTAAATACTAATATTGTTCTTTAGTGAGGATGATCTTCCTAACTGACAAGAACAGTCTGCTGTCTTCTCATGAATTAATCTGAGAAAGAAAAGATCTTTTATATTTTCTTTCTTTCCTCCCTTGTGATTTAAATTAGACAAAGAAACCATTATTCCTATTGATAGTTCCCTCGGTATATAACTGAAGGTATAAAAACAACCATCTTGGCTGGAAACAATAATTAAAAAACCAAACCCCACAAACAAATAACCAAACAACAGTAAAAAAGTCCCTAAAACCCAAAACAAAATCTCAAACAAACTACAACAAAACAAGGGAATGGAGACAGAGAATTAATTTTTTTCAATGAAGTCTTAAAGTAAATCTTTCATGGAATGAGTAAAGGAAAATTTTTGAGTATTTGAATCAGATAAGTTACTTTTAAATATGTTTAGATTGAAATGGAATTTGGAGATCATGTTATACAATACATTTGAAAGATAGATTATCACAGTGGTGGGTTAAAAACGTCATTCTAAAATGAGAATTCTCTAGGAAAACTGAACAACTAAAGAAATAACTGACCACAAGTGCTTGATTACATTAAATTAGATATATACAAATGTGTAAACCAGAAACATTGATGTGAGAAATGAACTTGTAAAAATTCGTAAAAAATCTAAATAAATGTATATAACAATAATGATATAAAATATAAAGTACAGTATGACACACAAGCCCTTCCCAGATCTAGCCACGAATTCCCACTCAAAGGATAACGATCCTAGCCGGCGCCCATCAACAAAAGAATAGACAGGACGCGGCCCATCAAGCTGACAGGGAAAAAAAAAAAACTCCTCAAACTGACAAGGACAGGCTCGGTGACCATCAACGGGGAAGAATAGACAGGACACGAAACATCAAGCCAAAACGGAGAGGCACCGACGAGATATTCATCACCGGACCCGAACACCTCGCCTTGCGGGCTACCGTTGGGGGAAGCCATCAGGTAAACAAAAGGAAAAATCCAGCCGAAATATCCATCGGCTCCAACCCGGATCCAGCCATCCCATCCGGATGGCCTGAACCACAAGAGCCACTCAGAATTTCTTTACATATGAGGAGACTCGGTCCGGACGTCCATTCGACTCTATTCTCCAATGCCAGGAAATCAATTCATACGACAATCAAGGACTGTTGATGAATGGTGCCTGCCTGGAATTTGGCCTCAAGGCTAAAAATCCCTATAAAAACCCCGGACAGTTTACCCTCCTTCGTGGATTTGGGAACACCTATACCTTTGGGTATAGACCCCTGTCCACCCAGCGCTGCGCTGTTTGTTTTATTGTGGTTTTCCCTCATTGTTTATTTTTTATAAAAATTGTTTTATAATAAATTGTTTTTATTTAACCCAAATCTGCCTTTGCATTTATAACAATTGACATGGGGACAGACTCTTAATTTTCTTCTGTTAGAAGAGTCATAAGAGATTATTTATGAGATTATTTACTTGGTAGTGACCTGAATAAGAATTTGTAAACATTGAGAAAAGCATTCAAGTATCTGCCATTAGTGTATGACATGTTTTACTGATGCTACAATTTTACTTAATAGAATACATTAATTTCCACTTTACAGTTCTCTTTATACTCTTACGTAGAAGTATAAACTACCTTTTAAATATTTTGAATAATCAGAAATGGTACAGATTTATTCTAATTTTAAATCAACTTTTTCATGCTTGAGAAGGTCATTGGGTTTGATGGGTGTGAAAATATTATTCTTGCAAAATAAGAAAACCAGATAAATTCAACAGATTGAATTCTTGGTAGAAGACATATTGCTTTTAGGGATGGATCAATTATAAAATTAAACCCAGAAATATTTAATGTAATGAGTTTTTTTAAAGGTTTTGTGTCATTTAAAGTTAACTACAGTGAAGTATATGAAGACTTTACACATGACTTGTTGTAGTCAGCAACCTCAGGATCTCATCCAGAGAAGCTGCAGGATTCTGGGGACCAGCATGGAACACCAAGACGGGCCTTTGTTCATGAAACCATTTATTCAGCATGGGAACAAACTCAGACCCAGAACAGAAAGCCCTGAACAAAGGCAGAGCAGGGGTTTTTGAGAGACAGAACTTTTGAGGGTCTCCACCCTTGAGGGTGGAGTTCAGGGCCAGGGACCACTAGAAACACAGCAAGGGAGAAACCCCCAGGGACTCAAACCCAATCAGAACCCCTGGGCCACCCTTCACAAGGGGTTTGGGGTGGGACAGTGTAACGCTTTGTCTCCCCTGAGGCCGCTGCCACATCTATTCCTTTTTGTTTTGTTTTGCTTTGTTTTTTTGTTTTTTGTTTTTTTTTTCCAAATTTTAATTTGGAGCTCAAAATGTTTCCAAAACCATAAAATCTCACCTCCTCCACAGAGCACCCGCTTTGCTTTGTGGGACGCTAAAAGCTCAATAACAAAACACATTAAGCAAACAAACAAACAAACCCCAAAATTAAAAACAAACACTTAAATCTCAGTAAACAGTGATGGTACTCAATACAAATATAATGGTTTTTTAGTTCAATCTCTTCCAGTTTAGGATTTTCTTTCAGGAAGGGTGCAGCTCTTAGATCTCCTCTCAGGAGGGGTAGAGTTCTTCCATCTCCAGTTTCTGCTCCGGTTCCCATGTGGGTGTCACCCCTTTAGACGATCTCGGTGAAACACTGGCTTTGGGAGCTCGGTTACAGTTTTGATTTCCCCGGAGGAGGTGTTGCCCATGATGGAAAAGGCACAGCCCCCAGGGGTGGAGCAGCTGGAGAAAGGGGTGGGAGCGAAGCAGGAGTTACTGGGGGAAGGGAAGGTTCAGGCCTGGAAAAGAAGGAGCAAGACACGAAAAAGGGATCCCAGGCCATGTGGCCAGCGCCATCTTAGGAAGGGGAGGAGGGTCCTGGGACAGACTTTCCCGGACAGGGAACGGGGAATATGGAAAGACAAAGGGTGAAGGAGGACACGGGACAGCGGGCAGGTGGCAGCAGACCTGCATGACTCTGGATGTTCTCTGTCCCTTGCCTGCCTTCAGGAAAGCAGGGGATGGAATGGCAGAAAGACACAGGGGTGACGGGGAGTCGGCAGCAACCCCGAGCCATCTTGGCTTTTTTCACCCTTTGTCCTGCCCTTAGGAACAGAGGAGAGGGGAAGATACAGGGAGGTATACACCAAAAAAAAAAAATGAGGAACTTCACAGAAAACAAAAAACAGTTCACAAGAAGGGCCATACTGTCCATAATCATCTATAATGTTAATATAATCGTCCATAATGTTAATATTGTCCATAAAGGTCCTTCCCATGTATATATAAAAAAACCCCAAAACCGTCCATAATACGTCTCGTTGGGTGATGTGTTTGTCCCAGTGTCTGGTCTCTTGGCCCCCCGCACCTTCGTAAGCCCTTTTCTTTCCCCCATGCCCGAGGCACTCTCAACGTGGCCCTTCTGCCAGGCACTCTCGAGTCCTCCTTACTTAGGCGGGGGTCTCGCCGGCTCTCAAGCCATCAGCCAGGGACTTACAGAGTGTCCATGGAGCCGGCCCTGCTGCTCTCCTGGTGCTTCACTGAATGCCACACATTCTCCACCATATGTTGCAGTCAGCAACTGCAGGATCTTGTCCAGGGAAGCTGCAGGATTCTGGGGACCAGCATGGAACACCAACAAGACGGGCCTTTGTTCATGAAACCATTTATTCAGCATGGGAACCAACTCAGACCCAGAACAGAGAGCCCCAAACAGAGGCCGAGCAGGGGTTTTTGAGAGACAGAACTTCTGAGGGTCTTCACCCTTGAGGGTGGAGTTCAGGGTCAGGGACCATTAGAAACACAGCAAGGGAGAAGCCCCAGGGACCGAAACCCAATCAGAACCCCTGGGCCGCCCTTCACAAGGGGTTTGGGGTGGGACAGTGTAACTCTTTGTCTCCCCTGAGGCATGTCGCCACAATGACTAAAACAAAGTGGTTCATTAACATTACCTTTGTATCTGCAGCTGAGAAAACAGCTGTGAAAAAGTGAAAGCATCAAGGGAAATTCTGAATGCATTTGAGATCTTTTGGATGAGAGTTTCCACTTTTTAACCTTGTCAATCAAATTAAGGAAAAAACACAATCTTTTCTAGTTTGTTTCCCATATTTTTAGAACCTTGTAAAAGGTTGTAGTAGGCTTTTATAAACTAGCTATGCAAGCTGCATTGCTGTTATAAATTACTTACTTGTACACACCTGTATAAAATCTCATTTATCCAGCAGAATAATTTTGGATTGTTACAAGCAGACAAAAGCATCAGGTTTCAAACTGCTGCTAAAATGTAGCTTACTTTATGACACTGTTCAGTAGTGCACCTGTATGGCTGGAAGATGGTTAATTTTCCTCGTAGGGCTCATGTGGTGCTGTGTTTCGTGTCAGTCCCTGAACAGTGTTGGTCATGTACTGGTGTTTCAGCTGTTGCTGCGCAGTGCTCACACAGCATCAAGGCTGGATCACCAAACACCCTCATTTCCCCACTAGAAGGCTTGGGGCTCAGAAAGAGTCTGGGAGGAACCTCAAATAACCAAAGGTAGTCCCATGCCATAGAACATCATGCTCAGTAATAAAAGCTGGAGGGAAGGAAGGAAGAAGAGGAAGCATTGGAATTTTATAATATTTGTTATCCCAAGCAACCCTGATGCATGATTAGATCCTGCTGCCCAGGAAGTGGCTGGAAATCTTCCTGATGATGGGAAGTTGACACTAAGTTTCCTGGGTTTGCTTTAATTCCATGTGTGGCTTTTGCTTTCATTATTAAATTGCCTTTATCTCAACCAACAAGCTTGTCCATCGTGATGTCTCATTAGTGTTCAAAAACAGAATGGTTGGAAGAGACCTCCAAGATCATAAAGTCCAACCCATGCCCTAAAACCACAACTAGACAGTGGCACCAAGTGCCACATCCAGTCTTTTTTTAACACATCCAGGGATGGCGACTCCTCTGGGGTGACAATTCCAGTACTTTATTGTCGCACTATATTAGGAACAGTGAGAAGTACGACAATGACTCTCTTAGCTGTATTGTCCAAGAGAGCCCCAAGAGAGCAAGTTTATTATCCTTGTACTTCATTTATAGACAGGTTCAAGAAGGTCTGAGAGGTAAAACTCTCACTGGTCACTAAACATACACATCACTATTATTGACCAAGAGGAACACAACCCCTTGACTGTTTCTTGCAAGTAAACAAGTATCCTAAACAATACCTGCAAAGATTGTTGTCCTTTACCAAGGATTGTTTGGATTTTTCCTTATCCTTTCTCAGGCCAGAGTAAGAAGCTTGGTGACTTAGCTTCACACAGGCTGTGTTCCCTGCTTGCTTTTTGCATTTAGCATCCATTCTTTATCACCCTTTCTGTAAAAAACTTTTTCCTAATATCCAACCTGTATTTCCCTTGGCACAGTTTAAGGCTGTGTCCTCTCGTTCTGTCAGCTGCTGCCTGGAGAAAGAGACCAACCTCCCCGACCACAACCTCCTTTCAGGGAGTTGTAGAGAGTGATGAGGTCACCTCTGAGTCTCCTTTTCTCCAGGCTAAACAACCCCAGCTCCCTCAGCCGTTCCTCACAGGGTTTGTGTTCCCAGCCCCTCACCAGCCTCGTTGCCTCCTCTGGACGAGCTCAAGCGTCTCAGCGTCCTTCCCAAACTGAGGGGACAGAACTGGACACAGCACTCCAGGTGTGGCCTCACCAGTGCCCAGTACAGGGGGAGAATGACCTCCCTGCTCCTGCTGGCCACACTATTCCTGATCCAGGCCAGGGTCCATTGGCCTTCTTGGCCCCCAGGGCACAGGGCTGGCTCGTGTTCAGCTGCTGTCACCAGCACCCCCAGGTCCCTTTCTGCCTGGGCACTGTCCAGCCACACCATCCCCAGCCTGTAGCACTGCTGGGGGTTGTTGTGGCCAAAATGCAGGACTCGGCACTTGGACCTATTAAACTTCATCCCACTGGACTCTGTCCATCCATCCAACCATTCCAGGTCTCTGCAGAGCCCTTGTCCCTTCCAACAGATCGACACATGCTCCCAGCTTAGTGACATCTGCAGATTTACTAATGAAAGACTCAATACCCTCATCCATGTCATCAATAAAATACTGAACAGGACTGGCTCCAGCACAGACTCCTGAGGGACACCACTGGTGACTGCCCCAGCTGCATGCAGCACATTCACCACCACTCTCTGGGCCCAGCATCCAACCAGTTCCTAACCCAGCACAGAGTGCTCCTGTCCAAGCCGAGGGCTGCCAGCTTTTCCAGGAGTGTGCTGTGGGAGACAGTGTCAAAGGCCTTGCTGAAGTCCAAATAGACACATCCACAGCCTTTTCTGCATCCACCAGGAGGGTCACCTGGTCATAAAAGGAGAACAGGCTGGTCAAACATGACCTACCCCTCCTAAACCCATGCTGGCTGGGTCTGATCCCCTGGCCATCCTGTAAGTGATGACACTCAGTATAAACTGCTCCATTACCTTACCAGTAAGGTACTTACTGCTCCATGACCTTACTGGGGTCAGGCTAACTGGCCTATAATTACCAGGATCCTCCTTCCCACCCTTTTTGTGAATGGGCATCATACTGTCCAGCTTCCAGTCATCTGGAACCTCACCAGTGAGCCAGGGCTGTTGGTAAATGATGGAGAGCAGCTTCACAAGCTCATCTGGAAACTCCCTCATCACCTTGGGATGGATCCCATCTGGGCCCATAGATTTATGAATGCCCAAGAGGCTCAGCAGGTCTCTGACTGCCTCCTCCTGGATAACAGGGGGCCATTCTGCTCCCTGGCACCGTCTGCCAACCCAGGAGTACAGTTGTCCTGAGGACAAGCCATCTTCCCACTAAAGACTGAGGCAAAGAAGGTGTTAAGCACTTCCACCTTCTCCTTGTCTGCAGTTACTAAATTCCTTCCCACACCCAATAGAGAATAAAGGCTGGTCTTACCCTTCCTTTTACCATTAATATACTTGTAAAAACAGTTTTATTATCCTTTACCGAAGTTGCCAAATTAATTTACTACAATAAAACAAACATCTTAAAAGAAAGACATGACCAATAAAAGCTTTCATTAACTGCTATAAATCTCTTTATAATGGTCAAGACATGAGGCCAAGGAAGGAAATTCTTAAAATTTCTATTTTGAAGTAATTTTTTAATGTAATATAGATCTCATTGTCTTATATTGGAGTTCTGTGAAGCTGTGAAATAATGTAGCAGCAGGGAATGGGGTAGAAATTACTGTAAAACATCCTTGTCTCTCCAGTATTAGGTTTCTGCAGTGGTAAATTAGCATGCTAGAAGGAAAGCAATTGACCAGTTTTAGACTATGGTGGAGTTTGTCCGTATGTTGGGGAAGAATTATTCAGTGCAGTGTTGTGCTTTAATGTATTTAATGGTAGTACAAAAGGTGAAAGGGACCTTGTTTTCCAGCTTATGCTGTAAACAAGGTTTCAGGGGAAATTCTTTGAAGTGCAGAGATCTAAGCTGCCTGGTTTTGAATTCCCCCTGAGGTACTACAGAGGGACAGTAGGTATCTGATAATGTTTTAACTTCAAGTAAATATTTTTGGGCATCAAAGAGTACTGATAAAAAATATAAAAAGTGGATTATTTAAAAGTGCTGCTTAAGATAAATAGGATACTCATATGATTTGCTGTGTTTAAGTGTTTAGTCTCAGTAGAGTTACAGAAAAGAAAGTAAAGCAGTAAAGAATGAAATCTAGAGGTGTACTGATGATGTCACCAGAGGGACTTAATCCCTATGGATTTGTAGAAGCTGAGTATGAGCAGCAGAGTGGCATTCCCCACATCTTGACTATTTCCAAAGATCTGGTCTAAATTCCAGATCTTCTTTCAACAATCCTGACAGCTTCCTTTGTTGGATTGTCTATTTCATTGTGCAGAGAAGTATATGAGCTACAACACTGTTGTGTGGAGTCAAAATGATATTCAAAGATGTAAGCAGTGCTGAAAAAAGCCAGCAGGAAGCACTGCAGTTTAAATGCAGCATCTCAGGACTTCAGAAGCTGTTACAAATTCTGTCACAAACAGATAGGGATAACTTGCATAATGGTCATAAAAACATTATCTTTTTTTGTTCATGAGTTTATTCTCTTTCCCTTTAGCTCTGAAAAATAAAATAACAAGACACTTCCAGTTTTAAAGTTTTAAGTTGGGTTCTAGTTATTATTATACAGCTTATGAATATGTTTGAATTCAGTCTATTTTCAGGATCCCACATAAGATGCAGGGATAAAAGTCTCTTTCTGTAGTGTTAAAAAAATGTCTCCAAAGTTAACCTGCTCACCTACAGGACTACACAATTCTCGTTACATTTTCCATAAAATTTTCTTGAGATAGACTCTGGTTGTTTTTCCTAAGATGCATTTGACCTGTTATACCAGTAGCATTACTAGTTACCTGAAATGCTGAAAATTGTGGCAATTGAAACTTCAGAAAAATAAAACCCTAACAGAGGTTAGGTTTACAATATTGCTCAAAACAGAAAGTACTGGCTTTGCATTACAACTGAGAGAGAAAATGGCCAGGCAGTGTGCCCAGCAGAGTGCACTGTTTCAGCAAAACAAAATCTCTGGGTTTTTTCAGTTTTGTTTGGTTGGTTGTGTGGTTTTTTTCAGTGTCAATGATGCCGTTTAATTTGCAAAATAAGTCTGTGAAACATGAGAATTTATTCTCACCTTTGATTGCAGCAAGACTCAGGGCCCCGTATGCAAGGACACAGCTGCTGGGTGTGCTAGGACCAAATTTTCATCATGTTCACAATGAAGTTTTTCCTGTTAGAGTGTGCAGGAGCTGGAAGGGGCTGGTGGGTAATGTCTGGATGTAAGTCTTGCCCTTCCTTGCAAGTGATAGAGAAGCTCAGAAACAGAAGTGACAGTAGCAAGCTAGGTGGGACACAGCTGTGGGGAACTGGTTAAACTGGGGATAATTCCCAGCTTTCAAGCATTGACATGAGCTTCCTGAGAAAGAAGAGGATTTCTAAAGAAAGTTTTTCTTCAAGTGCATGAGCAATGTCTTGTGTAGCAGACCTGACCATCCTGTGCAGAAAAATCTTCATAACACTAAGAGCAAAGTTTCAGGCATATCTATTGGCCACCTAAAAATAAAGACAGAAGAGGCTTCATGAATCGGTTAGAACACTGAAGAGCTACTAAGGGCCTACTGTCTTCAGCAACTCCTTTTCTTCAGACCCTGCAACAAGCATAGAGAAAATAAGGTACTTTCCAAGTGCAAAAAGACATCTAAATGAGAGAGATTTATAACTTCCAATGGGATTTAGAGCCCCACGTGAACTATATTCTCTAGCTCTTGGGAAACACAATCTTACAGCACAGTAAACTCATTAAAGTTTCCCACTCCTTCAGTGATGTTGAGAAAAAAAGCCCAGATACACTGCACTGACCAGTGCAGTCCTGGCCTTAGTGATTTGTCCTATCACAGCTGGAAAAGAAAGAAAATCTCTTTCTGGACTGGTGATGTATGTTGTCTGTAATGGTTTGGACTGAGGTGTTGCTACACACTTCCCCAGAGATGCATCTGGAAGAATTGCATTTGGACTCCTTCTACGTGGTCCAGCTATACCGAGGTTGGATAGTAACCTGCAGCCTAGCTAACTTCATCTTGAGGCTTTTAACAGACCCAGAAGACTTCCAGGAAAAAGTGGTTATGACCTGTTCTATTCTGCTTGGTATCTGGGAGCACCAGACCACAGGACTTGATCTAGCCTGTAGCTCGTTCACGGACTCAAAAGGAATGTAATGTATTTGGGCTGCTTTGTTACTTTTTTCTCTCCTGCTTTTTAATTTTCTCTCTCCTCTCTCTCTCTCTTTTTTTTGGAAATACTTTTCTGCCTGGACCAGTTTATGCTTTGTTGATGTGAACTGCATGAGCAAATGCCCCACATCAAATAACACGTGTTTGATGACAAAGAGAAGTTCTTAGACTGAGGTCTTTTAATACTAACGGTAAGATTTCAGTGTACTTTCAGTATACCAAAAATAAGAGGACATTTTTGAATACATCAGGAGTGGTAAAACGTGGTGGTTTCTTTAAAAATTGGAGAACAAAAATCCTCCTACTACTTTCATTTCAGGAAAGGCTCTTAGATCATGTCAGATCTTCAATCAGAATCAGATGTCAGATCAGAATCAAATCTTAGTTTTGAAGAATTCTAAGAAAGTTCCTGTAGGATGGGCATTTTGACCATTTTATTTTCAAACATTTGGACAACATTTACTGCAGCTGTTGAACTGCACACTACATGTGTTGTAGTTCAGTAGGGTACCATGTCAGAATGGGTGAAAAAGGTAGCCTTTCTGCAATGACAAACAGTCTATAATGTATATATATATATGATTCTGGTAGAGTTAGGCTTATTTACACATCTGAAGACCTGTCCCCCAGAATATAAATCTTACCTGTCCAGACAGACACAGTCAAAGAAATGAAAAATACGCTCTCTTATTTGAAATGCATCCTTTAAGAAAAATAATCTGTTTCTTAAAACAAAGCCAAGTGCAATTAATTAAGAGATAGAAGTTATCTGCTCTAAATAGTGGGTCAACAGGACACAGTATACTTGCAGGAAATACACAATTCCCATTTGTGACTGTAAACACTGTGGGGTCCACATCTCTATGGGTAAAAACCAAACTCTGTTTGCATACAGATGTGTGATACCTTTTAAAATCCCTGCAGTATCTTCCTACCCGCTGTGCTTAATTTCAGATTCAAGTGCAGTCATTAAAGAAAAAAAAGCCCCAACAAACAAACCACAAAACTGTTTTTGCCTTTATCTGTGTCCTACATTGCACTGGCTTTTTCTCAAATATTTCCCTGGTGCTCCAGCTCCCCAGACATTTTTTGAATACTTAATATTTTAGGGCCTCAGATCTCCTTTTCCTTTTTCAAGTGTCTCTGTCTTCAAGTGATTGTGTGTTTCTGTCTAGCAGGTAAAATCACAACTTTTTGTTTTCTTACAAAAGCTTTCTTGCAAGCCTATCTTTGCAACATTCCATATGAAAAACTAAAGGTTTTGTTTAGAATTGTAAAAAACTCTTATGATCTGGAAACCCTAAACTCCCTTCAAAGGCTGGTTGCACTAAGCCTAATTCTCATTTTGATTTATTTCGCTATTTCAGTATAATGGTATTAAGACAAGCAATGAACAAAACTCTGGAGAGGAATTAGCCATTGTATCCAGTCCATTAATCTCTTCTTCAATTCTTGAGAATAGTGGCTCACCCAGACCCAGAGATCAAATAAAATGCCTAATTGGGAAAATCCTAAACAAGAGTATCCTGGGGAGCTTGAATTTATTTGTCAACTGTTCAAACAACTATGTTGTTTATAAGTCTTTAAAACCCTGAGACTTTTCTGCCACTATAACTTTATCCAGATACTTTAAACACAGGAGGGTGATTAAGAATTGCTTTCAATTAACTGGAATAGGGAAAGACACTTATTCTAAAAACCGATAGCTGTGTTGTGAACATTCTGCTAAACATGCTGAGAATTTTAGATCTAAACATCAGGTTTGAGGGATGCTCTGAAAACTCTCAGAGAATAGTAAACACAGCTAATGGATATCCTCCTCTTGTGATAGCATTTGTTCTAAGCACGGTGACTTAATAAGAGAAAGAAATACAGTATAAATGAATGATGTTTTTGAAAAAAGAAATTCAGTAACATTTTTCCAAATGTCTGAAAGGCAGCAACTACTTGAGCCTTTTCTGCCTGCTTGTGATTACCCTGAATTACCTGTTGATTTTTCTGGAGGTCAGGGAACACAGCCCGCAAGACTGAGCTTGACCTGCTCTTGCAGCAAAAATGCAGTGAACAGTTAAAAATCTATGCCTGGGTTTGAGTCTGATAATATCCCATATTCCCATCAGTGCTAAAAAAACAGGTAAATGTTAGTTATCTAATATGAAATAAATTTTTGACAGCACAGTGACTCATCAATAACCTGACTGCTCTTTCTCTTTGGGAAAAGAAAAAGATTCTATGGAAAAATCTCTGGCCAGGAAACACATGCTGAGGTGGCTGGTTCCCACTCCCCCCCTTACCTATATTTTGTGATCCTAATCACAAGTTTAGATTTGATATGGCATAGCGATCACAAGTGCCGCATGAATTGATGCTTCCTCTTGCTACAGAGGATTTCTTTTTCACAGCAGGGTGAACAAATTAGCTCCGGAATTACAAACATTACATATTTTAATGGCATTCAGAGGAGTGTCATTGGCAAACCTTTTTTGTTTTTTTAATATTGCCACACTTTTGTTTATGCTGCCATGGAGATCTGTGTATGACAACCCTCTTGTTCAAGCCTATAAATTTTCAGAGAGGTTACTTTGAATCGATCACATTAATGACAATCTGTTCTACTGGGCAAAAGAAAGTCTGTCAGGGTCTGTATAAGAATGGTTGAGAACAGCTCAGATAACTTTTTGAAGCTTCTTCTTCTATGAATATTCTTAAACAATTTAATATTTGCCTCCAACAAGCATGAGTCAAACAATGAAATAATAAAACTAGTAGGAACTTGCCAGAATGGAAAGTACCTCTGGATGTCTGAACCACATATGACTGATAAAATAAATTTTGCTCGTAAATTTAGCCTCTTTTTCTTTCACAGATCTAAGAAATAACAACTCCTTGATGAAGGAGAACCAGAGGGAAAAAGCCAGATTGATTAGGGCTATAGAAACCTTGCTCTGAAAAGACCATAGTGTATAAATTATTTTTTTAAAATATTATATGAATTTGCTGATGGTCATTAAGGTGTTATTCCATAAGGTAAGAAGATACCGAAATCTTAAATCTATTTGTTTTGATTTGTGCTGGTTTAAAAAAATAATCTATCTGAAAAATTAAACTCTATTTAAGCTTCTCTCTTTCCCCCCCACACCCCCTCTAGAGAAATCTTAGAGAGAGTCTAAGAGCAGAGGTTCTGAGCTGAGATATGAACCATTTACTTGAAAAAAACAAAGCAGCAGTGAAAGAAGAAAAATGAACAATAACCATAACTATATGGAAAATACACAAAATGAGGGTGATTCACGTACAAAAAAGGTGTTCACTGACCTAGCCCCCAAGTGACCTGAGGCAAATGGGAAGTTGTTTGGTCTGGACAGGGTCACTGGGGACAAGAGCATGATACTGTCAGTCAACCAGGCCTTGCAATATTTATATTCCAACCATTTTTCCCATACCACAGAGGACTTATCTGCCTGGCCTCCTTGATTGCAGCACAGTTCACAGATATGAATAACCAGGGAAATAGTGTCTGTAGTTAAGTCTGTCCTTTGATCACGAGCCCACCTGTATGTTGCATCTCTTCCCTGATGACTAGCCCCACTGAACCAGAAATATTTAACACTTTTTTTGCCAGTCCAGATCCAGCTGAGACAATTTAACCTTGATAGTCCAATCCACCTGCCCATTGTGATGCTCTTCAGTAGCCCAGCTCACAGGTGTGTGTGGATCTACATGATGTGCTTTTACAGCCAGCTTTTCCGTCCAGCGATGTCTTGTCAAACTGCAGCAGCTCAGATGGGTTTACCTCTGTGCTGCTAATTGATCTTTTTCCATCAATCCTGCCACCCCTACAGAGCATTTGCTACCATCTATGACTTAACGTTGAGTGTCCTTTCCTCTTGCTCAGTGATATCTAAAGCTATCTGGATGTTTTTCAGCTCTGCAACCTGACTTGATCCCCCTTGTCCCTAAATAGCTTCTGCAACTTGCCACAGCATAATTCAACTTTCCATTTTTGATGTACCATACAGCAAGGATGATAATGTATCGCCTTTCATGTTCTGGTAGATGATTATATGGCAAGGCCTCCTCAGCATGTCACCTTCCTCTTCCAATGATAGTCTGAAATTTTCACCTTCAGGCCAGTGATGACTTCCAAGATCCCTGGGCGATTTGGACTTCCTATTGAAGCTTGTTGTGTGATCAGAGCAATCTACTTTCTCCATATGTAATCAGGAGCATGATGTGTGGCAGGGACTTTCCCTTTGAGCATCCAGGGAGCACTGGCAGTCAGGGTGCCAGCAGGAGATGTGCTTTGGCTCCAGTCACTTCAGAGGCAACTCAAACCCCTTCATAAGCTGCCAGGATCTCTTTTTAATTAGGATGTAGCAGGCTTTGTATCCTTGGTATCCCTGACTCCAGAACCCCAGAGGTCATCCTTGAATCCTGTGGCTAACTCTTGCCAGAGACTCCAGGAAAGCCCATTCTACCCACAAGCAATACAGAGCAAATTTTTTATGTCCTGTCCTGTCCTGACTGACCCAGGGGCTACTCCATGAACAATCTCCTGTTCAATTTGCTCAAAACTTGTTAACTTGTTTGATAAAATGACTCATCACTGCAACACACCCTGAGGATGGATGCTTCAGTGATCTGTATCCATGATCTAATGTCATGGAACACTGTTGTTTTTCATTCCATGTGCCCGAACTTCCTTTTTTCCAAAAGCAAGATGTGCAATTTTGTGGTGCTTGTGGAGCTAGGATATGGCAGAGATATATACCCTTGCAGCTTGGCTGTTTCTTTGGGCTGTCCATGTAGGTAGCTGGGATTCTTCTTGTGAAAATATTTCTTACATGGATTGAAATTTTAACCTGGCATTCATAAATCTAAGAAGATCTCAAACTAACTACTGTTTAATGAATAAATTATAACAGTGTTATATTGATACAGTCACATGCTTTGGTGGAGAATTAGGAGAAAATTAACTTATCCTACTTCACATGCATTTATCTCTTTCCTCTTTTAATGGTATTCTTTTGGTTTTTCACACTGCCTAGCTGTATGTGAAGTTCATAGCAATTATATATTTTCTAAGAAAATCAGATGGAGGAAGGTCATAGAATGATTATCCATGAAGACAGATCCAAGATTTACAGATTACTCGTTCTAGCATTTCCTCATATTAAATTCTAGGAGAAGTCATGATTACACATTAAATCGTGTTATTTTCCATTGATCCCATGTTCACAGCATAGATACCCTATGTGAATGACAAGCATGAGGAGCACAGGAATATAGAAGCCTGGTTTCAGATCACTCATATGGTATGAACAGTTCCATCTGACATGGTATCCTACAGTCCCAATATTTCTAATACATGGAACAACATGACTGTTGTCTTTCAAGATCATGTCTTTCAGATATATTTCAGTACCTCCCAGAATAATCTTCTCCATAACTCTTCCAGGCACTGAAGTGAGACTGACACACCTAGAGTTACTGGGGTCCTTCCTCTTGCCCTTCCTGAAAACTGGGATAACGTTTGCCAGCTTCCAGTCAACTGGAACCTCTCTGGATTTCCAAGACTGCTCAAAAATAATTGAAAGTGATATCAGCCACATCTTTGGGGATTCTTCGGTCAATTCCATGAAGCCCTATAGATTTGTAGGGGTCCACCTGTAGCAGCTGATCCCAGAAAACTTCAGGGACAATTGGGAGCTGATCATTCTCACAGTCATGGTCCTCAACTCAGGGCACTGAGACCTCCTTGGTCTAAAATCTGTGCTGAAGACAGAGGTAAGGAATGCTTTAAACACCACTGCCTTGTCCATGTTCCTGTGTGTGAGGTGACTATCCTCATCCTGTAATGGGCCAATGTTATTTTAACACTGCCTATTGCCATTAATGTATTTGGAAAAACTCCTTTTATCTTTCACAGTTCTGGCTGGCTTCAGCTCCAGTTGAGTTTTGGCTGCACAATTTTTTTCCCTAGAGTGGCAAGCAGCATAACTGTATTCTTCCCTTGTTTTTACTGGGCTTACACCTTCCTTTTTTTTACCTTCCTTATTTCCAAGAGAAGATTCCTCTTCAGCCAATACAATACCTTCTGCCCTTCCTGCTTGACTTCCAGCATTCAGGAGTTGTTAGTCCTGTGCCCTTTTATATTTAAAAAGTAAATACATTGATGAACCCCAGCATGTGTGAAAAACATTTTCCCAGGAGACCTTGCTCGCTAATTCCTAAGCAACCTGAAATCTGCTTTCCTTGTGTCCAGAGGTGAGGTTTTGCTGGCACTTTTCCTTCTGCCAACAGAGATTTTAAACTCAATCACTTTGTGATCACTGTGGCCAAGACACCGGTGGCGGTGGCCAATCTCCACTTTGCTCACGACATGTTCTCTGACAAGCAGAGTAGATCAAGGAGGGCATCTTTCTGCATCTGCTCCCTTAGGAGCTCCCTTTTGACCTGCTCCATAAAGTCATGCAGGTTTTTTAGGAATCTTTGGGCCTTAGTTTCCAGTTGCTCTGAGTTAATTTCTGGCAAGTTGAAGGACGTAAGGACAAGGGCAGTTGACTTGGAAGTGTCCCTTAGCTCCTCAAAGAGTAATTTGATGTCATCATTGTCCTAGTTATAAAAGTCTACAGTAGACTTCCATGACATATTCAGTATTTGTTTCACCTAGCAGATACTGAAAGATACTACTAATGTTTCATGATCTTTCTTCACAAAGATTTGTCCCATGTATCTGCTTCACAGACTATAAAAAGACAAAAAATAAGTTGTGACATGTATAAACAGTTACCTAAAATTTACATGTTTTGAATTTTATAATAAATAAATAAAGAACCCTTTTCAGCATACACATATTTTCAGAGAAATTATACTAAACACATCACATTATAATGAAGGATATTGTATCATTAACTATTATAAAAGGTCTCTATATTTTCTTTCTCTACAAAAGGAAAGGCCTGGGTTTCACTAACATCAATTGCTTGTCTAAATTTTTGATCTTGCTTGGAGGATAAGTACTCTGTAAGTACTTTGCCAACCTCTACATCCCAGCTAAGCTATTTGAAATTGTAAATTGTCAATCAGAACTTAAATCAACTTTGAAATAAAACAAATTCTGTAATTACAACTGCATTATTTTTACATAAAGAAAGCAAACTTTAAAATCACATCATTAAGTTTGCTTCTCTAGAAAAACTGTTCTAACAGCATGGTGAAATGTGACTCTCAGGTCATTAAGAATGAGGGCCAGGGATTGCAGTACTGCTTGGGCAGGGCAAAGAGCAACTTTTTAGAGACTTATTTTAAAGCAACTTAATAGAGATTTATTTTAAAAGCAGCTCACAGAGCAGGAGAAGGCAGTCCTTGGCCTTTTGTGAGGTCTATCCCAGCCCCTTAATCTCTGATGCTTTCATTAGCTTTTGTTGAAATGTCTGGTGAAGTTTATGTCTAATAATCCAGTTATGTATCCTCCACAAATTATGGAGCACAGACTGGTGTTCCCATATTTTTAGAAAGAAATCAAAACCCAAAATATTTAAAATGTGTTTACTTATATTTCACAAGTTCCAAGGTAATTTTCATGACGAATTTTGTGTCATAATTTCACACCCATTTTTCTGGAACAGAGATGTACCACACAAAAATCTTCTAGGGCAGGGTCATAGTGTTTCAACATAATAGCATATACACCTAACACCTCCCTTGGCAAGAGTCATGCTGTTTAATTGGAAACACCAGCCCAAACAGATTCAGAGCAGGGTTTTATGGTGTCTCTAAACAATAGTAAAATAGCTCAACAAATCTGTCTAGATGGCACACTTGTATTACCTTACAGCTCTCTACAGTACTTTTCAGGTTGTATTTTTAAAAGCATACTTCCTACTGTATGCTTTTTGCTCACTTCTTGGTGCGTACTCCTTATGATCGCTGAAATAGATTTTTCCTTAATATAGTTAACTCCTTTATTCAACTATTTTTGTCTTCTGTGATTTTCCCAGCCAACAAAATCCAGTTATTCAATATTTTACGGATTGTTTACATTCAATAATTGCTTTCTCAGTCAAGAATTAAAAGTTTGTGATAACCTACATGTTTACTTCCTGAACACATTTGTTTTTAGCACACTGTATTAAGCAGAGCTAATGTGGTGGTTATAGACACAGATAAACCTCAAAGCTATACCAAATTAAAAATTGTCTATTTGATATTCATTCTAGAATCATCAAGGAGCTAGCTCCTGCTTTTATCACAAAGCCTGTCTCAATGATTTTTGAGCAATCTTGGGATTCTGCAGAGGTCCCAGCTGATTGGAAGCTGGCTAATGTCGCCCCAATTTTCAAGAAGGTCAAGAACAAGGAACCTGCAAACTGCAGGACTGTTTGTCTCACCTCAGTGCCCAGTAAAACAATGGCAAAGACTTCAGAGAAGTCTTGAAAAACACCCTGAGGACACAGTCATCGGTGACAGCCAGCACTTCATGAGGGGGAAGTCCTGTTAATCCAAGTCATTTCTTTCTACAACAGGTGTCCAGGGTAACACAAAATATTATTGTATTCCATATCTATCTGTGCCCAAAATTTTTTACTGTCTCTTTTAGACCCTGTGGCCACAAACCGGAATGGGTGTGGGGGGCGGGAGAGGATGGCGCACTCTTTTTTGCAAGTCTGCTATCCCAGGCAGCTTGCTCCCTTCTGCTGTATGGCTTTTGCCTCCCTGGTTGCTTGGTTTGTTTCTTCGTTGTGGGGTTGGTGTTTTTTTGGTTTTTTTTTTTTTTTTTTGGAGGGGGGGGGGGGTGGTTTTTTTTTTTCTTGTTTTTTTTTTTCTTTTTTTTTCCCCTTTCCTTTCCTCTACTCGCAACAGTACCAACTCCAGAAGCTGCATTTCACAATCAGGAATTGTTCCAAGAGAGGGCACCGACTGCCGCAGCTGCCAGCCGCATTTGCAGGGAGAGCTGCTGCGGCTGGAGACATAAGCAGTAGGGGAAGAGGCTGATGCCATTTTTCCTTTGTCTCCCTCCAAGATGTAGCCCGTGGCAGCCATGGGGCACGGCTGCCCCACCATTCTGTGTTTCTCTTTGCCCAGGAGGAGTTAATGAGATTTAGCACTTTTATATCTACTGTTTGTATGTGCTGTTATTTTTTGCCTCTTGCAGTTTCATGTGATAGTAAACTTAGTTTTTCACTTACATTGACTTGCATTTGTTTCTGATTGGTGGAAAGGGATTGGTTAATACCAATGCTCTCTAAGTGAAGAGTGTTTTCCTAATGTCTAACCTAAATATCCCCTGACACAACTTCAGGCAATTGTCTTGGGACCTGTCCCTGGGCCCCAGAAAGAAGAGATCAGCACCTGCCCCTGTGCTTCCCCTGATGAGGAAGTTGTATACCTGATAAGTGTCCTCCTCTCTAGGCTGAACAAAGCAAATTACCTTAGCTGATCGTCAAATGGCTTCCCTTCCAGACCCTACATCATTTTCATGGTCCTCCTTTTGAAGCTAATAGCTTTATATCTTTCTTACAATCTGGTGCCCAGAACTGCACACAATTCTCAGGGTGAGGCTGCCACAGAGCAGAGCAGAGCAGAGCAGGACAATCCCCCCCCTTGCCTGGCTGGAGATGCTGGCCCTGATGCCCCCCAGGACACGCTTGGCCCTCCTGGCTGCCAGGGCACTGCTGGCTCCTGTTCAACTTGCCACTGAGCAGGACCCCCAGGTCCCTTTCTGCAGCGCTGCTCTGCAGCCTCTCATTTCCCAGTCTGTCCATACATCCAGAGTTGCCCCATCCCACAGGTGCAGAATCAAGCCCTCTCCCTTACGGAACTTGATATGACTGCTGATTGCATATCTGTCAATTATGTTCAGGTCTCCCCTGCCTTCAAGGGGGCCAAGAGCTTCTCCCAGTTTAGTAGTGATAGTAAATTTACTCCATATAACTTATAACATATAAGCATCCAAGCTGTTCATGAAGATGTTGAGCACAGGGCCTAAGATGGAGGCCTGGCAAATCCCACTGGTGGCAGGTTGAGAGCCTGATGTCGCTGCTTTGCACCTGACCCATAACCAGTTGTTCAGCTATCCCATGATGTATTTATCCAGCTGTGTGCTGGGCTTTTTCTCCATAAGAATACTGTGAGGAACAATATCAAAAGCTTTACTTGAAATCCAAAAAGAGTACACAAACTGGCTTCCCTTGATCAGCTCGATGGGTTACTGTGTTATGAAAGAGAATTAAGTTTGTCAAACAGGAATATCCCCTCATGAACATGAAAAAGACAGTCTTTTTTTACAGCTTTTGCTGTCTTTTTTCTGCTAGCCAATCATTCTAGCTGATTTTAAAGAACCTTTCGGTCGGGGGAATGGAAAGCTCTCTTCGATCATCTCTAAAACCAAAATACACAGCTAGGTTTTTCTGTGTTGCCTTTTCTCTCTGTAGCCACAGCAGAACTGCTGATCATCTGGCTTCACTTAGAATAATGAACATGCTCAATGACATAGTTTATCATGTATTTCAGCTTTATGTTTTTATCTATCCTAAAAAAAATCTATATTAAAACACAATTGGCTGGGTTACATCAAACAAAAAGAAAGCAACCCAAAAACCCAAAATGGAGGGTTTCGTCCATATATATATATAACCCTCCATATGTATCCATATATTTCATCCTTAGTCCTTTGTACAATTTGAATATTTATGTGGCCTGCTTCTGTACTGTCTAGTATTGGCAAGACAACAATTTTATTTAGAGAAAAAAACGTTTTTATGTTTGTGTTTACATTGTACTTTTGGAATGCCTTCATTATTCAGTGCATGCTCTAAATAATGATGATGAGAGAGTTTTGAAAGGCAGGGGGAACACTTGTCTAATGCACTAAAAAATTATACCATCTTTTTGGGAACTTTCATCTTGTTGAATATATTTTGTTAATTTTTCTTTATTTTTTTCTTCCACCTTGTGTTCTGAGAAAGAGAAGGAAGTCTACAGAGACCAAGTAGATCAGACACTACAGAGCAGTGATGCAATCCTCTGGCATTTGGAATATCTGCATTTCCTTTCCACCTCGTCCCTCACAGACAAAGAATGCAGAACAGCCTGAAAGAAAAAATCAGGGTTCTTTTATCACGGAATCATAAAATTGCAGCATATTCTGGGTTGGAAGTGACCCACAAGGATCATAAAGTCCAGATCCTGGACCTGCACAGGACAGCCTCAAGAATATTCCACAAACCTGAGAATGTTGTGCAAATATTTCTGGAACTCTGTCAGGCTTGATGCTGTTCCAGTGTCCAGCCACCCCCTGGGTTAAGAACATTTTCCCAATATGCAACCTAAACTTCCCCTGATACAGCTTCAGGCCATTCCCTCAGGTTCTGACATTGTCATTAAAGAGAAGAGATCAGTGCCTCCACCTCTGCTTCCCCTTGTGAGGAAGTTGTAGAATCTGAAGAGTAAAATTTAATTTTGAGTTTCCATGGTAAGAAATTTTGTCACTGCACTGTATTTACATTCAGAAAAAATGTCAAAATACAAGGGGAATATAAGTTTTTATTTAAGGGAAAACTTCTAAAATCTTTCTCAACTAAGGGGGAGTAGCAGAAAATTGGAAAGTTGCTGGCAGAGGTTGTTACTCAATCTGGCAGATTTTTAAAATCTGCATGTATAAAAAGGAAAAAACACACAAAGTCAGATTAACAAGATTCAAAATTTCTTTTGAGAGGAAACTAGTTAAAATACGTGATGTTATATAATGAAGTAATTAAAAAGGCTGAAAAGCCAAAAAACCTCACATGTTCCTAGGACACCATAGTCTAATTATGCTACACATGTTCTGTGAAACTCATGTAAGTGCAGCCTTCAACTATGATTAAAACAAAATCTACAGTAAATGTACTGAACTGTGACTGAAGCAGCACAAAGAGGAGAAAGGAGCATAGATAGGTACATAAACATTATGGTGTTTGTAGCTTAAATGTAGGGCTGGATGAAGGTGTCATTTGTTCATTCCCCTGCCAAAGGTTTGCTCAATTACATCAGGCAGAGTCCTGAAAGGCATCTGGGTGCTATTCCCTATGCCAGAGTTTGTGCTGAAATCATGAAATTCCCTTAGGTGTTCTATTTCCAGTTAAGTTTGACCTTGAATAACATGTGGTCATTGCTACCACAAGGGATTTTTCTTTTCATCTAGTCCACATCTATAGAGAGATTACTCCCATTCTGGTTTGTTATTTTTACTTGTATATTGATGCTTATTCAGATGATACTCAGCATCCTCAGAGCCCTATTAAGTAAAGGTTAACAATGGATTGGAAATATTACCAATAACTTTTCCTCATCTGTTGTCCTGGGCATTTGGGCAATGCCTCAATTTGCTTTGCAGGTCGGTCCATTCAGGCACAAGATGAGACTGCATCTTAAAGAGCTGCTCAAAACGCCTTTCAGCAAGCTTTGCCCTAAAATGCCCAATCTCCTGCACAGTTCTTTCTTTTGTCCACAGGTTAAGGCTCTTTCTTTCATGTTTTAGAAACCTTCCCTTCTACTCTGTCCAAACATATTTATTTACTGCTGTTGGTGTTATTAAGGATCTTTTCTCTGTCTTCACCTGTGTCACACTATATAAAGAGAGAGAAGTTTTCACAGTATCATAGATACTCAATAGATCCAGGTGCAATGAGTGTCATTATGGACAAAAGAGGTAAAGATTGAGAAGGACAGATTTGCTGTGGCAGAAAGAGAGAGATGTCTAGAGAAAAAATACTCCCCAAACTAAGAGAGAAGCTCAATATTTTCAATTTTTCAATGGTTTCTCCTTTTTTGAACCTTGAAGAAGTACTGTGCCAGCTATCTGGTGTAACATATTTTTATGGAAACTGTTTTTCTTTAATTTTTCTCACTACTTTTATTTTTCTTCTACTTCTCTCATGTTGCTAACCTCCCATTTTTGATTTTTTTTCCCCCTCCATTTATCTCCAGGTATAACTCAACTTCTTTATTCTCCTAGTGACCTTTCCACATTATTCATGGTATTTCCCCGACCTGTTCCCTGTTCTGCTTACTTGGATGTTATCTCCCTAGTTCTCCTGATAGCTCCCCTTGGACAATCCTTCCTCCAGCCTTTGCTATTGAACCTAGGGATGGATAAATGCTGTGCTTTTTTTTCTCTTTGCAGAAGTTTAAGGATGACAGCAGTTTATGAGCAGAAGTGAAGAATGTATTTTAAATGGAGTCTATGGTCAATTTATTGTTTAGCTTCAGCTCACTAGCAAAGCCTGTACAATTAGAGATGAAGAAAATCTTGGTTAATCTTAATTATTTTTTCCTACTACTAAACCCACATCCCACACCCACTTTATGTCTTGTACCAAAGGAAAGCAGTAGAGACTAAGAGAAACGAAGACAAAAACGTTGGTGATATATTGTAAAGTAATTAATTTTGAGCAGGATAAATGTGGCAATAAGCCCTCTGGAAAGACTTTTTCAGATTTGACTTGCTTTCTTCACATCACCTGTATATTATGGATTGTGATACCTCTACAGCCATGCAAGCACAATCAAGAAACAGAGACACTAATAGTTCCTTGAAGAACTATATGTAAATATGACTTGTGCTCAGCTCTAATTCCACAAGTATTTTCTTTTTATTTTCTTTTTTTTTTTTGTCCTATTTTCTTCTGTAATCCTTGAATCAGAAAGTGATTATTAAAGCCTAGATGTACAGTGTGTTTAGTTGATCATATTTTATATTTATGTCTGGACTTAACTAACTACCCACATGTGCCATAGTAGTAACTTAAAAAATTAATGAATCAATTATTATATTAATAAATACTTTTTTTCATTTGGTTTTCCCTGAAATGTGTTTCCAGTCATTATTGATTCTGGTTGTTCTGAGTTTACACTTTAATGTCCCTGTCTTAGAGTCAATATTATCTCATTTGATAAAAACTCATGAAAATAAATTGGAAGGCTCCCAGTAACTGAGTTTAAAACAACCTGCTATTATATATAAAACCTGTGCTGTTTTCGTTCTTCCTAATGCCACACTCAGCCAGAATTTCAGTTCACTGAAAGAGATTTGAAAACAAATATTGGTCTTTGACAGATTTGGCTGTAGAGGTGCTTATGTGGGAATCTGATCTGGAAAGTCATAGATTTTTCCATACATGGTAAAGTGATTTAATGAAACAACTTCATAAGACACAATGCAGAAGAATGGATAGAACAAAAGTATTTTTTGATTAGGTGTGATGTGAAGAGAGGAGAAGATAACTACGGGGAAAGAGGGAATAAGAAAAAGAACCAAAATTTTGTTGAGGAGAAGTAAAATTGAGATCTATTAATATCCTGCAAATAATAAAACAAAGTATGCAATTAATTAAATAATAGTTTCTATTACTTTATTATGGAAAATAACATTGTTTTGTGTGTACTGCATTAAGAATAACTAGCAGTGTATTAAATACATATGTTTGTTCAGATGGATATGACATGAATTTCCAGAATTATGGAAGTCTAAGAGATTTCAGCAGGGTCAGTATTTTCTTGCTGGTTTTGATATATGAGAGATCAGCAGCACACAAAGATTTTTGGACATTTGTATGGAAGACTCTTGGATATTCTGGGAAGCACCAATTCTCAGTGAAGAAAACCAGGCAGGTTGAATGGATGTCCAGGATTTCCATGATATTTGTGTCAGTATCTGCAACATATAATCAGTTTCTACTGCTAGCCAGACACAGCCACAGAATAGACCATCACTTACCTGAGGGATGCTTTGTTTCTGAGATGGATTAACCATCCAATTATAATTTTCTTGTAAATTCTGCACTGGCTCTAGTGTCACAGTTGTTCACTGTGGACATACCTTCACAGGTATTAATGACGGAATGTAGGAATGGGAATAAATCTTCTGGAGGAGACAAATCTCTCCACACTGAAGGGAAAGCAGCAGTGCAGTGTTTCTGCAGTGTAATGCAGCATGGCATGACCTATATCCACTCCAGGAAGAAAGCAGACTACAGAAGCCCTGAGGTATATCTCCCCCAAAAGCCAGCTGCTCCTTGCAGCATAGTACCTCATTCAATGTTAAACTGGAGATTCTTATATTATGATGAGTTTTAGAGGTTAGATGTGTCAGCCTAAAGTTTGGCATCTCCATTTAGCCATGGCAGGTCAGAAAGAGGCTGTGTGAATCAAACTAAAGTCACTCTCAATATTTCTATTAGCAAATGTAAACCAATTCCAAAAACCAACACAGAAATCTTGTCCATTGTGGAGAATCTAGGAATACTGGAGTTGTGCTAAAGTTACTCTGAGTCCATATGGTATGAAATCAGACTTCTGTTGCTGTGCCAGCAATGAAAAGCATAATACTGGCAGCAACTCCAGAAATTTGTGCAAAGTTATAATGTCAATCATGTTTTTAAATGTCTAGAAGATATCTAATACAAAGTTAGAAATTTTTATAGTTAGTTTGGGGTTTTTGAGGCTGTTTTTTTTATTGTTGTTTGCTTGAATAAGTTTTTTTTTTTTTTTTCCCAGCATTACTAGTCTTCAGGCATAAATTTAAAGTCATTACTATATGAGGTTTAGGAAGCCATCAAAGTTGTCAAAGTTTTGTAGATGATTTGTGATTTTTAGTTTGCAGAATGATTCTGCTTTTAGTAAAGTGCCATTAAACTGGTCAATTTATTTTCACAGTTCTGTATGTGACTGTGTATGTGATCTGTGTGTCAGTTCTATGTCTGTTCAAAATCAGAGGCATATATTGAACAGACAGTTAAGAAATCATTTTTGTGGTAATCTTTTCAAAAAGGCACTATAAATGCTGATTCTTTTATCTGCTGATTTAAGAATTAGTTTGGTCACTTCAATAGTGTTCTTTTTATCTTTAGAAGGACCTATTCATTGAAATTATTAAGCCCATTATGATGAATAATCACAGCATTACAGAATCACAGAATGGGTCAGGCTGGAAGGGACCACGGTGAGTCGTCTGGTCCAACCTCCCTGCTCAAGCAGGGTCATCCCAGAGCACAGGGCGCAGGATTGTGTCTCTTTGGATCTTGGATATCTCCAGTGAGGGAAAACCTATAACATCTCTGGGCAGTCTGTTCCAGTGCACGGTCACCCACACAAAAAAGAAGTTCTTCCTCATAGTCAGGGGGGAATTCCTGTGAATATGAAATGTATTGCAAAATTAAAACATTGAAAGTATTTATTTAAAAAAAAATCTTTGTCCCTTTTACTTTAAAGGCTTCATCCACCTTTCAGAAAGGATGCTAGAAACCATCCTGATTTGAACAGTTTTATTTAATTTGATTGAGAAGTGTATGAAGTTGAGCTGGACTTCATTTAATAAGTCTATCATTAATGCAGTACAATGTAGGAAGTGAGCAACAGAAGGAAAGAAAACTCAAAGCAAAGCTATGTTTGGTTATACATTAAATTTTCTTTAAGAAGAGTTGTGAACTAAAGAAACATTGTATTCATTAAGTGCAGACTAGTCATTTGGAAAAAATTCCAAATTAATGTTCATTTGTTCCGTTTCTTGAGCATAGTGAGAGTTACTTCTATTTCAATTTAATGAATTTCAATCTGATAAAGATTTGTAGGCATGTCTTCCTTTGAAGTTAATTCCTTCTGGTTTCAGATAACTGGGAATTTATACTGAAGTTTAAACAAAAATTCTTCTCTAATATATGTCTCCAAAATTCTAAAATTTGTACTTCATTTATTCTTCACCCTTGGCTTCAAAAGTTTAAATAAATCAAAATACTTTTTTTTTCCTATGGCTCGTCATATTACTTCCGTATCTTTCTCTTATGTTTTAGCCAAAGTCTGTTTTCCACTACAATTTCCAAATGAAAGAAAAAAATATATCTTTTTGGTTTAGATAGAAAAAATTAATTCAAAAGACAAAAAAGAAAAAAAGAGTAAATTAATTTTCTTATCTTTTCTTTATTAAAATCTATAGGAGTCACAACTATATTGCTGAGAGGAAAGCACAGGATAAAGATGTGTGTATTAGAAGGGATAGAAAATATGGCATTTATTTGGAATTTACAGTTAAGTGGATGGATAGGAAAGTATGCAACCCAACGGTTTTAGTTCAGAAAGTAAGACAAGATTTAGATAAATTCTGGTTGTGAAATCTGGCTTTTCTAAGAAAAACTGAAAAACCAACAAGCAAAAAACAAACCAAAAATATAGTCCATTTCCACTGGGAATGGGAAAGACCCTACAGTGACATCTCTAGTGAGAAATGAGAGAAATAAATGAGAATGAGACCTGTCTATAAGTAAAACTAGGAGATAACTTTTTAGTTTTCCAGAGAGTATGGATGAAAAATGATGAAAAGTTTTACTGTTATTTCCTAAAATATTTCCTTTACCACTATTTTGATCTCTTCAGGACTCTACAAGGTTGTTCTGTTTAACTGCTACTATGAAAATGATTCCTGCCTTTCTACTAAAATATGTCTCTTTTTCTTCAAAAATGCTGGCTGACTGTCAAGTTGATCAGCTTGCATTGCTTCTACGGGTCTAAAGGTATACCTACAATGAAATTTGATTGAGTTTCATTTTATCATCATTCAGCTTGTTGTGTTTTCCCTTCTTTGCAGTGACTCTTGCTGAGTTATTCTGCACAAGTTTTGCAGAGGGATGCAAAGGAAATTGTAGTGTAAGATGTGGTGTAATAAGAGAGTTAAAAAATATCCTACAGCTCAGAAAAATCTATCCTGTCTATAAATAAAAATAAAATGTTGTTATAAATCCATTAACAAAGAATAACTTTATTAAATGAGTACAAACCTTTGCCTAAGAGCTGATCAACTTTAAGTGAATATTACATCTTTTATCTAAAAATAAAAGGGAATCTTAGTTCCTCTTTTTTTTCTCTGTGCTCTCCCACTGCACAAAGCAGTACAAAATGGAGTTGTATGGTAATTGGAAATTCTCAGATGTGTTTTGAAGAGGTGGTTCCAATTCCATTCCATTCCAATTTCCAGATCCTGAGGTTTATAGAATGTACATGAGCTACCAAAGCTATATAGAAAAAATGCAAAGCTATGGGTCCCCAAATCATTAATAATGTCCAGATATACTGATTTTATTTGTATGAAGTGGTAGGAGGTAATCTAGCAGAAATTGTGCTATGCTATATATTTGCCTAAAATCTACAAATAAATTTTAATTTCCTTGATGATCTGATTAAAAATCCCTGGATTTTTAATGCCATTGAAAAACAAACCACAAAAACCACAGAAATCTGTTTCAGAGTTTTCAGTTCTGCTTGTAATTACCTCTGGTCTGGGATCCCATCATGTATCTTATATTCTAAGTCAGCAGGAACATAAGCAGACATAACATGGACAACAACAAAATAAGCAGAGTAAATTGGTATTAAAAGGCTTCAGTAATCTGATGAATTCTGCAGTGACTTGGGAAAACTTGGGTCAGTTTACTCTGCCCTTTCATTCTCTGTATTGCATAATGATGTGCTAGTGTGAGCTGGGATAGAGTTATTTTTCTTCACAATAACTAGGATGAAGCTTAGTTTCGGATTTGTGATGACAAGAGTGTTGGCAGGTCAGGGATGTTCTGTTTCTTACCCATACAATAGTGATGAGGCTAGGGTGGGACAAGGATTTTGGAAGCAGACACAGCTGTAACTGACACAGCTTTGACCCCAAATGACAAAGGGTATGATGGTCATGAGTGTGGTCATGAATTAAAAACTGTGTGAAGAAGACTGTTCAGAGAAGGATGATCAGAGTGAAGACATTGCCTTCCAAAGTCACCATTATTCATGATCGAGCCCTGCTTTCCTGAACACCTGCCTTAATTAATTAAGGATAATTAATTCACTTGCACATGTGGCTTTTGCTTTATGTATTAAACTGTCTTTATCTCATCCTCGTCTTGTGGATCATCACATCAGGTTACTTGAACCTGATTTTTTCCTATGGTGAGAGGGACTGGGTTTCTTTACTCCAGTCTCTGCCCTGAGACTGGAGGTCCCAAGACATACGAGAAGAGCAATTTACAGTGAAAAATGAAAAAAACATGTTGTGTACTTCAATCTTTCTCATGTCAGTTGTCATCAGATCCTCTGTCTTATGGGGGTACAATTTCTTTTGTCTTCCTTTTCTGACTAATGTACCTGAAACCCTTACTACTTTTCACATCCCCTCCCAAATTTAGTTACAGCTAGATTTGTTCCTTAACTTTCCCAGTCTCATGGCTACACTCCCAACCCACATCCCCATAATCTTCCAAGAATGTGTGTCCCTGCTTCTGGTGCCTAGCCTTTTTCACCCTGTGTTTCAGCTTAACCAAAAAATCTTAATTTATCTATGGTGGTCTCCATTATCCTTGCCTGATTTCTTGCAAAGGTCTTGTGCTCTAAGAAAAATGTCATCAAATACCTGACAGATCCCTTCTGCACCTTTATTCCTGAAGACAGTGCTGCAGAACATCTGTCCCATCCATCAGTTCTTTAAGCAACTGAAAGACTACTTTCCCAAGGTTTAAGGTCTTTACTTTTTACTTGGCCTATATCCCTTAAGATAGTGAAATTCACCAAGGCACAAACACTGCAGTCCAGGCTTCTACCAATATTGACCTTTCCAATAAATACACTACAGCAAACTTGTGTAAAAATCTTCCTCACAGGAGACTTTTGTTTGCATCAGATTACAGTGGTAGAACAAGAAAATTAAGTTGAACATGATCAATACCCAAATCTTTTCAGTTATTTTTTTTCAGTCTTTATAATTTCAGCACCTTAATGCTACGTATTACAAAGAAAGAATACCTGCTAACTGATTGTGAGTGTATGATATTTTCATTATCTTGATGTCATGGTGGGATAACTGTACACAACATTTTATTTTGTAGAAGTGTAATGTAAAAGAGAAGAAATATCAATGTGTAATTCACTGCAGGTGCCATCAAGGTCTGTGTGTGTAAGGCTCCTGTAAGTCAAAGAGCTTGCATACATCAGTTAGTGTAAGCACATTTGGAGCTGTGCAGGAGCCATTTGCAAAGTATCTTGATTTGATTAACCAAACATCATGGATGCCATTTCAGGGGAAGTAAAAGTGAGCATCAGGGGTCTTTTACAAATAAGTGGTGTGGTCTTTCACAACAGAAAGTGTAAGCAACCTTTGCTTTCAGATTCTCTCCAAAGGGAGAAGGCAAAGTGAATCATAGATGAGACTCTTTTATAAGATCTGACAACTGTAGGATTTCAAGTAACTGTATTTTTCACTTCTGCTTGAAATCAACTCACGCAAAGGAATTTATTCCCTTTGCAGCCCATCATAACTCCTGAACATCCAATATGACTTTCAGGAGTAAGTATGAGATGATATATTTGCTACCTTGTGCAGTGCACAATGCAATACATTTCATGATGGAATTACAAAAAACATTTTGGAAGGCTTTCTTGTCATAACCTGGAAGTAAAGCAGTCTCAAACAGAGATTGTTTTGAGATCATATCAAAAGTTTCAAAGCAGTGTTTGTTTTGCTACACTAGATGCTGGAGACAGACTACTGTAATTTACAGAATATGCTAAGTTGAAAGGGACCCACACAGTTTGTCAAGTCCAACTCCTGGCCCTGCATAGCACTGTTCCCAAGAGTCACACCATGTGCCTGAGGGCATCATCCAAATGCTTTTTGAACTCTGTCAGGCTTTGTGCTGGGACCAGTTCCCTGGGGAGCCTGTTCCAGTGCCCAAACATAAGCAGAGTCTTTTCGCAATATCCAGTCTAAACCTCTCCTGATACAACTTCAAGATGTTCCCTTGGTCCTGTCACTGGTCACCACAGAGGAAGAGATCAATGCCTGCCCCTCCTCTCCTCCTCACAAAGAGGTTTGTGATGAGGTCTGTGATGAGGTCTGTGATGAGGTCTGTGATGAGGTCTGTGATGAGGTCTCCCCTCAGATTTCTTTTCTCCAGGGTGAACAAACCAAGTGCCCTCATCCCCTCTTCAAACTGCTTTCTCACAAGGCCCTTCACCATTTTTATCACCCTCTTTTATTACTCTCTAATAGTTTCATGTCATACATTTTGGCACCCAAAACTGCCCCTCTCACTCGAGCTGAGGCTGCCCCAGCTCAGAGCAGAGCAGGACAATCCCCTCCCTTGCCCGGCTGGAGATGCTGGCCCTGATGCCCCCCAGGACATGCTTGGCCCTCCTGGCTGCCAGGGCACTGCTGGCTCCTGTTCAACTTGCCACTGACCAGGACTCCCAGGTCCCTTTTTTTAAATTCCCATTCCTCAGTCTGTACATATAGCCATGGTTGCCCCATCCCAAATTCTTAGATATACTCTCCAGTAAAATGGATTGGACTGGTGGGTGAATGTGTGAATTGCTATTGTGTATTGCAATTCTTCTTTAATTTGAGGTAGCCACATAGCACTCTCTAGATCCAGACTTTTTCCCACTATTGCAATACCAGCACTTTTTACTTTACACTGAAGATTTTTATGTGACTTATAAATCTCCTCCAGGGGGTGTGGTTATCATAAGATAATCACACCCTTGGGGGATTAAAACCACTTATCTCTGGATCATGACTTCTAATACCCCAGAGGTGTGATTATCTCAGGAAACTCACACTCTCTGTCATGCCTAATTGCTTAATTATTACAGTGGCAAGTTCACACTACTATGTAGGAGCAAAGGTTGTGTCAGCAGTTCTCTTAGAAATTTCTGTTTTGAGAAATCTGCCATGAAAAATCTGCTTCAGGCTGAAGCCTGCAAAAAATATTCTGCCTGAGAGAAAATACTTCTACCAGATTTCTAAAAATTACCTTGATTATATTTTAGCAATATCAGTGAGAAATAAAAGTTAACTTTATATGTTTATGTTACAATTGACAATCAGCCAAGGCTCTGACAGGGAATTAAATGGAAGCAGAGACAACTGCATTTATTTAAAGATATTTATAGTTATGTGATTACTCAAATTCACAAAGTCTTTGGGGCAAAAGTATACAGGGTTCAGATGTCTCTCTGAAAGCTTATTATGGCTTCAATAAGAGTCAAAAAGGAATAAAACTTATTGAATTATAGCACTAATGAATCCAACCTAGCTGGATTGCAGTCAGTGAGCACCTAAGTACAAAGTGGATTTTTTAACTGGTTTCCAAACTGATAACATGGATTTATAGCCAGAAATTCTTGTTTGTACAAGTTTCAAAATTTAGACATATCTACAACTTGTAATTAAAAAACTGCCAATTTATATTCATAGAGCTAAGAATTGCTGTTCCTTTTAATTTTTAATCTAAGTGAAAATGGAAGCTTAGCACACAATATACTGGTGTTCTTGCCCTGAATCTTAAGTATATCTAAAATAATGGCAGTAATGGTAACTCTGCAGTGTGTTTCATACTTTCAGCAGTTTAAAATATTCTGTGTATTTTGTATGAAATGTTGATTTTCAAATGTTCCGTGTTCCAATGGGCTTATATGAGTTTATAGCCACAAGTCTATTTTTTCCAAATAAAATTGGACAAACACATATATCATTGCCTTTTTTTAATTTTATTTTTCATTTTAAGAAAATGCAAAAGGACATGCAAATATCTCTATTTTGACAAATTTTATAAAGACCGTGTGTGGAAAAGGGCAGTCTACAGAGAATTTGAAAACAGATCAATGATATAATTACTTATTTTTTCTTATAAAATAAAATATAAAATTGAACACCAACTTATCCATTTTATGGAAAATTATTTACTATTCAAAAATTATGCAGGAAAATAATCACATTTCTGTCCCTATATTTTCTGACAGAACAGGACCTGAACTTATTAGAATGGCAAGATAAAACCTATAAATTCAAGGATTTTTAAATTCAATTTGTATGTGTGTTATTTTCTGCTTTATTTAAAAGTTAAAGAGGACAGAATGTTATTTTTATTATTCTCTAAACTGGGTATGGTTGGAGTGACCATACCATCCACAGTTACGAGTCATATGAGCAACACAGAACTTTATAGCATGTACTTCTCTGTTAAAGAACGTTACCCACAGAACCTGACCACATATAATGAAAAAAAACCAAAAACCAACCACAAACTGGAGCCTAACTATGTGTTACTGTAGTAGTTAATCTGGCCAACAAATAGCCAGAAGAGATTATTCCTCAGAGAGAAACTTGAGAAAGAGGAAGGTGGATTACATTGATGGACTGCAGATTGCCCAGGTGTTCTGTAGGTCATTATTCACAGTGAATAGCTAGCATCAGATAAATAGCAAACTTTCTTTGAAGCCTGGAAAATATTTTAGGGAGCATAAAGAAGTTGGTAGAGATCCAGAGAATATTATTACTTAAGAAAAAATTGAATTTTCTATTATTTAGGTTATTTAAAACATCAATTCCATGAATACAGTTAAGACAAATTTAAAGGGTCCTTATGGAATTAAAAAGAGGACTATTTAGCTCCATGGAAAAAATTCTTCACGTCACAAGATCTTGCAATGAGGCTGGTCCATCATTCTCTGCTGAATTTTCTGTTTCAGTACTGCATTAATTTTCAAATGATGAGTTTTAATTTAACAATGTGAAATACTGGCATACTTTGTTTCAAATAAATAATGCATTTTGTATGGATTCTACCACATGTTAAGACTTTAATCCTGCTTTCCTGCAGATAAGCTGTTCTGGAAAGACGACTGAATCCTGTGGATGATTGACAGCACAGTACTCATTTGATACTTAGAAAAGGTTACAAAAGGCAGTTTAATCTTGTAAATTCTTTTGTTTGGCTTTGGGGGTTTTTTTTGTTTGTTTGTTGGTTTTGTTGCTTCATTCATCTTTTCTGCTCTGTTATTGTCCACCTGGCATGCTTGTTTTTCACAGTGTCTTTTACTTCACAGTATGACAATAACTATACAGATATATTGACCCCCAGCAGATAAACAGTGGGTAAAATCAACTGGTGTTTTTGATCACGGAGTCCAAGACAGTTTATTGGGAAAAACATTCTTTTTTGAACATGACTAAGTGATATGATAGAAGCTGTAAACCCAAGATATAATTTTGCTATCATGAAGGCTTTTTGTTATGTACCACTGGAAATATGAGAGGGAGATTGGGCCATTTTATAGAGAGGATAAAATAAATATCTCATATAAATTAAAGCACAGTTCATATACTGTGATTAGTGAATTAATCATAATTAGAGATGAAAAAAGGGTCTTGGTATTTCCCACTTGGTACATTAGTTAATGGAAATATACCATATGATGGCACTGTAGAATAAACAATGAAGATTTCTTGCCCACTGGCTCATGATTATAGTCAAAGCAAGTTTGGATTATGTTCTTTCAAGAAGAAATTCCATTTAGAACTACTTACCATGAGTGCTTGCACTCCAGATATAGTAAAAGATGACAACTTATGACAACAACCCTGAAATGTCTGTGTTGGTATTTGTGTGTGCATAACAAGGTAGTGAAAAGTGTTAGAGGACAGTGGAATGGCAGAGATGTGGAACAAGAGGAATACAAAGACTGAGAGAACCAGAGAAGTGAAGGAAGATGCAGAAAGCAAGAGAAAAAGAAGAAATTGTTTCTTTTGTTTCTTTTGAGTAGAGAGCGTTGAGAAAAAGGACAAAACCTCAATTAAATTCACAAGAAATAAGAGTGACAAAGCATGAATGAATGAATTTCATTCATATTTGAAGAGAAATAAGGACAATTGGTGATGGCTTGCCAACTCTATTTCTGATATAAAAGGTGACATTTGAGATTACACCCTTGCATTGTTTTGATTTTACCTGGTTAGTTTATTTCACTGGAGTATTTTATAAGTACTTACTCAAAAATAAAAACACTCTGATACTTTTGTGGATTTTCTAATAATACTACTTGGAATTACTGCTACCAGTCAAAATCAATTATTTTTTCTTACATATTTTCTTTTACAACTCTCACATCTACACCAAATGGTATTAAAATGCTTAACAGTAATTTTAAAAAGACTGAAATTTGGTTTAAGTGCAATTTTTTTTGCTTAAATAATGGCCTTCAGAGACTAAATTTATGACACCATTGATGATAAGTGCCAACTAATGGCTGTACAACATTAAAGCTAAACATGAACTTTAACCACATTATTTGGACTTAAGTCTTTCAGTTTCAGTCACCAGAAAAGGTTGAGCTGTGCTGTTTCCTTTAATAACTGAAGACAGTATATGCCTCTCCTGTACTACTTTTATGTGGTTAAAAAGAATTGGCTTTAAACCTGTCAGTTTAAAAATAGAATATCCTACTAATTTTTGACTTTTTTTCAATTCAAAATGATGTTTTTTTAGTTACAGAAGTTATAAATGTTATAAAAAAACAACTGCCCAGAAAAGTAAAGAATATATGTCAGTAACTCATGGTTTCTTATCATGCATCCATAGAACATGATGTACAAAAACCCCAAAAATTATCAATATCAATTAGAATCATTCTGACAATAATTTTTAGAACATTTTCCTTTTTTCTAAGTATTGAAAATTTAATTGCTAATTTTAGCAAAATTATATATACATATAATATTACATACTACATAATACAAAAGATATTAAATTATTATATATTATATACAATGTTGACTACATGTGTAAGTAGAGTTTAATTAAATTGTTGACAATCTTATATAATTCTTCCACTGCTGAAGGAGCTTGTGAAGACAAAGCATATTTTAAAGAATATTTTCTACATTATCAAGGTAATTTCATGGTAGATAAAATCTATCATAATAGAGCAATAGATAAATAATATTTTATTGAATGCTGATAAACCATTACAAACTTTGTTGTTTCTCTCTAGTATAACAAATCTGACCTTTTGGCAGACATCAGCTATGCACTATCTTATTCTTAATGAATTTGGAATATTACATTACAGAAAGAATGACTGTAATGGATGCTCTGTCACTATGATGTGAGCATATGTGACCAGGAATTGCAATAACAGTGGAAAGATCAGGTAGGAATTTTCATTTCAGTACAATTCCTAAGAAATCTTACATAGGTATCAAGTATGCAATTCCTTGTTCATTCTTTAATTAGGATAATATTTAACTGAGAAAATATTAAAGACTGATTCAATATTTGTCTGTGTTGTAGTCTTGCTGCAAAATAGAATTGTATGGGGTTGATGGTAGGGTAGAAAAACTGGGAAAACTGGCAATGAGTGTGCTGAATCATTAGTGTGTGTAGCCTCTGAATTCTGTTCCATTCTTGAAGATTCTGTTAGAAAAATATATGATAAATGTGTCGGCATTTTTAAGAATTCATCGTGTTGATGAATTTGAGGACTTGTCATTTAGATTATACCATCTCCTCCAGTTTTGTCAGTTATGAGAAATGGACCAAAATCTTAGTGTAAACCCAGTCCTCTTTTATTACCTTTCAATAAACAGGCTGGAGCAAATCTTGACTGGGATATTTACTTTTCCACTTAACAGTAGAATGGCTTTACTTTCATGAGTTTTGGTGTCCTATGGATGTTCACATCACCATTGGAAAATATGACAAAGATGATGGTACTCACAGAGTGCCTTGGGATGAATTTCTATTACGCCAAGTAGCTCTACGGTTTTTTTAATGTATTTTAAGGGAAGTGCTCTTTTTTGATTTAGTGGGTTTTTTTCCCAAATGGCAGCTGCAGTAGGAACTCAAAAAGTTTGTAGATGATGTATCGCATGTGACAGCCTTTATATAATAATTTATCCTTCATGGCAGGAAGGAATTCCACAAGTGCCACCACTTATTACAATTTTCACAGTTCATAGAGCTTATAGTTGGAGGGAGCTTCTGGGTCATTTGGTGCAAGGCTCAACCTATGCATTAAGTTTCCTCACGAAACACCTACCATCCCTTTGAGCACATCTGATGGAGCTTTAGTGACTTCCTTCTTGGTGACTGCATTAACCCATTGAGACCTAAGCTGAATTTCTTCTATCAGCCTACCGTTTTTTGGGATGCTCCCAAGTCTAAGCCTCCAGCTTCCTGAGCATAGAAACACTCCTCACCCCACTCTTGTTTTCATTTTAATTTTAAATGAACATTTACAGTAAAATTGATGAGCACCAATCTAAGATTCCTAAGACAGAAATATAAAACCTAGCTGAACATAAATAGATAATTTCATAGTAAATAAGTTTGTAGAGCCATTTTGATACTGTAGCTTCTTGAAAATCAGTATTTTGTCTATTACTTTCATTGGCAGTATCTTTAAAGAAAATACCAGTTAGCAACAAATTCAAGTTTCATAAAGTTCTTCAGCATAAAAGAGACCTCAAGAGACTTTCTTCAACATAAGATAAAAGATTATCTTATAAAAGATAAAAAGTAAATTTTGGTTAATAAACTGGAGTTCACTGTGAGAATTAGTTCTACATTGGAGAACAAGTGCTGGGAAAACCTCTAAGAATTTTGTTTGGAATAGCCTTTTTTTGATAATAGATAGGAAATGGTCTGGTTTTCTGACAGCACCTCAGGATTTTTGAGATTTAAAATCCATTGTGCCAAGATCTTCTAAGGCACAAACTACTCAATTGACCAGCTCACCGTCATATTTCCTTGGCACTTAATTTTGATATATTTTTCTCTTATCTCTTTTTCAATAGTTTTCTGCAGGTACATTTTATGGAGGTACCATGTTAACCTCTCAACTTTTTCTAGCTCATTAGCACCCTTTTGTAGAAGAAAGTCAGATGTGAATATATTTCTGTGTTAATGCTGCATAAGAAAAATATTGCATCCCTTGTTTTACGAGGTTTTACTAATATTGTTGTGCTTTCATTGCATGTTTTGAATCTCCTGATATCCATTCAATGTAGTAGTAGTTACTTTGTCAAGCCATTGATAGATTCAATAACTGGCATACGGAGTATTTTGAATACTGAGTTCCTTTCTTCCTTTTTTTTTCCATATTTTTTCATTTATGACAGAATTTTCTGCTATATTAATTGACAGATATTTCAATATTTTGTGATTCACCTTTACGTAGTGTAAATCATACCTGTATCTTGAGATAAGGCGAGAGATTTCTGAAGAGTGATCCCTGAAAATTTCATCACTTCATGGAATGTATTTTCTATGGAGAAATAGATGAAATTTTCACTATTCTGGCGATTTGTAATAATTCTATTTGTCAATGTAAAACCCTATGTTGAGATGGAAAGTGCCACTCACCAGGGAACTGATGAAGACTTCCTCAGTATAGTCTACCACCAGCCAAGCAGGAACTTTTTTCCTAATTTCTTACACAAAGGATTTCAATTGCACATCACTGGGCTGGACTCCAACTAGGAGACCAAATTTTGAGTAAGATATTTTCATATATTTACCTGTTCAATAGAGATAAAAATTGCTGGAGTGCTAGACTTATGGTCCTGTGGCCCTCTGAAGGATAGCTGAGTCCTTTCCAAAGCATATGTCTATTTTTGTTTCAAAACACACCTAAAACTATCTAAACTGGAGGAACCATTTCTTAATTTTGTTTTGAGAAAAGACTGATCTGGTGTTACAGAGACTGAGAAAAGGTCAGCCTAAGGCAGACACTCAGCATGGACAGTTTTAAACTAAAAATGTGAAGTGTGACCAAGATATGTAAATCATGATGTTTAAATGGAAAGCATTAGACAGCCTTAATTATACTAGATTATGCTTCCCATAACATGAATTAATCCATGGCCATTTCTGGCTGTATTTTACATCTATGCTATCAGTATAAACATTTACCCTTACCCAGAATATCCCTGAAGATCCATCAACAGACCAATAGCAGAATGCTCCTGTAAGTGAAATATTTTAATCATGATTTCAAAGTAGATGAAAACCCTTTAGAAATTCTGCTTCAAGAAATCATATGAGAAAATGGTGTGTTAATATAAGGAAAATCAAATGGCTCTTGATTGATTTTTAACATTTCTGTCAGAAGAGGAGCTGATTTAATTAATGTGCTTTATTAAACACAGTGAAGTGGGGTTAGTATATTGAGACAGCATTAGGAAAAATGTGCACAGTGTAAGCACAAAGTTTTAAGGAGTGAGGTTAGGTTATTTCTCTGCCAAGATAATATATTAGTGATCAAAGTTGACATTGACAGCTATGGGAAAGAGATAACAGACATCTTACTGTGCAAGATGTGAGCAAAAGGATCCTCTGTCTCCCATACCTGCCAGTTTGTGCTGAAGGGCATTTAGTCTTTTCCCCTGTTGCTATACTTGGTGGTGAAAAAGGAATTCCAAACACAGTGTCTGTGGTCTTTCCTCCCCCTCTCTCCCCATGGTTTCCCAACCCCCTTCTCAGAACTGTAAAGGAAAACTTCATTCAGTCTTCTTATTCATTGTACATTTGTTTGAAAATCAGCCAAAGTATTAATCTATTATCAGGTGTAAATCCCACGGGATTTCTTTAGTTAGGCTGGTCACCTATTGAATTTGAAAGTAGGACATTTGGCTGGAAAGTCAGGAACATAAATACAGGTTAGTCTCCCTGAAATACCTTTCTGCAACATCAGAGTAGAAAGTTATAAAACCATTCTTTACAAAGAGTTAAAATTGTAGTTTCCTCAGAAATGCAGCTTCCTCAGAAAAACTTGTACAGCAGTTAAATAATGTCATATATGTATTATGCACATATTATATATATATATATATATATATTTTGCAGTTTAAAATTTGTTATCACAGCTATACACCCTTTCCAAAAGAAAACAAAAGAGTCCTAAATACTGAGGCAACCCTTTCCCTCTTGGTGATTTGCAGTTTCCCCATTGTGAAAATAATTTAATTGTCACCAATTCAAGAGGTTAATATGGGGATATTTTTATGCATTTTTTATTTAAGATGAAACCATCAAAATCTGACTGCAAAAATATGCCTATTTATGTCTGTAAATGTGTGGGTATTGTTTTTCAAATAAATAAATAACACTTTGGGGGGTTTTACTTTTCCTGCATGGGAAACCTCATGTAACCTCATACATGGGAACCTCAAGTAAGAAGTGAAGTTCTACAAGGCAAGATAAATAGCATGCTAAACATTGTAAAGACTTGTTTACTGATGGAAATGTAGTTAAGGGAATATTTTCTGTTGAGAGGGGAATGACGAGGGAAAAGATTATGAAAAGGTAAGTACCATATATATAAATGTAAATGAAATCTATTACTTAAGCAGTACTCCGAAAAGATTCAATGAAGCAGAGAGAAGGTGGGAGGCCAAAGTGAAAATTTACTGTAATTCAGAGCAGGGCTTCAGACCTCTGTTTTTTTGGGCAAATGTAATTTCCCTTGGATTGCTGAGTATCCCCAGAGAGAAATTCTTTAAACTTTACTATAAAGTGTAACACGTTTGTGGACCTTGAGTAAGAGAAAGAGAAGAGAAGCTAGAAAGAGAAAGAGAGCTAGAAGGTTTTTGGCTTAATTGTTGGGATGGTGATCTAGGAGTGGAAATTGGCATAGTCAGAGATTCTGATCATGTTTATAGTGGTATTTTACACAGAACAGTGCAATTCCGAGAACACATACTAGAAGCATCTATGCCAGAATAGCTTGTGTATGGTGGATAGGACTCCTGGGAAATAATGCTGTAAATCATTTATCAGTTAGAAAATGTCAAACACCAGTTGCATTTCATATCTCCATGCATTCAAATAACTATATTGCAGCTAAAGCTGCTATCAAATTCAGATCACTTGTCAACAAGATATCAGAGCATTTTTCTTCTAAAGATACAAAAGAAATGTAAATAAAAATACAAGGTGATTTCATATTCCAAAGGGAAAACAAACAAACAAACAAACAAACAAAACCCCCAAAGCCCAAAATCCAAACCCAAACCCCATCACGTTCTCATTTTGAAGAAGACTAAACACCGCTGCCTCCTGGCCACAGATTTAGTTGGGTCTAAAGTGAAGAGAGTCAGAGTTGTCATGTGAGACCTTTGAACTAGTCCCTGGTCTGGAAAAGGAAGATGTCAGATGATTTTTTTCATGAGAGATTGGAAACAAATAAATGTTAAACAATGTTGAACAATGGGGAACTTTCCAAGTGAAGCTAGAAAGTACAGATATCTGTGAAGAGTACAGCTACATAATGTAAAAATTGCCATGGGGACCTACGCATTCTCTTGTGACACAGGCAGAACTCAGGTATTGTATGCAATTCCCACGCTGAAATGCAGATGAAGAGCCCAGGAAAGCAGTCCAATGATACCCATCCTTACAGAGACAGTGACTATATCAGTGCAGATATTCTCCATCACGGTGGAGGTTCTGCTTCATTATGGTTTGCATTGCACAGTCTTAGGTGCAGGGCTGGCAGAAGCTCTGCAGATCCTTCAAGACAGAGATTTACTTGGTGTATCTGCAGGGAAGAAGAAACTCTCCTGCTAACAGTCTTCACATCTGTGCATCTTTCTTAGAAAGAGGATACCTGGGCTTTGGACAGCACAGTGTGCTTAGCTGCAATCAGGTTTGCCTTGTCCCAGAACAATCCCTGTGCCAGCTCATGCATCGTACAACCTGTGTGCTGGGAGCCTGCAAAGCTCAACTTGTAGGGCTCCTTCTGTTCAAGGCTGCCTCTTCCTTTGTGCTCCTCTTCTCTCAAAGGCAGTATCATCAGAAATGCTGCTGATGTTTAATGATAAACATTTCACAGAACTGTTTGTGAGAGCCTTCCCACACCAGTGACACAGCTCCTAACATGCAGTTAGAAGCCCTGGTGGAGCTGATCTCAGTGCTCAGCTTCATGCTAATATCAGTAAAGCTTGCACATCAACTCAGTGTTTTACTGCCACTGGCACAGTGGGGAAGAGATGGCAAACCAGTGTAGGGTGGTAATAAGCAATCCTCTTTTAGCAAACTTCTGCAAGTCTTTGTATCATGGGCAGTCTGTGTAGTTTTACAGTGAGAAGATATGTCATATTGCCTCCAAGAAAAAACTTCTTCCCTGTTATTTCCAAATGAGTGCCTGTGGTTTTTTTGTTCACCATCAGCTTTTCAGCTTTCACCAGCTGGGGGAATGTGACACGGCAGACTGAAGATGGCTGTATTGCCAAGGTATAGGTCTTGTAGACTGGAATGATTAGAAACAAATGAAATCTTTACATCCCAGCAAAAGTTACAATACAGATTTACATTTCCCAGAGACAACTTCTACTGCCATAGCTCTTCAGAATTTTTATACAAGAGATCTACAGTCAGACACTGTCATCTCAGACTTTCCTTGCTGATGAGCCGAGATATTGCAATCTCAGATGTTTCTTGAAGAGCCAAGACAGTTGTCTCCACAGTCATCTTTTCAGGAGGCCATGTGTGTGGTTGTGAATCTGACTGGTATTATCTGTGGGAAGATCTTACCAGTTGCTTTCAACTAAACAAATTATCAAAGCTCTGCTCTTTTCAAGGCTTTGGTTTTCTAAGGATTTCATTGGAGAGCATTCAAAAACTTCCAGTGTCCAGCATGCTCAGTTCAGATCCTCACTCTGTGGTCCCTCCTGTTGTACTGCTTCCAATACCATCATGGGCTTCCAAGCATCAGCCTACTCTTACACAATGTTCTTGGCTTTGTTCTTTGATGCACTGCTTCCTTTGGCTAGTACAGGGTGTGTTTTCTGACCTCAGCTTGGCCTTAACAGCTGGGTATGACTTAGCACATCTTGATCACTGCCAATACCTGCAGCAACAAGATTGGAGGGAAATGTGAATTCATTAGTTTCAGGTCTTTATGAAGACATGGAAATATAAAAATTAAATTTCCAAGCAATGATGTCAATGTCAAGCTAGAGGTGATCCCCATACCTTTAATTTATAAAGGTTTTCAAGAAATACACCTATTTTAATGTAAATAATTATATTTATACTAAACCATTAGCAGACGCTAAGAGCTGTAAAGAGAGATATTTAATATAACCCATATGAAAAGCAGAAATAAAACCAGTAAATTATGTTTTTCAGAGTAGTTCAGTAGCATCTGGACACCTTTACTCACATTTAATTAATCTTGTGGAAACTCCTTACTCTCCTGTTGTGTTGCCTATATGCAAGAAAGAAGCAGGATGCTAAGAAGAGTTCCAGCATTATTGTACTTGTGAATCTATTGTGACTGCTGAAACATTTAGTTAACTTACCATGATCATAGCTGGCAACATTAAGACCTTTTAGGAGTATTAGTTTAGCAATTGCTTTGTGGAGTTTAACTTCAATGTCTGTATGCATTTTTAGTTGTAAATAGCCTCTTTAAAAAACATCAGGAACACTTGATATGTGGAGAAATTGGCATTTATAATCTGCAGAAGTGTATGGAACATTGTGATTTGCAATATCTGTCTTCTGTATAGGTCTGAAAATTTCTGGTTAGTTTTGTTCCAAGTGACTGAGGTTTTTAAAAAAAACTGGGGGGCAGGGGGGTGTATGATCTACTTTGTTAGAAATATATGACTGTATTGAATAGAGCGATGATGTACACAAAAATAAATTAAAAAATGCCAGTGTGCCAAAGTATAATTTTGATGGTCTTAATTTTACAGAAGTCACTTTACGGGTTCCCGCTTTTTAAAAAATTGTTTAACACTGGCCTTGAATATAGATATTAATTGAAATAATTTTGAGTTCTAGAATTTTCTGTCACTTCTTGTAGAACTTTTCAGTGAGTCATTATGAATTTACAAAAGCTTAATTGACGCTTATCTCATTTATGATATGAAGAAAAGATTCAAGCATTTTCACTCATCTGTACAAAAATGTCTCTATTTCTTGAGGCTCATATCTCATAAAAGCATTTTAGGTAGAAATAATTATTTCCTCTTATAAATTTTTTAAAATCATTTTTAATTATGTCTATAAAGGAGATAAAATGTATTTCTTTAGTGTCTGAATTTAGCTCTTTAATCTTGTAACTACACAAGTTATCTACTCTACAAGCAGATAGTAATTAAGTTATTTATGAAAATAAAATATCTTATTACTACAGACAATTTGAAGAAATTATCTCGCCAGCTTATCAGTATGTCCTGTTTACCCACTCTATACTTTCAGAACACGTGTCTGTGACAGTGAGCTATAAATGAAAAATGTCCTTTCCCAGGTTCAGCCATCCCAAGGCTCATCCCCTCGGTGCCGCGCTCGCTGCTGCAGGATGTGCTCGGAGCTGCATCCCCAGCGCTGCATCCCCAGAGCTGCATCCCGAGCGCTGCATCCCCAGAGCTGCATCCCGAGCGCTTTGGGTGCCCTGCTCGGTACCGGGACCCGCTGCGGGAGCAGCGCCGGGAGAGGAGCCAGCGGCGGGGCAGGAGACGCCGCTAGGTGACACTGCGACCCCGCGGATGGGCACTTCAAACATTATTTATACTGCAGGTTAAAAAACATGCAGCAGTAATAGGTATTCCCGTAGCGGGTAGCATCTATCATCGCAGATATCTTAAACCATAAAGGTTGTGGCTTTTTCCTTTATTCAAATCACGTAAACTATATGGAGAATATTCAGATTACACAAAACAAAATAAAAAAACCCAAAAATGTTTTTGCCTTGTTTTGTTGCTCAGCTATTACCTTTTTTGACCACCGCTGAAATAAATGGGTAGATGGGAATAGCAAAGTTTCAGCTCAGAGCTGTAAACTCAGCCTCTTAATCTGAGTTTTCTTCTGTTGTTTGTTTGAAGCATTAGTCCAGGGTGGTTTTTACCAAAGTACTACAGACAAATTAAAATTTAAATTCAAATGCTCAGAGCAATGTAAATCATCGCTTAAAAAAAAAAAAAAATAATTGGTTTTACTCTTCCTGCTATCACTAAAAATTTCAGGCTAATAAATCAGTGATTCTCTTTTTTTCATATTTTTAAAAAGTGCTATTTTACATATGGGCATAAAAATAGGTATGAATACACTGTCTGTAAAGCTTATTTCAAGTTAACTTGAACCTTATATGTGTGTATATATAAACACATAATCTAGTTGAAACAAAATAATTGAAAATTAAATATCATGCTAAGTAATTCCTCGAATGATTTTTACTATTTCTCTCTTACCTGAAAATGTGTTTTGAAAGTAAATGGGTTGAGTACTATGACAAGAAATAATAACTGAACTCAGGTTCATATGAAAGGCAGAACAGATACAATTACAAATGATATAATAACTTTGGCAGTGGTTCAGTCCAATTGGTACCACAACAGTTATTAATGTTAGCAGCTGAGGTTTTTTTTCCCCTTCTTCTGATGAAGGTTTTTTGGGGGGGTTGTTTTGGTTTTTTCCTTTGCTTGGTTGGTTTGGCGTGGTTTGCTTTGGTGTGGTTTGGTTTGGATTGGCTTGGCTCCTGGCTTGGCTTGGTTTGGCTTGGGTTTTTAATCCCTCATTTTCCTCTGAGCTTTTCCCAGAAAAAATTGAGGCAAGCAATTCTTGATGGAGGATAGTAATTTTGTTTTCCAGTAGCCACATTCTTCATGTAGGAACAAAATACTTTGTTAAGAAGGTTGAAGTGCAACTGAAGAACTGCCATTCCCAGGCAATGCCCAGCCTGCAACTCTAAATTGTAATATTGAACTACCCTCACGATGGTGTAGACAGAAATTCTGTTTTTCTTTTAAACTGCAAGTTTTGCATCCATTAACTACATGGTTCATAATTAGTGTTTGGGCCAAACAAAGAGTCAATATGATGTCATGTCTAGACAACATGTAAATTAATATGAAAGCAATTGAGTTACAAATTCTATACTAATACAAATTAATCTGAATTAAGTTTAATCCACAGTTATTAACTGATTAAATGTGGCTGTTGGTAGCTACAGGGTGCTGACTTCCATCTGTGATTATTAGGGACACAGTTTAATCACTGATGCTGCACAGGGAAATATTTAAAGCAAATGACATATACAGTGACTCTTAATGTTTGTTAATTGAATGTAGCATCTAAGAATGAAAATTATAAATCTGCATTTTTAAAATATGTAGAAAGTCTATTATGATTTTCATAATTAGCTTCTTTGAGTAAGCTTAATTCATGTTTTGTTGATTCTGAGTGTGTTTCCCAATTGAGAAGTGCACATTTCTATAGGTGAAATTCTAGACTACTGTGAAAATCAATACAGATATCTAATACTTCCATTATTCCTCAAAATATGTGAAACCTTTTGCCAGAAATAAGCAGGTATGTGTATGACATTATCCCATGCCACTAAAGCTGCTTACATTTCAGAGCTGGATATGCACTAATGTAAACAACACAGTGACAGATGTGTTCACAAAAATTGCAAAAATGTTGATGCAAATCGAGTGAGAACCAGAGTAAATTCTGTGTAGATTTACATAATATTTTTTTAGGAAAAAATGCTTCTTTTAGGCCATGCGTATGGCATTTAAATTGTTTGTCACTCCTAGTAGATTTTCAGTACAGGCAATAAGTAACATGAAAGTTTAAAAAACTATAATTGAGATGGAAATTACCTCACTACAGAAAGTTGAAATGTCAGTGATTTTCTCACAAAGCAAAATTACAAGCAATTACTAGCTGATATTTTCTGTGAGATTTTGTTTTGTTCTGTTTTGTTTTGTGGGTTTTGTTTTCTGTATTTACTAAAAAGCAGCTAAAGAGATTAGGGAAAATATTTCATATGTTCTTTGTGACTGAAGAACTAGTTCATCAGTAAATTGTCTCAAGGCTTTGGAATCTATTATTAATCTATCACATAGTGTATATATAGCTGATAATTGCGAACTATGTGATATCGAAACCAGGGTCATTCTTTTCTATAGACTCTTTTATAGACATCCTACTCATTGCCATAATAACTGAAGCTGTCATGACAGTAGTTTGTGCCTAGCATGAAGCCCTAAACAGTTCTGACAAGCTGCAGCTCATTAAGGGACAGTCGTTTTGTTGACATGTCTATCAGCTCTCAGGGATGTACCAAGATGAATAGACCCAAAACAATAGCTCCATTTGTTAGAGCAGTAGCTTCTCTAATACATGGTGAGACAATCAAGCCAAGCCGCCTTCAGCACAAAGACATAATTAATCAAATGGACAAATGGTTCAAATATTGCTCTAGCATATTCTGTAGTGGACAGAGGTTTCCATGGAAACATTGGCATTTCCATCACGGTTAATGACCATTCTGTACAATGAAGTTCCAAAAAAGATGGCTTTGGAGAAAAAAAAACAAAAGAAAAAACAAAACAACCAACCAACTAACTAACTAACTAACTAACTAACTAAATAAATAAATAAGGAAGGAACAACTGGCAGGTAAAAGGATGTGTTTGAGAGTGTAACTCTGTTGTTACAGTGAAATGAATGACTTCATTTTCATCTATCTGTAGAATGCAAATAGGCCATCATGGTCATCCTGTTTGACCTGCTTAACATGGGCCTATTGTTCTGTCTGGAACTAGTGCATATGATTTAGAAAGACATGTAGCTTTATTTAAAGTATTGCAGTTGCAGAATCTATCATGCTCCTGCTTAATTTATTCCAATATTTAAATACACTAACTGTGAAGAATTTGCACTATGTTTTGTATTTTGCTGCTTTCCATCTAACTTTGCCTCCCAAGCAGTGCCTGTTGTTATGCTGAAAGATTCTGCAAAAATCAATTCAGCATCATGTTCTGCTAAGTTGAAGCTGTTATTTGCAAACTTCATTCTTTCAGACTGACTAATGTTTCCTACATGGAGATAACATTGCTTTCTATATAATACTCAGTGTTAAGGTGGTAGAGCATGAACAGATTTTTGTCTTCTGGGGGAAGCTTAATAGTCCCTTTCCCTTTCCCTTTCCCTTTCCCTTTCCCTTTCCCTTTCCCTTTCCCTTTCCCTTTCCCTTTCCCTTTCCCTTTCCCTTTCCCTTTCGCTTTCCCTTTCCCTTTCTTCCCTTTCCCTTTCCCTTTCCCTTTCCCTTTCCCTTTCCCTTTCCCTTTCCCTTTCCCTTTCCCTTTCCCTTTCCCTTTCCCTTTCCCTTTCCCTTTCCCTTTCCCTTTCCCTTTCCCTTTCCCTTTCCCTTTCCCTTTCCCTTTCCCTTTCCCTTTCCCCTCCTCTCCTCTCTCCTCTCCTCTCCTCTCCTCTCCTCTCCTCTCCTCTCCTCTCCTCTCCTCTCCTCTCCTCTCCTCTCCTCTCCTCTCCTCTCCTCTCCTCTCCTCTCCTCTCCTCTCCTCTCCTCTCCTCTCCTCTCCTCTCCTCTCCTCTCCTCTCCTCTCCTCTCCTCTCCTCTCCTCTCCTCTCCTCTCCTCTCCTCTCCTCTCCTCTCCTCTCCTCTCCTCTCCTCTCCTCGAGTCTCCTCTCCTCTCCTCTCCTCGAGTCTCCTCTCCTCGAGTCTCCTCTCCTCGAGTCTCCTCTCCTCGAGTCTCCTCTCCTCTCCTCTCCTCTCCTCTCCTCTCCTCTCCTCTCCTCTCCTCTCCTCTCCTCTCCTCTCCTCTCCTCTCCTCTCCTCTCCTCTCCTCTCCTCTCCTCTCCTCTCCTCTCGAGTCTCCTCTCCTCGAGTCTCCTCTCCTCGAGTCTCCTCTCCTCGTCTCCTCTCCTCGAGTCTCCTCTCCTCTCCTCGAGTCTCCTCTCCTCGAGTCTCCTCTCCTCTCCTCTCCTCTCCTCTCCTCTCCTCTCCTCTCCTCTCCTCTCCTCTCCTCTCCTCTCCTCTCCTCTCTCCTCTCCTCTCCTCTCCTCTCCTCTCCTCTCCTCTCCTCTCCTCTCCTCTCCTCTCCTCTCCTCTCCTCTCCTCTCCTCTCCTCTCCTCTCCTCTCCTCTCCTCTCCTCTCCTCTCCTCTCCTCTCCTCTCCTCTCCTCTCCTCTCCTCTCCTCTCCTCTCCTCTCCTCTCCTCTCCTCTCCTCTCCTCTCCTCTCCTCTCCTCTCCTCTCCTCTCCTCTCCTCTCCTCTCCTCTCCTCTCCTCTCCTCTCCTCTCCTCTCCTCTCCTCTCCTCTCCTCTCCTCTCCTCTCCTCTCCTCTCCTCTCCTCTCCTCTCCTCTCCTCTCCTCTCCTCTCCTCTCCTCTCCTCTCCTCTCCTCTCTGCATCTTTGTCCAGCAAAATCAGGATCTGTAAGATGTCCCTTAGATGTCATTCACACGACCTCTCTGTCACGGCGAGCTGCTTTGTAAGTTCAGATCAGTGAACAGCTGCAGGTCTGTTATCCCCTCACTGCTGACCCAACCAGCAGCAGCATCTGCCAGGAAGAGGTGCAACCACCACTGCTCCAGGAAAAGAATTCTATAAAACTGGGAAACTTTGTAATTCTCAATCATTTAGTGCTGTGAGATAAAGTAAGTGCTTTAAGAGTTGAAAAATATAAACTTTAATTCGAATAGAACAAAAAATTTCTGAAAACATATAAAATAGCATAAACATACATATATAGCCTAGTAGGAAAAGAATAACAGATTGAGTTCACACTGACTGAAAATGATTGTTGCTGCAAATTGGAAGTCCTGGTATGGTTCTTCAGAGTAGGTTTTGGATTTACCTTTTTAGTTTAGTGAATAAATATAAAACCTAGAATTTGCAAGTGCTTCTTATTGCAGAAACAAACATGCTGTGGCAAATGAAGGAAAACATCACTATACTTGCCTGAACAAATCCCAAAGCCTTCATAAATAACGATTGCCGTTTTCATTCTATTCTGTCTGAAAGTATAGCTGAGTTTTTAATTGGCAGTGTTTTCTTTCTTTTTTCCTTATCCAGTGCTTTCAATAGTTATATAAATATGCATCTGATGTTGCAATCCTTAGCCTTTCTAACTACATTCTTTACAATGCTTAATACACATTAGGGATTTCATCTAGTAGAGTGCCGCAGTGAAAATTACCAGATTAAATCCCTCTGTGATGACAAAAATACAACCTCAGACATATCCAGATTTTCTGTCACAGAAATAAAGTTTAACAATTTTTCTGCTCATCATGCTCTACAAAACCTCCCATAAGACTTGATTCCACTTGCATTTTGTAGTAATTAAAAAAACCAAAACATACAACAAAAAACCACAAACCAAACTAGAACCTGTTCAGATGTTTCCTTTGTAGAAAATAACTGAAAGTAAATTATCTGGAGCTCTATGCTTTACTGCTCTTCCTATATTAATGCTTATTCTTTTTTTTTAGATTTTATTATATATATGTATATTCTAAATTTAAGTGAATTTTAAAAATCTTTTTATTTCATTTGGTACAAATACTATATTGCTCTAACTTCTTGGGATCAGCAAACTCTGCCAATATATTTGGTTTATAAATACTACTACACATTTGCTACTCACATTTGCTGAACACTTCATTTTCTCAGAAAAATAGAAGTCAAAACTGTTAATGACTTATCTTAATAACACTGGATAAATCAAAATGTCACTGTTAATTACTAACCTACTAATGACTGAAGCACAGTCATGATTGTCTTACTCATAGACATTTGTAAGCATTAATACTTCTAATAATCCTAATCTTGAAAATTATACTTTCATTGTAGGGCAGATGGACAGCTGGAGTAGGAGGGAAAAGAAATTAGGAGTGAGAAAATGGACAAACAGAGAGAAATAGTTGACATAAAGCATATTATTTGTTCTAACATTTAACTGAGATTAAACCATTTAGAGATAAAAAGTATTTTCTTTATTGGTATGACAGTTTTATATCAATACATCAGAATGACAGTTTGGTATACATCTTAGCACATTACTGCTGTTACTCTCCTCTCCCTATTTCATTGAGGATCTCAGTTCAAAACCAAAGGTTTTCCATCATGTGTTTTCAATAATGAATGTTAAACAATTTCAGAAAAAAATATCCTAAAGTTTTATTTATTGCACTACCTGTAATGCATTTCATCTCATAATAATTTGCTGAAAACAAAAAACCAAAATTCTGTATTTCTCATAGTCTCCTACTTCCTCTGTCTATGAAGAGACATACAGCTACCATTCATACATGCATTCATACCATCCAGAGAGTCAGAGTTCCTGCAAATTATGTTAGAAAAAGAATATGCAGAAAACCACTGTAAATGAAAAAGATAACATGATGTGTGAGCTTCGAGTATCTCTCCAGTTACATGAAAATTCCAGCCCCTGACTATGTCTTAAGCAATTTATGGACTAGGAAAGACAATATCAACGGCACTTGCATTTTCAGGTTTTTCACTATAGCTCTGCCAACATAATTGGGATATACTTTCAGTGTAGACAGGGCCATAATATTAAACCAGTGAACTAATTTCATTTCCATGTTGGTGCTGATGACACTCAAATTGTCAAGTAAATGATAAACGTGTGGTTTGTCATATCATAAGATGCACTGGGTACTGCTGAATAAAGCAATGCATTTACTTACCTAATTTGGTTGATAGGACTGAAGCAAATGGGGGTGCTTTAATATGTACATTTTTTTTTGTCCAGGTAAAGTGATAAACTTTTTAAAGGCTCCTAACTGTAATACACTTGATGATGGATGTTCCTTTTTTCTTAGTTGATTTTCCTTTTCCTTTGGTATATGACAAATGAATATTCTTTTTAAAACAGGGTTTTTAAAAAAACTTCTTCAGAAATGTAAATATGTATATGATTTTCATGATCACCATAAAAAAATTCTGTAAGGACTCACATGAAAATAATAACTTGTGGTCTATGGCTCTTCCAACTTTTTTTTTTTCCCAAAGCCCTTCTTCAGATAATGTTGAAGTGAAAATTGTGGTGTTTATTTGCAATTAATCTCAGCTGATTGTTTTGTATTCAACTAATTTCTGTGTTTCTTTCCTTGCTTTAGGATTGTTGTAATACATGGAATAGTTGAGATACCTTGCTGGGAAATAGAAAATTTGAATAAGTAACTAATAAGCTTAAAGGATGCTGGGGATTCAGTCATATCCAGGTGACTTGTGTCTACTCCATTTGATGATAAAAAGCAAAGGAAAGGAAAAAAAAAAGTAAGAAAAATGTTAGTAGCTCTCTGTGTGTGACTGCATGCTCTCTGTTCTACAGCTAGATAAAAGACCTTCATATCTGAAGCAAAGGAAGTCACTTACACGGCATTAAAAATGTTTAAGAGGGGCTAGAAATCCAGAGCACCTAAAGTGGTGCTACTCAGCCTATGGCCAGGTAGCCTGTCACAGGCCAGCAGACACCAAATGCCCAGGGAATCACTGCTAAAAGACCACAAGACCTTTGATGAGCCAAATGCCTTCCTTCAGTATTTAAAGGCTGTCAAATACTGGTCAGGAAAAAAGAAAAAAACAAACAAACAACAACAACAAAAAAAAACAAAACAAAAAAACACACCAGAAAACCAAGAGGAGAACAAGCAAAATCCTCTAAACTCTGACCTTGCAAATTTTGATGAGATTTCTGCTTTATAAAAGACTAGTATTGACTTTTTTAGGTGGCATTCAGATTCTCTCCACTTGAATTTAGATGAGGCAATATTTATAAATAAATGCTTCACAAAAAGTAATTTAATGGTATAGAGCTTAGATTTTTTAAAGTAAAATATTTGTTATGAAGTTCTAAAAAGAAAATGGAATTAAAATTGCTTTGATAACAATCACAGACTGGATCAACTGCAACATATGAAGTGACAATCACAGGTCAGAGACAGGCACAGTGACTTCCCTATTGTTTTATATTTTAGAAACAATGCTCATGTCACAGCATTTCAGGATGAGTGCAAAACTATCTGAGTATGCATGTATTTGTTTATAAATGGATAAAAATATTCTCAATGAAAATTTACAGTGAGGACATTCAGGTCCTAATTAAAATCAAACAAAAGTCAGCTGGAAGGACTACTCTATCTGGTTGACTGAAATAGAGAATCCAGTAGTTTCAGAACTATCCAGTAGTTTCAGGGAGTTCAAGAACACACCCACACAATGTGTTTGAGGTACAAGAGCATATTCCTTGCACCTGCAAGATTAAATTAATTATTCTTAGATGCCAATTTCAAACTGTGGTCTGTACATTTTTAAAAGCTGTACATTTATATAGCCCTTTTAGAAGATAGAATATGGAAAAGACTAGTCATGCCCTAAGGGGAGTAAAACATCTGAACACTATCAAAACTATGGCAATCAAAAATATTAGTTATATCTGATCACCAGATGACACAGAGTTGTATATACCCTCTTGACAATTTATTGAAAAGAATTATGATAAATTGCAGCAAATCATTAACTCACATGCTTATTTTTGTCCTTTAAGAAAAGCACCAATTCCAGATATTTTTAAGGAAGTTATGTAAGCACCAGAACTAGATTCTTGTAAAGATCTCCAACTGTCAGAGAAATGTTTTAGCATATGCTGGATGTCAAGCTTGTGAGAATTGTTTATATGCTTAAAGTTCTTGGAAGCTGTGGTATAAAATGAAGGATAACTTTTTCCATTAACCAGATGATGACTTATTTGTTCACATATTCATATGACATATGAGATGAGATATGAATTCTTCTTATGAAGAATTCCACTTCATTTCCCTGGAAAATATTCCCTGCTTTGTTCCTTTAATAATCTGAGCTGGAGGGCCACATGAATAAATCAGTGGATTAAATACCAATCCTTAAATTAATTCCAAGTGGTTCTTTCACCTTTCACAGCTCAGTAAAATTCATGTTTTATTTGTTCTGATTGCATACTATTCATTTTATGATTTCATAATCTCTCTTGTGTTTCTGTGAAGGTATGAAAAACCCACAGGTGAGTGTTTTCCACCTGTATGAATGCCAGCTGCTCATGACTGACATTTGGAAGTTGTAACTCTGAATTTTTTAGTACTTTAAAACCAGAATAGAACACTACAGAATACTTAACACAGAAATTTCTATGTGAATGTAGAGCAGTTCCTCTATGATCGCTGTTTGAAATAAATATGCTATTTTATTTTTATAGTATATTAATCTTTCCTGACCTAAAGTGCTCATGGCATGGCTCTCCTAGAGCTGAAGTCAGCCAAGCTTTCACCAGGCCTACAAAGGAGCCAGGTTTTGCCAGTGGACCAAGAATAATTTTTTGCTTCTAAACAGGTCCCAATTCCTCAGCAAAGTACCTTTGTATCCTTTGCTGTGCATCCTCCTTGACCCACCTTCCTTCCCTTCCCCCTGCATGTGAAGGAGCTAGAAAGGAGAACTGCAATAGGCTGATGTGCTCTCCAGACAGTTCTCTGGTCTGTACAATGCACTCAGCTGCTGCACAATCTAGAAGTTGTCTGGGAACATTTTGAACCGTGATGCACGCATTCAAGTACAGACATCAATCATCTGCTTCCAATTCTAATTACAACTACAGGTTTCTCATTATAAATCTCTACATGACATCTCTCCTCCAGAAGCTAAATGCCAAGGAAAAATATAAATTGATGCTTTTTAACATTGTGCAGACAGTGACTGTAAGCAGCAAATTTCAACTAGAAGGGCACGGAAGCTCACTGATGCTGTCCCATTAATATTGGTGTGTTAATGTGGGAGCCATACCAATCAGGAAAGAAACACAAACAGAAAAAGCCCCACCTCCTCTCTCCCAACTCAGATATAATGAACCCATATCACTGGGGTTATTCTTTCTATCTGAACAGTGTGTTTCTGTTAACAAGGAACACTTTTTAAAAAAATCTTTTAACAAGACCATGAAGAACCGTATGAAACATGTGCAAAATTGGCAGTGTAATATGGACACTTTTAGCAATGTCTAATTGCCAAATATTTACATTAGAAAATTCTGGAATTCTTACTAAAAATTATAAAGCTAGAAATTAAATATTGGAAGATAGAAATTAAATATCGGAAGATGCTATTTCTTATATATTTCATCATCTCTATTAAATTTCCCTTCGTAGCCATTCATGTAAGAAAATTGGAATCCTGGTGATTAGCAGGAATAAAACATGTAATGGTAGAAAGGTAATTATATTTAATTCAAAATTAAAATTCAATTAAAATAATATTTAAGTCATTACTGGTCTTATTTGATTAGGTCACTCTAGATTAACCAGCCTCAAGTAACTGAACAACTAATGTCTGTTCCGTGACTTCTATTGTTACTTAGAATTTGTCTTTTCTGCACCCATCCAAACAGCTACAGGTGCCCTGTATCAGAGCCTTTTCCAGGGTCCCCTTCAGGTATCCTCACTCCCAGCCTTTTTTTGCTAGGTACAGGACTATGATATTCATAGTAATAACTACTTTTTTAACTGTATTTCTCACTGTCATCTATTTCTGTATTGAGTTCTGGCATAAATGCCAGCACAGATCACTTCAAAAACAGCAGTAGTGAGGTCTTCTAACTTTTGAAAGGCTACCTAAATATCTTACAAAAAGTTTTAAAGCAATATCAAAGTTTTTGCTTTTTCTCTCAGAGGGATATTTATAGGATTTTCCAAATTGAAAATATGTAAAAACAGAAGACTTTGTCATCTTCTGTGTTTTTCAAAAATGAAAAATCTCTTTACAGTAAAATTATAGTAAATTTTTTTTCCTCCCTGAATTAATAATTTATCTTTTTTAGAAATATTGCCCTTGATGATCAGATTCTAAAGAATGTATTTGTAGAATCCAAGTATGGGAGATTCAGGATGTTTGTATTCTCCATACTTACAAGCCTGAAATTTCATCACAATAGTAGTAAAAAAAATAATTTGAAAAAAATAATAGATTGACAGTTTTTGCAGATGCAAAAGATGCCTTGGGGAATGCACCTTAACACGGAATGGGTAGTGAGAAGGACAGGAAAATGAAGCAGGAGTCTGAAATAATGTTGGAAGGTGCATTTCTTGTGTGGGCTTCCATTAAGTCTGAGATAGGAAGTGGGTAGTCAGGCTAGGCTGCTCGTTGGCAGATGTGAGCTCTCACATGGATCTTCATAGCTAGGACTTTTGTGTGGGTTATATTGAATAAACACCATGAAGTGAATGTAAGCTAAGGAAGGAAATTGAGGTTATACTAATAGATGTCTTTCAAATACTTAACTGACTTGCTTAGAAGTTACATGGTTCTTGTGTAATCAGGTTTTATTTAAGTTTGGTAAAACATCTAACTAAACTTCTTTTTGCAGGTACATCTATTATAAATAAGTGGGCTTCTGTGCAGGTCCACAGAACAGATGAAAATAAGTTAACTTTGAAAGTAACTTGGGAAATAGTGAGTTCTGTGAAGAATCCATACACCAAAGACTAATGTGAAATTGAAATAATAATGCAGTTTGACTAAGGTAAATAAAAAATAATAAAGAAACTTCTCTTACCTTCATCTGTCCAAACAAAATTCTGATTTGTTTAATGCACTGCATATTTTCAATAAAGAAAAAAATCGATAAATATGCTCGGGTTAAATTTGGCAGAAGTAAAGTAAATGTATTTTATAAATCACGTAAGAACAATATTTTTTTCATTAAATCATATTTTCTAAAACTTAATACTTGACTTACAGTAATTGTGAAGATCTGCACTATTTTATCTGCATTCATTTCTCAACTTAAATATCTGTCATATGAAGCATAATTGTCTATAGCTCTTTCTGCATTAATGATGTTCTTAAACTCAACAACAAGGGTTTCTGGTTTCTGCAACACTCATGTCAAAGGGAATAAAAATGGTATTTCTACCAGTATTTCTAAAAAAAGGTATTGTTAACTTACTGAAAGTCAGTTAGCTAGGAGTAATGCTATTAAAAAAACAAACAAAAAAAACAAACAAAAACAAACCAAAGCAAAACAATACAACCCCAACTATGTCAGCAGTGAAAAATAAAAAAATTCAGTGATGGGAAAAAATTACACTGGTCTAAAATAAAGGATTCCAGAGTGAAATCTTCATATCTTAGCACTAATTTCCAAGTAATGGAATTTTGAGTATGTATGTCTTGAATTTACTGAAAGAACACTTAAGCCATAGTTGATCTGGTATCAAAAGTTCAGCTGACTTATACTCTTTCTTATTAAATTCTGTTTCTGTACTCTTGTATAAATTAATCTTGTTTATATTAAAAAAAAAAAATAGTGTTATGCTTTTGTTCCCACAAATGGATCCAGTCAGCAGCCAGAGAACTGCACAAGACTTACCAGCTCACAATGTAGCCTCAGCTCTCCTGCAGAAGGAGCACAGAAGCACTTTGCACTCCGGATGCATGCATGCAATCATTTTTCCAAAATATGAAAACAGCGTATATGTTAGAATTACATGCTCATTCAGGAATGTTTTGTGACTATAGAAAAAAAGTGACTATTAATCAGTAATTTCTTTTTTGTGATTATGTTGGACATGCCTTATGTTTATGCATCGAAAGACAACTACAAATTTTTGAATAACAGTGGAATACATGCAATCCCTATTGTATTGTACAGCTGAAAACTGAAGAGTTATAATGAAATTTACTAGTGTCAAGTGTTTTCAGGTAGCAGAAATAAACATATATCTTACTGAAAACAAATCAAAAGGTTTATATTAAAGCTCTTGATTACACAAAATGCCTTCAAGTGATTTTTTATAATTGACCTGTTACTGTTTGAGTTTAAGAATGTTGCTGCCAGCTGAGGTATATGAGGCAGAAGAGAAGACATTCCATTCTGTGTCCAGCCCTACAATTATCAAATAAATGTGGTCCACAGGCCCATGCCACTTAATTTTTTTAGTGTCAATTAGGAGATGCATAAATAAAAAAACCCAGCAAATTTGTCTGCTTGCAAACTCATCACCAGATGAAGATGCCTACAGAGCAATTGTGTCCATCTATCCATCCAGCTGCTCCAGAAAAAGTTAAGGAGAGATATCCTTTAGCACAATCTGGAGCACAATCTCTTAGAGGGAACTGTTTGTTCTTTGCTTCAGGTGAGGAAATAATAAAATTAGATAAGTGGGCAGGTTTTAATTCCTACTGTATCCTGTCCAATGATCACTGTCTTTCTATTCTGCGTTAGGGAGCAAAAACCAACCGCAAGATAAAATGTGTTTTCTGACCACTGATCATACACAATATAAGAGAAAGAGAAATTAATACCATTTATGAGAGTGTTTAAATAAGTAGTTGTGTTATATCTGTATAAAAAACTCAGAGAATTGGGCTAAAAGAAATGTTAGGACTGATAATCCTGTCAAAAGTCAACAAATTTTTAAAAGACTTTGAATTTTTACCAGTTTCTAATGCTATAGACTACACTTTCATTGAATTTCTAACCAGGCAAAACATCAGAAGTCCTCTGTGAGGTAGTCATGAAGAGGGAAATACACTGAAGAACTGAATTCCACTTCACCTTCTGCCAAGCAGTCACCTGTCAAGCTGGACAATGAGCAATCACTCAAAAAGTCTGTGGTTAGCCACCCTGTGCTCCTCATTTTCTTGGCACCAACTGCAAGGTCAGTTGCCTGAAATCCAGAGGTGTTGTAGCACAGAATAGTAACATACTAAACACTTTATTCTCACTGTATACTCCAGAAAACTAAGTTAAAATTTCTTAAGAACGGACAACATTCCCAGCTATTTCAGGCCCTGAAACGGAACTTATTCACCTTTTCACTTTATTCGTCTTTCATTGCCACACATTTCTATTTGATGATCAAAATGCTTTCTTAACATTCATTAATTTTATTTTTTTTTAAATTTTGCTAAACAAAATGTAACAAACTGGATATCAATAGAATGTGAAGCTAAAACTTTTGTACATCTGCAATGGTGAATATATACATGATTAAAAAATATAGTAAAAATATTTAGTAAGAATGAGTTTATTTGAAAAATATCTACACAGCATTTGCTGAGCACTATTTTAAGCACACAGGAAAACTCGGTCTGTTTTGACTAGCTGACATTTTAATCAAACACGCAGAAAGATAAAATGAAATCCTTACTTGATCTCTCTGTGGACAAATGCATTTTTATTCATTTAAATGAATGGATGCCTCTTAGTAGTTCCACTTTTGTGGATTAAAAACAGAGGCTTTTCTGAAGAAATCAGATATTGACATGTTAACGAAAATGTCAAATGAAACAAAATTTTAAGTATGTTGTTCCCATTGCCATCTCTACAATAGTATTCTACTTTGATCTGTCAGGTAAAATGATACTCTACTCACTTAATGTAAATAAGCAATATATCTAATTACAGAATGGTAGGTAGATCTGCCAGTAATTATTAATGACAGTACTGACATGATTTGATTAAAACATTAACCTTTATAATATTATGGTGAAAATTCCTCTTGTCACAACAGGCTTTAGAAAAGACTTGAGCTCTATAAATGCTTTTGTAAGATACCATTACCTGAAGCTGTAGTTCATCACTTGTTTCCAGCTACAGAATGCATGCCAGAAATAACTTTGCGTGTTTCTGCATTCAGCCTTACTAAAATTCATTGATGTTCAAATGGCTTAACAATGAATGTAATTAATTAAAAGAGCATAAAAACTTATCAGAAACAAGATCATTTTGCTGCACATCATAGCCAGTATTTTAAAAAGGGGGTTCTTAAACTATTGACTTTAGTGACTTCTTAAACTATTGACTAGTGATATTACCTAGAGCTTATGAGAATAATTGGTACTTTTCTCACTTTGATGTCTGTTGAGAGGATTTTACAGTAAATAGCAAGGAGAAAACATATGACTACTCCTTAGAGTTTTATGTCTGTCACTGGTAATTCTTACTATTCAAGGAGTCATGACTGTATGAACTGCTATGCTTGTATTTTGTCTTCATGTTCAGCCAAAATAGCTGCTTTCTCCTTCTCTCTGCTTTTCTTTTCCCTTGCACTCTTTGCTTTCAGTTTGAAAGTACTCCAACATTTAGTAACCCAGTAACTTTACCCACCTTTTGTTCTCCTCATGGTGCCATCATGATGAAGATAAAAGCACTCCAGGTAAGCAGTTTAATTTATCTTTGATGTACTGGAGTTTCATTAGCTCAATTATAATTTGTGAATCAAAAACCTTGTTCTTGTCCAAATGTTTCCTGGATATCAATATATTTGCTTTCTGACCTTGCACAGTTTGAAGTTCATCTCTGTACTACTATATTAATTTTTACTTCATTTTTTCCATAGCTGTCACATATTTCTGTTATTTTCAGATAAGGTCAGTTGGATACCCAATACTATATGGTTTAATTGAGATGTAAACTAGAAGAGAAAGTGCAAGCACAGCAGGACTGAGCAGTGAAGACAAACTGCTCTGAGTTAAGGGTTAGAGCTTCAGAGGTACAGGACAGAAATAGGTATAAATGCCCAGGAGGGATATGGGAAAGAAATGCAGAGTCATGATATTTCAATTTTTTGGGAACAACTGTATCTGCCTTTCACCTTGGAATAGCAGTTGATAATAAATGCTACTTTGTGGGCAGTTGTTTAGATCAGATCACTGTTGCTGATGTGTGGCCTCAAAGAGGCACAAAGACAGTGAATAACATGTTGCAGGGCAAAGCTGTGTATATCACAAGATCTGCATGTGGTAAAAACCAGTTGTCCATCTCCCAAATTGTACAGAATAGAGACGTGTTATATTGGTTTTAAATTACACTTGCTAATAATGTCCTAAGTGACCTTAGGTTTGAAGTCTGTACCTGTTTAAAGATTATGAAAATTAATATCAGTGATTTTTAGAGAACATTTTGTGTGGTTGGAAGAAGTACAGCAATTAATCAGAAAATGAGACAGAAAAGAGGCTCACATTACTCTTATAACAGCCAGTCAGAGTCACTGGAGAAAATATGCTATTTTATATGCAAACTCGTTAGCCATATGATGTTAAGAAAAAATACTGAAACTAGAGATGCCAATCACTATCCAAACATGGTCTGAGAAGAAAAAAAACAAGATGGCTAAGTAAGGACTGGTTCTAACTAAAGAGATGTAGATTCCTACAATTGTATACAAGGAAATCATAGTTTTCTATTTCCATGGACTGCGTCATATTTGTGTGAAGAGAAGGTGCAAGAAAAAGGAGGCCCATCATGAAAGAATTAGTTGGTCTTCTGTACCAAGGGGTAACTATTTGGAAGATGTTACTCATGCTCAGCCACTCAATAGCTTTCACACTGTTTTTCAGTTTGAGAAATTTCTTTTTTTGTCACCATGTATTTATGTTTGGGTGAGGAAACTGGACACAAAACGAAGCACCTAGAAATTGTTAACATAATTCTGGATAGTTTTGCTAGGCTTGTGAAGGAAGTTGCTGATTTGCCCCAAAGCTTATAGTCAGTTAAGCTTTACTGTGTACAGCAACCCTCTTTTGGGTATTTCTGATAGAAAAACAAAAGGCTTTTATGACTTTATAATGACACAGTTTATTACTTTAACTAACATCAATTAAACTTTTGGCTAACTGAAGTAGGTGGTGAAACATTTCCTGTGGTAGAGATGTGTTTGGGACAAAGTAGTTTAAAAGTCACAAAAAGTTCAGACAGTTCTGAAAGTTTCATTGCCATATTCATTGCTATACTTTGTCCAGTTCAATAATTCAAGTCTACGTCCTTGTTCATAGGGACAAATTAGACCTGACTCTGTTTGATAAAATACAGCTGAAGGAGAAAATGCTAATCATGGCTATCTGGTGAAGAGATAAGTTTGTTTTTTCAAGCAGAGGGAACTCATATCCATTTTACTTGCATATTGCAATTGATTCTGTAAAAAGAAGAAAAATAAATAGATGAAAATAAATGCCAAAAAAGCTTTCATGTTTGTGAAAAACAATATTCATTATGAAACTTTTTTATGCTGAAGATCATTGTATCAAGAAGCGACTCTGTTTCTCTCACTGATGTTTTACATTGGAGCAAGCTGCTGCTCAGATATTTGACAAAGAGCTCAGACTCGACTGAGATGCTGAGTTATTTCACTAGGTCTGATGTGCCTGCAGCAGATGAGGAGTGCACAGTGCACACTAGTGAAATTATATATACCCATATACTGTAAATCATATCTCTGTTTTATTTGAAAACCTGCCAAAATCATAAAAACAAAATGAAACTTTCTTAAATAATCTCTGAAGATAGATGGGTAAAATTTCATAGTTAATTCCTACCCTTAAAAGCAGAATTGTTCAACATTGCTTTTTTATTCTTCCCAGTCCCAGTGTTATGGGAGATAAATTACTTAAACGCATCAATTTATGGCAGTTTTTCAAGGACAAAAACTATTCTTAATAGTAATCCTTCAGGTTTGACAAACTCAGTACATTGTGAAGTTCACTGCCTGGGGTTGGAGGATCATGTCTTATAACTCTAGATTTTTTACTATGTTTTCAAAGCTGTGATCTAGGCCTTAAGCCGTGTGGTTTAAATTCTGTGTTGTTACTTTCTCCTGCAAGGTCATAGAGAAGAGTATGCAATGTTGAATTTCACACAGCACGTGATGAAATGTCAAGGCTATTAAAACTGTTTTAATATAGTGTTTCTGAAATTTCCATTTCAAAGGCAAATAAAACAAACAATAGAAAATCTCCCTGGAAACAGCTGAGTTTTAAAAACCTAGAGCCTTTACTTCATCTTTTGTACTGTAGGATGACAGGATAGCATAGAAGAACTTCCACACCTTCCTAATTTTCTTGCTTTCTAGAAATTATGGTGAGCAAGAAAATTTCAAACATTATTTTTTGATTTGAACACATTCAGCACCATACCCATCCATATTAATTTGAAAGAGGTCATGTCTACATCTGTTTTGTTTAAAGCATGCATGATATTATAAAAGGACAAACAGCTGTTAGGGGGTAAAAATTTTCAAGCTCTTTCTGGGAATTTTCTTTCCCCAATTTAATAAAACCTTTGATGCCAGTGGTTTGTGAATCCTTTGTACATTGAATACTCTGCATGAAATTTTATATCACATTATACTAGACAATCCAAGGTAAAGGACGCAAAGTATTCCCCACATTCTTGGGGGTTGTGAAGCCCAGATTTATGTCCTTGGCACCTTCATGCAATTTTACTGATGACTCACATAAAGGTGTGCAAGAAAATTTTAGTTGACGGGGTTTTGATTTAAGAAATTGTCTGGCCTTTTTGATGACCTCAGGTTAGAATTCTCCCTACCCAAAGAGACTTACAAAATCGTAGATGTCCCCAGTGGTTTGGTGAAACATAATTGATGCAATGACTAGGACATTGTGCTGTTCTCAGTAGTCTTATTTCCTCTCCATTTGCTGATGTCACACTGAGGTGTCAATTAAAGATGATATGTGCAAATCTTTTACGTTGATAATGAGATAAAAGAAAAGGTTGCAAAACACAAGGTCATAGCTCCACAATTAAGGATGAAATAAATGAAGATGATTTATGGAGGGAAAGCAGGGAAGATAGAAATGGAATACTCTGATTAATTCATTCACTTAAACACATCTTGCTTAGATGCGACAGAACAGCCGCTCTATAGGGTTGTACAGAACAATTTTCTGCACATTACCTGACAAATGACAAATTGTTTCACTGACAAGAAATAGAGTCCTGAGTTAGAGACATTCATTTAACAACAGAAAACTATTAAAGAATCACTCCTGAGTTAGCTAAGGTACTCATAGACAGGAAAAGATGGAGATAACACACTATGCATCCTGCAAAACATATTGTCAAAGAGATAGTTACCAAACAGTCACTCACACACACCCCTGCATCTCCCTGAGAAGTGAGAAATACCATCCAATAATCAGAAACTGGAGAAAATAAGTGGGATCAAGCAAAGGAGATGAATTTCTTTCCTCTACAATCCAAAAGAGCATGGCTAAATAAGACAGCCTCAACTGATCCCTGTTTACTTTCAGTCAGGTCAAATGGCAGACATGGCCTATTTCATACCTACTAATTCTTATTCTATACAAAGACTGGTTCAGAAGAAAGAAATCTAACTCAGTTTTGGCTGGGGAAATCCTCCTGCAAAGAATTTAGGTAGAATCTTAAATTGGTTTGGGTTCAGAGGGACGCTCTAAGGTTACCTAACTCAAAACTCTGCAATCAGCAGCACTCTACATCTTCAAATAGCTCAAATTGCTCAGAGCCCTGTCCAACGTGACCTTGGATATTTGCAGGGATGAGGCACCCACTTCCTTGCTGGGCAACCTGTCCAACCTCTCACTACTCATATTGTAAAATGCTTCTTCTTGTCTAGTCTGAATCTATCTTCTTTTAGTTTAAAACCACTAAACCTTCTCCTATTTCTTTAGGGCCTGCTTAAAAATCTGCCCTCATCCTTATACAAGTCCTTTAAGTATTGAAGTGGCATGATAAAATCTCCTCAGAGGCTTCTCTTCTCCAGGCTGGACAGCCCCACCCAACTCTTTCAGTCTGCTCACAGAGAAGTGAGACCCCTCTGATCATGTTTTGTGTCCTTCCCCCAGACATGCTCCAACAAGTGAATGCAGTTCCAGTGCTGAAAACTCCAGAGCTGGATGCAGCACTACAGTTGAGGTCTCACCAAGTTGAAGTGCAAAATCCCTTCCTTTCCCTGCTGCCCAATCTGCTCTGGATGCATCCCAGGACAGGTTTGACTTTCTGGGCTGTCATCATTCACCAACATCTCCACTTCCTTCTTCAGCAGAGCTGCTCCCCATCTGTCAATCCCATGGCATTTATTGATACTGGAGATTCAATAAATTAGATTAAGCAAGTAAATTACATGCCCTAACATCCTCAAAGTCTCTGCAGGCCCTCTGAAAAGAGTTTTGCCACCTTTTCTCAACAGGCAAAGTGAAACTAGAAAATAATTCAGATGTTGCTGCAATTAAATTCAAGCACTATCAGACCGGAGCTGGAAGAGGGCCCTGAAAAATATTCTCTGTGTCTTGTTCTTCAACCTGAATTTCACCAGGGGCTCTCTGAACAATTTACTGCCTACCTGTGAACAGGCCTACCTATGTGTCTGAGGACAGTTCACCTACAAAGAAAAATCAGATTTGTCCTTGGTAAAGAGTACAAGTAACAGTACAGGTTTTGCCAGATTCAGGCAAAATTTTTAGTTAGACTGGTTAAGGGAACTGATGAAAACAAAAAAACTTTTGAGTGCAGAACCTCTTCTTCATACCACAAAATTTCTCTTTTCAGCTGATCAGAGGCAAACTGTTTCTCCACTGAGTAAATTTTGCCTCGCTGACTTCCTTATGCTATGCTGCCTGCAACAACATAATTAACCAAAAGCCAAAACCCCCACCCCTGTGTAAAAAAACCAACCTGACTGAAAACTCTATCTACTGTAAGTTTATAGAAATCTGAGCTAACACAAATGTTTTACAATTTCTCTACCGTCTTTTGGTTTAGCGGGCACATTAAGTGTGAATTCAGAGATTAGGACAATCATTTCCTCACCCTTCCTTTCAAGCATGTTTTGTGGGATATATCATCTTTTTTTTTTTATTTTGCTTAAGTAAAAACTGGACTCCAAGACATGTTTGATTGCCAGGTGGAGACTTCACTGTCCTACATATAAACATATCAATCAACTTTAGTTTAAATTCTGCATAAAGTCATAATTATACATTAATCCTAAAACTTTCTAGTCAGTTTGATAACGTCTTAAAGTAAGTGAGTGAAATGAGGGGTGCTTAACAGTGGAGGGGTCCCCAGAAAATATGTCCAGAAACCATCCTCATACTTATAAGGGAAATGCAAGATGAGATGATTTAAGAAAATAAACCCCCAAATGAATAAGCATCTACATTAAAACATCTGCATAGTGTATCTATATCTGTAAATAAATACATGTACATGCACATATATAGACATACATGTATGTGTATATTCATGCATACCCCTTTGTCTTTATATATACATTTATTGTGTGTATACATACTGACATAGGC